>NC_090940.1:401820774-402445774 GCF_040938575.1 Ambystoma mexicanum
CGCAGTGGAGAAGAAGATGGCGTAGTGTTTCGATTTCCCTCTGCTCACAATATCTACAGTTTTTGGTTGTCGACTGTTTTCTTCGAAAGAGGATCTCATTGGTTTTCAATAAGTTTAACCTTGCTCTCAAGAAAGTTGTTCTCAGTCGTTTGTCTGGAAACTTTTTTAGGTAATTTCTGACTTTGTCTACTTTTTGGGTGTTCATAGTGTAATGTGTATTGATTGTGAGCTCTTCTGTTTTGTCTAAAGTCTCAATCCAGTCTTGTATTTTCAGTTTTTTCTTTACTTTTCCTGGGATCCGTTCTATTTCCCATTCAGAACATCCAATTTTTGCCGCTTGTTCCAATAGTCTGCTGTACCAACTTGATAGCATTGGGTTTGTTTCACTCTTCATCTCTTGGTGTATTATCTCCAGTATTTTAGGACGCGGCTGCCTTATGATTTTACCCAGGAATAAGAGACTGTTTCTTGTTACCAAAGATTCTAATGATTGGAGACTCAATTCACATCGAATGATTGTCGCAGAAGTGGAATTTGGAAGTTGTAGTACTCTCCGCCAAAATATACCTTCTAATTTAGCCCACAGTGACTTTGCCAGGTATAGCATGGCCTCGGCTCCATAGGTCAGAGTTGGACAGACCTTTGCTCTGTAAAAGTTTATTAATGGGAGGATTGAACATTTCCCAAATTTTCTGTCCAAAGATATTGCCTGTGCTGCTAGCGTTTTTGTTTTGGAGATAAGATGCTCTTGCATCGTTATTTCAGTTTTATCCGACGATAGTTTTACCCCTAGGTAGGGGCAGCTTTTCACTATTTCTAATGGCTCCGAATTCGCGAACCATTTCTTTCTTTTTTTTGTTCTCGCTGATTTTTCTAAGATCAGGATTTTTGTTTTAGATATATTAAGTTCCAAGTCATTTTTCGTCGGATAGGCTGTGAGGCTGTCTATTTGTCTCTGTAGACCGATTGCTGTTTGATCTAGCAATAAGATGTCGTCTGCATACAGCAATCTTGGCACTTTTGAGTCGCCTATTTGAGGAGGAAATGATCTGGTGTCATTTTCGGGATCTGCGATGTCGGCCATATAGGCCTTGTATAGTGCCGGTGCCAGGGGGCAGCCTTGTTTCACGCCTCTGTCTGTTTTTATATTTTCCGACAATAAGCCTGCTTCATTGAGTCGAATTTTAATCGATGTTCCACTATATAGTGCTTTCACTTGAGCGAGAATGGCTGGTGGACATTTTTGTTTCTCCAGTTTTTTCCATAGTTTTTTTCTGTTCACGCGATCAAAGGCTTGCACCAGATCAATTGAAGCAATGAATATTGATGATTGCCCCTCGAAGACCTTTGATTTTAGTATGCTAATCAGCATAATGTTTACCGACGTTCCGAGGTTCTTCTCGAATCCTGATTGAAAGGGGTCAGTTGTTTTTGCCTCTTTTTGCCATCTCTGAAGTTCATCCAACAACATTGATCCGTAAAGTTTGCCAAGCACATCTAGTAGTGCAATTGGCCTATAGTTTCTCGGATCGTCCCTTGGGCCCTTTTTATAAATTGGGACGATGTTTGCAGTCTTCCATGTCTCCGGAATGGTTCTCGAAATCCTAGATCTTCTAAAGATTTCTGCTATTAATGGGGCCCAATTTTCAGCATCCTGCTTCAGAATGGCGTTGGAGATGCCGTCAGGTCCGGGGGCCCTGGAGTTGTTCAGTTTCTTGATCTTGGACAAAATGTCCTTCTCTGAGCATACTATCCAGTTAGCCTCTTCTTGGATAATCGGTGTTACTTCCCCTGGAGTGGGGTCATTGTATAGCTCGGTGAAATGGTCACTCCATTTTTCTTCTGCGACACTGTTTGTAATTCTTGTGTCCATGGGCGAGATTTTGTGTTTTATGATAGTCCAAAAATCTCTTGAGTTCTTTTTACAAACTGCTCTCAACATATTCTCTGCGTCCATCTGGTATAGTTTCCATCGTGTCGCTTGTAGCCAGGATTTATACAATTTTTTAGTTTTAGATGCCAGGTCTACATTTGTTTGCGCTGGATTTGTTCGTGCAAGCCGAAAAGCCTTTCTTAGATTTAATTTCTTTGTTCTCAATTCCTCATTGTGAGTATGTAAATGAGTTTTATCATCTACTCTTTTACGTCGTGGATGGAGATAAGGGATCAAGAGAGGTGTGTAATCCAAGTTTGCTTTCTCTGTATTTAGGGTCGTTTGTCCGTTATAGGCTTCCGTGATCGAAGTTATGCCTTCTGTTGTAATTTTTTATCGGTTTCCTTGTTGGTTTAGTTCCAGATTTTTCGACATTTTCACCGACATCTTTTTTTTTGCTGGCCATATTGCGGTTAGTAAATTATGGTCACTGGCCTTAGTCTTCACTACCTTGAAGCTTGTGATTAGGCGATACAACTCTTTAGAGGCAAAGATGTGGTCAATTGTACTTCTTTTACCCGCGCTTTCCCATGTTGGAATTCTGGATTTGGCTAGATCTAGGGAGTTTAAGTTGTACAAATCCCTGGAATCCATTAGTTTGGCCAATGCTGCACCTCTCGTTGTTGATTGAGTGTTGCTCGTATTGTACGTTGGTCTTTCCTTCTCCGATACCGGGCAAGAGGCGTTTAAATCGCCACATATCAAGATGTGGTCCATGTCATACATCTCTGTTGTATCTGTAAGGATTTTCTCCACCTTGTTTAGAAAGTTTTTTGTCTTTGTTATCGACGGGTTCCAGTAGATGTTTAGTATCAAGATAAGATCTCGCTTTGGTTTTTTTTTTTGCCGGGGGTCCTCTTTATTCCATTCCAGCAATGTCGCCTGAATTGTCAGAGATGATATCAGGTTATGAACTATTCTAAGAACTCCGCCAGTTTTTACAGCTGTCAACAAGCCTGAGGTAGGACGTCCTCGTGTTCCTTTTTGTGCCGGCGAGAGTGATACTTCAAAACCATCCAGGCTCGGTTGAGATAACAACCAGGTCTCCTGCAAAGTTATGAGGTCGAAAAGACCAAGGTTGACATCTCCTGGATGAGTCAGGTGCATGTGGCCTCTTGTATTCCAGGAGCCAAGAATGATGTTTTGATCCGGTTCTTGGGCCACGTGTAACTCCTTTAACGTCTCTCCAACAAAATTGTCAGATTGACGATTTGATTGCTATTTCCTCACATATTTTGTTAGTGCTGTAGAAATCCATGCCCATTTATTGGTGTTTTTTTCTATTTCTTGCGTCTGGATCTGTGTTGGTATGTTTCTACATGTGATACGTTTATCTCTGCGGGACTGTGTCAGAAACGGCTCTTTCGGGTATCTTGGGGATAGTCTTTGTGGTTTCTTATCGTTTTGTGTCCAGTTGTCTTGGGAGGAAGAATTTTCTTTGATCTTGTCTCTTTCTTTGTCCTTTTTCTTTTTTGAACCACTTTGATCTAATATTTCTCGTGATTTTCGACGTTCATCTTTTTCCTTTTGCTCTTCTCTTTCCGGTGTATAGTTGTATTTTCTCTTTGTTCTAGTTCGTCTTTCAGTTACAGGCGTTGTCTTCCCTAATTCTTTAGCGTTTGTCATGTGTTTACATTTTTCTTTTGTGTCGTGCTCAACCTCTCTTCTGTGCCCTCTTTCTTCTGCAGTTGTTTCTCTTAAGGTATACCCTCTTTTGGCTAAATCTCCTGCCACGGACAACAGCAGTTTCTTCACTGTATGAGATGTGATGTGGAGGAAGATACTATCCGTTCGACCTTTGTGTGCGAACTCCACTATGTTTAGGTCGACACTTTTGATTTGGTCTCCATTCTGTACTTTTTGTATTAATCTCATGGTTTCTCTCCTGTTTAATAAAAGCTTTTCTCCCTTTTTGTCACTTTTTTCTAATTTCAAGGTGCGTGATGAGTTACTCTTGTGAGTGAAGATTGTTGATGTCCGGGTGGGATTAGACTGTGTAAGGTAATCCGAAGGCCTTCTGTTTGATCTCTTATTTCTTTCTGAGTGTCTCTCACTTGAGCCCGTTTTTTCTCTTCTTTTATTTCGATTTTCTGGATTTTTGTCCTTTTTCTATAGGGAGAAGTTTCTGGTTTGTATTGTCGTGCATTTTTGTAATATTGAAATTGTTGTTTGTGACGTGTTCCGCTATTCGACGTGTTTCCGGCCCATTCTCCCACGTGCTTTTCCTTTGTGTTCTGTGCAGGGCAATCCCTGACTTTTTCGTGTTCAATTTTGTTTATCTTTGTGTTGGCCACTCGGAACAACGTTTTCCTTTCTGGAGTTATCCAACTTCTTCTATAGCTTAAGTCGTTCGTTTTATTTATTTCTTTTCCAGATACTTTTGCTTGTAACTGCTTGTGTTTGACCCTTTGTTCTATTATTGGCACGGTGTCTTCCGCAAATGACACCTTTCTTTTTTTATTAATTGGACGAGGGATTTCTGGTTCTGAATTTTCAATCGAATATGTACTCAGATCCAACAAGTTTGGCGAGCTCTCCTCCACCCGTTTGCGATTTGCTTTCATGTTTATCTCTTGTAATTCGCTTTCTACATTTTTGGTTTTTTGGGCTATACCAGCTATCCATTTGGAAATGCTCAAATTTGCGTTTTTTTCTGTAGTTTGTTTCTCTTGTACTATTGACCCTATAGTGCTCAGTTTATCTTTTTGACTTGAACTGCTTTTTGAGATCTTCTGTCTCTGGGGTTGCGGGGTAATTTCATTTTGGTCCCTCATTTGCTGAATTTCTTTGTGTCCCACTTTTATTTTTTTTCCGTTTTCTTTAAGTTCATATCGTTTTCTTTAGTTGGTGTCAGTTCATAATTGGTATCTGCTGTGGTTTCTATTAATTCCTCTTCGTAGCTGTTTTGTCTAGTCTCCCTCTGGTTAGTTTGAGAGTGTGAGGATACTGCTTTTTTTTTAACTGGAACACCTCAGGTTTATCCGTCATGGTGCCTTGTTCCTTTGTGGAGGCCTTCCAGGCCTCTAACGTTGTTATGTATCCTTCCAAATGAATTAGCTTCATGTTGCATGCTGCTAGTACTGAAGTGTGATCTTTAAGTGTTTCGTTTATTGTTTCGTACAATTTCCCAAAGGGTGCCAGAGCAATGGTCATAGCTGACATTACAGGTAAGATGTCCGAGTTTTTAACTGGTGATTTTTTTTCTTCTTTTTTTTTCAATGGAGTTCCAGTTTCGTTTTTCGCTTTATGTGGTGTGGATAACAAAACTCGTAAGGCATCTGTCGAAATGTCTAATTTTTTATGTTGCGGCGAGCACTTCTCACCTATAGTATTCTCTCTTTGTTTTAACATTTTTTTATAGTTCAGTATTGCTTCTGCCAATTTTATTTCTTCTTGATTCCACATATGGCTTGATTTTGGTTTTACCAAGTCATCCACTTTCTTGTCCTCTTTCTTGTTTTTATTTTCGTTGTGTATAATCTCAATGGTTTTTTCCACAGGTTTGTCTGACTTTATGTAACCCAATTTTTGGTTTTTGTTATTTGTTACCTCTGATGATTCCCTGGCTTTATTGTTGCCTTCTGTCTGAATAGAGTTTGATATGACTTCCTGTTTTTTTTTCGATATCCTTTTCTGACGTTATTGTTTTCAGTGCTGATTTGTTTTTATCTTTCTCGTGCTCCTGAGGTCTATTCTCTGTAGTTCTCTTGTCTGTGTCAGTTTTAGTTGTTTCTGTCCTTTGGCATACAAGAGGTTGGCTTGGGTGCCAACGTATGTGTGGTAGTAAGACTCCTCCCTCTGTCGATTTTTCTGTCTTCAGTGGGTTTATTTTATTTCTTTGGGGGGATGGTGGAATTCCTGCCAAAATTTCTAAATCGGAAAGCTCAAAACGATTTACAGTCGGAGACTTCCCCAGTTTTTCAAAGAATCTTCCAATCGGGTTGTTAGACGGTATTAACGGTTTACCCGTTTTTTTCGTTTGTGGCTTTGGTGGGAATCTATTCTTCGGAGTCGACGCCTCAGTGGGATTGTGTTTTTCCCCTCCTAATCTTTTTGTTTGTTGGTCCATTAAAAGTTCATTTTCTTTATGACTAGAAAGTATTTGTGTTTCTTTTCCTTTTAGATTGTCCTCAAGTAACTGTTTTGTTGCTGATTGATGAGACTCTTCTTCTTGCTTCTCTAGTTGTAAATAAGTATGTGTTTTTGCCCAGTTATGTTCTCTCAAGATGTTTAATTCATCCATGTCATCTCCTTCCTGTTCATCTGAGTATGATAGGGTAATGTTCTGACAGCTAGCATCTCTGAGCTCTGATTTATTCCATTCCGGGCTGGGTAGGTCAGATCTTGCTGTCACTGGGTGAAGGTTACTTTCGCTTGTTTGCAGATCTTGTGGATCTGGCCTCTTATTTATCTTTATCACCTCGATCTCTGTGAGCTCTGCCGAGTCCTTTGTATTCTTTTGTATGTTTTCATTTGTACTACTTATATTTGTAGCTTTGCACTTCTTCGCTGTACCACCAGGTAGCGTCGCCTCAATCCACACAACGGCAGGCCCGTGGGCTCCGCTCCCCAAGAGCTCCACGCTCAGCCCTAAAACCGCTCGTGCGGGGTCTTTTCCCCTAACAATTTCTCTGTGCTCTCTCAGCAAGTCCTCTGGTGGTGTCTCTTCCTTCTTCTGCACGGTGGCGGGCCCGCGGGCTCCGTTCTCCAAGAGTTCCGCGCTCAGCCCCAAAACTACTCGTGCAGACACCTTGCTCCTATCTGTGACTTTGCTCTCCTTCGCCCCGCCCTCGGCAGGCACCTTCTCTCCCTGCACAGTGGTGGACTCGCTAGCTCCGCTCCCCGCGGGCTCCGCACTGGGCCCTGGAGCCGCTCGTTTCGGGTTTATCTCGATTTCTCTCTCCCTCTCCCTTTCCCCACAGCGGTCTCTCACATCACTACCGCTGCCCGCCTCACCTTTTCCCCGTTCCTCCTGAGCGGGAGACGGCAGAACCCGCCCCGGTCTCTCTGCGAAAACCTCCCCTTCATCATCGCCGGCTTCGCCTCGCAGAGACCGAGACTGGGGCACCCGTTTCTCCCAACTCCGCGGCCGCTCACGTCCCTCGCAGCCAGGCTCCAAGTTCATCTCCTCTCTCCAAGGTGAGTCGTATTGGTGGGGGGATCTGAGGGGGGTATTGGAGGAGAGACTGTGCTGGTTTTCGAGAATGCGGTTTCAGTTGTTATATTTAACGTTTTTTTTCGTGTTTTACTCAAGACTGTTTCTTTTTTATTTTGTGCACTGCTCCTTAACACGCGGCCCGTTTCTTCATGTTCTTTTGGCCGTGGGTTGTTGCCCCCAGTGGTGTCCTCTGTGATGTCGCAAAACTCTCAGCTAGATTATTTTTTTGTTTGTTTCTTCAACAGTGAATCAATTGAGATGTGTTGTAGTGGGGGAGGCGCGATGGGGTGGGTGCCCATTTTTTGGTCCATTTCTAAATAAGGGTACCAACAGTTTGTTTAATCCTCTTCAAAGTTGATGTACATTGACTTTACGTTGACTTTATGTAGTGCTCCAGCGGCCAGCGGCCAGACTGCCAGACTGCACCTCCACGCAGCTCTCCGCGGCCGCTCCGCGGCCAAAATGGGTTTTTAAGCCCTTGTAGCAATAAACACTGCAGACAGACTTCCACAGTAAACAGGAAAAAAAAAGTCAGAGTTTCCTGCCAGACTGCACCTCCACGCAGCTCTCTGCGGCCGCTCCGCGGCCAAAATGGGTTTTTAAGCATTTGTAGCAATAAACACTGCAGACAGACTTCCACAGTAAACAGAAAAAAAAAGTCAGAGTTTCCTGCCAGACTGCACCTCCACGCAGCTCTCCGCGGCCGCTCCGCGGCCAAAATGGGTTTTTAAGCCCTTGTAGCAATAAACACTGCAGACAGACTTCCACAGTAAACAGGAAAAAAAAAGTCAGAGTTTCCTGCCAGACTGCACCTCCACGCATCAACCAGGATCTTGCGGCAAAATGGGGCTTCCGTTATGCCCTAAATCAACCAATGACACTGTTACCACTGTCGACGGCATGGAAATAGCTTCTGGTCCAGTATCCCAATGCACTGCAGCTTTAACCCTTCTATGCCAGGATGGACACCAAGAATCTATCGTTTTCGATCTCATTAAGGCACCACAGTTCCGGTTGATTTTGGGAATGCCATGGTTGGTAGCTCACAATCCTCGAATCGAGCAAAAGAATTGGCCTTTCCCGAGACTTGCGCCCACACATGTTATCGCCAAGAGAAACAACCAATAGACACCAGAACCTCCACGCTTGCGACTGTGGCAATCGGCACCCTACCATGTGAATACCAGGACTTTCAAGATGTCTTTCAGAAAGAACAGGCTAATACCGTGCCACGGCATTGACCATACGATTGCCAAATCGACCTGATACCTGGCGCACAAATCCCTTGTGGGTGAATTTACGCACTCAAGGAACCAGAAAACCAGCACCAGAAGGCCTATCTTGACCAATACCTGGCCAACGGGTTCATCCGTCCCTCGAAGTCTCCAGCAGCCAGTCCTCTATTCTTTGTACCGAAAAAGGAGGGGGACTTGAGAACGTGCATCGACTATCGCGCACTGAACTAGATTACCGTAAAAAATCGCTACCCCCTGCCACTGATCCCTGAATTGCTTGATCAAGTCAAAGATGCCCAAATCTACACAAAACTAGACCTGAGAGGGGGCATATCACCTTGTTCGCTCGAAATTGGGGGACAAATGGAAAACTGCTTTTCGCACCAAAAAACGGCTTGTACGAATATCAAGTAATGCCCTTTGGCCTTTGCAACGCGCCTGCTGTATTTCAATACTTCATGAACGATGTCCTACGGGAATTGATTGATGTCTGTGCTCCAGTGTACATCGACGATATCCTGGTATATTCTGCATCAAAGCAGGACCTCATTAAACACATCTGATCCGTATTGGAGAAACTCCGTCAACACCAGCTCTACGCCAAGCTCGAAAAGTGCTCATTCCACATCTCCGAGGTGGAATTCCTGGGCTTTATTCTCAGCCCGAATGGAATCCGAATGGATGTACACAAGGTAGATGCTATCCTGAACTGGCCATCCCCAAATCCATTCAAGGGGGTTCAAAGTATGCTGGGTTTTGCAAACTTCTACTGCCTGTTCATCCCAGGATTTTCGCAAATCATGCATCCCATCACGTTATTACTAAGGAAAAGCAACAAAAACTTCCAGTGGACAACAGAAGCCCAGGAGGCTTTCCAGGAACTCAAAGCAAGATTCACATCTGCCCCAATCTTATGCCACCCTCGCCCTGATCTCCCATACCTGGTGGAAACGGACGCCTCAAGCATGGCTATGGGAGCCGTCCTCTCACAAAAGGACCCCAAAATGGGCCAGTTGCACCCTGTTGCCTTCTGGTCGCATAAATTCACACCCCCTGAACTAAATTACGCTATTACAGACAAAGAACTCCTGGCCATTAAGTCAGCCTTTAAGGCATGGCGGCACTACCTCTTGGGCGCCAGACACACAATCACCGTAATAACTGACCACCGGAACCTCCAGTACCTAAAAACGGCAAAGGCCCGATCCTCACAACAACTACGTTGGGCTCTTTTATTTGCTGAATATGACTACGTGATTACATTTCGACCAGGGGTGAAAAACGGGAAGGCTGATGCCCTTTCCCCTATGGGGATGGAAGAGCAAGGGTAACAGACCCATGACCCAATAGCAATCATCCTGAGTGAAAAGCTCCTAAGAATCACAGCAACCATAACTCAGAAAGAATTACATGAAGAAATCCAAAACCTGATGATTCCGGAGCAATTACAAGCGTGGAGTGCACAAGGAGAACATTACATGATAAAAGATCAGTTGCCCTACTTCAGGAATCGGTTATTCTTACCAAACCAAGAACTACGAGAACAAGTCATGTCCGGTTATCATGATTCCTTGATCGAGGGCCACCCTGGAATCGCTAAAACCCTAGCAAAGGTAAAACGAAATTATTGGTGGCCCACGTGACATTATCCAATTCATCCTATCTTGTGGAGTGTGTGCTCAAAACAAGTCATCCAAGCAGAAACCGGCTGGGCTATTACAACCATTGGAAATCCCACCAGCACCCTGACACACGTTGTCCCTCAATTCTATTACTGCCTTACCACCCAGTCAATGGTTTAACACTATTCTTGTGGTTGTGGACCTATTTTCAAAAATGGCACATTTCATTCCTCTTAAGGGGCTCCCAAATGCTTCCACTCTGGCAAAGGTATTTCTTGAAGGCATCGTACGGCTCCATGGGTTTCCTTCAGTTTTGGTCTCAGACCGAGGTACTCACTTCGTATCTAACTTCTGGAGAAAATGCTGCTCTATGTGTTACACCATTCCTGCGATGGCAGGTTAGGCACATTGGTCTCTGTGTGGAGGCATGTTACTTGGAAACTCCAATATGGCTAGAGAGAACGGCTCCAGCAGACTAGTTGTTACACGCTGCCAGCAGACGCACATGACTGATCACGTGACCCCTCTTAAGGAACAAGGAACACCACTTCGATGCGTCGCTTCTGCTGAATGTGATGCTCTGTAAGTTCGCAGAGAACCCTATCCCTGTATCTGTACCATATTGAATATAATTGAACTCTCCCTTCTGACTACCCTTCTTTCCCTCTTAGAATTCTGTCTCGTCTTGGTCTCCCCGCCGTTTGCTCCTTTCTCACTTCCCCGAGTCTCTCCCGTTCTTCTGAGCTGGGCTTCCGGTTCGAATCACAAACCCGATACAGAAGGGAACTCTGCCGCGCGGAAGTAAGTGCCTTTCGCTACGTTGACTCTCACTTCCCCCTTTTTCTTTTATGCCGTTACTAGCAATCCTTACCTTGCTAGGTGCTCCCTCTCCTTTGATCTACATCACTCCCAGCTCCCAGGATCGACCTAATGCCAGTCACATCAGTCTTCAGTAAGTGCAAATCTCTTCCACAAGATTGCCATTCGTAGCCCTCCACTCCATCTGTTACTTACCTGTTCTTCTCTCGTCCTGTAGGACTCCTCTCCACACTCGCCACCCTGAGAAGAGCCATCAACCCGAGAAAACCGGCCCAAGACGTCCAGGGTTTTTTCCCCCAGAGGGTTTCCCTGGGGTTCATGTTTCCCTTTGCTGGTACTCCAATTTCCAGTGATTGGGGGGGAACAGGGACTCCCAGGTGATCCTTTCATTCTGCAGTTGTTGCTCCAGACGAGTTGGTGTCCGATCAGGTTAGTGTCTATTCATTGCCAGTTCTCCCTATGGACTTTGTTTATAACAATACAGTATTGTCAGTGGTTCATAGACGTTGATTTGTAACAGTCGTAACAGTAAGCAACGCCAAAAAGGTTTAAAGAGACTTAGCCAGATCTGGCAGCAGCAATATGGAGCAACAAATGCAGCAATTAAGGGCTGCCATGCAATCTATGTCACTAGAAATGCAGACTATCAAACAGGATAATGCCCAATTAAGACAACAAGTGACCCGAGCATTTTCAGAGACACCCCCTATTGCATTGAGCACGGGCAAGTTTGATGGGGATCCACATGAACTCAAGGAGTTTTTGGATAGCTGCACCATACAATTCACGTTTAAGTCCCGATTCTTCCCGACGGACAAGGATAAGGTGGGATTCCTTGTCTCACACTTGTCAGGTCCCGCTTTAGCATGGGCCACCCCCTTAGTTACGTCAGGTAATGCTATATTAGATTCTTACCCAGCATTTGTCAACAGTCTGAGAACTATGTTTAGTCACCAGGAAATTTCCGTTACTACCCAAGAGAAACTTCTAGATCTCCGCCAGGGAAGTAAGGATCTTATTTCTTACATCACCCAATTTAAACAATTGTCCTCTGAAATTGGATGGCCAGTTGACGGATTGTTCACTTTGTTACGTCGTGTTCGTGTTTCCCTTCGCTGGTTCTCTGATTTCCAGTGATTGGGGGGGAACAGGAACTCCCGGGTGATCCTTTCATTCTGCAGTTGTTGCTCCAGACGGGTTGGTGTCCGATCAGGTTAGTGTCTAATCATTGCCAGTTTTCCCTATGGACTTTGTTTATAACAATACACGTTGATTTGTAACAGTCGTAACACTATGGCCCAGATCGACATCCTGCTATCCACAAGTCACCATCCCCAAACGGAGGGTCAAACTGCGAGGACAAATCAGATGCTCGAGCAGTATCTGCATTGCATGTTACACCAAGCTGAAGGAAGCTGGTTCGACCTATTATGGATAGCTGAATATGCTTATAATAATTCCCTACACACCAGCACTGGGCAGACACCCTTTTATACCATGTATGGCAGGCACCCACGTACTTCTGAGTTGGACGTTCCTACAACCCTGGACATGCTAGCAGTCAAAACCTTGCACAGGACCATTTCTCAAACCTTTAAAAGGGCAGCTGAACACCTACTTCAAGCTAAGAATCGCCAAAAGAAGTTTGCTGATCAACACCGAGCAAAGGCCCCCAACTACCAAGTGGACGACAAAGTCTGGCTGGCGTCTAAACACGTGTCCATTAAAGGAGCCCAAACTTTCCGTCCAAGATACCTGGGTTCATTCACCGTCACATCTGTGATAAATCCTATGGCGTTCAGACTAGCTTTGCTGTCAAACATGCAGATTCATCCTGTGTTCCACGTGTCTCTCCTTAACCTGTTCAACCTGGGACCTGGGTAGTAACGCCACCGCAGCCAGTAGTAGTCGCCGGGGAGCCAGAATTCGAAGTCAAGGATATCCTAGATTCAAAGTATGTCAGATCCAAATTATACTACTTAGTAGACTGGAAGGGGTATGGTCCACAAGACAGGGCATGGGAGCCTTGTGAGTACATCCATGCACCTCGCTTGCTTAGACGATTTCATCAAAACCATCCAACCAAACCAGGACCAGACAGAAGAGCCACCTTGAGAGGGGCATTGGGGGGGAGACACCTGGGATACCCAGAGACTATTTAAGCCACACCCAGTTTGAAACATGCTTTGCGTTTTCTGCACCTGCAGCGTGACACTCACCGTGCTCGGATCAGTCTCCAGTAGGCCTGCATCTTTCTTCTGCGATCAGCTCCTGCAAGAACAAGAACACCGTTAGGAACAGCCTTACCTTGCGGCGCTTCTGCCCATCATTCATTGCTCCTTCTGTCCTGCGGGCATCTTCGGCAGTGTCATTCCCATCCCGGCACGCCGCTTTCTAACAAAAAGGGAAAAGAACAGAAAAAAGGCATTAGTAAGCATTCTGAAAATCTTCGCTTATTTTTAAATACTGTACGAGCTTCAAACGCTTACCTGAATCCCAGCCGCTCTGGGGGAACTCTGTCTCCAGAACTTCTCATCCATCTGCAAGAGGGAAAAGGCACTCCAGGTTAGCATGGAAACATCTAGAGGCGCCGCATACCGCGCTTACCCACCGCATTTGTTCTTCATAACCGGCATCCACGCTGAAAACGTCGCAGCACCTAAAAGACACAGAAAAAGAACTCAGTTCAATGCAAATATGAAAGGGGTGCATCGCACATCGCGCTCTCACTCACCTTCAGCGCTACTCATCTCAGCAGCACGCCGCCATCCCCGGACGCCGGCCATCATCTAAGGAAGGAAAGGAACGAAGTTAGAGAACTGTTCAAAAGACACATTATACTTACCTGTCGGACTTTTGCCAGTGAAGTAACTATGCAGCAACAAGCCCCCATAAATCAACACGCGCCTGCGCTGAAAGCAGGATGGAGAGCACACTATCCAAGAAAACAAGGTGAGCTGTGGATCAAAGGGAAGGGTTGGACCCCGGGGAAGAAGGCGTTCAAGCACACAGAGACAATAGGGAGTTAAACTCTACCAATCCTGTGTTTCAGGCCTAGTCTCCAGTCGAATAGCCTCCAGGGAAGGGTTTGAGGTCGTAAGAGGTCAGAACAGGCTGAGTGATGTCCCCGTGGATACCAGGTGAGTGTTACAGCTTCCCAGGGCCAGGTTCCAGGCATTTGTTGTGGGCACAAGGCCCTTAGCACCTCATCCAAGACTGTCTTGGAGTCCGTCCTAGTGCCAAAGCATAATCATTAGGAGACCAACATTAGGATGGGACTATTTACATGGGAATACTTTATTTGGAGACTTCAGCTAACAAGGAGGCACTCACATAGCTCAGGAACAAAGAACTGAGCTATGCGGCATAGTGTTTAGGGTGTGGCTGGCCTTGGGACTACTTAACCTGGACTACTTTATCTAAGACTATTTAAACCACACCGAAACAGCAGAACACGATTCACGGTATTCTGCTGTTTGCAGTGTAACGCTCACTGGCCCTCATTACAAGTCAGGCGTTGGACCATGGTGCTATTAGCACCATGGTCCATGCCGGATTCCGCCATGGTGGATGGCGGAATTACCGCCCCATTCCAAGGTGAGTGGGGCGGTAATTCCCCATTCACCATTTGCCCTTCCCCATTCCCATTTTTGCCCCATAGGGCATAATGGGGATGGGGAAGGCGCTAATTACGGCACAGTAAATTACGGTGCCGTAATTAGCACCGATGTTGCTTAGCGCCTTGGACTTGAACGCCTGCAAAAAGCAGGCGTTAAAGTGTGAATCAGGCATTTGGGTTAACGGCGCCGACGGCGCCGTTAAACCCTTAACGCCTGACTTGTAATTGGGTCTCCAGTGTTCCTTGATGCCGTTTCACCTGACTCCACGAACCTGAAGAAAAAAGAGAACATTGTTAACTCAAACTTACCTGTGATCAGCATCCTGTCTTCAACTCATCGCCGGCAGCAGATTTTGCTTACCTGAAGATACTCAAGTCAGTAAACTCCACCGTCCTGGCGGCGCATACCTTCTGGAATACAACAACCTGGAAAGAAGAGAGAGAAAGACAGCATTAGAGAGCGCTTACTCACATTTTCTCCTGCACGACGAAAGCCACAAGATTCTTACCTGGTTAGTCGTCTTTTGGTCAGCGTTGTTCTGGACATCACGGCGCTCGGCGAAGTACACAGCGGCCTGTGCAGAAAGGGAAAAGACGCAGGTTAGCAAAATAAAAGGACAAAACAGCACTGCGCACTGTGCATTCACTTAGCGGTTCGTGCTCATCACCAATCTGCACGACAATGCCGAAATATCTTTCCATATCTAAAGGTAAGAAGAAGGACATTGTTATTTAAATAAAGAACTGAATACCAAGACTGTCAAGCAGCAAACCTACCTTGTCAAAACAGAGTCGCAGCAGGCCTGGACTCCAGCAGGGCTCGCACCAGTGAAGTAACTTGGTCGCTGCACGCCCTTCATCAACGCGCTCCTGTCACGTGGAGCAGGATGGAGAACGCATCTCATAAAGAATTAAGGTGAGGAAAAGGCCCAGGGGAAGGGTTTGAATCCAAGGGAGGTGGGAAGGCATCCTACAAGAGACCGCCAAGTCCTGAATCCAGTTCTCCTATATTTCAGGCCTCACTTCCATCTGAGAAATTACCCAGGAATCGGGGAGAGGGCTCGAGGTGCAAGCCATTCAACCAGGGCTAAGTGGCATCACCGTGGATACCAGGTGAGCGTAACAGTACCCTGTGAGAATGACTGTTGATTCTGAGAAAATTGACTTCTACCAGGACCCCCTATCCCAGGACGGCTTCTCTATCATCTACCCATGGTACCATATGTGTTATTTGATCGCTGCTGAAGGATCAGGCATTGTACTCGCCAATGACCTTCTTGTCTGCAATAGGCACATTGGTTCTTGTGTACAAGACCCATTTGTGCATTACTCTGTGGGGCAAACTAATCTCTAAACTCTGTATTTCCACCTCTGGTTCGTCTTACTATTTGCTGCAACAATACTTTTGTCTTCAAGTCTCCCTTCTTTTCTATCCTCTGTTTTTCATTATTGACCCTATTTTTATAATACTGAGCCATGTGCACTACAGGCGCTTTCAGAAGTCATAATTTGTGATTGGATATCAGGCAACAATCCACGCACACATTTATCTACAAACAGCCTTTTTCCTGACTCAGTACTCAAATCCTAACTGCTAAAATCTGAAAACACTTGTTCGAACCGATTAAAACATTTGGTAGCGCCCTCAGATTTCCCCTGGATGCAAGCTGTAAGCTTGTCCCAAACTATTCTTCTCTCTGGAACTTAAGTCTTCAATTTAGTTTCTATTCTGTCTGGCAGGGTCAATATCACCTGTGGCGGTTTCTCACCAGCCTTCCTTTCTCCATTTATGTTTACCAAGTTAACCCAAGTGTCACCCAATCCTGCCAAATCATCTGTAGTTCTAATCTGTTTCCATAAATCAGCAGGTAGGATCACAGGGAACAATAAGTCTATATCACCCAGCGTGAAAACTGACAAATGCAAGACAGATTCAATTTCTTTATAAAATCCTGTTGGATTTTTCCTAATATCCGGAATCGTCTGTCTAATGGTATTCACTTCTTGTCTAGAAAATGGGAAATGAAAAAACTGTGAAACATAATGAGCTTCAATAGTAGTGGCTGCAGCGCCTGTTGCAACATTAGCTGGAATTTCTACTTTAGGAACAAATGTCGGAGGAACTTCCCTCATTGGAAATTGAGAAGTAGGCAATTCTGAACATTTGTTAAGCAACAAAGCTAAATCAAGTCACAAAGTAGTCAAAGCAGTATCGGGCGAAAATGCTCTCCTATTAATGACCATCAAATCTGCGGGACAACAAACCTTTTTCTTCATACACTCATCCTGTAGGTATTCTACCATTACCTGTAACACTTTACTTTGCATAGCCGGAGCATACTGACTAAACGTGTCATGTACCTCAATGGAAGAAATTGAAACATCCGAAATCCATCTAAGCGCGTTTCTTGTGCAAATACGCATCTCTACACTCATTGGTTTAGAAGAAGGAAGAAATCGTTTCTGCACATATGAAGCGTCCAATCTATTAACATCTATTTCAACATTCTGTAACTGATCTAACTCCCTCTTAAACTCGAAAACTCTCTCAACATGCTCATGTATGTTCTCCGCCGTCTCCCTTGAGTAAGCTAAGACATTCAAATACCTCAACCCTTGCGGGACATCCATGTCCGTCAAATCACTCCACATTTCCGCCAAATGCAAACCCATCCCCTCTATCAAAATATTCTGTTCGGGAATACTTTCTTGGTCAGAAATTGCAGTTAAGACAGCTGATTTTTCACCTTCTATACATTTCTTAGCCCATGCATACAATTCTCTTTTTCTAGCTTTTGATACTTTACTACGAGTCACTACTTTTGGATCGGCAGTCGCCCCTTCAATCGCTACAAGTAGAGCAGAACCACTTGGAAAAGAAAGTGCAGACAAATCTTGTAGAAGGGGTAGTGGAGATACTACCGCTGGTGGTAAAGACGGAATTATGGGAACAGCAACTGTCGTAAGGGTGGACATGCAGAAGGAGGACGACAACAGGAAGAGGAGCAACAACTGGAGGAGGAGAGACAATGGGAGAAACAGGAACAACAACGGGAGGAGGTGCAACAGCGGGAAGAGATGAAACAACAGGAAGAGTCATATAAGGAGGTGGTGCGGTGGCAACAGTCCTACGTTAATTCAAATGTTTATCAATTAGCCCGTCTGAGGCACAGAGGCACAAAAATCTTGAGACGGATATATTTTCTGTACCCCTAGTTGAAAAGCCCTATCCATACTTCTAATAGATTGTGACGGTTTCTGTTGATCATACAATAATGCTTTTTCAGAGTTAGATATATGTTGACGTCCGTGTTTCTCTTTACTCTTAAGTTGCTGCATAGCTTCCTTTCTCCAATTCTTAATTACATCAAATGCTGCAGTCCTAGCCTTTTTCTTTAACAATATAGACTCTAAATACTCTATACGGGCAATTTCAAAAACTGCCATGAACTGCCCACTGAAATTCGGAAGCATATCTAGTTTGTCTGTGCCAAATATTTTTGAATACTATACTACCAAGGCTGTACTTACAGTACATAGTACACGCCAGCGAACCCTCAGGTGGCGTCGGTCAGCCGTATTCCAAAGATTGTTTTATCTCTGCGGAATGCACCCCTGAAACAGGCAGACAATTTCCCAGGCATGTCAGATCACTGGTGGTACCTGGTGTCGTTTGAACTTGCGAGTGCAAATCTAAAACCAAATATCAGGATACTTAGGAATCGGGGTACAACTCACCTGAATACAAAATACAAAGGGGGTCCGATTGGATTTCAAAGGATCCTCATGGTTGGCGATTTCGGCAAAGAGCCCGCCTCCATATGGGGACCCTCGTCAAGATGTCCTCTCGAACCACGTGCTCATCGTTCAGGGATCGGATTGTGCAATACTGTCAAGGTGTCGCGTCTCATACAAAGGGCCCCCCTTTTCTCACTCTCTGATCCCGGTCCGATAGCCGCGCCTTCTTTTCAGCAAGGAGACATCAATCTTGAGGGTCCCTATTCGGCTGCCATCTGAAAGACCAAAGAAATATTGAGGCTTAGTACCACAAAATGGAATACGCCAATCACGGGTTGAAAAGATACAAGTATCTTTTATTCTGTACAGATTCAAAGCAAACAGATAGCTATCTGGCTCCCAACACCTCGCACTGTGTACCAGCAGACATAGTGAGGGGTGAGAGTGCTGGACATCTTAACACAGGCACATTTATACAACTTCCAATCATTGTCCAGCTCATTTCCAAACTAATAAGTTACATGCTAGGGTTCGTGCCCAGTTCATATGTCAAATATTACAATATTGGACAACGGATTCAACAAGTTTGCATGTCCATGAATTACAATAGTGACATTGGTTCTCTGATCCACAGTAAGTCTTGTTTCAAGAATCGCTACATTGCAGTTCAGCAAAAACACACGATCTGAGTTTGTACTACATTGTCTCGTTGTTTATATGAGGATGAGACTTGCGAGCGTAGACAACACTTGGATTGCAGTTCATATGAGTCACAAGGTTTCTTTGCATAGAACAGTCTGTTCTCGGTTAGCCTCAATGTTGAGACAACTCAAAGGTCGTTCGGCTCGAATGCAAGTTGAAAACACAGTCCACCATTTTAGAACACAAAGCAGGAGTCAAAATCAAAATGGCGGATGATTCTTAAAATGGTGGCGAACTTGATTGAAAATCGAAACATTTCAGACGCAGTTTTCTGTGCAACGGGGATGGGCTTAGGCCAATATTCATAACACGGCAGTATTATACGAATACAGTTTAACAACTAGGGCCATCTTCCCAACTTCTGGTGAGGTACTCATCTCTTATTATTATTACTCCATACTGAGGTGTACCAAGCAGTCTTTCCTGACCCTATCAGAAGCTATCTCATCATTATTACCTCGTAACGAGGTGTACTGCAAAGTCTTTTCCGACCTTGTCAGAAGCTGCAATCTTTTCACTTCATCACAATTCCCCCAATGTACAAAACAAGTATCCGTTCCCCTTGATTTTACAGGTCGAGACTATACTTCCATCCGTGGATCAGCTGAGGGTCTTCGGTATCAAGTCTCCCCCAGTCACCAGCTGCCCTTCACCCTACAGGACGTCCTGTGGGTACCAGGCAGGAATTTTCTCCAGGGGGGCTGCTGTCGATCTCTCTCTGTTCACACATGATTCTGCTCTCTACAGGTCACCTCGCAGTCTTCAGCCATAGCATGGCACCCTCGATAATCCGACTGCCCTAGCTAACCGTCACCTCTGCTACCATCTATAATGATGGCCTGGAAAATCCAAAATGTATGCACAGGATCAAGAGCCAGAAAGGGAGAACTCAATAACAGAAAGTTACAAAGTGAAAGGCAAACCCCACATTTATTAACATCCAAAATAAAGCAGGGGCAGTACACAAACAAAAAAGGTTGTCGCTCTCAGAGTTTCCATACAAGACAACATCTTTTAAGGTGAACAATTGTCATGAATTACATTATAATACAATTTTGTGGGGTAAAGGGATTGTATAAGGGTGATTAACTACATACACATTGTATATGGGTTAAACTTCTATTTGGATTATTACAATGTGATGGCTCCTCCTGAGACCACCTTAAATTGATAATAGTGAATGCACATCATCTCTGTACAACCCTATTGGTTGGCATAGTACATTTTGGGAAGCCTAGCATCAAAGGTTTTGATCGGTTGGCATTCTACTGACCAACCTTGAGCTACTTACAGGTCGTCGAGACATGAATCAAACAAGAGTAGAGAGAGAGAGGTCCATGGACTGCTTTCCCTTAAAAAAAAAAAAAGATACCATCCCTTATTCCTAGGTCATGCCCCAGGGAAATTCCTCTGTAGTTGGCCTTGTACAATGCCCCATGTCTGGGAATATGTGTGAGTAGTGAGGCAGGTGGTCTATCTGTGTCAGTTAATAATCAATAGACAGTGTTGTTCAATTATGGATCACGTATGATCAGACCACGTTTGCAATTCTTTCACCCTGCATTTATTGGGATTTTAGCTAATAATAGTGCAAATGTTATTGTTTTCTCTACCACTGGGGACTCTCTTGATCCATTCCCTATGGAGTCTTGGCACTCATAATTATTCTGCACTGGGCTTACAATGGCTGGCTATTCTTCTCTTAACTTTTTTAATTAAACAGGGAGTATTCTTCTTGTGTTCTGGGAATTATTATCTCATTCCTTTTCTGCAGCATTCTGATCCTCCCTAATTTCTCAGTAACCTTGGCTTGGTCTGCTAACTACTGGCTGAGCTCTTCACAAATCTGTATTTATGTGGTTTCAGATTTTTACATTCTCTCAAAGTCTTAAGGCCTTTCATTTTCTTTAGAAGCGTGTTGGACTTCCATTTTGGAAAAGATAGCTGCCCATTACAATGGCGTTTTTATGTTAGTGAGCTATATGCGTGTGTCCTACATGCTGCATTCAGCTTATATATTGCTTTTGTTAATATTCAATATGTCTTATGGATGCAATGTTAATATTCTTTGTGTATAAATATATATTCGACCTAGTGTTCACTTTCTTCATCTTCAGTGCATATTTGCTTCATGTCCCATGCATGCATATGTGTTGTTTCATTGTAAGATTGATTATTCTTGCATCTTTAGGTTAGATCAAATTCATATCCTGCTGTACCCATTCAGGATATGTACGGTATGGACGCCTTAGTAAGTAACGCCTCTCACCTGTGCGATATTGGAATGGGCGGGGCTGTAGGTGTGCCTGACGTATTCACCTGTCCCTCAACAATCATGTGCCCACACTTGAATTGGCCTGTGGCCTCAGACTAAAACATCACTTCTGGGCCTCATTACAACTCAGGCGTTAAGGGTTAACGCCACCGTTAACCCTTAACGCCTGATTCTGATTTTAACGCCTGCTTTTAGCAGGCGTTAAAATCCATGGCGCTAACCTGCCATGGTGCTAATTACGCCGCCGTAATTTACGGCGGCGTAATTAGCGCCTTCCCCACTCCCATTATGCCCTATGGGGCAAAAATGGGAATGGGGAAGGGAAAATGGGAAATGGGGATTTACCGCCCCACTCACCTTGGAATGGGGCGGTAAATCCGCCATCCACCATGGTGTAAATGGAGTTTACACCATGGTGGTAAAGTTGGTGCACTTAGCACCAAGGTTGTAATGAGGCCCTATTGCATAAAATAGCTGCAAGCTAAGTGCTTTCAAAGACCTTCATTCATTTGACCGTATTTAACAATGCACGGTGTGTTTGTTCTAAACAGGCAGATAAAACAGTGTTCCATTTGAAAACACAGGCCATGATTTTCTAGATATCTTTGAATCTTTAAATGTTGAATGTAACTAAATCTTGAAGCTTCTGAATCACACTTGCTATCTGTGCAAGCTTACTCAATTAATGTTATTTTGCTTGCAGTCAACTCTTAAAGTCAGAGGGCCTCATTACGACCCTGGCGGTAAGGGGTTTACGCCAGCGTTAGCTGCGCCGACCCCTTACCGCCAATTACGAGGTCCCCTAGCGCCATGGCGCTTTTAACACCTGCTTTTAGCAGGTGTTAAAATCCATGGCGCTAAGGGACCATGGAGTTAATTACGCCACCGTAATTTACGGTGGCGTAATTAACGCCTTCCCCACTCCCATTATGCCCTATGGGGCAAAAATGGGAATGGGGAAGGGTAAATGGGGATTGGGGACTTACCGCCCCGCCAAGGTCGGAATGGGGCGGTAAGTCCGCCAACCACCATGGCGTAAACGTAGTTTACGCCATGGTGGTAAAGTCACGGCCCAGGCGGTAACTTACCGCCTGGGTCGTAATGAGGCCCAGAATCTCAGAATGTCTACCGCCGTTTTCTCAAGCCATTTATTTAAATACAGTATTTCATTCTATAATTGTGGTGCCATACAAATAAACTATCATATCATATAAGCATTTTACTTAAAACCTAAAAACAAATGACTGATTTTGCATACCAATTTCCTTTTCTCTATATCGTCACATTTCCCGATGGCCGACAGGCCTCACACTGTCTCGCCTTCCTTCAGGTGCTGTGCGATCACTTTCCGGCGCTCTCCCTGCGTGACTGCCTGGCTTTGTGTCAGTCTGCTCGTACCCAAGACATCCATTTAGAGGGTGTCCTCCCATTCCTTGCAGCCATAATCATAACGAATTGTTGGCTTTGTCATAACGATTTAGACTAAAACGATAACTCTGTTTGATTTATAAAACTGAATAATTTGATCCTATGGCAGAAGTAAGTGAAGTTTCTAGCCTTGCAGATCCAACCTTGAAGTCGGTATTACTTGAATAGAAGGCAATAGCCGACTTCGTAAAAGTGGCAAATAGGTTTTACACATCTTTTAGATTAGCTTTAAAGTTCTATTAGCAATCCCGTCGTCCTTCCTCCTGCTCTGGCCAGTGGTGACCTAGGTCCATCTGCCATTCGGTCTACATGTAATGTGACCATTTCCATCTTCTCTCCATTTAATGAGCATAATTAACAAATGTGTTTTTCATAATTTTCCAACTGCCCTGCAAGTTGCATCGTGTTAGCTCGAAAGTTGGGATTCAGCTACTTCTAACATTTGTAATGTTTATTCACAACATAGCATTCAAGCCACTATTGTAGCTGTGGATGCATGGTTTTGCTGTTCGTATTTGGGGGTGATAAATGCTTGGTGCCCTGGAATATATAACTCTGTACTCATACCCTGCAAGGACACCCGCTATGTAGGTCCCATAGTACTTGGAGACTTGTACTCCACATATCAGGGTCTTGATCCCGATCTCAAACTGCCTATAACACCCTGAAGAAAGCACCCTTAGAAATAATGGGTCACGAAGATGATAAGAAATGATGAAGGAAACTAAGGGCGGTACAACCTAAACCCAAGGGAACACCTGATCTGGACAAATGGCAGGTTGAGTGGAAGACCGCGTGAGGAAATGGGTTGGCAGTCAGGATTGGTTAAAACCATCAAGCTCTTAACACTCGAACAGTTTGTTCCATTCTTATCCCCCTTTTCTTACCCCCCTTTTTATGACAGATTCACACTCCCCGTTTAGAATAAGAAATCAAAACTGCTGTAAGCCAATAGTCGTCACACTCTTCCAGACCAGTCCTGGTAGAATGTGTTGATTTTTTGCAATGCTGAAGTTTGAGATGTGACAGCAAGAATCTGTCTGTGCATTATCATTTACTTTAAACCACCAAACGGCATTTCAATGCATTACCCCAAGGTTTGAGAACCTCCCTGGACGTCTTTTTAAGGAAACGTAAAGAACTACGGCCATTTGTAAACACGGAAAAGACAAAGGTGATGGTCTTTCATCCTTAATATAGTAGACACTGCCTGCTAACATTAGAGATAGATGCAGCAGAATTCAAGGCAGGTGGAGATTTTTGATTATCTCTGGGTACTTTTTTTAGGAAAAAATCAAATTAAATTTGTTGTAAATATAGTGGGCCACTAAATCTTTTTGTAATGAACTTGGGATTGGCTCAATATCCCCTGCTCTGACTTTGTAAAACAAGTACACTCTGCCAGCCTCCACTTATAGGGCAGAAATCTGGGGGGTTGGGGACACTAGGTTCATAGAATGTACAGAACGAACATTCTTAAAACATATTTTACTAATCCGCCTAAGCCCCCCCTCAGAAACCACTATATCTAGAATTAGATGTTCTCCCAGTGGGGGAATACATCTCACTGAACCCCCTACTCAACTGGGTAAGATTGTGAGGCACAGAGGGATTGGCAAAACATAGGGAGGCCCTGGACCATTTGATGTCATTGGAGGGTGGCAAGAGAATAGCTTGGGCAAGGCATATCAAAAATAATTTATTGGTGCTGGGTGGTAGAGCTTCCTGGGAGAATCCCCAGCTGATGAACGGTCAAACCCGCCATAGAATAATCCAAACTGCGAATATGTTATCAAAAACACGTGCGGTTGAAGCACCAAGTAGATTGAAATTGGGTCGGGAGTATTTAAAACACAGAACAGTTATGGGCTTTGAAAGTTATCTGGTCACACTTAAACCCCTGTTCGAAAGAGCATTATATCTATGATTTAGGTTGGGAATATTACCTTTGGACCCAGTGTTCAAAGCCTGGCCGACCAACGATGGAGAGGATTTCCCCCTATGTGGTGCACAAACTGAGTCAGAAACTCATTTCCTTTTGATCTGTGAGAAACTCCTCACTTTGAGGTGTTATTACATCCGACCAATGTTTATATCAGAAGGAATTCAATCAACAGGAGAAGCACTAGGGTACTGCAAACTCTGTCCTGCCCCCTGGAGTGTTTGCTACTCCTCGATAAATCCATAAATCCCAGGAAATTGAGAGTAAAATGAATCAAGCATGAGGGCAGTTGAGCACCCTGCCTTTAGCACTTTCGATTATTGACTGCTCGGTCTTACAACAGCAGATGGTGTGAGGCAGTGAGCTTGCTCTCCTCACTCAACCTGAAACTTGTTATATTTACCATTGTCTCATCATTATAATTCTAATTATATACAGACAATTGTTCAGGTTTTAGTGGTATGTACTTTTATCTTGTTTTAACTGACAGCTAATTTTGCACATCCTCTGTTTATTCTCCACAGTAGGAGTGGAGGCTTTTATTGCACATTTGCACATTTAATGAAATGTGTACACCCACTGAACTGTTGAATATATTTTGCACATTGGACTTCTCAGTCAAAATAAAGTATTGATTGATTGATTTCAATACATTACATGAAGGTGCTAAAATATGTTTGCAACACGTTAGAATCTGCAATTAGTATTTATTTCTGACCCCCCCCACAAGAATCTATATTCAGTACATATAACAACAACTGGGAAATATATGCAATGTCTGACTGGTGGTAAATAGATACATGGGTTTGCCCTCCTGTCCCCATGTCTGCTCCATAACCTGTGTATGTGACTAAGCTTCACAACTCGGGTAAAAAACACAGATCTTCCATGACACTGATATTGGTGCAAGCAATATCCTTTGATGGTAAAATACAAATCTCCAGGAACTGGGAAGATCTCGCCACACTCATACCTGCCGGCCCTCCAATACTTGGCCTTACAGAGCAGGTGGTCTCCTCACTGTTGCTGCTGCACAAACAAGTGCACAAATTCAGTTCTGCTCGGCTCTCAGATACTCCATGTTTAATCAACATCTGCACGATGACTAATGCAGTCTCTTGCTGCAGCCAGTGGCAGGCTCTGCTGTAGGGCACAGGCTGGCCGGGCACATTCGCAGAAATGTTGCTACAATGCTGCCTGCTTCCTGCTGACCTGCACAGCACACTCTGTTCAATCTAGCCTGCTTCAGACTGAGTGGATCACAAGCTTTGTTGGTGACTAATTGGGTGCAACCTTGAATTGCAATTCACTATTTTGCAAAACCTCCTGTTACTTGATGCACACACTGGATTGTTTTGCAAAGGAGTGCAATGCAAGCATTTGATTCATGCGGCCTCATTACGAGTTGGGCGGTATTCCGTGGTAAATCCCATGGAATACCTCCCAACAGAATTATTGGCGAGCATCCCTTGGACTGTGGAGCATTTTTGGTGGAAACGCTGCTGCATTAATTCTGCTGATTTATGGTGAAAATTGGGAGGATTTACCTCCAGCAGGATGCTGGAGGTAACCCCCCACTCCAGGGTGATACTCGTAGGATGGCGGAGCGTGAAAAGTGACGGTAATTTCGTTACTGCCATCTTTTCCTGCACCGCCATACTCGTAATGAGCCCTATGGTTTTAACTGTGGCAAGCCAGACAATCCAGTTGATCCCTGGGGAAAAGAGGGTGAACCTTGCTCCTCAGGCTGCAACATCTCTACACCACTGACTTATTCCATAGCTCTAATTGGCTTTGTGCTGATTTGTGCCTCCAATAAAAGAAAGAAAATATGGATGATCCCTTTTGTCTAGATGCTCACTTATCTGTCTATAATGCTCTCTGTTCTATGTGGAAATCCGAGATTCTCTGAAAGCCAAGAAACATGCAGTGTTTGTTGTCTAATTCAGATAAGAGCTTGTATCTCATGACCAACGCTTTTTGGGTATGTGCATGCATAGCTGTACAGAGCAAAGACCTTAGTTCCCTGATTTACAATGATCAGCCGTCCTGTTTGCATAACAGTACTCAAGATCAGCTTTTTATAGCAGTTTATAAAAAAGATTAATAATATGAGCCATGTGAATAACGTATGTCATTATAATTAGGCAAGTCAAAAGATCGGCAGGTTTGAAAGTTTTGGGGCTCTGAATAACTTTTAAAAACTCAAATAAGTAAGTGTACAATATTTGCTCTTCTATCCAATTGTTTCAAACTACAGGCATGTGATGGAACATCTTACAGTGAAGATCCTAATGAGGACCCACAGCTTCTGATGAAGCTAAGGATGTATAATATGCTTAAGGGATTCATGCAGGGAGAGAAATCTCCATATTTAGATAACGCCTCCCGTCCAGGTGGATCTGAATACCCTGTGACGCGGCCACCAACAGTAAGTATTTTTTACGTTCTTGATTTGACAATTATTTATATCTCGATTGTTGTACATACTTATAAACCATATCCAGTCAAATGCCACATTGTCCCAGCCATTTCGGTGTTCAAGAGACAATGTGTATTTGTGTACAATAGACGTTTTATGGTAGAGCCATCAGAGTATCTGCTTTATTTCCCATGTGGATTTGTGTCAAGTAACACTGTCATTAATATATGTCTTTTTTGCATAGGGTACATGTGTCCACTGAATGGCTTGTTGGCACTTCTAATTTTGGTAAATAAAAAACTGAGGAATAAAATGATTCGAATACAGTGATCAAGATATTGATTTAACCAACTATATTCCCTCCTGAAATTGGTAGTAATAGGTGTTATTTGGTTTTCAAGAATGCTCTGTATTTTAGCGATTACTTGAAACATAATATACAAAATATCATAGTAAGCCAACCTGAAAATGGTACATAAATCCGTATAGAAATACATTAGACACAAAGAGTATGGTCATAGCTTTCTTTCACAATTCTTAAAAAGAAAACTCCAAGAACCAGAATGAAGTCATGTGAAGCAAAAAACAAAAAAACATCCTTGGAGTTTTCGAAATGTACTTTCAGAATGTAGACACACAACAAAAGGGAGTGTATGGTAAGGCCACTTTCTTCTGGTCCTCAATTTACATAATCCCTACTGCCATTTAAATGCTATGACAACAGCATAGAGGAGCTCATTTGCTATTGTACATAACCATCCCTCTGGATAAGTGGCTCATCTGGCCTTTTCCGCAATAAAATTATGTAAATACATAACATTTAAAATCTCTATGCGTATCATTTACACTGAGGACACAGCAGTTTCTTGTGAGGTTGATCTCTCTGTTGTCCGGTAGGTGGAACTGTAGCTTAACAAAAGCACATTTAAGCCTTATGTGCATGCAGACTCTGCACCACCACCACAGTTTATTCATCTGAGCGGGCTGGAGAAAGGAGCAGGGCGTTCATCGGGCATAACCAAAACACTTGAGCATGAAATGAGCCCTTATCTAATATTCCACCTCATGTACTTTACCATTTCCTTTTCGTGTATTTTGCTATGCAGCACCACACCAGCACAAGCATATAACTCCAAATGCTACACACCACCCTTGCACTTCCCATGTCAGTTCCAACGTGGTGTGTCCTCTTCCCACAGTCTGAAGCACTCTTCTGTTTTCTACTTGCCACAGCTACCCCAGATTGCGTGGCTTCACTGCATTTTCTATGCCACACATCTCCCCGAGAACCAACATCTCAGGAACAAAATGTGCCCAAAAAACATTAGTTTTGGTTCAACGTTCCACACAACACGTATTTATTTTGAGGTAAACTGCCGATGAGCCCTGGATTCTGCAAAGATACAGGCAGCAGGTTCTGTGCTTTCCCGGGTCAGTGCATGCAGATGCATCAGGTCTAAGTTCAGAGGTCGTTTTCCTGGCAATCAACGCAATGCTGGATTGGGATAAACTCACTTCTAAACCAGCAAAAGGAGGAGGGGTTGAAGTCGCATTTAAGTGTGTGACAAAAGGGTTTAATTTGGGATCCAATCATTATTCTGTCACTGTTAATTTTGGGGCACGTTTATCCGGAACTGAAAGTCCCAAATCCTGCATAGCCCACAGTAGGGAGTTCACCATTTCAGAAAACAAAAAATGGAATACAAATAAGCTTTCAAGGCTGCGTGGCTTGTTCAAAAGATTAAAATAAGCTTGCATTGAGCTGCAGGTTTACTTTTGTCATACATAAACACGAACTGCATGACTGTCGAGGGATTATTTTAAAGAGATGATTATTCTACAAGTTCTTTGGAAATGTGTTGGAAGTAAGAGAGTTCCCAAAGATGTTACGCTGTCCCTTGGTGGCTGTTGAGCCAGTCCTGGCTTCTAAGCTTGCATCTAGCCATATGGGGTGTATCAACCACTTTTATTCCCTAAAAATCAGCAAACACTCCCACAAAATAGAGTAAAAATATTGCCAACAAAAATAGGAAAGAGAAGCCTGTCCTCCTGCTACCCTCCACCCACTCCATGAATATGTTTGGACTAGTAGTACAGTAGTGCCACAGAAAGAAATACTCTTATTAATGCTTGATCTGAAGAGGTAAAATGTATATTTTAATGTGCATGAATATATTGGTGCAAAGAAAGATTTTTATTAAAATGTTTCTGTTTTACAGTGAAAACATATTTTTACTTGCTCATTAAATACTACGTTTGGTAATGGGAATTACGTTTTTACTCCCTAAAAAATAATTATACTCCCAAG
Source organism: Ambystoma mexicanum (assembly GCF_040938575.1). Classification (NCBI taxonomy): domain Eukaryota; kingdom Metazoa; phylum Chordata; class Amphibia; order Caudata; family Ambystomatidae; genus Ambystoma; species Ambystoma mexicanum. The sequence continues at coordinate 401,849,976 of NC_090940.1, forward strand.
TTTAAAAAATAGGGAATTAAATACTCCCATTTCAAGATCTTATCTGAAGCACTGGTAGTAACGTTAATGGAAGGCGCAAAAGCCTTTTACTCATTCCATTAACGTTAGCCACATTTGTATTAATTTGTATGGCAGAGAGGAGGGGTGGAACCCAACTTGCGTTTCCTCCTCCTTCCTTCCTCTCCACCACTGAAATGCTCCAGCATTTGCTTCCGCATGGATTTTCATGCTGGCGCGAATGCTGGAGATCCCTATGGGGTCTGTCTGCTTTATGCAATAGCATCAAGCAGGCAGACCCTATAGGGATCCATTGTACATGCTGCCTGTCATGCAAGTATGACAGGCAGCGTGTTCAAATAAAACTAAACACTGTCCAACATGCTTGCTTGCCAAGCAGCGTTTCAGTGTAATTGGGAGATCCACTTGCTATGTGAGCATTGCAAGCGGTACGCACAATTATTAGTAAACGCTACCATGCAAATGAAGAAAATGTCCCCACGGGGAGCCACCTATGTGTATGTCAACATGTGCAGGCTCCCCGTCGCAAAATTACACTTTGGCCAACATGGGCACTAGAGTGAATTAAGCATTTGTGAAGCCCTATTGGGAAGCCTTGTTGAATTTGCAGGATAGCGGTGTCCTTTCACATGTCTAACACACTTTGGCATCCTCTCATCATAGCTCTAATGGCGAGTCCAGGCTTTGAAGGCCCTAGACCCGATCCTGATGCACAAGTGGCACAAGCCTTGCACTGTCTCGGATTGAAAGTCAGACTATACTAATTGCTGATTATATACACTGGATTTTTTATAAAAATATTTGCATTTACCAATTTCGCCTAATCGTTTTTGCATAATGAAATTCTGCCTTGGTATATATGAAATATGTGAAGTGTAAATATAGCTGGCAAGCAGCAGAGCACTGTGCATAGCGGAGGAACTGAGAGGTTGCAGGGAGGATACAGTGCTAGCTGGAGTAGCTGCTTGGATTGAGGGAGAAGTGGAGTGAAGGACCTCCGGAAGAGGAGAAGTAGGTTTTATTGGAGCAATACAAGTTGCAGAGACATTATTCGAAGAGAAGGTTCTTTGGGTTCTTCTTGACATTTAGAATAGATGGGGCCAGTTTGATCTTTGCTGGTAAATTGTTCCAGAGACAGGCTGCACCTTTCCTCCTTTGCCAATTTCTTAGTGTTGAATCAACACTATTCGATTACATTTCCAAATGTTACCTGATTACGCATTTCTCTGTGGAGAAGACTGAATGTAATCCTAGTGTTAGCATGGGGATTGGCGCTACCTGTTTCTGTGCACTTGATAAGGGTACAGGATTTATCCTCTAAAGTTCAACCCAGCAGCCCTTTGGCTTCCCATGTGATGCAGGGTTCTCATTTCAGAGCCCCCACAATGGCATATATTACAATTGTGTCCCCACCTGTCTGGCTGGACAGATATGGATCCTCAATGTAGTATTATAAGTCTGGTTAATGGCGCACATCTGCATACAGTTGTCATGGGAGGACTACCCTTCACAATGCAATCACCACACTCACTGGGCCAGGAAAGGACACATGGACTGCCGTGGTAAAACACTGGTGAAACAGGGGTTGACCAGCCACCCAAAACATGAGTCAGCACTGGGAAAGCCAGAGAAGATGCTCACATTGAAGCTCATGATTTAGAGTGAATCTCACAAGATTTCCTTTGAGAACTATAAGGCCATGCCTCCTAGCAGCATGTGCCAGACATTCCAGGATTCCTACCTTGATAGACTTTTGCTTGCGCTTCGTTCCAACTGGAAGAAAAAAAGAAAGAATAAGCAACAGAAGACACAAAAAGAGAGAAGAAACAAGACAGAATTCCAAGGAAGAACTTAACTGCTGCATCATTTCTGCATGCCCTCCTTCATATCCACACTCATTCAGGACTGACCATCAGTTAACATTACAAGAGAACCCACAAATTCCACCCTGGAAAATGACGTAACTGTAGCACTGGGGTAGCACTCAGAGGGGCAAGTGGATTGTCGCTGATCTGGACAAAGAAAGAAGAGAGAAACAATATAAGATTATGTAATTGGGACACCTAGTATCAGAAAGAGCAAGAGAGAGCAAAAGCATGGAAACACAGAAATCCTACAACAATTATAATAGATGAAACCTAACTAACGGTGTTTGTTTTGCCAGACTTATTGACTGTAGTGTGAAGAGTAGCTCCACAGTTCACCGAATTGGGATCCCTCCAGTTGTTGCTAGGCAAGACTGGGAGACAGTTGAGACAACTCTCCTCTGGCTAACCTTCAGACCAATACTGGTATTTAACATTACAGGGTAGGGAGACTGGTTGAGAGAAGGCAACAAGGAACACATAGAGTACCAGTGTTTCAACATTTGTCATTCCATTTATAGATATGCACAGGGAAGGGGAGAGGGTGGGTACATTCCATGAAGGGGGCACCCCACACTGCAAATGCAATCAGGAAAACAAACCCTCACCCCACATTGCACACCCTCTTGGCTGTAGGTAACATCAGCCATTTGGGGCATCTAGTGAGAGTGCACAAGTGCAGGCTGTTTCATCTCTGAATCTTTGCCTCTGGGTGATGCTGTCCGGACACCCATGGGGCATTGTCAACCATCACCAGAGAAGCCCCTGAATCGTTTTTAATATTTACTTTCACAAATCTGTATTTCCGAAAACACAGACTTCCATTCCCATAATGCACGTGCAGATATCTGGAAAACCAGGCATCCCAGTCCGGAAACTATTTTGGAATCTGCTTTCACCGTGTCTGGAAGCAGACAGACTCATTGCAATGCACTGCAACATTCAAAATGCCTCTATAATTATTGTGCTTTTGTTTCAATACTAAAACCCCTGGAGTTTGTCAGTAATGTATCCTCTCCCAAAGTGAATTCCAGGGATTTCCGTTAAGAACACCTGGGACTGCTTGTGTGTAGCCCAATCATAGAGCCCCGCCCAGGCTTTCATTCCTGCTAGCACTGCTTATAGGTTTCAATGCCCTCATGCTCCCTGTTCTTGCATTGCATTTTGAATCTCATGCAGCTGCGACCCATTTGGAATCTCTCTTTGCCTTCATGACTATTCTGCCTTGTGCTTTACCTGTGACTCGTCTCTGCTCCACTGCTGCTTTGATCCAGTTCTTAAAGCCTTGCCTTGCAGGCTTGATACAGCACTCTGTGCCTGCTGCCAGTGAATTTTCTTCTTCACTTCATGCTGTGGGCCTTGAGCAATTAACCTGGTTTCTTGTCCTGATTTCCTGCAGCACCCAGCCCAAGCCCCTGTACTGTGTACCTGCTGCCTTAAGCCTGTGTTTCGTACGCTGTTTCAATTCAGTCCTCTTCCCTGCTTGCTGCTCTGCCCTTCCCTAGCTTTCCAATCTATTTATTCGCAAGCATTACCCCATTAGTCAGTCTCTGTTTATCTTGCTTCTGTTTTTATCCCTTTCCCTTTGTTCTAGGCCTGTTTCCCACAGTTTTGCATTTGTATAGTTTGCGTGTTTCCAGTGCAGTTTTCCACCTTGCTTTTGTTACCTAGATTTAGTTACCTTTTGCCAGTACCCTGCCAGTTATTTGTAAAATTACTCTGCTCAGTTACATTGCATTAATATTGTGTCTCTGTTACCATGTACCAGTACCTTGTCTCTGCAACCCTGTACTAGCCAATTTCCTCTGTTACCTTGTAGCAGTTCCCTGACCCTGTTAACTTGTACTAGTTCCCTGCCTTTGTTACCTTGTACCAGCTTCTTGCCTCTGTTACTGTGTGCCCGTCCTTGCCTATGCTACTGTGTACCAGTTCTCTGCTACAGTTTCTGTGTTCCTAGTTCCTGCTTTGCTGTTATGAACTTGTGTCCCTTTTGGGCATCTTAGTGTCTGGTCAGTGTTTTAAGGTGTCCACACCCATGCCTATGTATTTATTTATTTTATGTATTGGGTATTTGTAAGGTGCCTATACAACAAGTGGTTCCTTTATAAAGCGATTGGCTTCTATACCATAGGAGGTCATCTCTGCCCCTTCCTTTGTCTCATTTTACCTGTAGGCTGTAGTGAATTTCATGTAACAGTGTGTTGAGTTATGTTTCCACAGAAGGCATTCAGTGTATGTTCCGGCTTGACCCACAACAGTTTGTCTCTTGTAAGTAAACTCTTTGTTTGTACCTTAGGGTCCAGCTACCACCGCCACTCCTGCTGCCCCCTTCCATGGTCTTGCATGGTGTGGTGCCTGTAAGAGTAACTTGCATAGAGGTATTGAACTTCCGTTATTTCTGTGGGTGGTCTCAAGTCCAACCTGTTTACAACTCTAGTGGAATTGACCATTGTTTGTCGAGTTGTCGAGTACATCCCTTCCCTTCTTGTTAACCATTGAGGTTATCACTTTTCTTTCTTTCTGCTCTGTTGTTGTGATTTACCTTGTCTGTTCATCCTTCTTGTTTACCCTATTGCTGTATGTGCTTGCCTGTCCCCTTATACCATCATAGCCACCACCAATCTACCTGAGTGCCCTGTGTATTTCTGACACAGGGCATCTAGAAGAAGGCATCAGCCGTCAGATCTGCGTCATGCCCGCAATTCAGAATACAGTTAGAACAATATAACAGTCAAGATGGGGACAAGTGTGCCAAGGATCAAAGGCCAGATACACTTCAAGATTCTTGGTGCACTATTGCTTTAACTCCCAATCCCAAAGGGTAAAACTACACCCCACCTGTCCTTGCACATGACACCATCTGAAACTGTGTGCTATTTGCAGGGTGCAGAAGCAGGAGACTGACACAGGAAGGTCATGTTTGTTGGCAAAAAGGTTTATTTAATTAAAGTAAAGTGAAAAAAACGATCCCTCCCTAAAACTAAGAAGGGTTTCCCTGCCTCAAACAAAACTATGGAAACTTTCAGAATGTCCAAGAAATAAAGCATCCTTCATCCTGCGCCAAATCCTATTTCTAACCCTTACTCTTGTAACTAAACTAACTAATATGTTCTTGGTTCAGGGGAATGGCTCCCATCTCCTGGACCACAACTAACAGTTCCTGTGCTTCGAGGGATTTTTTCCTGAGGTTTCGGTTCCTTTCCCTAGGATAGGAGTATTTTCATCAAAAAGTGCAAATCAAAGTTCTCAAATGGTGCAAAGCAAAGTTCCACAGTAAAAAAAACACAAAGTTCCAAACAAGTGTAAAACAAAGTTGCAACTCCTGTCATTCACCATAGTTCAAGTGAATGTCCCCCTTCTCTTGATGTTAGAAACGACTCACGAGCACCAGGGGTAATGACCCTCTTCCCCAGGATTCTTAAGCCTTCCACTGGTGTTAAGAGGTTGCCCCTCCTCTTTTAATCTTTCACAAGGTTTCCAATGCAACACCAAGAGTTATGCTTCTCTTCCCTGGTCTTGTCAAGCTTTACAATATTAAGCAAAACTCTCCTCTCTTGGCTTCTCTCCCATTGTTCTGGCAAAACCATGGTTCACACTCCTGCCAGGTCTTGCTCTTCTCAGGCTTCACAATGCCAAGTGGACTTCCCTACTCTTGGAATTACTCACAATGTTCTTGCAAAACCAAGGTTCACTCTCCTGCCAGGCCCTGCTCTTTGTGTCACAACCTCAGATAAACAGGTATGGGTCCCAGACCCTGATTTCCCCTCTATGAAAATCTGGAAGCCTTAGGGCACCAGCCTCCCAGGTATTTCCACGAGGTAGATACAACTCGGTTTCTCATGTGGGTCCCAGACCCTTATTTCTTTTCTCTGGAAATCTAGCATATAGGGTGCGCTAACCTTCTAGGTACTGCCACAAGTAAGAACACTCTGGATGCACCTCAGTTTCACAGGTGGGTCGCATATCCTGATTTCCCCTCTGAAAATCTGGACTAGCCTCCCAGGTACTGCCACGTGGTAGATACCTCTGGATACAACTCGGTTTCTCATGTGGGTCCCAAACCCTTATTTTCTTTCTCTAGGAATCTAGCAGATATGGTGCACTAACCTTCTAGGTACTTCCACAAGGAAGATCACTCTGGATGCATCTCAATTTCACATGTGGGTCCCAGACGCTTACTTTCTTGACTCTCTGCCTCTTGTGGTCACCAACAGCATTTCCAAGCCTCCAACCCTCCTCTGGGTGCTCACCGGTCTCTCGCATTTGTCCTTGGGGCCCTACTCCCACCTTCAGCATCTCTTGCAGATTGCAGGGTCTGCAGTGGCTCTGCAGCGGTTCCCTGTCTTTCTGATAGGCAAACTGGTCTGCAACCCCTTCACGCACAGCACAGCTTCCCTGTTCCTTTTTCCTTTAGGGAGGGTTTGACCTTGGTTCTACTAGTAAGGAACTCTCCGGCTTCTTCCAGCTCTCTGTACTTCACTGGCTCGCAATGATTCCCCCTCTCTCTGGAAGGCAAACCGGTCCACAGCCCCTTCTCTCCAGAACACAGTTTTCCTGCTGTGTGCTCCTCCAGTTAGGGCTTGACAATACTTCCTGGTCTCCCTCTTCAATTTCAACTCCACCTTGTCCAATAGGAAGTTGGCAACAACTAGACAGTTCAATTTGGTTCACAGAGGAAAACATTATGCTACTGCATATCCTTCTCATCTCAGTACTGATCGTAAGGACTCCTAGTGGGTCAGTAGGACTCTTCCTTGTCCCAGTACTTTTAAGGGGGACTGACTTCTCAACCCTACTGGCATACATAGGGGAGCCTAGTACAGAGGCAAAGTGGTCACAGGAGGAGTGTGCGTGCGATGGTGATGTCCTATTAGAACACAGCATTCCCCCGGGATTGTTGTTCCCATGCAAATGGGCTCCCCCTAGTGAAAAGGGGACAACATCCACAGATCTGTCACATATTGTAATGTGTCAGACAGTCTAGTTAAGATAATTACCGGGACGAAGAAAAACCCAAGAATGCTTCCACCAAACATGAAGAGTGTTTTGCCAACTGTCAACAATTGGACTGACAATGCGCTGGGGCACGCCCCGCTATTTTAACGAAACACCTGGCATGCGTGGAGACTGCCAGAAAGCCTGTGAGTTGAAAACAGGGCATTGGAAGGCTGCAGGGAGGCAGTCATGAAGAGTCAGAGAGACGAACCGCTGGCTGCCGGAAAGCTTCTTGTTAGTCGTGTGAAAGCCAGCATCTGGAAAATTGAGTCACTGTGGTATTGGGGTGATCAGTGGTGGGTAGACTGTTGAGTCCAAGGAATAAAACCAGACCATCAACACTAGCCTGCTGCAGAGCCACGGAGTCCATTGCATGGGAAGTATGAGAAACTGTGGTGGTTCAGTGACCTGTAATGGGTGGACCATATGGTCTGAAACTTGCACCCATACCGCCAGCAGTAACAGGCCACAAAGTCAAGCAGGCCAGGGAAAAGTGGAGGAAAGCAGTGAAAACCCGCAACCCCTGGCAAAACTGGTGAAGCATTCCCTGAGAGAAGGTAACGGAACAATGATAAGACCGGGAGGGGCCGGGAAAAGATACCAGAAGATAAGAGAGAAGTAGATCATTTTGTGAGGCATCTCCCTGGTCCGTTCCATAAGACTTTGTTATTGAAGAGTCAAGAAATACTGGGGGAACCTCTTTCTCGTCCTGGTGGGAGCAGTTGAAAGGATATTGTTGAAATGTTGAAGAGTCAAGGACTGCTCAGGGAGTATCTCTCTCATCCCAGTGGAGGCAAATTGAAAGACAGTGTGCAAGTGAGGATAATACAGAACCCTTGGGAGAACTTAAAAAGTTAATGAGAAATCTAAAGACCACATAGATTGAGAATAACTGAAGGTGAACTAGGAGAAAGAAGCCATTGTCCTAGTCCCAAAACACTTGTAGAACTTTGTGAAAACCGAACTTTTAGAGACTGCTACTCAGGAGAGTGGAGTCATTCTCCTAGGGTGGGATATGAACTCTTTCCATTAGCTTAGTGATTTGTGTTTAAGTGGTAGGGATAGAAAAGGAGTTTTGACTTGGAGAGTATCTATTCCTTTGGACACACAGACTTCCTGACTGGCACGAGTTTTCGTTTTGCTGAGGTAGGGAAACCACTTCCAAACTAAGGGATAGATAGGAAAACTATAGAGCAACATAAGATAAATAAACAATATCTGAATGCTCTTCACTTGTCCTAGGTAAAATCCCTTCCCTCGGTCTTAAAGCCAACTTCAAAGTGTTCAAAGGAAAAGAAGAGTCTTGAACCAGTTCTTGTCAGTTCCAAAACCAAGCAAAAGTTCCTCAAACAGTAGTAACAACTCTTTGTTCCTGGGTGAAACGATCCCTTTGCATCCTTTGGCAAAGAAAATAGCACCAATGGCAATCCTGGTAATGTTAATAATTTGTCTCTTCTTCAATTAACCAGAAAAAGTGCCAGGTGATACAGGGATCTCACCCTAAGACTTTACGAGCAAAATATACATAGCAAGTAGATAATATCAAGATACTACCGGAAAGAGAAGTAATCTATCGAGGTGTTAGGTAGAATTCTCATTCTATGGGTAATTTCCCTTACCTAGTGAGTCCCCCAGCAGCTTTGCTGGATTTCTGGAGTTTATTTTTTTCTACTTGGTAAGAGTGTGAGCTTTTCCCCCACTCTTACTTGTGTTTTGCCATATGTATTTCATCTGTTTTTGTGATTGTGGACTCTGGATTCAACATCATAAAAATAGAGCTCCGTGCACTGCGCCTGATGACGATGCAAAACAGATATGTCTTAGATCTTATCACAGCGATGGACGGTGGTGTTTGCAAAAAAATTGGGGGGCGTGTTGCACGTTCGTACCAACTTCCAATGCTGATAACGGGACACTGTCACATGTGATAACAGCAGTGCATAATTTAGGAGAAAGAATGAGAGCAGAAGGTGGAGTAGACAACAACACATGGTTCGACGATCTGTTCAGCTGGATACCATCATGGGTGAACATCGCAGCAAAGATACTTATTCCCATCATAGTTTTTCTTCTCCTAATATTGTGTGTGTGTCAACTGGGACTACAGCAATGATGATGCTAACAGTGGGCCGACAGATAACGGTGGCTACTATGATAGATGCCCAAGTGCAAACCGGAGAATACACCACACCACAGTATAGGATGACTGCCATCTATAGACAGTATGGGGACGTGGTCGATAATCTACATTACACTGCCATTAGAGAACGAAAAAACTTGCTGTGGTATAACGAGGTATGGATAGATTTAGATGGGGATGGTAGGATATACTTAATGGTCACCCCAGAAGAATATGCAAGAAGAGGTAACAGCTTAAGAAGTGTGTGTAAAGCATGGATGCCAATAAAGGGTACACCTGCCTGGGATGAGGGTGTGGCTGAAGCTGAGCGCTACCGAAGGGAGAACGGAAAGAACGAGATAAAGACTGGTCAACCGCGGAGACGATGGTTCTGCTGGGGGGCGCCCTGGATCTCGCTGCCGGGCGGCGCAGGCCTCAAGGCACCTCTCTAAATCACGTCGCGGGGGTCACCAAAAATGTGAGGGAAAAAATAAAATAGCAGACAACACCCCTTGTCGGGGAAAGAGGCACTGAGACCCGGCTGCAAGAGTTCAAAGGATGGTTTATTTCTCCAGCTAGGAAATAACCCAAAAAACTCTGGTCCCCGATTGCTGAAACTAATAGACTTTTTACATCACCTATAGCTAACGGCACGCCTGCCTTCCCTTTATATCGCGCTAACAAATGTGTTGATACTAGGTCCAACACTCTTATCAAATGGACCTCCTTCTGGCCAAATTGGTGTAACCGCGTCTCCCTTTATCTCAGTGATCCACTGATCGTGATACTTCTGTATCCTGTCGCTATAAAGTGGAAGGTGCTGGCAAATATGTGCCAGTGGTGTTACTCCCCCCATGGCAATGTTTCTTTTCCTTTCTTGTGTATTTCAGTACCTTTTGAATCTCTTCCCACCTCTAACTTGGTATATTAGTTACAATATGTAGAAATAATACACTCTTTATCAATGCTCACAATTACCATATGTCACATTAGCTTTTCTGAGAGGTGTTACCTGATCACCCCTCACAGTTTATTTCTCTTGCTTTACCTTATATCAATCACAAATTACTTGTATTAAAATACTTTAGCGTGTTCAACAAGACATATACATAAAAGCAGACCAACAAACATATAATCATGCAACATACACATGCACTGTCTGCGCAAGTTTGTTCTTTCCCTATTCCCTTTACTGTCCCTATTTTTTCTTCTTCCCTATACTACCTACTATTCGCATTCACTCCCCACCTCTTTCACCTCTATTATGCTTCAAGATTTCTTACTTTCACGGAAAAAGAATAGTCTAAAAACTACTCCGAGCCTACACGAGACCCCTACTATTTTTCTCTTTATCTCTATTCTGCACTTGGTCGGGACAAATGCTACGCGGCGCCGCCTTCTACCCCCTACGGGCTAGGATACCACTTCTCTTCTTCTTCTCACTTCTCACAACACCTAATGGCCATATAAAGGATAGATTAGAAAAGCCTCACCGTCACTCACGCAGACCCTATTCTTGGCTACCTTCCCTTTGTTGCTAATTCCCTTCTTCCCGTATCTTCCCCTTACCTTCCTTTGGGGTCTTTGCAACCGGGACTCCACGTGTTCAGTCAGGTACTCCGAGGGTCGCCGCTCAGGCCGGACCTCGCTTAGGTCCGTCCCCCAACCAAGCCGTGGCCTGCCTTGGCGAGCAGCTTTCTCGATTGGGTATTCGTCAACTGGGAACCCTTGACCCTCTCTTCTTGGTGTGCACAGTCTGGTCAACCGCGGAGGCAATGGTTCTGCTGGGGGGCACCCTGGATCTCGCTGCCGGGCGGCGCAGGCCTCAAGGCACCTCTCTAAATCACGTTGCGGGGGTCACCAAAAATGTAGGTGCCTTTCCCCGTCTTACTAGGTGAGAGAAAAAATAAAATAGCAGACAACACCCCTTGTCGAGGAAAGAGGCACTGAGACCCGGCTGCAAGAGTTCAAAGGATGGTTTATTTCTCCAGCTAGGAAATAACCCAAAAAACTCTCTAACACATTTACATCAGTGCCAACATTTACATTAGTTAAAGTAACTCTAACAAAAAATACTGAATGGACCCGATTGGCCAGATGGTGTGGTGCTGTAGGTGTGGGTAGCATCTCTTCCTCCTGGTTGGCTGAGTAGCTGACGGACGTCAAACATTTTGTGCTCCATGCAGGTCAGGGCCCGGTCACTGTGGTCACTACCTAAGCTAGTATTGCTTCATACTAAATGACAAATTATTTAAAACATTTTATGCTACTTGTCACATTTCTACATAAGTTACACACAATGATTATTGTCAGTACGATTGGGTCATTCGTGGCTTTAATTGAAGGTCTTGACCTTTATTGTGCATGTAAAAGAATCAGGCTATGTTTCGCATCTCTTTCTAGGTTTCAAATTCATTAGTGCAAGTAAAGAATATATAATAATACAAATGCCTAAGGTTAGTAGTGGGTGTGTTGGGTGGGTTTCGCAGCACAGGCGAGGGTCTGGCACTTGAAAGAAATACCTTACAGGGGGTGCAGGGTCAGGATGGCAATGAATTGTTCTAATGGGGGTGGGTGGCTTGCACGTTTATGAGGACGAATCGAGCAGAAAGTGCTTAGCTCATCTTGGTTCACATGCCGGTTCTCAGACGATCTCAGAGGAAGAAAACTGTAGCATATTGATTGTTGCAACTTTCTCCGGCTTCAGCGTGAGAATGGAAGCGCAGAGCTTTCCTTCGCAGGGGGAGTGCAAGGGTGGGAGACAGCCAGCTGCCTGCGTGCCTTGTGTGTGTGTCTCTGTCCTTGGCTGCTGCGGTGGAAAGGGGAGCTGAGCATTGCTGTACTATTGCAGTGAGGCCTGTTTACCCAAGATGGAGTCGAAAGGGGGCACAAAAGATGGATGCACCTGCCAACGACTTCTTCCACCAGAGTGTCCAACTTAGGAAACCATACCTTCTCACGCAGGAGACGTTTCGTGGAAGCTATTCCCCGGTGACCTTCATGTGCTAGCGCGACAATACGTTCACGTAGCGACCACGGGATGACAATTTTAGAACCTTTCATCACAATGTAGTCGTCAACTACCGTTAGCTCCTCTTTCCCAAGTTCCAGAACTCTCATGTCATCTTTCACAGTTTCTTGTTCTTGTATGGCTTGTTGCTTGGCGTGCAACATCATGTCATTCCAGATGCAATGAGTCATTATAGCGAGGGCTTTGTCATTTTCTGATTCCTTTCGTATGGTGGCCCATTCCACGGCCAGCAGTTGCAGATGATGTATGAAGAGGTTGATGTAATTATCAGCTATAGACTGACTTGTTTGGGGTGGGCCGCCAGGGTGTCTTTAGTGGTAATCATCCGGTTTGTTTTCTTTCCCTGGCCGATGTATGATGTTAAATTTGTAGTCTTGAAGATGTAGTCCCCATCTGACTATCTGAGGGGGCATTCTTGCCTTGGGGTCACCAACATTGTTAGAAGTGCTTGATGATCAGTGATGACCATGAATGTTTTGCCATATAAGAAGGTGTGAAAATATGTGTAGGCTCACACCACTGCTAAGCTTTCCTTTTCTGCCTGAGAGTAGGCCTGTTCTGTTGTCGTGAGGCTTCTGCTCGTGTTTGCCACTATACATTTCCCAGATGGATTTGCAGGGTCGCATTGTATCAATATGGCACCCAGGCCGACTGGGCTGGCATCTACCACTACTTCGGTCTTCCTGTCTCTATCAAAGTATGCCATAAATTCTGCTTTGGAAATGTTATCACGGATGGTTTCAAAGGGACTTTGACAGCCTGGTGACCACTCGAATGGTTGGTTCTTTCGTGTGAGTAGGCGTAGGGGATTGCTCACTGTCGCATAGCCTTGTAAGTATTGCAAGCAATAGCTTGCCAATCCAAGAAAAGAGCATAATTCAGATACATTTTGTGGTGGTGGGTGGAATTAAGGGCCACAACATTTTCAGGGTCTGGTTTCATTCCTCTTTCCGAAAATATGTGTCTGAAAAACCTGAGAGATTCTTTTCTGAATTCACATTTTGCTTGATTAAGTGTAAATCCTGCTGTCTCGAGTGCTGCACAGACTTTATGTAGGCCTGAATCATGTTCTTCCTTTGATTTGCCATAAAATAATACGTCATCCGAGTAATTCAAACAGTTTGGGACATGGCGGGTGACCTTGTGGATCTCCTCTTGGAAGATCTCTGCAGCCGAAGAGATGCCAAAACGGAGTCTTTTGTATTGGAATAGGCCCAGATGAGTGACGGAAGTGGTGATGTACCTGGACTCAGGCTCACTTTCGATCTAATGATATCCTTTTGTAAGATCCAATTTCGAGAAGAACTTGGCACCATGCAGTAGGTGTTTCATATCTGTTAGGCGTGGTGCCTGGCGTCTTTTCTTTCTATGGCCTTGTTCGCCCTTCTCATGTCCACGAATAACCTGATGGAACCGTCTGGTGATTTCTTCACTACGGGTACTATAGGAAACCCTCATGGAGTGGGTGTTTCCGGCTCTATGACATGCTGCTTTATTAGTTTATTAATTTCATCCTCCACCTGAGTTTGTATATTAATAGGTATGCCTCAGTAGTGTTGGGTGACAGGATTTATTTCAGGATTGATATGAAGTTGGACTTTTCGATTCTTTAACTTGCCTATCCCTTTGAACAATTTTGGGAAGGCTGCCTCAATGTCCTCCGGCTGAGAAAAGTACTTGTGGGCCATCAGCTGATATATGATGTAAACTAGTCCCATGTCTACTGCAGTCTTAAAACTGAGTATGCATCCGCTTTTTGCTTCTGTCTTGAGGACATGTACTTTTGCGATGTGCGATTTGTGTGCACACATGACTGAGATGACACCTTTGCAGAGCAGTGGCATGGTGGAGCCATATGGGTAGATGTCAACCATGGCTTTCTTGAGTTTTGGCGCATTCGGGAGGGTGTTGTAAGCTTCTTCGCTGATTATATTAGCTGTTGCACCAGTGTCAATGAGAAAATCCATAGGCGTGTCATTAACTTGTAAACTAAGAACAGGGCTATGTTGGGTTGCAGTGCTGTTATTCAAAACCCACACATATCCCTTTTTACGCTGCTCTTCTCCTGATGTAGACGAATCACTACTAGAAGGTAACTTCATTTCGATGTAGCAGACATAGCGCCGGCGCCTGCTGCGTCGGAAGGTGTTAGACGGCCTGTGTTCTTCAGTCGAGTATGTTTTCTTAATGTCCATCTCATCTCGCCGTTGCCACCTGAGGTCTGTGTCTGGGTCCCCTTCACGTGTGCTTGTTGGTACCAACTTTCTTGGGTCTTTGAAACTTTTCCGGAAGGTGGGTTGGATGGGGGCGTTCTTGCACATGGCCCTAAAATGGTCATAGCCCCCACATACAGGGTACTTATATCCACATCTGTAACATGTAGCCTCAGTGCGTCTTGGTAATGAGTTGTCTGAAGAGAACTGTTAACAGCTTCTAGATCAGCAGATTTTGTCTGTATGGTGACTTTCCCTAAATTGTCCAGTTGAGATTCCACTGCTGCCTCCATGCACTCCAGGGCGAGAATTTCATTGATGGACTGTTGTTTTGGCAGGAGCTTCTTATGAAAACTTTGAGAGTCAGGCCCAGCTATTACTTGTGACCGGAGTGCTTCATCATTGGAGTAGCGATGGAATTTGCATTGCTTCAACTTGATGCGTAACCTCATAACAAAGTTTTCTAAATATGTTCATTTCTCTTGGCGTGTAGTATGAAAGATATCTCTTTCATAATCTACATTAGTAAATGGAGTGAAGTATTCCGTTCATTTTGTGTGTAGCTCTTGATATGAGGCGGTGTCAAGATTGATTAATTCTCCTACAATATCTCTAACTGCAGGGCCCATTGCCATGGAAAGTGTTTTTTTGAGTCTGGTGACATCTTTAAGTCCTATGGTCCCTAAGTAGAAATTGAAATCACATAGCCAGGTAGCCCACCGCAGGGCTAAGTTACTGGTATCTCTTATGTCGAAGGCATGGGGTAAATGTAATGCTTGGGACCCTCCGCTATTAGAGGGTGGTGTCTCATTTGAGGGGCCCGCCACTGACGTGGACGTGGGATCTTCCTCAGACATGGTGATTGGCTGGATTCCTCAAAGAAGTGCTAGCGTGGGCTGGCTTGATCGTGGAAGACCCCTTTTAGAATTCTAAGAGCTATGCTGTTTGGCAGCCTATCTGTGGTGTGTCCACTTTGTGGTGTTTCTTTCTAAGTTCCACAGATTCTTTTTTTCTCCTCCTTTATTATGACAGTGGTATGTTTATTTGGACCCATGGGCCTCATTTTCCTGCAGAAATGCCTTATTTTGGCTTTACTAATGCTGTGACGTTGTCAAAAATGGCATGGCAGGTTTTGATTTATTTGCCTCACTTGCACATGGTTGGGCTACACTGCCGCACTCTGTGAAATCGGTGCTGGGCTTATGTTGACCCTCACGCCTCTTTTATCCTCTCAGGATTTATTATTCTTAGCTTAAGTGAGACTGGGCTGCCGTGCCGCGTTTATACGGTAATGTAATTCCTTTTTTTTTTTCTAACGGTGCTGCGCTTCCAGCGTGCTCCGTTTCTCCCCCTCCCTTTCCTTAAGTCGTGGGTGTGAGAGGGATGTGCGCATTCAGCAGGCGCATGGAAACATATTTATGACGGTGCCGGGCTGCCTGTATTTATTTTCATTTGAAAATACTTACGGTTTTGCATGTGACTGACAGAATGCAGAGGCGCTCTGACGCGTGTGTGAAGTGCCCGACAGCACCGTCCTTATCAGCTTCTTCAGTGGTTCACGGCCGACGCTTCTAGTCAGCGTCTGTTTCTTCCCTCACTCGTGTGACCCACCAGCTCCGGACATAGTGCTGATCTCGTTTGTTCGGATCCTCGTCGCCAATTGTAAAAGCCCTTGTGCAGGCAAGGCACGGGGCTCTAAGGAACGGATCATCAGGCTTGACCCCGACAGGGCCATACACATGCAGACATGGAGGGAGTCCAAACACATCTTTATTTATTACCATATAACGGCTTAACTGCCGAAACTGGGACCCCACGTGACCTTTGGGTTACCTTTGGGTTACCACCGCCTCCCTAGCCCAATGTCTCTTTTCTCTCAATGTGGCCTAAACTGAAGGCCACTCACATAATGATGTGGGAGGGTAGCACCAGTCACATTACGACACTCTAAATCATACATACCCCTTGTAATATATAAAGGATTCAATGAGCAGACCATGATGCGACATCCAGTTGCCCTTTCAACAAGGAGCCATGCTAGATACCTAATATAACCTATGCATGCTTAATCTATGTATCTTTGATGACGTTCAGCCGTGTACTCCCTGACCTTTAGCAGGCTCTAACATCAAATGGACGCATTTCTAAAAGTGTGCCCATTTTGGAGCAGACCACAGTGTTGCTTGAAGCGAGGCTGTGCAATTGCTCATTTCACCAATGCAAGTTTGCACTTGGCTTGGAAAACGCCATATGCACAGATAGCCTGTTTATGTGTTTGGTTATCATTAAAGTGGAAGCCTTATGGGAGGGAAACGTTTGCTAAATGGATAAATAATATGACTGAGTTGCACAATAGACGTTATTTATGTAGTTTGTATGTTCTCTAATCACCAATATTAAGAGCGATTATTTTGAGTAGGCTAGGTGCGATCTGTTGCAGAGGCTTAAGAAAGAAATGGGTTGCAAGTGGTTTCTTTTTTTCTCCATGGGGATAAACAAAATGGCTCACCAGCCCTCATACGGATGATCGTTTGGATTTATTACTGAGTGTAATCAGTACACACATTGTTAAACATACTTCCATCACTGGGAAAGCTCTCACACTGCATGCAGCTAATGGGTCGCAGTAGCCTTCACTTCTCAGCTCAAAACTAAAACCCTTCTTCGCGCCATTCTCTCTTTGGAAACAATTTAACTGGCTTTCCTCTACCAAACTATCCCAGAGCAGCCGAGTCAGCCCGCTTCCTCTTCCTTCTGTACAATAAACACCCAAGCAATATCTAAAAGGAAGGCTATTAGATTTGGTTGGGTGCACGTTTCGTCTCAACTCCTTCCAGTTTCGCTCAGACCATAGTATACTTTATTCCTATTTGCCCAGCTGACCATATCTTAAATTCCCTCAAGCCCAGGACACAGCTTTGTGCCGGGGAGGAAAACACGGAAGATCAGTCTTTGGGGGGTTCTACAAAGCTTGGCAGATTATTGATTTGAACAATGATTTTACTCACCTACACGACTTGTACTTTCAGACCAGTACCTAGCATAACATCAGTATCAAATGCTTGTTGAGACAAATTCTTGTAGATATAGATCTCAGTGAAAAAACCTTACTTAAAGTTTAGTTAAGTGTTAAATTGCCCACATTTATTGCAACAAAACACTTGAAATTCAGTGCATTGGGAAAATCATGACCGGCTTAACTTGGCGTGACCCTGTTGATCTCCCCGTAACGCTATGTCCCCCATAATGGTATTTTGTATGTTATTGTGAATCTATTATCTTATAATATATGTTCTCTTCGGCTTTTCAATGGGAACCTGCTGAGTTAAGCAATCATGATTTTCCCAATGCGCTGAATTTCAAGGGGTTTGTTGCGATAATTGTGGGAAAATGAACTAAACTTTAACTAAAGTTTTTTCACTGAATTTCAATGGTTTTGTTATACCATAGGTTTTTTCCACACCACACACTTGCATCCCACTGGCCATGGCCTTCAGCCATGCCTACTGAATATTTTACAACACTAACGGGTCAGTAGCCATGGCCTTCAGCGTTGACCACTATACATGTCTTTTGAGCCCACTAGCCAGGGACATCGGGCCTGGCCAGTGAGCACAGCCTTCTGCCATGTCCACTGTATATTTAAAAACACTAACTAGCCATGGCCTTTGGGCATGGCCGGTGGCCAAGTCCTTTGGCTGTGCCCAATGTTTATTTTACAACACTAACAAGCCACTAGTCATGGCATCTGGCCATGGTCAGTGATCACACTCTTCGGCTGTGGCCACTATATATTTTAAAACACTAATGGGCTGCTAGTCATGGCCTTCAGCCATGCCCACTGTATATTTTATAACACTAAAGAGCCAATAGCCATAGTCTTTGGCCATGGCCACTATACATGTATGGCCTTCGGCCGTGCCAACTGTATATTTTTAAACACTAACGGGCCACTAGCCATGGCATTCCTCCATGGCCAGTGGGCACGGCTTTAAGCCGTGCCCACTGTATATTTTAAAACACTAACGTACTAGCCATAGCCAGTGGCCAAGGCATTCGACCGTGCCCACTGTCGAATTTAAAACACTTCTTATGTGTATTCCCCTTTTCAAAAAGAAACATTGTCCCCATGACCGCACCTATGATACCAATGTACCACAGATAGCCATGGCTATTTGTAGTTTTCTGATAACCGCTGTTATTGGGAAAAAAAGCAAAATAAAATGTTTCCCTGGCTCCCCAGTCACTCACAATGTGCCCCTCTCCTCATGCCATGATTCCCCACTCTCAGAAAGTTATGTTTCGCCCCCAGCCCTCCCCATGCCCCCCCAAACTGTTGTTGTTCCGTGTGATGCACTTTCATTCCCAATCTCGTTTTCTTCTGTAGCCGCGGATATTATGCCGAATAGGGAGACAACAGGAAATCGTTTGTGCTGTTAACTTGGTCCCAAGCCCCCCTTCAACTCCCAATTTTCGCATGGTGTCCCCCTCCATGTCTAGCTTGGTGCCATTTAGTGTTTTTCCTGCTCCAAATGGCCATTTTCAGATTTTTTTGGGGGGTATTCATGGGTATAACCGCGATTATCTCTCGCATTGAAAAGATGCCCTTTATTTTATTTTTTAAAAGCTTCTATCCTGCAAAGCACCATGGGCCTTGGGGCATTACCTGAAGTGTGCTTATTGCTTTTATAATACCTAGTTCTCAGTTCATAGAATTTTGGCATCATCTGATTTAGGTTCATCTTTGTCTTCTCCTCCCTTCCTCTACCTCATTTCTCCCACGCATTCAGCTTTACACGCCCAACTCATGCCGCTGAAACAGTGCTATTAATTTTTGGAGGAAAAAGCTAAGTACTGTTACACTTTACTAACATGCAACCTTATACTTCACCTCAAATTA
Source organism: Ambystoma mexicanum (assembly GCF_040938575.1). NCBI lineage: Eukaryota > Metazoa > Chordata > Amphibia > Caudata > Ambystomatidae > Ambystoma > Ambystoma mexicanum. The sequence continues at coordinate 401,869,117 of NC_090940.1, forward strand.
TCCCTTATACAATAGACTGAGGGACAGATTTAGCTTATTCCTGGTGCATGCATGTTTTGTGAAGGACCTAAGAAGCCTCATTATCATTTTGGTGGTATCCTGCCGGTATATCCGGCGGGATACCACCAAATGGTAATACCGTTACCAGCATTTCGTCTGCCAGAATGAACGGCAGATTCCAACTGCCGGCAAGAGTAGATTAATTCCCATTCCATGGAGTCCCATGGGACTGTATGGTGGATTGATTTTATTGCCGGCACCGAATACCGCAGTTTTTTTGCCGGTAGGGCACCTGACTTACCTCCAGCTCTTGACCATAGGTAAATCAGGTGCTCCACCAGCAAACTTGTAGTTTGGGGTTCCAGAAACATGCCAGTAAATGTTATTACTGGCACATTAATTCCGGACCGGCAAACCTATAACGACCCTAAATGTAATATCATGTTTCCCACTCCCAGAGCTCTTGTCCCCTACACCTACTTCCCCAAAGCGCTACACACCTCCCTCCCAGCATACATAACACTGCACATGAGAAATCATTACCCTGCCAAGCGTAAGGAGATGTAGAGACATGAGAGCAACAGCACAGCAACGCGCACCGCCCGGGCAGGTGCCAGTAAGAACTGTAGTTAATAAAGACACAGCTGAGAACTGTTACTGCTTCCATGCATTATATCTAATCACCACACTCATCTTGCGATTGTCACCTGCTGTGGAGTCAGTTCACTAACATGGCATGCCCCATACCTGTCTTTAGACTTTAATGAACTGCCAAACCCAAAAGTCCAAATCATCTCTTTACACCCTCCCTTCTGACTGAAGAGGCTGAGCCGTATGAGTAATATCAGCAGTGATTCTTCTAGAAAGTGAGTTCCATCAGTTCAAGTGTTAATAGTGACTGCTATCAGACACGGCATTAGTAAAATGGTCAATCAAATGCATAGTGCTATATAATTAAACTCAGACAGTAGACAGCATTTTTATATTTCTCTTACCCATACTTACAGACAAATAAAAATGATAAAAAGGAAATAACGACATCTAAGCGTTTGACTATGTTGAGAATAAAAGCTTGCAGTATGTTTTAGATGCATGCAAAGGGATTGCTAGGAGAAATAATAGACTTATTTAATCAATTGTGTTTCATTTGCTCTGCAGCCTGATCACACTGACACCTATGTGCCAAAGCACAAAATGCATAAATATATCCGTGCAGATGTAAAGACAATCCCTCTGAGCGAATACCGCAACAAGAACGTTCGGGCCTCCAACACCATTATATGGCTCAGAATGAAGCTCAATCTTTTTTTAAGTGCAGTGGTGGAAGTGGAGGAACCGGAGAGTGAAGAGGAGGATGACATCACGGAAGAGAGCAAAGAGCTGGAGGACAAGGAGGTTACCATCATGGAAGATGAGAGTGTAGAGCTGGAGGAGGTTGACATCAGGGAAGAAGAGAGCAAAGAGTTGGAGGACAAGGAGGTTACCATCATGGAAGATGAGAGTGAAGAGCTGGAGGAGGTTGACATCATGGAAGAAGAGAATATAGAGCTGGAGGACGGGGAGGATGACGAGGATTACCAGAGTAATGAGGTAAGTGCAAGGAAGGCAGTGCAGGAAGGGGGTGGGGGGAAGTGAGGAGAACAGAGAGGAGAAAGTCCACAACATTAAGCTTGCTTGACAATAATGATGTTGAAAGAATTTCCACCATAGGAAGGGTATAGTGTGCTTGTTTCTAGGATGCTTTCTCCTATTTCAGAATATTGTAATATTGAGCGTTTGCCAAAATGTTCACAATACATTTTTACAAATTAAGAAGTCACTGGCAAGACAGGGGCCTCATTATGAGTTTGATGGTGCAGTAAAAAAATGGAGGAATTTCTGCCTCTTGTACCACTCCGATGAATTCTGAGTCTGACCTCAATGTGGCGGGTCTGTCTCCAGCATAAAGCTGGTGGTCGATCCTCCAATTTAAGGCAGATCAGATTTAATGCACGGAATAACCGCTCACAGTAAATCCACAAAACATTACCATGGAGTCTTATTGACTCCAAACATGGGGATTTACACCACCATACCACCACTCCTAATCCCTTGGTAGTGCCGAGGTACCAAATGTAGGTTATGGTAAATGATTTTGGTGTTAAATCGACACATTTACTACTAATTTGCCACCAAAAACATAATGAGGCCCATTGAGCTACTGTTTCTCACCTCCCAATTAAGTCCTAAAGTCATTGAATAGCTTTCATGGGGGGAGACCTGAAATACATGGTGGGTAGTGTGATGAATTGCTCTCTGGCAAAGGTTTAGGAGGCCTTGCATTTTTTACTTTTATTAATTTATAAAATGATGCATCACTTAAGGGGTAATCCGCTGATCAGATTCCCCTTTCATAATTTCCATGCTAATGACATAACATACATCTGTGCACTGCTGCATCTGTAGCCTGATTGCAGCGCCTGCCATACAGTGGCACAGAACAGGTTCAGGTCACAGGTGCCTTCTTGACAGCTCAAGTGAAAGCAAAGTCACTGCAGCACAGGAGTGGCATTTGGGATATCCCTGTTCCAAAATATTATGTTATGTTATGTTACTGTGAATTTATATAGTGCCTTATGTACCATTGGTATGGTCTGAAGGCGCTGGTAGGTTGAATGCCCTTGGGAACCGGAGTTCAAGTCAGTAGAGAGAGTAGAGGGAGTCAAAGGTGCGTGTGAGCACCGGATATGTGTGCAGCTGGTGTGGCATTCGTGTAATAGCTGCTTCTTAGCGGTAGGTGTGGTGGTTGAGAGATCAGGAGTATGTGTTCGTTCTGGCAGGATTTATCCAGACCGGAAGTGGCTGCGTTAGGCCTGAGGAGAACGCCTGGCTGGGGGGTGTATAACCAGCAGTGATGGGGAGTATGCGGCAGATGTTGGTATGAGAACAGTTATACCGAATGGTGTCATAGTATCTCTGTGTTCTAGTTGAATAGTGGTGTAAAGAAAAGAGTAAGCATGGTGATGTGTTATGATGGGTTACATGCTCTTTTAAACGTTCTATGCACTCCAAGCCATTCCATGTCAGTCACGCAATTCTATGCGCTCCAATCTGTTCCATGCACTCCAGTCTGCTCCATGCACTCCAGTCCGCCCCACGCACTCCAGTCTGCCCCACGCACTCCTGTCCGCCCCACGCATCCCAGTCTGCCCCATGCACTCCAGTCCGCTCCACGCATTCCAGTCCGCTCCACGCACTCCAGTCCACTCCACGCACTTCAGTATGCTCTACATACTCCAGTCCGCTCCACGCACTCCGGTCTGCTCTACGCACTCCAGTTCGCTCCACGCACTCCAGTCTGCTCCATGCACTCCAGTCCACTCCACGTACTCCAGTCTGCTCCAAGCACTCCAGTCCTCTCCACGCACTCCAGGCCGCTCCACGCATTCCAATCTGTTCCACGCACTCCAATCCGTTCCACGCACTCCAATCCGTTCCATGCACTGCAATCCGTTTCATGCATTCGAATCTGTTCTTTTTACTGCAATCCGTTCCATGTATTCTAAGTTGTTTTATGCACTTCATCTACATATTTCACCCGTACCATCTACATACTTTATCCGTTCCATCCACATATTTCACATATTCCATCCACATACGTCACCCGTTTCATCCACATACGTCGCCCGTACCATCCACATACGTCGCCCGTTCCATCCACATACGCCGCCCGTTCCATCCACGTACGTCACCCGTTCCATCCACATATGTCATCCATCCACATACATCACCCGTTTCATCCACATACATCACCCGTTCCATCCACATACGTCATCCGTTCTATTCACATACATCACTCGTTCTATCCATATATGTCACCCATTCCATCCACATACTTCGCCGGTTCCGTCTGCTCTACGCATTCAGCGGCTCTACGTACTCATCCGCTCCACGCACTCATCCACTCTACGCAACTCAACGGCTCTATGCAACTCATCCGCTCTATGCAACTCATCCGCTCTACTCACTCGTCTGCTCTAGGCACTCGTCAGCTCTAGGCACTCATCCGCTCTAGGCACTCATCCGCTCTAGGAACTAATCCGCTCTAGGCACTCGTCTGCTCTAGGCACTCATCCGCTTTATGCCCTCGCACGCTCTACGCATTCACCTGCTCTACTCACTCACCCTCTCTACGCATTCACCTGCTCTACGCATTCACCCGCTCTACGCACTCACCCGCTCTATGCACTCACTCGCTCTACGCAGTCACCCGTTCTACCTACTCACCCGCTCTACCCACTCATCCGCTCTACGCACTCATCCGCTCTACGCACTCACTCGCTCTATGCACTCACTCGCTCTTAAGCACCCCTCCTCTCTTTTGCTCTCATTCACTCATACGCACTCGTCTGCTCCATACACTTGTCGGCTCTACCCATTAGTCTGTTCGACATAATCATCCACTCTATACACTCCTCCATTCTTACACACTCCTCCGCTCTGTGTACTCTTCCGCTCTGCGCACTCTTCCGCCCTGCGCTCTCTTCCACTCTGCGCACTCTTCCGCTCTGCGCACTCTTCCGCTCTGCTCACCCATCACGTTTTGCTCACCCAGCCACTCTGCTCACCCATCCGTTCTGCTCACCCATCCGCTCCACGCACTCATCCGCTCCACGCACCCATTTGCTCCACGCACTCATCCGCTCCACGCATTCATCCGCTCCCACACTCATCCGCTCTATGCACTCGTTCTTTCCACGCATTCATCTGCTATATGCACTCATCAGCTCTACAAAGTCGTTCGCTCATACGCAGTCATCCGCTCTATACACTCATCAGCTCTATACACTCATCCTGCTCTATACACTCATCTGCTCTATACACTCATCCGCTCTATACACTCATCCGGTCTGCACATTCATCTGCTCCAGTGTTCTCAACACTCTTCCGCACTTCCCACACATCCGCTCTACACCCTCATCTGCTCTACACACTCCTCCGCTCTACACACTCCTCTGCACTTACGCACTCATCCGCTCTACACACTCGTCCGCTCTACACACCCAACTGCTCTACCCACTCCTCCGCTCTACACACTCATCCGTTCTATACACTCATCCGATCTACACACTCATCTGATCTGCACACTAATCTGCTCAACGCATTCATCCGCTCAGCGCATTCATCCGTTCCACACGCTTCATCCATTCTAATGATTTCATCCACTCCATTCACTTTGTTCATTCATCATGCAATACATCCATTTCATTAATTTAAATCTTTTTACTGTTTTCGTACGATTTATTCTTATTATCCATTTCACTGCTTTGATCTACTTTACACGTTCTAGTCTGTTTGTCCTTTTAGTTTATATTATAGGTTATTAGATGTCGATTTTTCGCATCTAGCAGTTTGTTGGATTGGTGTCATTGAGATGCTGTTATTCTGTTTGGGTTAGTTTGCGTACGGGTTAGATTTACGGGAAGAGCCAGGTTTTCAGTAGTTTGCGGAAAGACATTAGATCTTCAGTTAGGCGGATGTGCGTTGGGAGTGCCTTCCACAGCGTGGGGGCCAAGGCTGAGAATGATGATCCGCCTAACCTGACCGAGTTTGTCTTAGGTATGACTAGGAGGCCGGCTGAGGTTGATCTTAAAGTATGTGGAGGGTGATAGGGTTTTAGCTTGTCTTGAAGATATTGAGGTCCGGTTTTATGCAATCCTCAATGGGAAATGCATAAGGTTTTGAAGGTCTCCCTTCGGGCCACTGGAAGCCAGTGCAGAGTCTTAAGGGCAGGGGAGATGTGGTCTCTTGGGCCGAGCGCGAGTAGCAGTTTGGCTGCAGCGTTTTGTGCCCTTTGAAGTTTATTCAGTTGGTAAGCGTGGACTCCGAGGTAGAGGGGGTTTGCGTAGTCCAGTCTTGATATAACAATTGATTGGACCGCGGAGAGTCTGTTGGGAAAGGAGAGATATGGAAAGATGCGCCTAAGGGTTTTAAGGTGGTAGTGGCAGGACTTTGAGACATTGTTGACTTGGCGCGAGAGTGTTAGGTCAGAGTCAAGGGTGCATCCAAGGTTTTTCACTGAGTTAGAGGGGGTCGGTGAGTTGCCCATGGCAGATAGCCCGGGTAGTGGGTGTGGAAGAACTTTGGAGTTGCCGCATACCATGATTTCGGTTTTGGAGGGGTTTAACAAGAGGTGGCTTTGGGTCATCCAGAGCTCTATGTCAAGGAGGCAGGAGGCGAGGTCAGATCGGCAGTTGGGTTTTGATTTCAGGAGTTTTAGAATTAGTTGGGGGTCATCAGCGTAGTTGTAACACAGGATGTTGTGTGAACGAATTATTGGTGGGAGGGTGATCAAGTAGAGATTGAACAGGAGGGCAGATAGGCATGCTCCTTGTGGGAGTCCCGTGTCGACTGGTCGGGCTTGGGAGGAATAGGTGGAAAGTATTGTTATTTGGTACCTATCTTTGAGGAATGAAGCTATCCATTTAAGGGCGGTTCCATGAATTCCTAGGGAGTGGAGGTGGTCAAGGAGGATTGAGTGATTGATTGTGTCGAAGGTGGCGGATAGGTCAAGAAGGATTAATGCGGCGCATCCCGCGGAGTCTGCCGTCATTTTAAGGTCATCCCAGATTGAAGTTAGGGTGGTTTCAGTTCCGTGATGGGCTCTGAAACCTGATTGTGCGGGGTCTAGGAGATTGTTGGCTTCGACAAAGGCATTTACTTGGGAGTAGGCGGTTCGGTCGATGGGTTTGGCAAGGAATCTGGTGTTTGAGATGGGGTGGTAGTTTGGACTTGAGAGGGTCGAGGGAAGGTTTTTTTTATTAGAGGTTTGACATCGGGAAAGATACCTGAGGAAAGGGAGTCATTTATGATGGATCTTGCGTGTTCTCCTGCGCAGGTGGAAGCGAAATTTTCTTTGAGGGTTGTGGCCGGGCAAGGGTCTAGCGGAGAGCCGGATAGTTTGCAGGCAGATAGAAGTTTGAGAAATTGGTCTGGTGATATTGGACTAAAGGATTCAAACATTGGTTGCGTAGTGGTCGCAGGCGGTGGGTTGTCCGGTATGGGGGGAGGGTTGCCTGGTGGATGTAAGAGAGCCAGTTTGGTGGTTAGAGCATTTGTTCTTTCAAGAGCTGTGGCGTAAAAGTGGAGAGAGAGTGAGTCGCACAGTGATTGTGAGGGGGTCAGGACAGTCGTAGTGCATGCCGGTTTGGTGAATTCAGAGATGATTTTGTGAAGTTCTTTGCTGGGGTTTTTGCAGTTTAGGATTCGGGAGTTGTAGTGGGCTTTTTTTGCTTTCCGTATTTCGCCTTGTACTGATGAAGGTGTCGGGCCAAGGTGGCTTTGCTCTCCTGGGTTTTGTCTTTCTGCCATTTGCGTTCTAGGTATTTATATAGCTGTTTAGTGGTATTCACCTCAGGTGTGAACCATCTAGGGAACAGGCCACGGCAGGCTGACGGTTTGCAAGAGGGTGTGAGCCGCATTAGTGAGGTGCTGAGCCATGAGTCAAAGGCGTCGGGGGTTAGTTGTTTATTGAGTTGGCAGGTAGGTGGTGGAGACTGGAGGGGTGCGTCGGCTAGGTCAGGAACGATTATTAGTTTTTTCCAGCATTTGCGTAGATTCGGAGGTTCAGATTCGAGTACGGGAAGGGGGTCGGGTGAGCGAATGGCGAAAGAAACAAAGAAGTGACCGGACCAGATGATAGGGGTGGGGGGGTTTATGAGTAGCCCATGCTGGTGGCAGGGTAAACTCTAAATTTAAGCCATACCTGAGTTAGGGCATGCTGCATGCTCATAAACATTGTGGCAACATCCAATGTGGTATCACACACATGTCTGCTCCTATGAGATAGCTCAGCTGTGTAAGGTGATGTGTATTCTGGCCAGACAGGCTAGTCCTGCAAGTGACAGGGAGGTAACCTGAAAGGCCATATCTTTTCTTTGATCCCTTTTGAGGGTAGCTAATGTCCTCACTCAGAGAAAGCCACTCAACAGGCAGATGCCTAAACCCAGGAATCAAAGAAGCATACCCTTACAAAAAGAGTAATCTCAAACCAGGGTGATGCATACCAAGGGGGCTGTTCATCCTATTGAGTAGGGGAAGGTGGGGGTTTAGTGTAGACAGGAAGAGCCCTGTACAGTTGGTGGAAGGTCCCTCCCTATCGTTTCTCTCTGCCCCTGTCTCTCCTTCCTGTCCCCTCCACTTCCTGTAGCACAAAGCACTTCGAGTGTGATTTCAGAAGGGCAAAGTCCACTCATTTCAAGAGCAGGGATTGAATCCCTAAAGCCAGCTAGCTTTAGTCCAATCACCTGTGGACTTTTATCTCTAAACACAGGGGTTTGCCACCACTTATTTGAATCATCATTTGGTCTTCCACCCTTGAAGAAGATTTTGTTGCACCCTGCTGGGAAAGCTGCCCTTTCCAGAGTCCTCCAGTTGTGAGGGAAGGCAGGTGTTCCAAGGCAGAGGCGAATTCTTCCCATAACCATCCGCAGGGAACATTGTGGGTGAGCTGCTGCTAGAACAAGACTTGCCTCTCTGCCAGCCACAGGGGTACCCAGGACCTCACCATGTTGGATGACCCCTGCAGTTGTGTGCAAGCCTCGCCGGTGTTTGGGAGCACGTGAACAAGGACTCATCTTGTCCCTGACACCCTGGAAAGGACCTCAGAGCGCTTGGAAGCCAGCAGAGCAAAGATTCCCCATCAAACTGCTTTTATCTGTGATTTATGTGTGATCGACACAGTTCGAACCAGTAGGTCACACTGGGGCTTCCTTTAACATTCAACGTTCTAGTAAGAGCAGTTTGACCATTTCAAACTAGTTCACCACCGCACCATGACAGCTGAAGTGCGTCATTGCTTCGGCTCGAACCATGAAGTACTGTTGCCTCTTCATTGCTCAAATCGATATTTGAACTGCCATCTTCGACATCAGCAAGCCTGTAAGTTAATCAAACTGGGTGTCTTCCGAAAAGGGACCTTCAAACCTTTGCATCAAACCGATTCACCTGTGTATGCTGGTAAACCTCAACTGCCGAATTGAACCTAGAGATCACCTGATTCACACAGCTTGAGTTACTTTTCAATCGCAGCTACCTTCCGTTTGACCCCGGCTAGACACGCACTCCCTGCTGGATCACTGTGACTGCTGCATTCTTGAACTGAATCGAACCATCAAACCACATGAAGAAGCCATGTTCGAAGCCGTCAAACCACTAAAACAATGGAAAAGGTATTTTTGACTGATATCGGCCCCCAGGCCCCTCGTTGGGCCCTAGAGACTGCATAGGTCATTGTAATCCCTTTTGCAACCTCAAGAACATATCCTTTTTGAACATTCTGATCTTTATTTGCCTTTTCTGCCCCTGTCTCCTTACCCAGAGTGCTGCATCTGCTATCTAGCGTTGCATATTCTGTGTTCTTTCTACAGGGGTGGGTTTTTTGTAGTATTTTTTGTTACTTAATATTGTACATGGTAAGTTTGATTAAAGTATAGATATTTGTATAGAAACTTGATTGGACATTCCTTTTGGACTGTTATATGTCACTCTTTGGGTTGCTACCGAACCACATTCACACTCCTCTTAAGAGGTATATTTCTAAACTCTGCCTGTTTCCATTTATGATTGTGTTGGCTCTTGGTTTGTAGAGGAGTGAGGGCTTAGTAGACTCTTAAGCTCTACTTGCCCTTGTACGCCTGCAGGGAAGAAGTCAATTCATCACAGATATCATTAATTTGGATGTGTCACTTTTACTGTAATATCAATTAATCTTCAGAGTTAAGGGTCGGCCCCACATCTCATAAGGTGGTGTTGTGCTCATTACATTACATTGGTGCACCCTTGGTAGAGCAGGCTCAGCATATTTAGCGCTTTGGATGCATGATGTACTCCAAAGCTTGCCATGGTTTCACTCCAGAATAGGACAGTGGGATTAATGAGAATCTGCATTCTAACCTATCGGCAGCTACAGTAAACATGGTGCCCTCAAATATGTCAGATCTGAAGATCCTTCTGTTAAGACATAGACAACCAAGCAATCAGCAATGTTTACATCTCTGGGTCAGAGCTTAACCAGAATAGTGGTATCATGCAGTGGGGTCTCAACTCTGCATGCATGACTCCCTAAATCCACTCCCCATTCCTGCAGGGAACGCTGAATCTTTACAGACATCTTGTTTCATCTGCTCATAAAGACTTTAAACCTGCCCGATGAACACATTTAAGAGTCTGAGTCTCCAGTGCAGCGTGAGAAAAATGACTAAAGAGATGTGGGGGGCTTTGTTCAGGGACAAATCACTGTTTCTGGGAATTGGTATCTCCTGTACTTCTAAAGAGGGATGAGAACAAAAAATGCCTCAGAATCCCCGTTACTCATCCTGTTTGGTTATTTGGTGATTTTCCTTCCATAGGAGCCCTGAAAAGGCTACCAGAGAGTTGAGGAACACAATTAAGAGTGATTTGGGGAAAAAATAGTTTTTTGTGTCCAATGTTGTAAGTCTTCTTAATTGGAGTGAGGGTGAGATCCCTTCAACTGAACAGGCAAGATTATCCACATTTTAATTTACAATGGTGTTGTACTCATTAACTCAGATAAGAGACACATGCCAGGATGACGAAATATCTCGCCCCCAAAATACAATGCTGTGCTCTGATGCTGAAGCAAAACATAGGGGTGTATTTGGCTGAGTACACTTTGCTTGTTATAATATCAAGAGTAATTCAATGACTAGTGATGTAGTGCGATCATGAAGAGGTATTTCGGTATAAATATAATTTATAATTGGTTATTTATAACACGCTTAATACCCAGATGTTTCTAAGCTCGGACCCAGGGATCAAACATGTGTTGCTCTGCATTGTTTTGTTTGCAAGGCGAGCACATTACGCCTGAACTATCCTCCTGATACTAATTCTGTGTGAATATAGATTAAGAGCTAACAAAGGACACATTTTTGATCTAATAAAAGCCATGGTGTGTCAAATGAAGACATTGCCCACAAAGTCCTCTCATGTGACAATGTAAGGTTAATTTCTAGATCAGAATTGCATTGATCTTTAGCCCTATGGGCAGCAGTACCAATTCGGCTACAATAGAGCTTAGTGTCCCCGATCTGAGCCCATACAGTGAGCCTATAATAGCAAATGATGAGTCGCCTCACATCTCAAGGCTGAGCGTTACTGATCAAATCACGCATGATGTGATCCCCCAGACGAGTACTTCTGAGATTGGAGAAGGCACTCCCACTGAATCAACCAACATTAGGCCAAAAAGTAATATGAGTGAAAAGGCATCCACAAGCAATAACATACCAAAGAACCTTGAGTTTCATCACGCAGCGACCTCCACCCCACTACTTACCTACAGAGATCAGATAGAATCAAATGCGAGGGCTGATGCTGTGAAAGAAGAATACACTAAGTGTTTTAGAGGAGGGTCCCACCTCCCCCCCTCCCCACTCTCTGGGTCTTAGCATCTCTGGGGTCAGGAAAACACTTTGGAGCACATCAACAGGCTGAGGCAGGATTTTGAAAGTCAGCAAGTTTATTTCTTCCAGCAGGCAAGACACAGGATACACAGGATGCAACATCAACAACATCTCTGGGACTCTGCTAAAAGTTATACAATTTCCCTCCTTATATACCCTTCTTGGTTGGCTCAGCTCCCTGCCAATGATGCAGAAGACTCTCATTGGTTCAGGCACTCCAAGACAAGCCCCTTCCTCCTCTAGGGCTGGCTGACTGAGCTGCCAATTCACAAAAGTTTCCATGTCATACTTACATCTGTAACTGATTACAATTGTGTGTGCTGTACCTGACCTTTAAAATGGGACATTACTGATGTTAGTTCTGAGACGGTTTTAGCAACAGCATCATGGTTTCCTGTCCCAGAGGCCCAAATATGGGCATCAGCTGTATCCTCTCTGCTAATTGAACCAGCTGAATGTAACACTCACTATCTTCCCTTGACTGCTACCTCGCTCCCACAGCTTTTCACTGTCAAGATTAGATATAGGAAGCCCAGACACCATGTCCTTGACTACTGAACTCTCACTGAACTATCATGATGTAATTCTTTTATCCTTTCAGCATGGTTTCACAGAAATTCACTTATTTGTATGCCCAGCATCCATTTTAGGGTGACTGACTTTGTCCCGAATCCCAAAATGGCGGATAACTTAGGCAATGCCTGAGCAACCCAATTTTTACCCATAACTTGGTACTTGCTCCGATTTGAATCTAGATTCTTTGATAATATATCGTAACATGCACTACCTTGCACATTCTCTACTGCACATAACTTTCTGACCCCATAAACATGGATCGTCCTTTAAAGCGCTTTCCTAGAAGGCATTACATTTCTAATTACTACAATATTTAAAGTCAGTGATCAACCCAATAGTTTATCATCATTCGGTATGAGGTAGAGGGGGTCTATCTCCAGGTGAGGCTATAACCACTTCAATACAGTGTACTCAAGAGGATCAAGCTGCTCGGGTTTGTAACCCGTCCACAGTATATATGAAGCAGATATCAGTATGGTGAGTAATTCTAGTATTACTTCGATGGCCATGTTTGCCGTGTTTGAAAATGTGCTAACTACAGTGGTCGAACGCTGTGTGAGTCTTGAAAGAAAATTGATGTACAGTCCATATTATTGCATAAAAGCATTAATAAGGAAAGAAAAATACTTAGAAATCAGGGGACTGAAACCTGTAAAGATAATGCTGAAATAGATTTTGTGCCAGCTCGAGCAAACTGATCAAGTAATGTGCGCATCTTTGGAACACTCAGGTAAAGCTGATGTTGATGCTGTCACACTTCGCGGTCCAGTAGAATGTGCAGTAAGTGTAAACTCCCTGACGAGCCAAAAAGGTGGTACAGTGGCACAATTGACAAAATGTCCAGGGAAACAATGTCAAAAGCCTTAAAGGAAAAAAAAATACCATATTTCTCGCGTAATGTACAACAGCAAGACTTCAAGAATGAAACAAAATGCCTGTGCTGTGAATAAAAGTGTAATGAGTATGAGAGTGTGTGAACTCGATAATGTGACTAGTGATCAAAATGTGACTAGTAAGAAAAGAATTATAGAAAGAAATAAAACTAGTGGATCAAAACTAGTATTCTTGACAGACACAGTATCAAAAGGTATGATAGTGTCGACTGATTCCCAACTCACTAATGACATACGAAAATATATGGTCATGCTGATACAAGATGGCGAGAAAGTAAGCAAGATTAGTAATCAACCCTATATAGCGGCAGTGCGTAAAGTCTGGAAAAAGCGAAAGCAAAGGTCGAGGGCAGATCTTAAGGATGTTGCCTGAAGATGTAAAATGTCTGTTTGACGGAACATCTGAAACATCTAATTCGATCAGACTACAGATAGGAGTTGGAGGTGTCGTAGAGCTTGCGTCTGATAATATTCGTCCTAGTTGTCATTCTGCCAATAGGCCCACTGATGTGCAAGGTGACAGAGTTAAAGTGCTACAACCTCAATATATCATCGAGCAAGATTCGTATCCTCCCCTCAATAGAGCGGCTGTGTTGAGAGTACTACATATTGTTGTCCCGCTTAGAGGCATAACAACCGATGGTATATTGATAGAAGACCAACTAGTTGAACTAAACAAAACCATAACTAACATCTGGTTCGCCTCTGATAATACTCTTGAATATAACCTGAAATATGATGCTGAACTGTTTCGTTATGGATATAAATGTGGGATTTCATACACGAATACTGTAAAATATGGTGTGGAGACTAAACTGATTCACAATGAGAGTAACAAGTGCCACGTGCCACCTCAGAGATCAGGCCAGACTCAGACAATATGTGCCGATTCTAGGCAGATCTACCCCCTCCTTCCCCCCCAGGGGAAGAGACAAAAATAAATTGTAACGAATAATGATGGTGAGAAGTCTGATGGATATTGGCAATTGTTGCCCTCAGCCTTTAAAGCCCACTTTGTGCAACATTGTAGGTAACAACAACTTGCTGTGATCGTAGAACACTAGAGGATCCTACCATCTGTCAGCCCCTGACGGATTCTTGGCAAATATTCATCTAAGTGCCTTGGTGGCACTCTAAGAAACGTGGATGATGGAGCTACGTGAGATAGATGATGGAAGCACAACCCAGGTTGTGTCCACAAAAGGACCAATAGGAAGACCTGAAGGAGGCTTACTAGTAACTGTACGGCACCCATGGGTATAACAGAATCTAGTGGAATATCTACCATGATTTAATTAATCAAAATATCATGTGATGTTTTAGCATATAGTGAGATGGTACTTATTAACATCTACGGCCCACCCAATTTAGTGTCAACTAAAAGTAATGTTGTGATAGTAAAACGACTTCTAGCTCATCTTGATCATAATACTCCCATTTGGATCGTTGGTGACTTCAATGCCAGGATGGGTGCTCACCCGGAAAGTCTTTCTGATTTATGTATGTTTGAAGCATACAAAACAACCAAATTTTGTTGTCAGGGAAATGCTATATATGTATAATTTAAAAATGCTTAATGTTTATTGTGGGTGTGATGCACATAAAGTGTATGCCAGGATAAGTGGTGAGGCAACATCAATGCCGGATTATGTATTTGTTAATCCTGAAGCAATGAGATTAGTGGAAGATATGTCCATATTGATAAAACAAGAGTGATCATATGCCAATTTGTGTCAGATTAACAAATACACCAAGCAATGACCAATATGACACTCATGGAGACATATGCCTTAATCAAGGTGAAAACCGCATTCAGTGGAATAAAACTGACCTAGACAAGGCAAAACTTGTTTCCGAAAGAGAATTAGTATACCATGGAGCTAAACGGGAATTAAATGAGATATATGCTGGATCTGATCCGTTGACTTATTTTATGGCTTATGGATTTTATCTAGGATTCAGGATACGACAAAATCAAACGCCACTTGAAAAGTCTGGGTGTAATGGGGAATGCAAGTACTGCCAAGTGCCAAGGCCAAGAGAATCCAGACTGCTAAAAGCTGTCTTCGTAAGGACATTGCTGAAATGCTCGCAAATCCTAGCTCAGAAGGTGTTGAGACGGACATAGCTAATAAAATTAAATTGTTAAAAAAAGCCTACCGGAGATGGTTGAGATCACATAGGACGACACGAGAATAGGAACTATGGATGCACCTGGCAAATCATGCCAAAAACAATAACACTGGCATATGGTTCGTCATAAGGAGACAGTAAAAAAAGATCTCCCTATGCACAATGGATCTGAGCAGGACTGGGTGACCCACATAGGAAACACATTAGGATGTGCATTTCCGATTGACATGGATGAATTAGAGATAAAAGTAGATTGGAAGTCCTCTGTGAGAGACATGCGGAAGATCATTGAGAAAGTACACTCCTCTTGAGCAACAGGTCCTGACAGCACCTGTAATGGTCTTGTCAGAATGTCTCACACTCTCTGGACTAAAGCACTATACATTCTATATGTGCACATCGGTAGAATTGGGAAAGTTCCCTCCTCGTTAAGAGAAAGTAATATTCTCCCCGTATATAGGTGAGGAAGTAGAGCAAACCCTTGTAGTTATAGAATGCTGGTGATGCTGGATATTCCAGCCAGCAAAAGTATTTGCTAGTCTTGCTTGACAAATTAAATCTTTGGATCAATGAGAATAAGATCCTCCCTTCAAATCAACTGGGCTTCAGAGCTCTCTCAAGCACAGTTCATAACCTGGCAATTTTAGTATCAGCTGTTGAATATGCATGGTCCAGACGCCAATTACCGGTATAAAAAAGCATACATCGATTTTAGTGCTGCCTTTGATACGCTCATGAGGAATCGACTATGGACTAAACTGGCTGCCCGGAAGATTCCTCATGGCCTGTTATCAATGCTCATGCAGCTACACTAAAATATCTGCGAGAATTTGATTGAATGGAGATGGACGACTCTCAAGCCCTATTCATACCACCAGGGGGGTAAAACAAGGCTGCATAGTGGCAGCAACTTTATTCAATCTTTATCTAGCCGATCTTGTTGAAGTTCTATCAGCATGTGTTTCGTCCCAGCTGAAAGTAGGGTCGATGAGTATTGGCTGGCTTGGCTACGCCGGCGATCTGTCACTTTTGGATCACACGCCCCGTGGCCTGCAACGTATGCTAGATGCCCGAGTCAATTTGCTAAAACAAATGGTTTACTTATTAATATCAGTAAAACAAAAACATGATGTTCTCTGATAAGAACGAATACAATTTAAAAAAAAGTTGGATGAGTAGGAGGAGGAGATGCTGTGCTCACTGATTGATTAAGCGACTTTTCATTGATTGCAATGACCCCCCTTTTTTAAATTCCAATATTTCGGAATTGCACATTTTCTTAATTAGAAGGTGCATTATAATTGGACTGAACAAATGTACAGGTGTATTATGTGATGAATCCAGGGTATTTGTCCCTTTTACACAGGAGGGACCCATCCTCTTTGAGGTTAGGGAGGTCAGCCCACTAAACAAGACCCTCTGTAGGGGTCTGGGAAAGTGGGACCTCAATGGGGGGGACTCCCCTCTTGGGGACAAGGGCTCCCATTCATGTAAGGAACTCCCTGTCCAGAGTACATTGTCAGCCTACATGAGAATCGGAAAGACTCTTGTTACTTCTGTTTTGGACTCGAGATACTGACATTTCTTCAATATATTTGACTTCAGGTAATGCTGGATCTCACCTGAACCCCACAGTCAAAGATTAGCAACACACCTGTTATGTTTGTGATGACATACATAAAATGATGAGGAACCTAGAATGAAGGACAGAGAATCTTACGCAGAGGCGGGAAGGCGTCCTGGAGGGGCGGAGCTACGCTAGATCGCAGAGCCAGCAGTAGCTTGGACAACGAGCGACTCGCTCACAAGATGCCAGAAGGCTGGCATCCTGACAGTCTGGAAGCCAAGGTCGGGAGAGAGACATAGGTGGTAAAGAAACTATCTTGCTTGGTAGCATGACCACGCAGAAGCTGTGGTGAGCCTAGGGCCTGTTAATCGAAGCTGAGACCAGACTACAGCAGAGAGGTTGGATACCCGATCTCCACATAAGGAATGTGTGAGCTGCCAAGCCCAGCAGCCAAAGGGAAGTGAAGGCTCCTGAAGAGGTAACGCCGCTGAGGAGGCACGAACAGAGGTATCAGAATCTGGGAGAGCTATTAGGGTTACAGGGACCAAGAAGAACCCTGCAGACAGATGCCCTACTCAGGCCCTGATAAGGCAGGCATATCCAAGGGCAAGAGAGCTTTTGAGAGCCCTGAGAAACAAAGAGACATTGACGTTTGAGGCTGGGAAAGCCACAAACGTTATGGGAGCCGAGAAAACCTGATCCGGCAGACGTCCTATCCAGGGGTGTCCAGTTAAAGGATCGAATGTAAAAGGATCGAATGTAAAAGGATCGAAGCAATAGGGCCGAAAACAAAAGGATCGCATTTTTTTTAAAATTATATATATATTTTTTGGTTTATGTATAGTTAAAAAAGTGTGTTTTACCACAAAAACAGGGGTTGGGGGAGACCCCACCACCCAAAAAAAATAATGTAAAAAAAAATATATATTTATTTCGATCCTTTTGTTTTAGATCCTTTTGAATCGATCCTTTTACCATTCGATCCTTTTTTTTCGATCCTTTCACCTACAACCCTATCCAGGCCCTGCTAAAGGAACTTTAGAAGAGTGCCAGGGGGCTTTGAAGAGCCCTGAAAAACCAAGGGACTTTTCTTTTTGAGGCTGGGCAAGCCAGAAGGGTAATGGGAGCCAGATAAACCCAAGTGGGCAGAGGTCTCACCAACAAGGACTTAAAGCAATCCTATCAGAGGGAAACTCAGAGACTTATCTTTTCGAGGCTGCCAAAGCCACAAGGGTTACGGGAGCCAACAGAAGCCGAACGGGCAGACGCCCTTCCAAGGCCCTGCTAAAGCAAGCCTGACAGATGGCCAGAGAATCCTGGAAATGCCAAATATAGTGAACAGAGCAGGGAGGTGGGGGAATCTGGAGGGTTCACATGTTTAAAAACAAGACAAGGGGCCTCATTACGAGGCTGGCGGCCACGGTATGAACGGTGCCGGTAAGGGACCATCACTATTCATATCGGGCCACCACATTACGAGTTTGCTCGCGGGTGGCGGTATGCACGTCTGGTCTGGCCAGACGTGCATACCAGCACCCGCTAGCAGACGAGTATGCTAACAACGGACCCGTCATTAACGGGTCCATTGTTAGCATCCTCCCCATTCCCATTCAGCCCCACTGGGGCTCAATGGGAATGGGTACGTACGTACGTACCGGGTCCGGGTCCCGAAAATGAGAATTACCGGGCCTGCAAAAGTCAGAATGGCCCAGAAATTCCCTTTTTTCGGGACCCGGACCCGTACACAAGTTTGGAGGTAGCAATGCCGGTAATGAAGGCATGGCTACCTCCAAACTCATAATGAGGCCCAAGGTCACTGTCTAGCATCAAGTGGAAATGGTGGAATTGTGTAAAGAACACACTGTTTTTCCTTAGAAAAAGGTAACCATATGGAATATATGTAAAGACTTGAAATTTGATATAAAGAACTTGCAGAGATGCTCAGCAATGTATGATGAGAAATTGATGAACTTTGTGAAAGAGATACAGAACTTGATGAACTTTTGAAACCTTCTTGGAAAAGGGATCCAAGTGTTGAGCCAGGTAAAAGCCAAGGAACGAGGCTATTGCTCTGACTTTCTTTTTTCGTTTTTGTTCTTTTCTCCTAAGTGGTAGGGCCAGTTAGCTTGTAGGATTTGGACTAAGGACTCTTTCATTTGGACTTTGACGAGCACTCTTACTTTTAGTTTGGTTAGGCAGGGAACTTTCCTCATAGGGTTAGGTCTAGATAGGCATTTTCCTTATTATTTGAATAAAACCCCTTGAACATGTCACAATTTAGTCCGACTCCTTCTGGTTTGCCACAGTTTACATTTAGTATCTTCAACTACTACTATGAATGGCCACTTATCCTGAGGGAGGATGGGCACACAGGTAAAGCATCTCTCTCTGATATAAGGACAAGCTGCCCTTCGAAAGCATGAATACACCAGCAGGGCCAACTTCACCTTTCGTTCTCAATCTGGCATAAAGCGTTTAGATAAGACACACTATTATTTATGAACTGCATGTGCCAATGGGACAGTTCGGTGAAAGACAAATTACGTCCCTATTATGTTACTGCCCTAGTCCTTTTCATCCTACACATTCAAATGAGTTCATTTGTGTGTTTATAACTGCCTGAATAAGACAGGTTAAATAAAGCTTTCTGCCATTCGTAACTAGAAAAAAATAATGATAACAGTGCTAATGTTCACAATGATTGAGGGATCACAAATGTGTTTTATCCACAATCCTACAAGGGCAATTGAAACATTGAGCACCTAACCTAGGCACTTGAAAGTGCTTCCATGCCAAATACTTCGGCAGCTAAGGTGTTAAATGCACCTGAGCAAGTACCTCGAGTACTGTTTGCTGTCTGGACCCGCTGCCCGTTCTGCGCCCTACTGCTTATTGGAAACCCGGCTCGATTCTTTGCCTGGAGAACGTCCATCGAGGCAACACCTAGTTTTGCCTGACTCACTTTGGAAAGCAAGAAAGGACTACAGTCCAGTGATCCCTCCCCTGTGGTGGCCTCGCCCCTTTCTGCCTCCTTATCAACAATGGCACTTGCGCACCCGCGCTGCGCACCTGAGCGAGTACCTCGAGTACTGTTTGTTGTCTGGACCCGCTGCCCGTTCTGCACCCTACTGCTTATTGGAAGCCCGGCTCGATTCCTTGCCTGGAAGACGTCCATCTAGGCAACACCTAGTTTTGCCTGACTCACTTTGGAAAGCAAGAAAGGACTACAGTCCAGTGATCCCTCCCCTGTGGTGGCCTCGCCCCTTTCTGCCTCCTTATCAACAACGGCTCTTGCGCACCCGCGCTGTGCACCTGAGCGAGTACCTCGAGTACTGTTTGCTGTCTGGACCCGCTGCCCGTTCTGCGCCCTACTGCTTATTGGAAACCCGGCTCGATTCTTTGCCTGGAGGACGTCCATCGAGGCAACACCTAGTTTTGCCTGACTCACTTTGGAAAGCAAGAAAGGTGACTGTTGTGACACGTTGTGTCTGGACTACATTTTGTGCATACTCGTTTTGTGCCTCCTGCACATTGTGTGCTTTGTTTAGGTGTATAGACGCACGGTGCCTTCTGCACGTTGCGTTCAGGGGGTATATTAGTTTAACACACTACGGTGTCCAACTGCTTTCTCCTATACACCTTTCTTTGTGTTTATAATTTTTAGGACTACAGGCCAGTGATCCCTCCCCTGTGGTGGCCTCGCCCCTTTATGCCTCCTTATCAACAACGGCAATTGCACACCCACGCTGCGCACCTGAGTGAGTTTCTCGAGTACTGTTTGCTGTTCGCGGTGCGAGGCGCGAGAGGCAGGGGTTCGATACAGAACACTCTGCCACAATTTCCCAGTATTCAGAGTGTCTGAAACTGTTAGTGGCTCACTTTATATATATTACAACTCATTGTTGTGATTCACGTACTTATCAAAAGTCAGATCCAGTGGCAGTCACCACGCATTTAATTATAATTTGCTAATCTTTGTCCTCGGTCTATTTCTCGTTCCATTATAAATATGGCCTATAGACTTACGACAAACATGCCACCACATATTCCAAGCTTATATGTCCTAGCAACAAATCATGGGACAGCTACTAAGGATGAGGTTGTGGCTCAACCACAAGATTTTTATTCTGCCCACTCCTGTATTCCAACAGGCACCTCGCTATCCGCAAAACCAAAGTTTACTTTTGACAATAACAGAGATGAATCTATTGTTTCTATTTCATCAAGGTCAATCTCCCATTTAGGGAATTCCAAGCAACTTGAGCATTCCAATATACAGGATATACCTACCTCCTCAAAAACTCCAAGTGGAATGTCCAAATCAACGGCCATTATCCGACATCACAATGCTGGCCTCTACTCACATTTGTCCGTGCCTCTCTTCTTCCCATATTACAATCTCTCCGATAACTTTTCCCACATTAGCACAGGATCAGTCTGGCTTATCCATCCATGCCAGTCAAAGTGAATCTCCTATACCATGGAGCATAAATCATTATCCTACTGTTAAGCCCTTGTGCACCAAAACTACTATGTCTGATCAATCTTCAATAAAGTCTGAACATTCTATGTTATATTCCTTTGTCCTACCCACCCCAAGAACAACTAAAAAAGTATCTTCAGAATTATTTTTACAACACACAACTATGATCCAACCAGCACTGATAGCCATCAACACAACCATCATGAGTCTGTGCAAACTGTTTGAATCGGTCGACACAAAAGTGTCACATCAATCCAGGCAGTTTGATGATTTGATGAAGTGGTTGATGACTCATTACAATTCTACTCTTTCTAAAAAGCTTTTTTCGACCTCTGAATCCTGGATCACAAATGATGCACATGACGGTTTGATGAAAGGGAGATCTGCAATGTCCAAGGTTTCCAACTCTAGCGTTGCTGAAGTACCCAGTTCGGAGGCATGTGCTTTGCCTCTGATCACTGGTATCATTCAACCAATTAATCAATCACCCCATGTTCAATCATCTGTGAAAGGACTTGTTGATTCAGTCCAACTACCTCAAAAATTTGAGCATGAAGCATCACAGCCACCATCAGAGCCTTCATGTGCACGAAAAAGTGGAAAAGGTCTAAGTCATTTAGATGCGCTAAAAGTAAGAAATCCAAAAGTCGCATCACAAAAGCCTCTTGCATTAAAAAAAACAAAGAACATGGCAAATCTTAAGCAAACTAAAAAGACTTTGGGCCTCATTACACGGAAGGCGGTGATCCAGGGTGCTATTAGCACCCTGGACCATGCCGGTAAATTACCGGCACCGCCTTGGCGGTAAGGGGATTTACCGCCCCATCCCAAGGTCGGTGGGGCGGTAAATCCCCCTTCCGCCATTGCCCTTCCCCATTCCCATTTCTGCCCCATAGGGCTCTATGGGAATGGGGAAGGCGCTAATTACGGCACCGCAATTTTGCGGTGCCGTAATTAGCTCCGAGGTCCCTTAGCGGGTTGGTTTTTAACACCTGCAAAAAGCAGGCGTTAGAGCACCAACCCGCTAAGGGACCTCGTAGTACGGCGGTAAGGGTTAACGGTCACCGTTGCCATTAACGGTGACCGTTAACCCTTACCGCCGTCCGTGTAATGAGGCCCTTTGAATTCTTTCTTTAAGGCTCTGGGCAAATCTACTACTTCAAAAAATAATGCAATCATTCCTCCGACACAGACAAATGATCTTCCACCCTCTCATTTGCCATCATGTGTGTCGACCAGCATGTCCTCGGATGGGCCCCTATCAGAGATGGCTCGACCAGCTTTGCCACCTCTTTCTGCGAGAACCCTTCCCCTGCCTTCATCAGTCTTGGCTGACAAGACAAGGAATACATTGACACAAGACTCGTTCTACCCAGTCCTTTCAAACTTACGTGTTGGGCCCTATTTCATGCCTTCGAGAATAGCCAAACAGGATATTGTCACTCAAGTTCACGCCCTATTGTCTCCATTGTCGCAGCTAGTTTCATCTATAGATCGCAACATCGAGGCAGATAAACAACTAGCTGCACTGAAAGCACAAAATGCTGGCCAGATGAGGTATTTTGCAAATGTTTACACTTCCACATCAACAGGCCCTCCACTGACAAACATCACAAATAACCAAATAATAAAAGGTGCCTATCCTGTCAAACCTCCAACTCCTTTTGTTGTGGCTTTGGGCAAAATATATAGTCTTCAAAGTCAGCAGAAATTGCCAGTTACCGTCGATGATCCTACAACCCTGACTCAACTTGAGAATTTTAGACAAAAAATAGACGAATACCTGGCAATCAGTTTTGCAAAAGCACAAAACTCTCTTGCTTCAGCTGCAGCTGTCTCTGAAGTTCAATCCACTCAGAAACCAATGCCCCCATGACAAGCAGATCAAGAAGGAGGTTATAGCACACATCCCAGCAATGACAGCGATAACCCTCAATTGCAATGGGCTCCAGAAAGGGCCAACACTCAGATTGCCTCACGTCATTTAACTCCTCGACGTGAGCAATTTTTCACTCTCATCTTAAAATGTAGAGAAGGAACGTTCCCATGTTACGATTTGAATCGGCAAAGCGTCCTAAATATTTTTAGAGATATTGATGACTTAAGAAATCTGGCATCTAATGACATAGAGCAAATTGAATTTGTTTTAGAAATCACATGCTCAGTGGTCAGGTTGTGGATCCCTTCTGGTCTAGTCCGAGACTCTATTTGGCAATGCAGAATGCAATTATTTAGCATGGGCTTTCTCTTAGCAGAAGAACCTGAGAAAGGACCTTCAAAAATGCAACACCTTACTACAAAATCTAACATCTATCATGGAGTGCGGAGGCAGTCCGCAGAGATACAAAGCAAAACCTCCAATTATCAGTAACCATTAACAACATGTACTAAAGATTTGATTCGGCTTTTAAGTTGGAACACAAGGGGCCATTCCCACTTGCATTCCTCCATTGCCAATTTTGCCAATTGCCATCATTTGATAGCCTTACAAGAAACCTGGCTTACCACGTGCCCGGTCTGGGATGGTATGCGATCTCCTTTCTTTCTGCAATCCCGAGCAGTAGTCACCCCTCATCCGGCCTTTTAGTGGGTGTACACAAAGCCAGTGGCTTCTCTATTACACCTTGGGCTTCGGTTGGAGCCCAGATTCAATTAGTTCGCATTCTGGGACATTCCCAAGAACTGGCACCGGTAAATGTCTATCGCAATACTACCACCATGGCCGATGACGTATTCTACGATGGTCTATTTACGAACTTAGACCTTATAATTTCCAAACCCTCCATCACTCATACCATTGTTGCAGGAGACCTTAACTTGAATTGTCGAGACATATCTGATAACTCTCGGTCCGCACAGAAATGGATAAGTATTATGTCAGATCGCAATCTATACAGGTTAAATGGCTCAGTTACAGGTGATGTCCCCTCAAATTACACTTGGCATCGTGGATCCAGTACTAGTACTCTGGACTACATCTACATGAGCCCAAATCTGTTCCAAAGTGTTCAACATCTTTCCATCAGTGCTCACCCCAATAGTGATCACTGTGTGTTAGTTGCACAGCTCACATGGAATTTTGAGCATGTTCTCAGCAGTCGAGTCATACATGCCATAGCAACAATAAACACTTGTGTATAGGCGCGTTACAAATGCCATATCATATCATATCAAACACTGCAAGAAATCGCCTTAGATGGAATATTGGCAAGATTCAGTCTTTTGTAAACATCTTAGAAGCAAATGAGTGGCATGACAATGGTGCACAATATCCGGACCTCCTAAAACCCTTCATGCAAAACCTAACTACTCTGCAGCATAATCGTGTTTGTCATTTACACACTTTTGATCCTGAAATCAAGGTTATGAAAGCCGCATATCGGAAAATCAGGAAACAATTAATTTGTTTGAAGGATCCTTCACGCTGGCAACTCCTAAATACTGCTAAATGCCGTTATAAAAACTGGCTTAGGAGCAGGAAATCGTCACAGTTCCAGCGTGATAGTATCTCAATGCAAGCTGCAATGTCCGACAAAAATTAGGCAGATATGTGACAGATATGTGGCCGTTATTAAATAATCATAAGCAGAATCTACAGGGCGATGCACAAATTAATGGCGTCTCAGAAGCTGAGTGGATCACACATGTTTCCGCTTTATATGCTGATCCAGCTTTTGAGAATTTCAAATATATCCCCGCCACCGACTCTCCCTGGCGATTACAGCTGTCTGAAAGATCAATCCGCTCCATTATTATGCAAATTAGCTCATCAAGAGCGCAAGGTCCCGACGGGCTCTCGAACTATATGTTTAAGCACATCCGGACGAATGGGCACACATTCTTTATCTCATCTTCAAAGATATCTTACTCACTCGCAAGATTCCAAGCTCCTGGAAAACATCTATTATCATCCCAATTTTCAAGAAGAACAATCGCTGCCTCCCAGCTAACTATCGGCCGATTGCCTTGCTTGGCGCCCCGGGAAAAGTTTTTGCCAAAATGATCCTTGCAAAATTCAATGACTGGACTCTGCACTTACACTTCCGTGATCCCCATCAAACGGGTTTCATCGAAGGTATGGGTACAACGATCAATTTATTTGCATTAAATTCAATCAAGTTGCAATGTCATCTGCAGAAACAACAAGTCTTCTATGCTTCCATTGACCTCAATGAGGCATTTGACTCAGTGAGCCGCGTCCTCCTATTAGCAAAATTGCAGAGAGATCACTGTCCTGCAACTCTACTGGATGTGATATATGCTTTACATTCCAAAACATCGATTAGAGTCCGATTGACATTGGACGGCTTGTTGTCAAAACAGATTCATACATCACGTGGCCTTAAACAAGGCTGTCTCTTAGCTTCAGGCATTTTTAATTACTATATTCAAGATGTGAGACATGACCTCTCTATTGTGATTTCAGACTCCCCGAAATTGAATCGCCATCCAATCCAAACCCTTTTATATGCCGATGATTTGGTACTTATTTCCAAAGCACAAGTGGGTTTACAACGTCTCTTGAATGCGTTTTTCGTTTACACACAGACTAACGAACTGAAATTAAATCTATCCAAAACACAAATTGTAGTGTATTCTCCGAAAAGGCGATGTCCGCTTTCTTATGTGTGGACCCTCAATCAAACCCCTATAAATAGGGTGCCTTATTACAACTATCTTGGTTTTTGAGAGTCTTATTCAACCAACAGGTCACTTAATACGTCTTGAAACAAGATTAACATCATTTATATCACAAGCCAGCATTTTAATGCATAAATATGGTAAATTCTCAATATTGCCAGCATGGCATTTTTGGACCGCGAAAACCATTCCGGCATTATTATATGGGCTGGAAATTTTTCATGAAATTCCCTCCTTTCAACTGGCAAAATAGGAGGCAAAATATTGGTGCCGAGTATTACATCTGCCAACCTGCACCCCAGTAGCCTGAATAAGGTATGAACTCGGCTTAGTCTCAATGCAGGCAATTTTCAACTGGCGTCAATGCTCCTTTTTTCGAAAATGTCTGCTGTCAACGACATCCCAAGGTTTGCTAAAACATGTCTCATCACATACGTTTTCATCAAAACAGCCTTTCATTACATCTTGGTTGACGAGTGTCTATCGCATGCTAATTTTGGCAGAGGTATCATTAGATCTTTTATTGCTAAATCCGGAGAAAGCCAAATTAAAAATATATCACATGGACTGGATTCTTACCCGAACTACATGTCTTGCATAGCAAGATGCAGATGAATTTCGATTTCCACATAAAAAAATGAGCACATTACCAGCGTATTTAATTCGTTGTCCATCTCAAAAATACCGGAATAACATTTTAAGATTACGATTCAACCATTGGGTCACCAGAGAGATAAAAGTTAAAAGGAGACTACTGAGTATTTCAATGAATTTTTGCCGATACTATAACTCGATGGACACTCGTGAAACCTTGATGCATCTTATCACGGAATGTAAAATCCTTCATCCGCTGTGAGAAATTCATTTTGCGAGACATTGCAACTACCTAGGTCTCGTTTCTCAAGACGTGGCTTGGTCACTAATACTAGGCTCGGGTTACTTACCACTACAGATTGCCACTGTAAATTTGTTATCCAGTTTAAAACTTGAAATTAATTGACGATATTCGGCCTTAATGAATTCTATTTGAAGGCAAAGCCTAAGTTTTTACAATCTTGTGTGTTTCTCATAAGTTTTGTTTTATTGTTTGTTTTAAAGTTCATTTAAAGGTGAAGTGTAAGATTCATGATTTGTATATATTGATTCAATCGTAATTTGTTCATTGCTCTTTCCTTCTCTCTACTTTTCCCTATAAAGTGTTATATGTATATATAATATGGAATTGTATTTGAATTTGAAAGGTTGATTAATTTCAACTGATACAAATAAAAAAAATTTAAAAATTAAATGCACTTTTTACTGAACTCATTCACTGGAACTCCATCCTCTCATCCTATTGGGTTACGAGAGTTGAGGGTACCGGAAAGAATAATAGATTTTGATTGAAAAAGTACATGCACAGTGACACACTGTTTGACTTGGTTTAGGCATGTAGGGCTGTTGCATAGACCAAATAAAAAGGAAGGTATTAGTTAAAAACAATAAATAATAAGTACGTAACACTAAATGCTTAACAGATTAACTGGCATCCCGGGCATTTTTCCAAGCAGGTTTCAGGAGTTAGTGCCAAAAAAATAATAAATTTAGGTTAAAAAACAGTAGAAATAGCAAGAAATGCATTACAACAATAAATAAACATTGTGTTGGCTTCTATTGATAGCTAGCATTAATGTTTTCTATTTTCGTTTGATGTACCTTCCTTGCTGTGACATTATAGTGGGGGATTATGAAAATCATAATCCACTGCTATGATGTCGAAGCAGGGAATACCGCATTTTGTCTGTACGATAGGTTTTCCCTTTTTTAAAGTGCTGTGATTTGAAAGGATAGGGAACTTTGAGTCTCATTAAAAAATTTCCCATGAAAATACCACCAAACTCATTTACCATTTCCACTGCTTGTAATCATGGTAAATCTATGTGATTACAAGTGGCACAGTGGCAGTGTTGATCCCCATTTGAACTCCAAAGAACTCCATTGGGGGATGGGAGGATTTACTCTTGGTGGTAATTCTACCTGCAATAAATCATCAATTTTTGCAGATACAGTGGAAAACCTCAAGCAAGTATTTCAGTAATTTCCTCTGTCTTACTTCCAAATTTGGTGCTTTGAGAAATTGGTGGGAAAGTGGTGGCAATCACCTTACTTTACAGTCTTCTGTTTTGTATGTTGTATTGTCCTTCATGCCTCCACTCTACAACCCCTACAAAGCTGTTTGCAAAGTTGTTGAAAATTGGCAAAAAGGGCCATACACAACGTCCAACTATAGATGGGTAGCCTTCAATTATGGGCTCCTTTTTCACTATTGGTTTCAAGCAACATCGTAGACAACTCGAGGTTCCCTCTCATATTCTATCAAGTGTCCCTCAGATCCCCTTCAGTGGAAAATACCCCTGCACTTTATTGCTACCCTTCTACAATGTTGTATGCATAAGCTCACTATTGTTTACTGTACTACTAGAATAACATTGATGGAGTGGCCAGCTGATTCGACCTTGTGCCCAGTTGATTGTATTGTGCAGCCTGTTGATGAAAGGTTTATCACACTGAAAGCCTGGTTCCCAGTCTCTTATATGTAGAGCAAGCAGATTTTCAAGTTTGCGGCCACAGATTCCACAGGCAACCAGGGGCTCCTGAACACCTATATGTTTGAAAGAGCATCTACATCACTTTTTTTAATTCAAAATTCCTTGATTTGGAAAATATAACATTTCATCAAAGTAAATAGAACAACCGCACTCCCAAAAGTTAAATTTCAATTATTAATTCAAATATTTCTAACATTATGGGCCTCATCACGAGTTGGGCGGAATCCCCGACGGTATTAGCGCTGGGGCTGTTAGTGTTACCACCAAACCCCCATCGCTATTGGCGCCGGATGAGGGGTTTGGTGGAACAGTAATTCCCCATTCCCCAATGGGCCCATTAGGGAATTTCCCATTCCCCATAAAGCCCAATGGGGAATGTCTGGTGCTACTACCACTGGCGGAATTAGCGCACAGGAATAGTACTGAAATTTGCAAAATCGAGGCGGATTTATCCCCAGCTCAGAGCTGGGGGTAAATCCTGCCAAAGCTGTGACTTGGTGGACCCTTAAATGAGCAAAGACTCAAGGAGATAGAGGCATGTCTGAGAGGTTCGGAACTAGAAAACTACAAGGAAAGGGCGGCTACTTCCAGTAGTTTAAAATCATTTTAAAGATTAAAGATTGAGTCTTTGCATATCTAATCCCTGAAATCCGGGGAACAGATAGAGGTAGCACTTGGACATTTGTTAAATAAGTGCACACCCGGGGTTCCTCTATAATTTTGAGGGACCCTTAAATGAACCAGTAATAGAGTTACCGCCGCATTTAAGGGTTACCGCCAAACTCGTGATGAGGCAGTGAGTCTCTTAAAAGTAGGATGTACAAATCTTGTCCTTGGTCAA
The DNA here is from genome assembly GCF_040938575.1 of Ambystoma mexicanum. Taxonomy (NCBI): domain Eukaryota; kingdom Metazoa; phylum Chordata; class Amphibia; order Caudata; family Ambystomatidae; genus Ambystoma; species Ambystoma mexicanum. The sequence goes on from NC_090940.1 coordinate 401,898,304, forward strand.
CTGTAAAATATCTAAAAGAGCACTAAATGGGTGGGGGGCTGTAGGCTAATATGATCACACAAGAAGTTGTGAGTAACACTATTATCTGCACACCTCAAGTGCCGGAGGGAACTTGCTATTTGCAAAGATGGCACTCCTGCTTAAGACCCTTGCGCCCTATTGACTGCAATGTTGTTAAATCAGTACAACTACCACTTATACATGTGTTTTGTCCCAGATTATTCAGATATTTTCTTGCCATATTAATGTTCACAATATATCCTGTTTGTTCTACTGTCCTGAAAACTGTTCATGCACTTAATATACAAGCATTTTAGTCTAAGTTTCCGATTTAATGTATTATTGAATCTTACAGTCTGCATTGTCATGAAATTTGCACAGATCATCTTTAACACATGCACTTTACCACTTATTATCTGTGTTTCTCCCCATATCGCTTTTCATGATATATTCTGTTAGTTGTACTAATCAGGACCCATTTTTTACATTTAGTATAAAAGTACTGTGATATTTCATATGTGTTACATTTCAATTACACTTTTTAAAGTGTCATTGAATTTATGTAAATTCTCATGATTAGGAACAAATAAGCTGAGATCATATGTTGTTTGCTCTGTTTTGTGATCTAAAAGCTCTGCCAAATAAGGGGTTCACTGAAATATGTTATGAAAAGCAGACCATATAATAAAACATGAGTTAATTACTGAATCTTCTCTTAGTAAATGATATTCAATTGTCAATTTTAGGATGGCTCAGTGGAAGACACAGGAAAGAACACCAGTGAACCTGCGGTCCAACAAGGCTGCTTTTACACCTTCAAAAAAAGAATTGCAGCACTAGTTGAAAATCTGCTGAAGCCGTTCAGACAGAAAAGAAATAAGGTGGCCCCATGCCCCCACCTGCCCTGTTACCTGGCGAAAATGGATTGTTCACCAATCACGCATCTTTTTGCCATACGGATGGCAAACAAGCCCCAAAAGCAAGATGCAGAGGAAGACTAAAATGTGTTTCCTGATCCCGATTCCTACAGTTTTTGATTCCCTGGTATTGACCCCGGCTCTGCATTTGGACTTGCCTTTCGCCTTATCCTTGCTACTAATGATTCCAGATATTGACCCCGGCCTCGCTCATGGACTTGCCTGCCTTACGTTTTGTACCTCTATTGCCCGACAAACGCCAACTTTCTGCTTCGTCCCTGGAACTGAACCTTCCTGCTGTTTGGATTGTATTGCTGCCCGCACGTTGCCGACTATCCTTTGCTACACGGACTGCTTTGCGGCTCACTTTAAAGCCAGTGCACAGACTAGAGACCCTCCGCTGATCATTGTGCACCAACCTGATCACTGGTGCGTCTTCGTGCCTTAGGGAAGTAGATCCCACCAACACACTGTTACCCTCCTATTCCGCTTTTGTTTCCTGATCTCCTGCCCACCCACAATACCGGCAACCTTCCTCCTTAACCCAGTGTTTACACCTAATCTTCTGCCCCATCACTGGTGTTTACTCCTATTGTTCTGTTTCCTGATGCAGAAACAAGCATCTCTGAGGGGATACTTAAGGCCAGGAAGTCGCAGTTAACCCCCTCTTGGTATCCTGCCTCTACTGCCTCCGGATTGGAGAATGATGTCGGAGGATGGCCTTCAAAAGACAGTCCATGAACCAGTTCACCCAGAAGTATCTGGTTGTGGATGCTGATCAGCAGAAGCTGCACATATAGTCACTGAGGTAGGAGCAGTCTTTGCAGTCCACTACCTGCAACGTGCTCCTGTTTCTTCCCGTGATCCAGAGACCTATAATCTTTCTACCAGCTCTACAACCGTTTTGTGGGAGGACCCATAAAACACCTACTCGGCCGTGGAGCTAGTCGCTGAGGTAGGAGCAGTCTTTGCAGTTCTTGACAGGACTGCAGGACGGGCGATGGACTTGAAAATGCTCCCACCCGCGACCAGTTCCCCATCTAAACAACTGAGCGAGGGAGACGGCGAGAAAAGATGTCTATGGAGCTCTTGGGCTCCCCCTTCAAGGAGAGAAACTCCATCCACCCATCCATCAAGCAGAGGTTGCTTGCTCTCAGCGCCGACTACGGCATTAGAGTTGTCAATTCATCCAAACTCTGAAGAGCCGGTGCCTACTTTGCAAATCCTCCTAACGACCTTACTAGATGCTAACCTAGTGCAAACTCTTGCGGAGCGCACAGGCAAAAAGGCCAGCAGGGCTGATTTGAACTGCGAGACAGCTCCCCAAAAGACATCTGCATGGGAAGGTAAACCTGCCCCTGCTGACTCGTTTCTTGCCCTGGCCGTAGATAAAGCCACGGCAGTGTTGGCAGACGCCAGTACGAGGTCCCGAGATACGGAGAGTCCGGCGTGGGATCAGCCGCTCTTACCTTAGCCACCACCGGCTAGAAATCCTCTCTCCCCACAACAACATATCTCTTCACCTCCCAGCGACTTGGCTGTTGTGGAGAGGGGGCGAACCCGCCCGTCCACTGACGCTGCGGTATACACTGTCAACGCCGGCTCTAGCCGATGCCCCTCTCCGGGGGGGGAGGGCGCAGCTGAGCGCCATCCTGGCTGGGCCCAGGTGAACTGCTGAATCCACGAGGACACCTTCAATATTGAACATGAGTCGCCGCAGTCTAACGGCTGCGAAGACACAGGCACTGATAAGGCACAACCCTCCGCCTCTACTGTTACCAAAGAAAAGCCACCCAAGAGCACAAAACCCACCTGCAATCTGGGTGAGGCAACCCGTAAAGCAAAAAAGTCATCCCTGATTGAGAAACTTACACAAGACCCAGCACAAGCATCAACTCTCCCGCTGGGAAAAAAGAATACAAGCCGTTCAAGCGGGGCAAAGTCCAAAAGAAACTATAAAATTACTTTAAAGAAACTTTTTCTAAAATCGGCCTTCTGTAATTCTCTGAAAGATTTTTCAAAAGGCATGGCAAACGAAAACATGACCACCTAGATGAATCATCCAATGCAGAGATTTTAGAGGCTATCCAGGACCCTCTGCATGCCATCAAGTTCCGGAAAACAGGTATAACCTTAGAGGCTGACCCTCCACAAAATGTCCCCGATTCGAGTAACACTTCTCAAATCGCTATAGCAGACGGCAACCCGGAAATAAATCGGAAGCCCACAGGGGAGGAAGTAAATATACAGAGTCCGGGTGTTGCTGCTTCTCCACACAGAATAGAAAGTCCTCGCAATAGGCCTATCCCGCCTTCACATCTTGATATTCCCCGACCTATACCGGACCAACTCATTCTGGAGACGACACCATCACAATCTCTCTCATCCCGAAAGAGAGGCGCAGCACCCACTGTTCCATCTGAATGATCATCAAATACAACCCCTGCAAGAAACGACAGGCAGGCAAAAAGAGTGGAGGCACAACACGATAGCGATGGGAATGTGGCCCTAAGCACCTCGCTGGAGAGAGATTCTCTCTTCAATCCACCACTACCTCGACACAGCAATAGAAGTCTCCCAAAACCTCAGTCGCCTGTACGTTTGGCGACCCACGACTCCTTTTTCAACACTCCAATGAGGCCCCGGAGGCAAAGCGACCAGCCTCCGTCAGCCCAAAAAGGAAACTCCATCCAAGAAACCTGACCTGCTAACGATCATGTGAGCAATAACCATCGCGCTGGCTCCGTTTGGAAGATTATACGAAGCAATAAATGATACTTTGAAGGACCATTCCACAATATCTGCTATGATGCACACCAAATTGATCTATTTAGAAGGGTACATCAGAGAGATGGAACAAAACACAAATGCCCTCAATGAAAAGATAAACGCCCAAATAAGCAGGGACTCTGCTTTCAACCAGCAAACCAATAAATAACATGCCAGCAATATAAACTTGAAACCAAAGACGGCGACTCAGACAACCCAGAGTCCCCAAACAGAGGGCAAAACTGCAAACCCTGCAGCAAGGGTGGATCCATACCCGGAAAACCTTAGTATATTCAATTTTCACCAAGGTAGCACCTCAGGGGGGAACCCCATCCTACCAGAAGTTTTCTTGTTCCAACAAAAATCCCCTGGGAAACTTCCTGTTAAATCGTCATGCACGAGAGGGGAATTCAACCAGCCGTAAACCGAAGGAGCCTCATGCATCACCATTGGTTCACCCTCAAATGAAACGACAGCCACCACACAAGAAAACATGACTAATCAAGCTCTACTGAAATTACAAGACCCTACATGCGAAAAAAAGATACTACCGACAACAACAAGCAAACTTTTAGACTCCACACAACCCAAAGAAACTCCTTTAACAAAGGCTATACAGTCACATTCGTCGGGGCAAGAGACGGCAGCCATTCAAAAAAACAGTCGGCAGTCCCCACCTAGATCTCCGGTCACGGTAGCAGACTTCATGGCGGACAAGACCTGCATGAATATTTTGCAACATCTCCAGTCAGACTATGAAGATGACCAAGAAGGCCAATGCAACAAAAAACTGTCCAAAATGGAATTGCAAACACCCTCAGAAAATAAAAACAAAGCTCAGAGAGAAAAATGCAGTCAGTGCGTTACACATCGCGTAGCCCTAGGAAACACAGTGAGAAGCGAAACTTCAGAGAATACCCTTCTCTGACGGCCAGAACATCTAGACAGACTGATCTGTTGGAACAAAAAGCCTGCAGAAGGCCAGAAAGATCATCTCACACACCGACTAATAATCACTCTAGACCTCACTCTCCATATACTCACAAGACTAGACAGAAAGAGGTCCCACATCAATCCCCAGACCGCACTATTTACACAGTGAGGGACCACCGCTCGCCGGTCAGATCCAGAAAGAGGAGAAACCCCACTCCAACGAAAACTCTCAAACTGGAACAAACCACACGGAATCGTGAGGACCTTATTCTTAATAGAAGAACAGTAAGGAAATTCTTCAGCAAAAACTCAGACTTCAAAACCCTGAAACCTGAAGATGACATCCTGGTCGAACCATATCATAGAGGCGCTAATGCAAAGTCCTATCTCCACATAAGAACATCAGCTCTACCCCCATCACTTAAAGAAGGAGAGGAGGAGCTGTTCGAGTGGGGTTTCCGCCTGACACAGCTTTCAGATAGCAGTCGTGAAGCGAACCTGCCGAGCCGCAAAAACCAGCAACCCCACGTGAGCCTCCACTATACGTCCAAAACTGAGGCTTTGTACAACACCAACAGGATGCCTCGTCAAATGGTTAAGACCTCAGTCACTAAACCAACTGACAGCAGACACCTTACCCAAGTAGCCACGAATAATTTGAACGAAGAAGGGAGACCTTTTGAAAATACAGCCAGTGTATCTAAATTACCCCTCACAGACAATCAGCTTTACCACAGCTCGGAAAACGACACACAACCAGGTCTATCCAGAGGACCTGCCCGAGGTCTGGCAGATACTAGTTCAAACAACCTGCCAAACTAGTCCACAAAAACGATCCACCTACTCCCAATGAAACAACTTTGGGCCTGGCTGCCAAAAACGCTTTCTACTTACGCCAAGAAATAGCAATCCGTGACTCGCAGCCAAGGGCTCTTGAAACCGGTTACCTCAACAGCCACCAAAAGCCCCATATTTCCTTCTTAAAAATGGGTTTGTGGAATACACTGGGCCACCAACATCTGATGAAAAGGGGCGGCATCAACTTAAGCAACTTCGACATTCTTGCATTGCAAGAAACATGCTAAACGGAAAAACCCGATCTGGATGGTTTTGTCATAGAAATTTCATCAACAAAAAAAGCGCACTAGGACGCCCTTCCTCAGGGCTTCTATTAGCTGTTCGCTCGGGCAGTGGAATTACCACCCAAAGACATTGGCCTTTTCACTAAACCACTTGGTAGTTTTGACAACTTGGAATCTCTCTGACCCCGAGACTAACTCCATCCGGGCGATTTCAGTGTCAATAATCATTGTATACTGGAAACCACAAACAATCTCGGACAGGAAGTTTTTAAAGACCATTGAAAAAGAAATTGATGATATCTATGCAGAAAAGGAAGTCGCCCACATCATTATTTGCTGGGACTTAAACGCCAAGTGTCCCAGATTGCCCACCTGCAAGAAACAACCAAAAACGCCAGCTGAAAAGAGAGGCACGCTTTGGTCAGAGCTAATGGATTCATAAGGTTGTTATAACATTGACCAGGCTTTCCCTGACCCGGACCGCCATCCAACGTGGGAAAGAGAAAACTCTGTGGCGACAATCGATCACATCTTTACGCCGGAAAGCATGCTGAAGCTGGTAACCTCCTTTGAAGTTATCAGAACTGCAGCAAGCGACCACAACCTGTTGAGAGCGACTTGGGCCTCACCCACTCGTCCCATCCTATCTCTGTCGCTGCCCACCGAATGCAACATCCGAGGCAATCGCCTTAAGCTTACAGCCAATAGAATGAAAGATCTGATGTTCAATTATCAAAGACAGCTGGATCATAACAAATACAGCCTTCCAGCAGAACCAGACTACCAGCCTCTTCTGAGCCGCTATAAGATAGCGACGAGAAAGAACGTTTCCTCACTGAACCCCACAACTCACCAATATGACAAACTGTTGGTGGAAAAAGTCACCAACCTGAGGCGCCTAAAACAAAAAGCAACTAACACGAAATTGCATATGGAGCGAAGCGAGCTTAGAAATGAAACTTAGAAATACAAGTCGTGGATAAGAAATCACCAGATCTTATCTACCAAAGAGACTCAGAAGAGATGCTGAAAACACTGGCGGGAAAGAACGCTAGAGAATTCTGGACACTAATAAAAGCATCAGGCGCACACAACGAACCATCACAGTCAAACAACGTAAGCGAAGAAAGATGGATATCCCACTTCAAGGCTTTATTCAGAGCCCCATCTGCAGACTACTACATCTCTCCTGACGACTCAGAATACCTCTGGGAAGAGTTCTCCAACGAAGAAGACATCATAACAATCATCCACAAGCTAAAAGCCTCACAGGCCCCTGGGACTGATGGAGTGACAAATATCGACCTCAAGAACTTTCCATCAGAGTGGTCAACGTTCATCAGCTTGGTTTTCAGAAAATGTGCCACCTCAAGATCGCTTCCGAGGTCTTGGACTTCGTCGGTGGTGGTCCCAATTTTCACGAAGGGCGACAGGGCAGATCTATGAAACTACCGACCAATCGCTCTCCTTGACACCATCGGTGAAATGTTCTGGATGCTCTTACTACAGAAATTCCAAGAATGGGCTAAGACTGTCCCCAGCGCCGACCCCTTCCAAGCAGGTTTTAGAAAAAGCTTGGGAACAACAGTAAACATCATGCTGCTCAGCATTTTAAAAAGCAAAATTCAGGAAGATCCCACAAGGGTGTACTTAGCGTTCATAGACCTCACTCAGGCCTTCGACCAAGTCGACAGATCTTTGCTATGGACAAAACTTCAGGCCTGCAACTGCCCAGAATAGATTCTTGGTCCAATAAAAGTGCTCCACTCTGCAACATCGATGAGGGTCAAACTCAACAAAAATGGCCTCTTATCTGAAGAAATTCCAACGAGCAGAGGGGTAAATAAAGGCTGCCCCCTGACCCATCACTTTTTATAGCCTGTCTAGGGGACTACAAAGATTCAGCCAGTGCCATCAGAGCTTTTCCACCAAAAATCAGAGGCAAGCCTGTGCCCTGAATACTATATGCCGACGATATTACACTGTTAGACCAAACCCCGGTCTGCCTACAATGCCACTGACAAACTTGTCAGATTACATTGGTCAGAATAAGCTGGAAATTAACAAAAAGAAAACGAAGATCATGATACTAGAAAGAAAAGCAAAAAGATTGAACACTCTGCACTAGCAACTCGAAAATGTCAAAATTGAAATAGTCAGTGAATCTAAATATCTGGGAGTAATGGTCGACAGCTCCAGAGCAGAACTGAGCATTAAAAGATACATCTGGACAAAAGCACGCTCACTGACGACACAAGCGCGAATGATGGACAAGAAATGTGGGCGCTTCTCCTTAATGCCAGTTTTTAAGTTCTATAAGGCAAACGTTGTTACCTCTCTAGTCTACGCTGCTGAGGCTATGCTGCCAATGATACTGGAAGGAATTTGGCAGAAAATTGAGGGCTACTTTTTGGAGATCGCTGATGACCCTACCTAAATCAACTTCGCTCCCTGCGATTAGGATAGAGCTCGGTCTCATCTCTTTAAAGGCAATAGTTGAATCCAGCAGCATGTCACTGTTCAGGAAAACCCTACTACCTGATGCGTTGCCTTTATACAAACTGATCAATAAAGAAACTAACAAAGGTGGTTGCAAAATGTTGATAAAATGGGCATTCCGAAAAAGGGATCAACTTGATCTATTTGCTTGTACAGAGGATGACCTGATTCGAAATCCACTCAGAATCAAAAAGAAATTAGAGGAGCTAGATTGGATTGCCACGCTAGAAAAGGCTAGCAAGAACAAACTCTTAAGCCACTTACCAATGCACTCAATGAAAGTGAACGATACAACGGAAATGTATAAGAGATTCCCGAATAGACCCTTAAGGCAGATCTTTCTGAGAGCACGACTAAACTTACTGCCTAGGAATGAAATTCTTCATGTAAGAGGTCTTTCGAGCTTTAACACCTGCAGGAACTGCAAAGAGGCCGATGAGATTGAATCGGACCGGCATCTCCTAATGGCCTGTCCCGCGCTTCGAGAAACGAGACGGGACTATCTCTCGCCAGTCCTAGATGCCTTCACCATCCGAGAATAAGATACATGGTGGCCGTGGCTTATAAGTGGACAAAAAACTGCATAGTCAATTGCCACTGCAGAAATTTTATACTGGAATCCACAAACAATCTCGGACATGAAGTTTTTAAAGACCATTGAAAAAGAAATTGATGATATCTATGCAGAAAAGGAAGTCGCCCACATCATTATTTGCTGGGACTTAAACGCCAAGTGTCCCGGATTGCCCACCTGCAAGAAACAACCAAAAACGGCAGCTGAAAAGAGAGGCACGCTTTGGTCAGAGCTGATGGATTCACAAGGTTGTTATAACATTGACCAGGCTTTCCCTGACCCGGACCGCCATCCAACGTGGGAAAGAGAAAACTCTGTGGCGACAATCGATCACATCTTTGCTTCGGAAAGCATGCTGAAGCTGGTAACCTCCTTTGAAGTTATCAGAAATGCAGCAAGCGACCACAACCTGTTGAGAGCGACTTGGGCCTCACCCACTCGTCCCATCCTATCTCTGTCGCTGCCACCGAATGCAACATCCGAGGCAATCGCCTTAAGCTTACAGCCAATAGAATCAAAGATCTGATGTTCAATTATCAAAGACAGCTGGATCATAACAAATACAGCCTTCCAGCAGAACCAGACTACCAGCCTCTTCTGAGCCGCTATAAGATAGCGACGAGAAAGAACGTTTCCTCACTGGACCCCACAACTCACCAATATGACAAACTGTTGGTGGAAAAAGTCACCAACCTGAGACGCCTAAAACGAAAAGCAACTAACACGAAATTGCACATGGACCGAAGCGAGCTTAGAAATGAAACTTAGAAATACAAGTCGTGGATAAGAAATCACCAGATCTTATCTACCAAAGAGACTCAGAAGAGATGCTGAAAACACTGGCGGGAAAAAACGCTAGAGAATTCTGGACACTAATAAAAGCATCAGGCGCACACAACGAACCATCACAGTCAAACAACGTAAGCGAAGAAAGATGTATATCCCACTTCAAGGCTTTATTCAGAGCCCCATCTGCAGACTACTACATCTCTCCTGACGACTCAGAATACCTCTGGGAAGAGTTCTCCAACGAAGAAGACATCATAACAATCATCCACAAGCTAAAAGCCTCACGGGCCCCTGGGACTGACGGAGTGACAAATATCGACCTCAAGAACTTTCCATCAGTTTGGTCAACGTTCATCAGCTTGGTTTTCAGAAAATGTGCCACCTCAAGATCGCTTCCGAGGTTTTGGACTTCGTCGGTGGTGGTCCCAATTTTCACGAAGGGCGACAGGGCAGATCTATGAAACTACCGACCAATCGCTCTCCTTGACACCATCGGTAAAATGTTCTGGATGCTCTTACTACAGAAATTCCAAGAATGGGCTAAGACTGTCCCCAGCGCCGACCCCTTCCAAGCAGGTTTTAGAAAAAGCTTGGGAACAACAGTAAACATCATGCTGCTCAGCATTTTAAAAAGCAAAATTCAGGAAGATCCCACAAGGGTGTACTTAGCGTTCATAGACCTCACTCAGGCCTTCGACCAAGTCGACAGATCTTTGCTATGGACAAAACTTCAGGCCTGCAACTGCCCGGAATAGATTCTTGGTCCAATAAAAGTGCTCCACTCTGCAACATCGATGAGGGTCAAATTCAACAAAAATGGCCTCTTATCTGAAGAAATTCCAACGAGCAGAGGGGTAAATAAAGGCTGCCCCCTGACCCAGCACTTTTTATAGCCTTTCTAGGGGACTACAAAGATTCAGCCAGTGCCATCAGAGCTTTTCCACCAAAAATCAGAGGCAAGCCTGTGCCCTTAATACTATATGCCAACAGTATTACACTGTTAGACCAAACCCCGGTTTGCCTACAACGCCACTGACAAACTTGTCAGATTACATTGGTCAGAATAAGCTGGAAATTAACAAAAAGAAAACGAAGATCATGATACTAGAAAGAAAAGCAAAAAGATTGAACACTCTGCACTAGCAACTCGAAAATGTCAAAATTGAAATAGTCAGTGAATCTAAATATCTGGGAGTAATGGTCTACGGCTCCAGAGCAGAACTGAGCATTAAAAGATACATCTGGACAAAAGCACGCTCACTAACGAAACAAGCGCGAATGATGGACAAGAAATGTGGGCGCTTCTCCTTAATGCCAGTTTTTAAGTTCTATAAGGCAAACGTTGTTACCTCTCTAGTCTACGCTGCTGAGGCTATGCTGCCAATGATACTGGAAGGAATTTGGCAGAAAATTGAGGGCTACTTTTTGGAGATCGGTGATGACCCTACCTAAATCAACTTCGCTCCCTGCGATTAGGATAGAGCTCGGTCTCATCTCTTTAAAGGCAATAGTTGAATCCAGCAGCATGTCACTGTTCAGGAAAACCCTACTACCTGATGCGTTGCCTTTATACAAACTGATCAATAAAGAAACTAACAAAGGTGGTTGCAAAATGTTGATAAAATGGGCATTCCGAAAAAGGGATCAACTTGATCTATTTGCTTGTATAGAGGATGACCTGATTCGAAATCCACTCAGAATCAAAAAGAAATTAGAGGAGCTAGATTGGATTGCCACGCTAGAAAAGGCTAGCAAGAACAAACTCTTAAGCCACTTACCAATGCACTCAATGAAAGTGAACGATACAACGGAAATGTATAAGAGATTCCCGAATAGACCCTTAAGGCAGATCTTTCTGAGAGCACGACTAAACTTACTGCCTAGGAATGAAATTCTTCATGTAAGAGGTCTTTCGAGCTTTAACACCTGCAGGAACTGCAAAGAGGCCGATGAGATTGAATCGGACCGGCATCTCCTAATGGCCTGTCCCGCGCTTCGAGAAACGAGACGGGCCTATCTCTCGCCAGTCCTAGATGCCTTCACCATCCGAGAATAAGATACATGGTGGCCGTGGCTTATAAGTGGACAAAAAACTGCATGGTCAATTGCCACTGCAGAAATTTTATACTGGAACCCACAAACAATCTCGGACATGAAGTTTTTAAAGACCATTGAAAAAGAAATTGATGATATCTATGCAGAAAAGGAAGTCGCCCACATCATTATTTGCTGGGACTTAAACGCCAAGTGTCCCAGATTGCCCACCTGCAAGAAACAACCAAAAACGCCAGTTGAAAAGAGAGGCACGCTTTGGTCAGAGCTGATGGATTCACAAGGTTGTTATAACATTGACCAGGCTTTCCCTGACCCGGACCGCCATCCAACGTGGGAAAGAGAAAACTCTGTGGCGACAATCGATCACATCTTTGCTTCGGAAAGCATGCTGAAGCTGGTAACCTCCTTTGAAGTTATCAGAACTGCAGCAAGCGATCACAACCTGTTGAGAGCGACTTGGGCCTCACCCACTCGTCCCATCCTATCTCTGTCGCTGCCCACCGAATGCAACATCCGAGGCAATCGCCTTAAGCTTACAGCCAATAGAATCAAAGATCTGATGTTCAATTATCAAAGACAGCTGGATCATAACAAATACAGCCTTCCAGCAGAACCAGACTACCAGCCTCTTCTGAGCCGCTATAAGATAGCGATGCGAAAGAACGTTTCCTCACTGGACCCCACAGCTCACCCATATGACAAACTGTTGGTGGAAAAAGTCACCAACCTGAGACGCCTAAAACGAAAAGCAACTAACACGAAATTGCACATGGACCGAAGCGAGCTTAGAAATGAAACTTAGAAATACAAGTCGTGGATAAGAAATCACCAGATCTTATCTACCAAAGAGACTCAGAAGAGATGCTGAAAACACTTGCGGGAAAGAACGCTAGAGAATTCTGGACACTAATAAAAGCATCAGGCGCACACAACGAACCATCACAGTCAAACAACGTAAGCGAAGAAAGATGGATAGGCCACTTCAAGGCTTTATTCAGAGCCCCATCTGCAGACTACTACATCTCTCCTGACGACTCAGAATACCTCTGGGAAGAGTTCTCCAACGAAGAAGACATCATAACAATCATCCACAAGCTAAAAGCCTCACGGGCCCCTGGGACTGACGGAGTGACAAATATCGACCTCAAGAACTTTCCATCAGAATGGTCAACGTTCATCAGCTTGGTTTTCAGAAAATGTGCCACCTCAAGATCGCTTCCGAGGTCTTGGACTTCGTCGGTGGTGGTCCCAATTTTCACGAAGGGCGACAGGGCAGATCTATGAAACTACCGACCAATCGCTCTCCTTGACACCATCGGTAAAATGTTCTGGATGCTCTTACTACAGAAATTCCAAGAATGGGCTAAGATTGTCCCCAGCGCCGACCCCTTCCAAGCAGGTTTTAGAAAAAGCTTGGGAACAACAGTAAACATCATGCTGCTCAGCATTTTAAAAAGCAAAATTCAGGAAGATCCCACAAGGGTGTACTTAGCGTTCATAGACCTCACTCAGGCCTTCGACCAAGTCGACAGATCTTTGCTATGGACAAAACTTCAGGCCTGCAACTGCCCGGAATAGATTCTTGGTCCAATAAAAGTGCTCCACTCTGCAACATCGATGAGGGACAAACTCAACAAAAATGGCCTCTTATCTGAAGAAATTCCAACGAGCAGAGGGGTAAAGAAAGGCTGCCCCCTGACCCTGCACTTTTTATAGCCTTTCTAGGGGACTACAAAGATTCAGCCAGTGCCATCAGAGCTTTTCCACCAAAAATCAGAGGTAAGCCTGTGCCCTGAATACTATATGACGACGACATTACACTGTTAGACCAAACCCCGGTCTGCCTACAACGCCACTGACAAACTTGTCAGATTACATTGGTCAGAATAAGCTGGAAATTAACAAAAAGAAAACGAAGATCATGATACTAGAAAGAAAAGCAAAAAGATTGAACACTCTGCACTAGCAACTCGAAAATGTCAAAATTGAAATAGTCAGTGAATCTAAATATTTGGGAGTAATGGTCTACAGCTCCAGAGCAGAACTGAGCATTAAAAGATACATCTGGACAAAAGCACGCTCACTGACGAAACAAGCGCAAATGATGGACAAGAAATGTGGGCGCTTCTCCTTAATGCCAGTTTTTAAGTTCTACAAGGCAAAAGCTTTTACCTCTCTAGTCTACGCTGCTGAGGCTATGCTGCCAATGATACCGGAAGGAATTTGGCAGAAAATTGAGGGCTACTTTTTGGAGATCGGTGATGACCCTACCTAAATCAACTTCGCTCCCTGCGATTAGGATAGAGCTCGGTCTCATCTCTTTAAAGGCAATAGTTGAATCCAGCAGCATGTCACTGTTCAGGAAAACCCTACTACCTGATGCGTTGCCTTTATACAAACTGATCAATAAAGAAACTAACAAAGGTGGTTGCAAAATGTTGATAAAATGGGCATTCCGAAAAAGGGATCAACTTGATCTATTTGCTTGTACAGAGGATGACCTGATTCGAAATCCACTCAGAATCAAAAAGAAATTAGAGGAGCTAGATTGGATTGCCACGCTAGAAAAGGCTAGCAAGCACAAACTCTTAAGCCACTTACCAATGCACTCAATGAAAGTGAACGATACAACGGAAATGTATAAGAGATTCCCGAATAGACCCTTAAGGCAGATCTTTCTGAGAGCACGACTAAACTTACTGCCTAGGAATGAAATTCTTCATGTAAGATGTCTTTCGAGCTTTAACACCTGCAGGAACTGCAAAGAGGCCGATCAGATTGAATCGGACCGACATCTCCTAATGGCCTGTCCCACGCTTTGAGAAACGAGACGGGCCTATCTCTCGCCAGTCCTAGATGCCTTCACCATCCGAGAATAAGATACATGGTGGCCGTGGCTTATAAGTGGACAAAAAACTGCATGGTCAATTGCCACTGCAGAAATTTTATACTGGAACCCACAAACAATCTCGGACATGAAGTTTTTAAAGACCATTGAAAAAGAAATTGATGATATCTATGCAGAAAAGGAAGTCGCCCACATCATTATTTGCTGGGACTTAAACGCCAAGTGTCCCAGATTGCCCACCTGCACGAAACAACCAAAAACCCCAGTTGAAAAGAGAGGCACGCTTTGGTCAGAGCTGATGGATTCACAAGGTTGTTATAACATTGACCAGGCTTTCCCTGACCCGGACCGCCATCCAACGTGGGAAAGAGAAAACTCTGTGGCGACAATCAATCACATCTTTGCTTCGGAAAGCATGCTGAAGCTGGTAACCTCCTTTGAAGTTATCAGAACTGCAGCAAGCGACCACAACCTGTTGAGAGCGACTTGGGCCTCACCCACTCGTCCCATCCTATCTCTGTCGCTGCCCACCGAATGCAACATCCGAGGCAATCGCCTTAAGCTTACAGCCAATAGAATCAAAGATCTGATGTTCAATTATGAAAGACAGCTGGATCATAACAAATACAGCCTTCCAGCAGAACCAGACTACCAGCCTCTTCTGAGCCGCTATAAGATAGCGACGAGAAAGAACGTTTCCTCACTGGACCCCACAACTCACCAATATGACAAACTGTTGGTGGAAAAAGTCACCAACCTGAGACGCCTAAAACGAAAAGCAACTAACACGAAATTGCACATGGACCGAAGCGAGCTTAGAAATGAAACTTAGAAATACAAGTTGTGGATAAGAAAGCACCAGATCTTATCTACCAAAGAGACTCAGAAGAGATGCTGAAAACACTGGCGGGAAAGAACGCTAGAGAATTCTGGACACTAATAAAAGCATTAGGCGCACACAACGAACCATCACAGTCAGACAACGTAAGCGAAGAAAGATGGATATCCCACTTCAAGGCTTTATTCAGAGCCCCATCTGCAGACTACTACATCTCTCCTGACGACTCAGAATACCTCTGGGAAGAGTTCTCCAACGAAGAAGACATCATAACCATCATCCACAAGCTAAAAGCCTCACGGGCCCCTGGGACTGACGGAGTGACAAATATCGACCTCAAGAACTTTCCATCAGAGTGGTCAACGTTCATCAGCTTGGTTTTCATAAAATGTGCCACCTCAAGATCGCTTCCGAGGTCTTGGACTTCGTCGGTGGTGGTCCCAATTTTCACGAAGGGCGACAGGGCAGATCTATGAAACTACCGACCAATCGCTCTCCTTGACACCATCGGTAAAATGTTCTGGATGCTCTTACTACAGAAATTCCAAGAATGGGCTAAGACTGTCCCCAGCGCCGACCCCTTCCAAGCAGGTTTTAGAAAAAGCTTGGGAACAACAGTAAACATCATGCTGCTCAGCATTTTAAAAAGCAAAATTCAGGAAGATCCCACAAGGGTGTACTTAGCGTTCATAGACCTCACTCAGGCCTTCGACCAAGTCGACAGATCTTTGCTATGGACAAAACTTCAGGCCTGCAACTGCCCGGAATAGATTCTTGGTCCAATAAAAGTGCTCCACTCTGCAACATCGATGAGGGTCAAATTCAACAAAAATGGCCTCTTATCTGAAGAAATTCCAACGAGCAGAGGGGTAAATAAAGGCTGCCCCCTTACCCAGCACTTTTTATAGCCTTTCTAGGGGACTACAAAGATTCAGCCAGTGCCATCAGAGCTTTTCCACCAAAAATCAGAGGCAAGCCTGTGCCCTTAATACTATATGCCAACAGTATTACACTGTTAGACCAAACCCCGGTTTGCCTACAACGCCACTGACAAACTTGTCAGATTACATTGGTCAGAATAAGCTGGAAATTAACAAAAAGAAAACGAAGATCATGATACTAGAAAGAAAAGCAAAAAGATTGAACACTCTGCACTAGCAACTCGAAAATATCAAAATTGAAATAGTCAGTGAATCTAAATATCTGGAAGTAATGGTCTACAGCTCCAGAGCAGAACTGAGCATTAAAAGATACATCTGGACAAAAGCACGCTCACTGACGACACAAGCGCGAATGATGGACAAGAAATGTGGGCGCTTCTCCTTAATGCCAGTTTTTAAGTTCTATAAGGCAAACGTTGTTACCTCTCTAGTCTACGCTGCTGAGGCTATGCTGCCAATGATACTGGAAGGAATTTGGCAGAAAATTGAGGGCTACTTTTTGGAGATCGCTGATGACCCTACCTAAATCAACTTCGCTCCCTGCGATTAGGATAGAGCTCGGTCTCATCTCTTTAAAGGCAATAGTTGAATCCAGCAGCATGTCACTGTTCAGGAAAACCCTACTACCTGATGCGTTGCCTTTATACAAACTGATCAATAAAGAAACTAACAAAGGTGGTTGCAAAATGTTGATAAAATGGGCATTCCGAAAAAGGGATCAACTTGATCTATTTGCTTGTACAGAGGATGACCTGATTCGAAATCCACTCAGAATCAAAAAGAAATTAGAGGAGCTAGATTGGATTGCCACGCTAGAAAAGGCTAGCAAGAACAAACTCTTAAGCCACTTACCAATGCACTCAATGAAAGTGAACGATACAACGGAAATGTATAAGAGATTCCCGAATAGACCCTTAAGGCAGATCTTTCTGAGAGCACGACTAAACTTACTGCCTAGGAATGAAATTCTTCATGTAAGAGGTCTTTCGAGCTTTAACACCTGCAGGAACTGCAAAGAGGCCGATGAGATTGAATCGGACCGGCATCTCCTAATGGCCTGTCCCGCGCTTCGAGAAACGAGACGGGACTATCTCTCGCCAGTCCTAGATGCCTTCACCATCCGAGAATAAGATACATGGTGGCCGTGGCTTATAAGTGGACAAAAAACTGCATAGTCAATTGCCACTGCAGAAATTTTATACTGGAATCCACAAACAATCTCGGACATGAAGTTTTTAAAGACCATTGAAAAAGAAATTGATGATATCTATGCAGAAAAGGAAGTCGCCCACATCATTATTTGCTGGGACTTAAACGCCAAGTGTCCCGGATTGCCCACCTGCAAGAAACAACCAAAAACGGCAGCTGAAAAGAGAGGCACGCTTTGGTCAGAGCTGATGGATTCACAAGGTTGTTATAACATTGACCAGGCTTTCCCTGACCCGGACCGCCATCCAACGTGGGAAAGAGAAAACTCTGTGGCGACAATCGATCACATCTTTGCTTCGGAAAGCATGCTGAAGCTGGTAACCTCCTTTGAAGTTATCAGAAATGCAGCAAGCGACCACAACCTGTTGAGAGCGACTTGGGCCTCAACCACTCGTCCCATCCTATCTCTGTCGCTGCCACCGAATGCAACATCCGAGGCAATCGCCTTAAGCTTACAGCCAATAGAATCAAAGATCTGATGTTCAATTATCAAAGACAGCTGGATCATAACAAATACAGCCTTCCAGCAGAACCAGACTACCAGCCTCTTCTGAGCCGCTATAAGATAGCGACGAGAAAGAACGTTTCCTCACTGGACCCCACAACTCACCAATATGACAAACTGTTGGTGGAAAAAGTCACCAACCTGAGACGCCTAAAACGAAAAGCAACTAACACGAAATTGCACATGGACCGAAGCGAGCTTAGAAATGAAACTTAGAAATACAAGTCGTGGATAAGAAATCACCAGATCTTATCTACCAAAGAGACTCAGAAGAGATGCTGAAAACACTGGCGGGAAAAAACGCTAGAGAATTCTGGACACTAATAAAAGCATCAGGCGCACACAACGAACCATCACAGTCAAACAACGTAAGCGAAGAAAGATGTATATCCCACTTCAAGGCTTTATTCAGAGCCCCATCTGCAGACTACTACATCTCTCCTGACGACTCAGAATACCTCTGGGAAGAGTTCTCCAACGAAGAAGACATCATAACAATCATCCACAAGCTAAAAGCCTCACGGGCCCCTGGGACTGACGGAGTGACAAATATCGACCTCAAGAACTTTCCATCAGTTTGGTCAACGTTCATCAGCTTGGTTTTCAGAAAATGTGCCACCTCAAGATCGCTTCCGAGGTTTTGGACTTCGTCGGTGGTGGTCCCAATTTTCACGAAGGGCGACAGGGCAGATCTATGAAACTACCGCCAATCGCTCTCCTTGACACCATCGGTAAAATGTTCTGGATGCTCTTACTACAGAAATTCCAAGAATGGGCTAAGACTGTCCCCAGCGCCGACCCCTTCCAAGCAGGTTTTAGAAAAAGCTTGGGAACAACAGTAAACATCATGCTGCTCAGCATTTTAAAAAGCAAAATTCAGGAAGATCCCACAAGGGTGTACTTAGCGTTCATAGACCTCACTCAGGCCTTCGACCAAGTCGACAGATCTTTGCTATGGACAAAACTTCAGGCCTGCAACTGCCCGGAATAGATTCTTGGTCCAATAAAAGTGCTCCACTCTGCAACATCGATGAGGGTCAAATTCAACAAAAATGGCCTCTTATCTGAAGAAATTCCAACGAGCAGAGGGGTAAATAAAGGCTGCCCCCTGACCCAGCACTTTTTATAGCCTTTCTAGGGGACTACAAAGATTCAGCCAGTGCCATCAGAGCTTTTCCACCAAAAATCAGAGGCAAGCCTGTGCCCTTAATACTATATGCCAACAGTATTACACTGTTAGACCAAACCCCGGTTTGCCTACAACGCCACTGACAAACTTGTCAGATTACATTGGTCAGAATAAGCTGGAAATTAACAAAAAGAAAACGAAGATCATGATACTAGAAAGAAAAGCAAAAAGATTGAACACTCTGCACTAGCAACTCGAAAATGTCAAAATTGAAATAGTCAGTGAATCTAAATATCTGGGAGTAATGGTCTACGGCTCCAGAGCAGAACTGAGCATTAAAAGATACATCTGGACAAAAGCACGCTCACTAACGAAACAAGCGCGAATGATGGACAAGAAATGTGGGCGCTTCTCCTTAATGCCAGTTTTTAAGTTCTATAAGGCAAACGTTGTTACCTCTCTAGTCTACGCTGCTGAGGCTATGCTGCCAATGATACTGGAAGGAATTTGGCAGAAAATTGAGGGCTACTTTTTGGAGATCGGTGATGACCCTACCTAAATCAACTTCGCTCCCTGCGATTAGGATAGAGCTCGGTCTCATCTCTTTAAAGGCAATAGTTGAATCCAGCAGCATGTCACTGTTCAGGAAAACCCTACTACCTGATGCGTTGCCTTTATACAAACTGATCAATAAAGAAACTAACAAAGGTGGTTGCAAAATGTTGATAAAATGGGCATTCCGAAAAAGGGATCAACTTGATCTATTTGCTTGTATAGAGGATGACCTGAT
This sequence comes from Ambystoma mexicanum, assembly GCF_040938575.1. Lineage (NCBI taxonomy): Eukaryota > Metazoa > Chordata > Amphibia > Caudata > Ambystomatidae > Ambystoma > Ambystoma mexicanum. Next base: position 401,918,182 of record NC_090940.1, read on the forward strand.
TCGAAATCCACTCAGAATCAAAAAGAAATTAGAGGAGCTAGATTGGATTGCCACGCTAGAAAAGGCTAGCAAGAACAAACTCTTAAGCCACTTACCAATGCACTCAATGAAAGTGAACGATACAACGGAAATGTATAAGAGATTCCCGAATAGACCCTTAAGGCAGATCTTTCTGAGAGCACGACTAAACTTACTGCCTAGGAATGAAATTCTTCATGTAAGAGGTCTTTCGAGCTTTAACACCTGCAGGAACTGCAAAGAGGCCGATGAGATTGAATCGGACCGGCATCTCCTAATGGCCTGTCCCGCGCTTCGAGAAACGAGACGGGCCTATCTCTCGCCAGTCCTAGATGCCTTCACCATCCGAGAATAAGATACATGGTGGCCGTGGCTTATAAGTGGACAAAAAACTGCATGGTCAATTGCCACTGCAGAAATTTTATACTGGAACCCACAAACAATCTCGGACATGAAGTTTTTAAAGACCATTGAAAAAGAAATTGATGATATCTATGCAGAAAAGGAAGTCGCCCACATCATTATTTGCTGGGACTTAAACGCCAAGTGTCCCAGATTGCCCACCTGCAAGAAACAACCAAAAACGCCAGTTGAAAAGAGAGGCACGCTTTGGTCAGAGCTGATGGATTCACAAGGTTGTTATAACATTGACCAGGCTTTCCCTGACCCGGACCGCCATCCAACGTGGGAAAGAGAAAACTCTGTGGCGACAATCGATCACATCTTTGCTTCGGAAAGCATGCTGAAGCTGGTAACCTCCTTTGAAGTTATCAGAACTGCAGCAAGCGATCACAACCTGTTGAGAGCGACTTGGGCCTCACCCACTCGTCCCATCCTATCTCTGTCGCTGCCCACCGAATGCAACATCCGAGGCAATCGCCTTAAGCTTACAGCCAATAGAATCAAAGATCTGATGTTCAATTATCAAAGACAGCTGGATCATAACAAATACAGCCTTCCAGCAGAACCAGACTACCAGCCTCTTCTGAGCCGCTATAAGATAGCGATGCGAAAGAACGTTTCCTCACTGGACCCCACAGCTCACCCATATAACAAACTGTTGGTGGAAAAAGTCACCAACCTGAGACGCCTAAAACGAAAAGCAACTAACACGAAATTGCACATGGACCGAAGCGAGCTTAGAAATGAAACTTAGAAATACAAGTCGTGGATAAGAAATCACCAGATCTTATCTACCAAAGAGACTCAGAAGAGATGCTGAAAACACTTGCGGGAAAGAACGCTAGAGAATTCTGGACACTAATAAAAGCATCAGGCGCACACAACGAACCATCACAGTCAAACAACGTAAGCGAAGAAAGATGGATAGGCCACTTCAAGGCTTTATTCAGAGCCCCATCTGCAGACTACTACATCTCTCCTGACGACTCAGAATACCTCTGGGAAGAGTTCTCCAACGAAGAAGACATCATAACAATCATCCACAAGCTAAAAGCCTCACGGGCCCCTGGGACTGACGGAGTGACAAATATCGACCTCAAGAACTTTCCATCAGAGTGGTCAACGTTCATCAGCTTGGTTTTCAGAAAATGTGCCACCTCAAGATCGCTTCCGAGGTCTTGGACTTCGTCGGTGGTGGTCCCAATTTTCACGAAGGGCGACAGGGCAGATCTATGAAACTACCGACCAATCGCTCTCCTTGACACCATCGGTAAAATGTTCTGGATGCTCTTACTACAGAAATTCCAAGAATGGGCTAAGATTGTCCCCAGCGCCGACCCCTTCCAAGCAGGTTTTAGAAAAAGCTTGGGAACAACAGTAAACATCTTGCTGCTCAGCATTTTAAAAAGCAAAATTCAGGAAGATCCCACAAGGGTGTACTTAGCGTTCATAGACCTCACTCAGGCCTTCGACCAAGTCGACAGATCTTTGCTATGGACAAAACTTCAGGCCTGCAACTGCCCGGAATAGATTCTTGGTCCAATAAAAGTGCTCCACTCTGCAACATCGATGAGGGTCAAACTCAACAAAAATGGCCTCTTATCTGAAGAAATTCCAACGAGCAGAGGGGTAAAGAAAGGCTGCCCCCTGACCCTGCACTTTTTATAGCCTTTCTAGGGGACTACAAAGATTCAGCCAGTGCCATCAGAGCTTTTCCACCAAAAATCAGAGGTAAGCCTGTGCCCTGAATACTATATGCCGACGACATTACACTGTTAGACCAAACCCCGGTCTGCCTACAACGCCACTGACAAACTTGTCAGATTACATTGGTCAGAATAAGCTGGAAATTAACAAAAAGAAAACGAAGATCATGATACTAGAAAGAAAAGCAAAAAGATTGAACACTCTGCACTAGCAACTCGAAAATGTCAAAATTGAAATAGTCAGTGAATCTAAATATTTGGGAGTAATGGTCTACAGCTCCAGAGCAGAACTGAGCATTAAAAGATACATCTGGACAAAAGCACGCTCACTGACGAAACAAGCGCAAATGATGGACAAGAAATGTGGGCGCTTCTCCTTAATGCCAGTTTTTAAGTTCTACAAGGCAAAAGCTTTTACCTCTCTAGTCTACGCTGCTGAGGCTATGCTGCCAATGATACCGGAAGGAATTTGGCAGAAAATTGAGGGCTACTTTTTGGAGATCGGTGATGACCCTACCTAAATCAACTTCGCTCCCTGCGATTAGGATAGAGCTCGGTCTCATCTCTTTAAAGGCAATAGTTGAATCCAGCAGCATGTCACTGTTCAGGAAAACCCTACTACCTGATGCGTTGCCTTTATACAAACTGATCAATAAAGAAACTAACAAAGGTGGTTGCAAAATGTTGATAAAATGGGCATTCCGAAAAAGGGATCAACTTGATCTATTTGCTTGTACAGAGGATGACCTGATTCGAAATCCACTCAGAATCAAAAAGAAATTAGAGGAGCTAGATTGGATTGCCACGCTAGAAAAGGCTAGCAAGCACAAACTCTTAAGCCACTTACCAATGCACTCAATGAAAGTGAACGATACAACGGAAATGTATAAGAGATTCCCGAATAGACCCTTAAGGCAGATCTTTCTGAGAGCACGACTAAACTTACTGCCTAGGAATGAAATTCTTCATGTAAGATGTCTTTCGAGCTTTAACACCTGCAGGAACTGCAAAGAGGCCGATCAGATTGAATCGGACCGACATCTCCTAATGGCCTGTCCCACGCTTTGAGAAACGAGACGGGCCTATCTCTCGCCAGTCCTAGATGCCTTCACCATCCGAGAATAAGATACATGGTGGCCGTGGCTTATAAGTGGACAAAAAACTGCATGGTCAATTGCCACTGCAGAAATTTTATACTGGAACCCACAAACAATCTCGGACATGAAGTTTTTAAAGACCATTGAAAAAGAAATTGATGATATCTATGCAGAAAAGGAAGTCGCCCACATCATTATTTGCTGGGACTTAAACGCCAAGTGTCCCAGATTGCCCACCTGCACGAAACAACCAAAAACCCCAGTTGAAAAGAGAGGCACGCTTTGGTCAGAGCTGATGGATTCACAAGGTTGTTATAACATTGACCAGGCTTTCCCTGACCCGGACCGCCATCCAACGTGGGAAAGAGAAAACTCTGTGGCGACAATCAATCACATCTTTGCTTCGGAAAGCATGCTGAAGCTGGTAACCTCCTTTGAAGTTATCAGAACTGCAGCAAGCGACCACAACCTGTTGAGAGCGACTTGGGCCTCACCCACTCGTCCCATCCTATCTCTGTCGCTGCCCACCGAATGCAACATCCGAGGCAATCGCCTTAAGCTTACAGCCAATAGAATCAAAGATCTGATGTTCAATTATCAAAGACAGCTGGATCATAACAAATACAGCCTTCCAGCAGAACCAGACTACCAGCCTCTTCTGAGCCGCTATAAGATAGCGACGAGAAAGAACGTTTCCTCACTGGACCCCACAACTCACCAATATGACAAACTGTTGGTGGAAAAAGTCACCAACCTGAGACGCCTAAAACGAAAAGCAACTAACACAAAATTGCACATGGACCGAAGCGAGCTTAGAAATGAAACTTAGAAATACAAGTTGTGGATAAGAAAGCACCAGATCTTATCTACCAAAGAGACTCAGAAGAGATGCTGAAAACACTGGCGGGAAAGAACGCTAGAGAATTCTGGACACTAATAAAAGCATCAGGCGCACACAACGAACCATCACAGTCAAACAACGTAAGCGAAGAAAGATGGATATCCCACTTCAAGGCTTTATTCAGAGCCCCATCTGCAGACTACTACATCTCTCCTGACGACTCAGAATACCTCTGGGAAGAGTTCTCCAACGAAGAAGACATCATAACCATCATCCACAAGCTAAAAGCCTCACGGGCCCCTGGGACTGACGGAGTGACAAATATCGACCTCAAGAACTTTCCATCAGAGTGGTCAACGTTCATCAGCTTGGTTTTCAGAAAATGTGCCACCTCAAGATCGCTTCCGAGGTCTTGGACTTCGTCGGTGGTGGTCCCAATTTTCACGAAGGGCGACAGGGCAGATCTATGAAACTACCGACCAATCGCTCTCCTTGACACCATCGGTAAAATGTTCTGGATGCTTTTACTACAGAAATTCCAAGAATGGGCTAAGACTGTCCCCAGCGCCGACCCCTTCCAAGCAGGTTTTAGAAAAAGCTTGGGAACAACAGTAAACATCATGCTGCTCAGCATTTTAAAAAGCAAAATTCAGGAAGATCCCACAAGGGTGTACTTAGCGTTCATAGACCTCACTCAGGCCTTCGACCAAGTCGACAGATCTTTGCTATGGACAAAACTTCAGGCCTGCAACTGCCCGGAATAGATTCTTGGTCCAATAAAAGTGCTCCACTCTGCAACATCGATGAGGGTCAAACTCAACAAAAATGGCCTCTTATCTGAAGAAATTCCAACGAGCAGAGGGGTAAAGAAAGGCTGCCCCCTGACCCCGCACTTTTTATAGCCTTTCTAGGGGAGTACAAAGATTCAGCCAGTGCCATCAGAGCTTTTCCACCAAAAATCAGAGGCAAGCCTGTGCCCTGAATACTATATGCCGACGACATTACACTGTTAGACCAAACCCCGGTCTGCCTACAACGCCACTGACAAACTTGTCAGATTACATTGGTCAGAATAAGCTGGAAATTAACAAAAGGAAAACGAAGATCATGATACTAGAAAGAAAAGCAAAAAGATTGAACACTCTGCACTAGCAACTCGAAAATATCAAAATTGAAATAGTCAGTGAATCTAAATATCTGGAAGTAATGGTCTACAGCTCCAGAGCAGAACTGAGCATTAAAAGATACATCTGGACAAAAGCAGGCTCACTGACGAAACAAGCGCGAATGATGGACAAGAAATGTGGGCGCTTCTCCTTAATGCCAGTTTTTAAGTTCTACAAGGCAAACGTTGTTACCTCTCTAGTATACGCTGCTGAGGCTATGCCAATGATATCAGAAGGAATTTGGCAGAAAATTGAGGGCTACTTTTTGGAGATCGGTGATGACCCTACCTAAATCAACTTCGCTCCCTGCGATTAGGATAGAGCTCGGTCTCATCTCTTTAAAGGCAATAGTTGAATCCAGCAGCAAGCATGTCACTGTTCAGGAAAACCCTACTACCTGATACGTTGCCTTCATACAAACTGATCAATAAAGAAACTAACAAAGGTGGTTGCAAAATGTTGATAAAATGGGCATTCCGGAAAAGGGATCAACTTGATCTATTTGCTTGTACAGAGGATGACCTCATTCGAAATCCACTCAGAATCAAAAAGAAATTAGAGGAGCTAGATTGGATTGCCATGCTAGAAAAGGCTAGCAAGCACAAACTCTTAAGCCACTTACCAATGCACTCAATGAAAGTGAACGATACAACGGAAATGTATAAGAGATTCCCGAATAGACCCTTAAGGCAGATCTTTCTGAGAGCGCGACTAAAATTACTGCCTAGGAATGAAATTCTTCATGTAAGAGGTCTTTCGAGCTTTAACACCTGCAGGAACTGCAAAGAGGCCGATCAGATTGAATTGGACCGACATCTCCTAATGGCCTGTCCCGCGCTTTGAGAAACGAGACGGGCCTATCTCTCGCCAGTCCTAGATGCCTTCACCATCCGAGAATAAGATACATGGTGGCTGTGGCTTATAAGTGGACAAAAAACTGCATGGTCAATTGCCACTGCAGAAATTTTATACTGGAACCCACAAACAATCTCGGACATGAAGTTTTTAAAGACCATTGAAAAAGAAATTGATGATATCTATGCAGAAAAGGAAGTCGCCCACATCATTATTTGCTGGGACTTAAACGCCAAGTGTCCCAGATTGCCCACCTGCAAGAAACAACCAGAAACGCCAGCTGAAAAGAGAGGCACGCTTTGGTCAGAGCTGATGGATTCACAAGGTTGTTATAACATTGACCAGGCTTTCCCTGACCCGGACCGCCATCCAACGTGGGAAAGAAAAAACTCTGTGGCGACAATCGATCACATCTTTACGCCGGAAAGCATGCTGAAGCTGGTAACCTCCTTTGAAGTTATCAGAACTGCAGCAAGCGACCACAACCTGTTGAGAGCGACTTGGGCCTCACCCACTCGTCCCATCCTATCTCTGTCGCTGCCCACCGAATGCAACATCCGAGGCAATCGCCTTAAGCTTACAGCCAATAGAATCAAATATCTGATGTACAATTATCAAAGACAGCTGGATCATAACAAATACAGCCTTCCAGCAGAACCAGACTACCAGCTCTTCTGAGCCGCTATAAGATAGCGACGAGAAAGAACGTTTCCTCACTGGACCCCACAACTCACCAATATGACAAACTGTTGGTGGAAAAAGTCACCAACCTGAGACGCCTAAAACGAAAAGCAACTAACACGAAATTGCACATGGACCGAAGCGAGCTTAGAAATGAAACTTAGAAATACAAGTCGTGGAAATGAAATCACCAGATCTTATCTACCAAAGAGACTCAGAAGAGATGCTGAAAACACTGGCGGGAAAGAACGCTAGAGAATTCTGGACACTAATAAATGCATCAGGCGCACACAACGAACCATCACAGTCAAACAACGTAAGCGAAGAAAGATGGATAGGCCACTTCAAGGCTTTATTCAGAGCCCCATCTGCAGACTACTACATCTCTCCTGACGACTCAGAATACCTCTGGGAAGAGTTCTCCAACGAAGAAGACATCATAACAATCATCCACAAGCTGAAAGCCTCACGGGCCCCTGGGAGTGACGGAGTGACAAATATCGACCTCAAGAACTTTCCATCAGAGTGGTCAACGTTCATCAGCTTGGTTTTCATAAAATGTGCCACCTCAAGATCGCTTCCGAGGTCTTGGACTTCGTCGGTGGTGGTCCCAATTTTCACGAAGGGCGACAGGGCAGATCTATGAAACTACCGACCAATCGCTCTCCTTGACACCATCGGTAAAATGTTCTGGATGCTCTTACTACAGAAATTCCAAGAATGGGCTAAGACTGTCCCCAGCGCCGACCCCTTCCAAGCAGGTTTTAGAAAAAGCTTGGGAACAACAGTAAACATCATGCTGCTCAGCATTTTAAAAAGCAAAATTCAGGAAGATCCCACAAGGGTGTACTTAGCGTTCATAGACCTCACTCAGGCCTTCGACCAAGTCAACAGATCTTTGCTATGGACAAAACTTCAGGCCTGCAACTGCCCGGAATAGATTCTTGGTCCAATAAAAGTGCTCCACTCTGCAACATCGATGAGGGTCAAACTCAACAAAAATGGCCTCTTATCTGAAGAAATTCCAACGAGCAGAGGGGTAAAGAAAGGCTGCCCCCTGACCCTGCACTTTTTATAGCCTTTCTAGGGGACTACAAAGATTCAGCCAGTGCCATCAGAGCTTTTCCACCAAAAATCAGAGGCAAGCCTGTGCCCTGAATACTATATGCCGACGACATTACACTGTTAGACCAAACCCCGGTCTGCCTACAACGCCATTGACAAACTTGTCAGATTACATTGGTCAGAATAAGCTGGAAATTAACAAAAAGAAAACGAAGATCATGATACTAGAAAGAAAAGCAAAAAGATTGAACACTCTGCACTAGCAACTCGAAAATGTCAAAATTGAAATAGTCAGTGAATCTAAATATCTGGGAGTAATGGTCTACTGCTCCAGAGCAGAACTGAGCATTAAAAGATACATCTGGACAAAAGCACGCTCACTGATGAAACAAGCGCGAATGATGGACAAGAAATGTGGGCGCTTCTCCTTAATGCCAGTTTTTAAGTTCTACAAGGCAAAAGTTATTACCTCTCTAGTCTACGCTGCTGAGGCTATGCTGCCAATGATACCGGAAGGAATTTGGCAGAAAATTGAGGGCTACTTTTTGGAGATCAGTGATGACCCTACCTAAATCAACTTCGCTCCCTGCGATTAGGATGGAGCTCGGTCTCATCTCTTTAAAGGCAATAGTTGAATCCAGCAGCATGTCACTGTTCAGGAAAACCCTACTACCTGATGCATTGCCTTTATACAAACTGATCAATAAAGAAACTAACAAAGGTGGTTGCAAAATGTTGATAAAATGGGCATCCCGAAAAAGGGATCAACTTGATCTATTTGCTTGTACAGAGGATGACCTGATTCGAAATCCACTCAGAATCAAAAAGAAATTAGAGGAGCTAGATTGGATTGCCACGCTAGAAAAGGCTAGCAAGAACAAACTCTTAAGCCACTTACCAATGCACTCAATGAAAGTGAACGATACAACGGAAATGTATAAGAGATTCCCGAATAGACCCTTAAGGCAGATCTTTCTGAGAGCACGACTAAACTTACTGCCTAGGAATGAAATTCGTTATGTAAGAGGTCTTTCGAGCTTTAACACCTGCAGAAACTGCAAAGAGGCCGATCAGATTGAATCGGACCGACATCTCCTAATGGCCTGTCCCGCGCTTTGAGAAACGAGACGGGCCTATCTCTCGCCAGTCCTAGATGCCTTCACCATCCGAGAATAAGATACATGGTGGCTGTGGCTTATAAGTGGACAAAAAACTGCATGGTCAATTGCCACTGCAGAAATTTTATACTGGAACCCACAAACAATCTCGGACATGAAGTTTTTAAAGACCATTGAAAAAGAAATTGATGATATCTATGCAGAAAAGGAAGTCGCCCACATCATTATTTGCTGGGACTTAAACGCCAAGTGTCCCAGATTGCCCACCTGCACGAAACAACCAAAAACCCCAGTTGAAAAGAGAGGCACGCTTTGGTCAGAGCTGATGGATTCACAAGGTTGTTATAACATTGACCAGGCTTTCCCTGACCCGGACCGCCATCCAACGTGGGAAAGAGAAAACTCTGTGGCGACAATCAATCACATCTTTGCTTCGGAAAGCATGCTGAAGCTGGTAACCTCCTTTGAAGTTATCAGAACTGCAGCAAGCGACCACAACCTGTTGAGAGCGACTTGGGCCTCACCCACTCGTCCCATCCTATCTCTGTCGCTGCCCACCGAATGCAACATCCGAGGCAATCGCCTTAAGCTTACAGCCAATAGAATCAAAGATCTGATGTTCAATTATCAAAGACAGCTGGATCATAACAAATACAGCCTTCCAGCAGAACCAGACTACCAGCCTCTTCTGAGCCGCTATAAGATAGCGACGAGAAAGAACGTTTTCTCACTGGACCCCACAACTCACCAATATGACAAACTGTTGGTGGAAAAAGTCACCAACCTGAGACGCCTAAAACGAAAAGCAACTAACACGAAATTGCACATGGACCGAAGCGAGCTTAGAAATGAAACTTAGAAATACAAGTTGTGGATAAGAAAGCACCAGATCTTATCTACCAAAGAGACTCAGAAGAGATGCTGAAAACACTGGCGGGAAAGAACGCTAGAGAATTCTGGACACTAATAAAAGCATCAGGCGCACACAACGAACCATCACAGTCAAACAACGTAAGCGAAGAAAGATGGATATCCCACTTCAAGGCTTTATTCAGAGCCCCATCTGCAGACTACTACATCTCTCCTGACGACTCAGAATACCTCTGGGAAGAGTTCTCCAACGAAGAAGACATCATAACCATCATCCACAAGCTAAAAGCCTCACGGGCCCCTGGGACTGACGGAGTGACAAATATCGACCTCAAGAACTTTCCATCAGAGTGGTCAACGTTCATCAGCTTGGTTTTCATAAAATGTGCCACCTCAAGATCGCTTCCGAGGTCTTGGACTTCGTCGGTGGTGGTCCCAATTTTCACGAAGGGCGACAGGGCAGATCTATGAAACTACCGACCAATCGCTCTCCTTGACACCATCGGCAAAATGTTCTGGATGCTCTTACTACAGAAATTCCAAGAATGGGCTAAGACTGTCCCCAGCGCCGACCCCTTCCAAGCAGGTTTTAGAAAAAGCTTGGGAACAACAGTAAACATCATGCTGCTCAGCATTTTAAAAAGCAAAATTCAGGAAGATCCCACAAGGGTGTACTTAGCGTTCATAGACCTCACTCAGGCCTTCGACCAAGTCGACAGATCTTTGCTATGGACAAAACTTCAGGCCTGCAACTGCCCGGAATAGATTCTTGGTCCAATAAAAGTGCTCCACTCTGCAACATCGATGAGGGTCAAACTCAACAAAAATGGCCTCTTATCTGAAGAAATTCCAACGAGCAGAGGGGTAAAGAAAGGCTGCCCCCTGACCCCGCACTTTTTATAGCCTTTCTAGGGGAGTACAAAGATTCAGCCAGTGCCATCAGAGCTTTTCCACCAAAAATCAGAGGCAAGCCTGTGCCCTGAATACTATATGCCGACGACATTACACTGTTAGACCAAACCCCGGTCTGCCTACAACGCCACTGACAAACTTGTCAGATTACATTGGTCAGAATAAGCTGGAAATTAACAAAAGGAAAACGAAGATCATGATACTAGAAAGAAAAGCAAAAAGATTGAACACTCTGCACTAGCAACTCGAAAATATCAAAATTGAAATAGTCAGTGAATCTAAATATCTGGAAGTAATGGTCTACAGCTCCAGAGCAGAACTGAGCATTAAAAGATACATCTGGACAAAAGCAGGCTCACTGACGAAACAAGCGCGAATGATGGACAAGAAATGTGGGCGCTTCTCCTTAATGCCAGTTTTTAAGTTCTACAAGGCAAACGTTGTTACCTCTCTAGTATACGCTGCTGAGGCTATGCCAATGATATCAGAAGGAATTTGGCACAAAATTGAGGGCTACTTTTTGGAGATCGGTGATGACCCTACCTAAATCAACTTCGCTCCCTGCGATTAGGATAGAGCTCGGTCTCATCTCTTTAAAGGCAATAGTTGAATCCAGCAGCAAGCATGTCACTGTTCAGGAAAACCCTACTACCTGATACGTTGCCTTCATACAAACTGATCAATAAAGAAACTAACAAAGGTGGTTGCAAAATGTTGATAAAATGGGCATTCCGGAAAAGGGATCAACTTGATCTATTTGCTTGTACAGAGGATGACCTCATTCGAAATCCACTCAGAATCAAAAAGAAATTAGAGGAGCTAGATTGGATTGCCACGCTAGAAAAGGCTAGCAAGCACAAACTCTTAAGCCACTTACCAATGCACTCAATGAAAGTGAACGATACAACGGAAATGTATAAGAGATTCCCGAATAGACCCTTAAGGCAGATCTTTCTGAGAGCGCGACTAAAATTACTGCCTAGGAATGAAATTCTTCATGTAAGAGGTCTTTCGAGCTTTAACACCTGCAGGAACTGCAAAGAGGCCGATCAGATTGAATCGGACCGACATCTCCTAATGGCCTGTCCCGCGCTTTGAGAAACGAGACGGGCCTATCTCTCGCCAGTCCTAGATGCCTTCACCATCCGAGAATAAGATACATGGTGGCTGTGGCTTATAAGTGGACAAAAAACTGCATGGTCAATTGCCACTGCAGAAATTTTATACTGGAACCCACAAACAATCTCGGACATGAAGTTTTTAAAGACCATTGAAAAAGAAATTGATGATATCTATGCAGAAAAGGAAGTCGCCCACATCATTATTTGCTGGGACTTAAACGCCAAGTGTCCCAGATTGCCCACCTGCAAGAAACAACCAGAAACGCCAGCTGAAAAGAGAGGCACGCTTTGGTCAGAGCTGATGGATTCACAAGGTTGTTATAACATTGACCAGGCTTTCCCTGACCCGGACCGCCATCCAACGTGGGAAAGAAAAAACTCTGTGGCGACAATCGATCACATCTTTACGCCGGAAAGCATGCTGAAGCTGGTAACCTCCTTTGAAGTTATCAGAACTGCAGCAAGCGACCACAACCTGTTGAGAGCGACTTGGGCCTCACCCACTCGTCCCATCCTATCTCTGTCGCTGCCCACCGAATGCAACATCCGAGGCAATCGCCTTAAGCTTACAGCCAATAGAATCAAATATCTGATGTACAATTATCAAAGACAGCTGGATCATAACAAATACAGCCTTCCAGCAGAACCAGACTACCAGCTCTTCTGAGCCGCTATAAGATAGCGACGAGAAAGAACGTTTCCTCACTGGACCCCACAACTCACCAATATGACAAACTGTTGGTGGAAAAAGTCACCAACCTGAGACGCCTAAAACGAAAAGCAACTAACACGAAATTGCACATGGACCGAAGCGAGCTTAGAAATGAAACTTAGAAATACAAGTCGTGGAAATGAAATCACCAGATCTTATCTACCAAAGAGACTCAGAAGAGATGCTGAAAACACTGGCGGGAAAGAACGCTAGAGAATTCTGGACACTAATAAATGCATCAGGCGCACACAACGAACCATCACAGTCAAACAACGTAAGCGAAGAAAGATGGATAGGCCACTTCAAGGCTTTATTCAGAGCCCCATCTGCAGACTACTACATCTCTCCTGACGACTCAGAATACCTCTGGGAAGAGTTCTCCAACGAAGAAGACATCATAACAATCATCCACAAGCTGAAAGCCTCACGGGCCCCTGGGAGTGACGGAGTGACAAATATCGACCTCAAGAACTTTCCATCAGAGTGGTCAACGTTCATCAGCTTGGTTTTCATAAAATGTGCCACCTCAAGATCGCTTCCGAGGTCTTGGACTTCGTCGGTGGTGGTCCCAATTTTCACGAAGGGCGACAGGGCAGATCTATGAAACTACCGACCAATCGCTCTCCTTGACACCATCGGTAAAATGTTCTGGATGCTCTTACTACAGAAATTCCAAGAATGGGCTAAGACTGTCCCCAGCGCCGACCCCTTCCAAGCAGGTTTTAGAAAAAGCTTGGGAACAACAGTAAACATCATGCTGCTCAGCATTTTAAAAAGCAAAATTCAGGAAGATCCCACAAGGGTGTACTTAGCGTTCATAGACCTCACTCAGGCCTTCGACCAAGTCAACAGATCTTTGCTATGGACAAAACTTCAGGCCTGCAACTGCCCGGAATAGATTCTTGGTCCAATAAAAGTGCTCCACTCTGCAACATCGATGAGGGTCAAACTCAACAAAAATGGCCTCTTATCTGAAGAAATTCCAACGAGCAGAGGGGTAAAGAAAGGCTGCCCCCTGACCCTGCACTTTTTATAGCCTTTCTAGGGGACTACAAAGATTCAGCCAGTGCCATCAGAGCTTTTCCACCAAAAATCAGAGGCAAGCCTGTGCCCTGAATACTATATGCCGACGACATTACACTGTTAGACCAAACCCCGGTCTGCCTACAACGCCATTGACAAACTTGTCAGATTACATTGGTCAGAATAAGCTGGAAATTAACAAAAAGAAAACGAAGATCATGATACTAGAAAGAAAAGCAAAAAGATTGAACACTCTGCACTAGCAACTCGAAAATGTCAAAATTGAAATAGTCAGTGAATCTAAATATCTGTGAGTAATGGTCTACTGCTCCAGAGCAGAACTGAGCATTAAAAGATACATCTGGACAAAAGCACGCTCACTGACGAAACAAGCGCGAATGATGGACAAGAAATGTGGGCGCTTCTCCTTAATGCCAGTTTTTAAGTTCTACAAGGCAAAAGTTATTACCTCTCTAGTCTACGCTGCTGAGGCTATGCTGCCAATGATACCGGAAGGAATTTGGCAGAAAATTGAGGGCTACTTTTTGGAGATCAGTGATGACCCTACCTAAATCAACTTCGCTCCCTGCGATTAGGATGGAGCTCGGTCTCATCTCTTTAAAGGCAATAGTTGAATCCAGCAGCATGTCACTGTTCAGGAAAACCCTACTACCTGATGCATTGCCTTTATACAAACTGATCAATAAAGAAACTAACAAAGGTGGTTGCAAAATGTTGATAAAATGGGCATCCCGAAAAAGGGATCAACTTGATCTATTTGCTTGTACAGAGGATGACCTGATTCGAAATCCACTCAGAATCAAAAAGAAATTAGAGGAGCTAGATTGGATTGCCACGCTAGAAAAGGCTAGCAAGAACAAACTCTTAAGCCACTTACCAATGCACTCAATGAAAGTGAACGATACAACGGAAATGTATAAGAGATTCCCGAATAGACCCTTAAGGCAGATCTTTCTGAGAGCACGACTAAACTTACTGCCTAGGAATGAAATTCGTTATGTAAGAGGTCTTTCGAGCTTTAACACCTGCAGAAACTGCAAAGAGGCCGATCAGATTGAATCGGACCGACATCTCCTAATGGCCTGTCCCGCGCTTTGAGAAACGAGACGGGCCTATCTCTCGCCAGTCCTAGATGCCTTCACCATCCGAGAATAAGATACATGGTGGCTGTGGCTTATAAGTGGACAAAAAACTGCATGGTCAATTGCCACTGCAGAAATTTTATACTGGAACCCACAAACAATCTCGGACATGAAGTTTTTAAAGACCATTGAAAAAGAAATTGATGATATCTATGCAGAAAAGGAAGTCGCCCACATCATTATTTGCTGGGACTTAAACGCCAAGTGTCCCAGATTGCCCACCTGCACGAAACAACCAAAAACCCCAGTTGAAAAGAGAGGCACGCTTTGGTCAGAGCTGATGGATTCACAAGGTTGTTATAACATTGACCAGGCTTTCCCTGACCCGGACCGCCATCCAACGTGGGAAAGAGAAAACTCTGTGGCGACAATCAATCACATCTTTGCTTCGGAAAGCATGCTGAAGCTGGTAACCTCCTTTGAAGTTATCAGAACTGCAGCAAGCGACCACAACCTGTTGAGAGCGACTTGGGCCTCACCCACTCGTCCCATCCTATCTCTGTCGCTGCCCACCGAATGCAACATCCGAGGCAATCGCCTTAAGCTTACAGCCAATAGAATCAAAGATCTGATGTTCAATTATCAAAGACAGCTGGATCATAACAAATACAGCCTTCCAGCAGAACCAGACTACCAGCCTCTTCTGAGCCGCTATAAGATAGCGACGAGAAAGAACGTTTTCTCACTGGACCCCACAACTCACCAATATGACAAACTGTTGGTGGAAAAAGTCACCAACCTGAGACGCCTAAAACGAAAAGCAACTAACACGAAATTGCACATGGACCGAAGCGAGCTTAGAAATGAAACTTAGAAATACAAGTTGTGGATAAGAAAGCACCAGATCTTATCTACCAAAGAGAGTCAGAAGAGATGCTGAAAACACTGGCGGGAAAGAACGCTAGAGAATTCTGGACACTAATAAAAGCATCAGGCGCACACAACGAACCATCACAGTCAAACAACGTAAGCGAAGAAAGATGGATATCCCACTTCAAGGCTTTATTCAGAGCCCCATCTGCAGACTACTACATCTCTCCTGACGACTCAGAATACCTCTGGGAAGAGTTCTCCAACGAAGAAGACATCATAACCATCATCCACAAGCTAAAAGCCTCACGGGCCCCTGGGACTGACGGAGTGACAAATATCGACCTCAAGAACTTTCCATCAGAGTGGTCAACGTTCATCAGCTTGGTTTTCATAAAATGTGCCACCTCAAGATCGCTTCCGAGGTCTTGGACTTCGTCGGTGGTGGTCCCAATTTTCACGAAGGGCGACAGGGCAGATCTATGAAACTACCGACCAATCGCTCTCCTTGACACCATCGGTAAAATGTTCTGGATGCTCTTACTACAGAAATTCCAAGAATGGGCTAAGACTGTCCCCAGCGCCGACCCCTTCCAAGCAGGTTTTAGAAAAAGCTTGGGAACAACAGTAAACATCATGCTGCTCAGCATTTTAAAAAGCAAAATTCAGGAAGATCCCACAAGGGTGTACTTAGCGTTCATAGACCTCACTCAGGCCTTCGACCAAGTCGACAGATCTTTGCTATGGACAAAACTTCAGGCCTGCAACTGCCCGGAATAGATTCTTGGTCCAATAAAAGTGCTCCACTCTGCAACATCAATGAGGGTCAAACTCAACAAAAATGGCCTCTTATCTGAAAAAATTCCAACGAGCAGAGGGGTAAAGAAAGGCTGCCCCCTGACCCCGCACTTTTTATAGCCTTTCTAGGGGATTACAAAGATTCAGCCAGCGCCATCAGAGCTTTTCCACCAAAAATCAGAGGCAAGCCTGTGCCCTGAATACTATTTGCCGACGACATTACACTGTTAGACCAAACCCCGGTCTGCCTACAACGCCACTGACAAACTTGTCAGATTACATTGGTCAGAATAAGCTGGAAATTAACAAAAAGAAAACGAAGATCATGATACTAGAAAGAAAAGCAAAAAGATTGAACACTCTGCACTAGCAACTCGAAAATATCAAAATTGAAATAGTCAGTGAATCTAAATATCTGGAAGTAATGGTCTACAGCTCCAGAGCAGAACTGAGCATTAAAAGATACATCTGGACAAAAGCAGGCTCACTGACGAAACAAGCGCGAATGATGGACAAGAAATGTGGGCGCTTCTCCTTAATGCCAGTTTTTAAGTTCTACAAGGCAAAAGTTGTTACCTCTCTAGTATACGCTGCTGAGGCTATGCTGCCAATGATACCGGAAGGAATTTGGCAGAAAATTGAGGGCTACTTTTTGGAGATCGGTGATGACCCTACCTAAATCAACTTCGCTCCCTGCGATTAGGATAGAGCTCGGTCTCATCTCTTTAAAGGCAATAGTTGAATCCAGCAGCATGTCACTGTTCAGGAAAACCCTACTACCTGATGCGTTGCCTTCATACAAACTGATCAATAAAGAAACTAACAAAGGTGGTTGCAAAATGTTGATAAAATGGGCATTCCGGAAAAGGGATCAACTTGATCTATTTGCTTGTACAGAGGATGACCTGATTCGAAATCCACTCAGAATCAAAAAGAAATTAGAGGAGCTAGATTGGATTGCCACGCTAGAAAAGGCTAGCAAGCACAAACTCTTAAGCCACTTACCAAGGCACTCAATGAAAGTGAACGATACAACGGAAATGTATAAGAGATTCTCGAATAGACCCTTAAGGCAGATCTTTCTGAGAGGACGACTAAACTTACTGCCTAGGAATGAAATTCTTCATGTAAGAGGTCTTTCGAGCTTTAACACCTGCAGGAACTGCAAAGAGGCCGATCAGATTGAATCGGACCGACATCTCCTAATGGCCTGTCCCGCGCTTTGAGAAACGAGACGGGCCTATCTCTCGCCAGTCCTAGATGCCTTCACCATCCGAGAATAAGATACATGGTGGCTGTGGCTTATAAGTGGACAAAAAACTGCATGGTCAATTGCCACTGCAGAAATTTTATACTGGAACCCACAAACAATCTCGGACATGAAGTTTTTAAAGACCATTGAAAAAGAAATTGATGACATCTATGCAGAAAAGGAAGTCGCCCACATCATTATTTGCTGGGACTTAAACGCCAAGTGTCCCAGATTGCCCACCTGCAAGAAACAACCAGAAACGCCAGCTGAAAAGAGAGGCACGCTTTGGTCAGAGCTGATGGATTCACAAGGTTGTTATAACATTGACCAGGCTTTCCCTGACCCAGACCGCCATCCAACGTGGGAAAGAAAAAACTCTGTGGCGACAATCGATCACATCTTTACGCCGGAAAGCATGCTGAAGCTGGTAACCTCCTTTGAAGTTATCAGAACTGCAGCAAGCGACCACAACCTGTTGAGAGCGACTTGGGCCTCACCCACTCGTCCCATCCTATCTCTGTCGCTGCCCACCGAATGCAACATCCGAGGCAATCGCCTTAAGCTTACAGCCAATAGAATCAAAGATCTGATGTACAATTATCAAAGACAGCTGGATCATAACAAATACAGCCTTCCAGCAGAACCAGACTACCAGCTCTTCTGAGCCGCTATAAGATAGCGACGAGAAAGAACGTTTCCTCACTGGACCCCACAACTCACCAATATGACAAACTGTTGGTGGAAAAAGTCACCAACCTGAGACGCCTAAAACGAAAAGCAACTAACACGAAATTGCACATGGACCGAAGCGAGCTTAGAAATGAAACTTAGAAATACAAGTCGTGGATATGAAATCACCAGATCTTATCTACCAAAGAGACTCAGAAGAGATAATGAAAACACTGGCGGGAAAGAACGCTAGAGAATTCTGGACACTAATAAATGCATCAGGCGCACACAACGAACCATCACAGTCAAACAACGTAAGCGAAGAAAGATGGATAGGCCACTTCAAGGCTTTATTCAGAGCCCCATCTGCAGACTACTACATCTCTCCTGACGACTCAGAATACCTCTGGGAAGAGTTCTCCAACGAAGAAGACATCATAACAATCATCCACAAGCTGAAAGCCTCACGGGCCCCTGGGAGTGACGGAGTGACAAATATCGACCTCAAGAACTTTCCATCAGAGTGGTCAACGTTCATCAGCTTGGTTTTCATAAAATGTGCCACCTCAAGATCGCTTCCGAGGTCTTGGACTTCGTCGGTGGTGGTCCCAATTTTCACGAAGGGCGACAGGGCAGATCTATGAAACTACCGACCAATCGCTCTCCTTGACACCATCGGTAAAATGTCCTGGATGCTCTTACTACAGAAATTCCAAGAATGGGCTAAGACTGTCCCCAGCGCCGACCCCTTCCAAGCAGGTTTTAGAAAAAGCTTGGGAACAACAGTAAACATCATGCTGCTCAGCATTTTAAAAAGCAAAATTCAGGAAGATCCCACAAGGGTGTACTTAGTGTTCATAGACCTCACTCAGGCCTTCGACCAAGTCGACAGATCTTTGCTATGGACAAAACTTCAGGCCTGCAACTGCCCGGAATAGATTCTTGGTCCAATAAAAGTGCTCCACTCTGCAACATCGATGAGGGTCAAACTCAACAAAAATGGCCTCTTATCTGAAGAAATTCCAACGAGCAGAGGGGTAAAGAAAGGCTGCCCCCTGACCCTGCACTTTTTATAGCCTTTCTAGGGGACTACAAAGATTCAGCCAGTGCCATCAGAGCTTTTCCACCAAAAATCAGAGGCAAGCCTGTGCCCTGAATACTATATGCCGACGACATTACACTGTTAGACCAAACCCCGGTCTGCCTACAACGCCACTGACAAACTTGTCAGATTACATTGGTCAGAATAAGCTGGAAATTAACAAAAAGAAAACGAAGATCATGATACTAGAAAGAAAAGCAAAAAGATTGAACACTCTGCACTAGCAACTCGAAAATATCAAAATTGAAATAGTCAGTGAATCTAAATATCTGGAAGTAATGGTCTACAGCTCCAGAGCAGAACTGAGCATTAAAAGATACATCTGGACAAAAGCAGGCTCACTGACGAAACACGCGCGAATGATGGACAAGAAATGTGGGCGCTTCTCCTTAATGCCAGTTTTTAAGTTCTACAAGGCAAAAGTTATTACCTCTCTAGTCTACGCTGCTGAGGCTATGCTGCCAATGATACCGGAAGGAATTTGGCAGAAAATTGAGGGCTACTTTTTGGAGATCAGTGATGACCCTACCTAAATCAACTTCGCTCCCTGCGATTAGGATGGAGCTCGGTCTCATCTCTTTAAAGGCAATAGTTGAATCCAGCAGCATGTCACTGTTCAGGAAAACCCTACTACCTGATGCATTGCCTTTATACAAACTGATCAATAAAGAAACTAACAAAGGTGGTTGCAAAATGTTGATAAAATGGGCATCCCGAAAAAGGGATCAACTTGATCTATTTGACGATCTTCCCTGAACAACCAAAACATGGAGCTCCTAGTCTCAGCTACCACACATTACCCAGAATGTTGGCAAGAAAATAACGAAAAACAACATTTACTGGGGCTTGTAGGACTGACCAACCAAACTCAGTGGATCACTCCCCACAATAATAAGCTTTGCCTCGCCTCTGCTCAGCAACATAGACACATTTTTTTAGTATGGCAGAAACTGGTACATGCACTATTCACTTTTGCTATCAGAGATCTTGTTAAACTTGCCAATGTAGATGATAGTCCCTGAACAACCAAACCCTGAAGCCATTAGTCTCACTTACCACATATTGTCCTGAATTTTGGCAAGAAAATTAAAAAAACAAAGTTGACTCGGGCTTGTAGGAATGACCAACCAAACGCTTTAGATCGGTCCCTACAATAATAAGTCTCGCCTCACCAATCCACAGCAACCTAGCCGCTGTTTCTTTAAGTAGTATGGCAGAAACTGGTACATACGGTATTCACTTTTACTATCAGAGATCTTGTTAAACTTGCGAACATAGATGATCGTCCCTGAACAGCAAAACATCTGAAGCCATTAGTCTCAGTTACCACATATTGCCCATAATTTTGGCAAGAAAATACCTAAAAAGAACGATTACTGGGCTTGTAGGACTGACCAATCAAACTCATTAGATCACTCCCCAAAACAGTAAGTGTCGCCACGCCGCTCCTCCTCAGCAACATAACCGCTGTTTCCTTAAGTACTATGGCAGAAACTTGTACATATACTATTCAGCTTCACTATCAGAGATCCTGTTACACTTGCTAACGTAGATGATCTTCCCTGAACAACCAAAACCTGAAGCCATTAGTCTCAGGTAACTTATATTGGCACATATTCTGGCAAGGAAATATAAAAAACAATGTTTACTGGGGCTTGTAGGACTGGCCAACTAAACTCAGAAGATCACACCCAACAATAATCAGTGTCTCCTAGCCTCTCCTCAGCAGCATAGCCTGTGTTTCTTAAAGTATAGTGGCAGAAACTGGTACATATATTGTCCACTTTCGCTATCAGAGATCTTGTTAAACTTGCCAACTTAGATGACCATCCGTGAACAATCAAAACCTGAAGACATTAGTCTCAGCTACCAAATATTGCCCTGAAATTAGGTATGAAAATACTAAAAATAACAACGTTTACTGGGGCTTATAGGACTGATAAACAAAACTCAGCAGATCACTCCCCACAATAATAAGTGTGCCCTTGCCTCTCCTCCTCAGCAAAATAACTACTGTTTCTTTAAGTACTGTGGCAGGTAGTGTCATATTTATTATTAATTTTTGCTAGCCGAGATCCTGTTAGACTTGCCAAAGTAGGGGACTGTCCCTGAACAAGAAAACCTGAAGCCATTAGACTCAGCTACCACATATTGTCCAGAATGATGCCAGGAAAATAAAAATAAATAGTTTACTGGACCTTGTAGGACTGACCAACCAAACTCAATAGATCACTCCGCACAATAATAAGTGTGCCCTCGCCTCTCATCCTCAGCAACATAACTTGTGTTTCTTTAAGTACTATGGCAGGAAATGGTATATTCACTATTCACTTTTACTATAAAAGATCCTATTAGACTTGTAAACGTAGACGAGCTTCACTGAACAACCAAAACTTGGAGTCTCTAGCCTCAGCTACCAAATATTGCCCAGAATTTAGGCAAGAAAATACACACAAGAAAAGTTACTGGTCTTGTAGGATTGACCAACCAAACCCAGTAGATCACTCCCCACAATAATAAGTGTTTCCTCACCTCTCCTCAGCAACATAGGCGCTGTGTCTTTAAGTAGTATGGCAGTAACTGGTACAAAGACTATTCACTTTTGCTATAAGAGATCTTGTTAAACTTGCCAAACTAGATGGTCGTCCGTGAACTATCAAAGCCCAAAGTCATTACTCTCAGCTAATACATATTGTACCGAATTTTGGCAGGAAAATACAAACAACCGCTGTTTCTTTAAGTATTTTGCAGAAACTGAATTATATACTATTCACTTTCACTATCAGAGAAACATTTAGGGGCCGATTCATGGAACAAACGTGCGCCGAAAATTTTCGCGCAAGCATGCGCAAGCATGCGCAAGCGGAAAAAAACAGGCGCACGCGCACGCGTGCGATTCATGGAAGTCCCTGCGCGTGTTCACCGCGGGATGTGCGCCAAACCCGTGCATGGCGCACAAGTCACTGCAACATCCCGAAAGCGCACAACCTCAGCGGACACACCAGAAAGTGGGCGGGACACGGGGTGTAACGCGCGGAATGGGGAACAATGTGCGAAAATAAGGGCGTAACTTGGGATGTACTGCAGGGAAGCAGACGGAACGCCCACACGCGCTCGAACCACACGTATTCATGGAATCGAATAGGGCAAAGCCACGCACAGCCAAAGACACGCACAAGCTGAAACACGTCCGCCACACGAAGGCAGGCGGTAGAGTCCCAGCGCATCAAAAAAGTGGCGCGCTGGAAGTTACACACGCGATTGAGCGGGGTACGTGTATTTCAGGGGTGCGCGGGAAGTTAAATACGCGATTCAGCGGGGTACGTGTATTTCGGGGGTGCGCGGGAAGTTACACACGCGATTGAGCGGGGTACGTGTATTTCGGGGGTGCGCGGGAAGTTACACACGCGATATCATCAGGGTACGTGTATTACAGGGGTGCACAGGGAGCAGCACACGTGAATTGCACGTGTGGGTCCTCCCAGGTGTACCCTCTACACCCTCCACGGCCCCTGCAGGTGGCTCACACCACAGGGGCCTACCCAGCACATGTCCTGCAGGCACCCCATCCACCATGGCCATGTCCACCAGCCAACCCACATGTCAACTAGCACTACTGCCCACCAACGCATGTCCCCCTGCACCCCCAGCCACCAGGCCCCCACCCATGTCTCCCACCACCCCCACCCCCCAGCACTGTGGGGCACCTGCCAGCAGGCCCCCACCCATGTCAAACTCATGTTCCCCACCACCCCCACCCCCCAGCAGTGCAGGGGCAGCCTCCACCAGGCCCCCACCCATGTCTCCCACCACCCCCACCCCCCAGCACTGTGGCCCACCTGCCAGCAGGCCCCCACCCATGTCCAACTCATGTCTCCCACCACCCCCACCCCCAGCACTGTGGGGCACCTGACAGCAGGCCCCCACCCATGTCCAACTCATGTCTCCCACCACCCCCACCCCCTAGCACTGTGGGGCACCTGACAGCAGGCCCCCACCCATGTCCAACTCATGTCTCCCACCACCCCCACCCCCCAGCACTGTGGGGCACCTGCCAGCAGGCCCCCACCCATGTCCAACTCATGTTCCCCACCACCCCCACCCCCCCAGCACTGTGGGGCACCTGCCAGCAGGCCCCCACCCATGTCCAACTCATGTTCCCCACCACCCCCACCCCCCAGCACTGTGGGGCACCTGCCAGCAGGCCCCCACCCATGTCCAACTCATGTTCCCCACCACCCCCACCCCCCAGCACTGTGGGGCACCTGCCAGCAGGCCCCCACCCATGTCCAAATCATATTCCCCACCACCCCCACCCCCCAGCACTGTGGGGCACCTGCCAGCAGGCCCCCACCCATGTCCAACTCAGTTCCCCACCACCCCCACCCCCCAGCACTGTGGGGCACCCGCCACCAGGCCCCCACCCATGTCTCCCACCACCCCCACCCCCCAGCAGTGCAGGGGCACCCACCACCAGGCCCCCACCCATGTCCAACTCATGTTCCCCACCACCCCCACCCCCCAGCACTGTGGGCCACCTGCCAGCAGGCCCCCACCCATGTCCAACTCATGTCTCCCACCACCCCCACCCCCCAGCACTGTAGGGCACCTGCCAGCAGGCCCCCACCCATGTCAAACTCATGTTCCCCACCACCCCCACCCCCCAGCAGTGCAGGGGCAGCCTCCACCAGGCCCCCACCCATGTCTCCCACCACCCCCACCCCCCAGCACTGTGGCCCACCTGCCAGCAGGCCCCCACCCATGTCCAACTCATGTCTCCCACCACCCCCACCCCCCAGCACTGTGGGGCACCTGCCAGCAGGCCCCACCCTTGTCCAACTCATGTCTCCCACCACCCCCACCCCCCAGCACTGTGGGGCACCTGCCAGCAGGCCCCCACCCATGTCCAACACATGTTCCCCACCACCCCCACCCCCCAGCACTGTGGCCCACCTGCCAGCAGGCCCCCTCCCATGTCCAACTCATGTCTCCCACCACCCCCACCCCCCAGCACTGTGGGGAACCTGCCAGCAGGCCCCCACCCATGTCCAACTCATGTCTCCCACCACCCCCACCCCCCAGCACTGTGGGGCACCTGCCAGCAGGCCCCCACCCATGTCCAACTCCTGTTCCCCACCACCCCCACCCCCCAGCACTGTGGGGCACCTGCCAGCAGGCCCCCACCCATGTCCAACTCATGTTCCCCACCACCCCCACCCCCCAGCACTGTGGGGCACCTGCCAGCAGGCCCCCACCCATGTCCAACTCATGTTCCCCACCACCCCCAACCCCCAGCACTGTGGGGCACCTGCCAGCAGGCCCCCACCCATGTCCAAATCATGTTCCCCACCACCCCCACCCCCCAGCACCGTGGGGCACCCGCCACCAGGCCCCCACCCATGTCTCCCACCACCCCCACCCCCCAGCAGTGCAGGGGCACCCACCACCAGGCCCCCACCCATGTCCAACTCATGTTCCCCACCACCCCCACCCCCCAGCACTGTGGGCCACCTGCCAGCAGGCCCCCACCGATGTCCAACTCATGTCTCCCACCACCCCACCCCCCAGCACTGTGGGGCACCTGCCAGCAGGCCCCCACCCACGTCAAACTCATGTTCCCCACCACCCCCACCCCCCAGCAGTGCAGGGGCAGCCTCCACCAGGCCCCCACCCATGTCTCCCACCACCCCCACCCCCCAGCACTGTGGGGCACCTGCCAGCAGGCCCCCACCCATGTCCAACTCATGTCTCCCACCACCCCCACCCCCCAGCACTGTGGGGCACCTGCCAGCAGGCCCCCACCCATGTCCAACTCATGTTCCCCACCACCCCCACCCCCCATTACTGTGGGGCACCTGCCAGCAGGCCCCCACCCATGTCCAACTCATGTCTCCCACCACCCCCACCCCCCAGCACTGTGGGGCACCTGCCAGCAGGCCCCCACCCATGTCCAACTCATGTTCCCCACCACCCCCACCCCCCAGCACTGTGGGGCACCTGCCAGCAGGCCCCCACCCATGTCCAACTCATGTTCCCCACCACCCCCACCCCCCAGCACTGTGGGGCACCCGCTACCAGGCCCCCACCCATGTCTCCCACCACCCCCACCCCCCAGCAGTGCAGGGGCACCCACCACCAGGCTCCCACCCATGTCCAACTCATGTTCCCCACCAACCCCACCCCCCAGCACTGTGGGCCACCTGCCAGCAAGCCCCCACCCATGTCCAACTCATGTCTCCCACCACCCCCACCCCAGCACTGTGGGGCACCTGCCAGCAGGCCCCCACCCATGTCCAACTCATGTTCCCCACCACCCCCACCCCCCAGCACTGTGGCCCACCTGCCAGCAGGCCCCCACCCATGTCCAACTCATGTCTCCCACCACCCCCACCCCCCAGCACTGTAGGGAACCTGCCAGCAGGCCACCACCCATGTCCAACTCATGTCTCCCACCACCCCCACCCCCCAGCACTGTGGGGCACCTGCCAGCAGGCCCCCACCCATGTCCAACTCCTGTTCCCCACCACCCCCACCCCCCAGCACTGTGGGGCACCTGCCAGCAGGCCCCCACCCATGTCCAACTCATGTTCCCCACTACCCCCACCCCCCAGCACTGTGGGGCACCTGGCAGCAGGCCCCCACCCATGTCCAACTCATGTTCCCCACCACCCCTAACCCCCAGCACTGTGTGGCACCTGCCAGCAGGCCCCCACCCATGTCCAAATCATGTGCCCCACCACCCCCACCCCCCAGCACTGTGGGGCACCTGCCAGCAGGCCCCCACCCATGTCCAACTCATGTTCCCCACCACCCCCACCCCCCAGCACTGTGGGGCACCCGCCACCAGGCCCCCACCCATGTCTCCCACCACCCCCACCCCCCAGAAGTGCAGGGGCACCCACCACCAGGCCCCCACCCATGTCCAACTCATGTTCCCCACCACCCCCACCCCCCAGCACTGTGGGCCACCTGCCAGCAGGCCCCCACCCATGTCCAACTCATGTCTCCCACCACCCCCACCCCCCAGCACTGTGGGGCACCTGCCAGCAGGCCCCCACCCATGTCAAACTCATGTTCCCCACCACCCCCACCCCCCAGCAGTGCAGGGGCAGCCTCCACCAGGCCCCCACCCATGTCTCCCACCACCCCCACCCCCCAGCACTGTGGCCCACCTGCCAGCAGGCCCCCACCCATGTCCAACTCATGTCTCCCACCACCCCCACCCCCCAGCACTGTGGGGCACCTGCCAGCAGGCCCCCACCCATGTCCAACACATGTCTCCCACCACCCCCACCCCCCAGCACTGTGGGGCACCTGCCAGCAGGCCCCCACCCATGTCCAACTCATGTTCCCCACCACCCCCACCCCCCAGCACTGTGGCCCACCTGCCAGCAGGCCCCCACCCATGTCCAACTCATGTTCCCCACCACCCCCACCCCCCAGCACTGTGGCCCACCTGCCAGCAGGCCCCCACCCATGTCCAACTCATGTCTCCCACCACCCCCACCCCCCAGCACTGTAGGGAACCTGCCAGCAGGCCACCACCCATGTCCAACTCATGTCTCCCACCACCCCCACCCCCCAGCACTGTGGGGCACCTGCCAGCAGGCCCCCACCCATGTCCAACTCCTGTTCCCCACCACCCCCACCCCCCAGCACTGTGGGGCACCTGCCAGCAGGCCCCCACCCATGTCCAACTCATGTTCCCCACTACCCCCACCCCCCAGCACTGTGGGGCACCTGCCAGCAGGCCCCCACCCATGTCCAACTCATGTTCCCCACCACCCCTAACCCCCAGCACTGTGGGGCACCTGCCAGCAGGCCCCCACCCATGTCCAAATCATGTGCCCCACCACCCCCACCCCCCAGCACTGTGGGGCACCTGCCAGCAGGCCCCCACCCATGTCCAACTCATGTTCCCCACCACCCCCACCCCCCAGCACTGTGGGGCACCCGCCACCAGGCCCCCACCCATGTCTCCCACCACCCCCACCCCCCAGCAGTGCAGGGGCACCCACCACCAGGCCCCCACCCATGTCCAACTCATGTTCCCCACCACCCCCACCCCCCAGCACTGTGGGCCACCTGCCAGCAGGCCCCCACCCATGTCCAACTCATGTCTCCCACCACCCCCACCCCCCAGCACTGTGGGGCACCTGCCAGCAGGCCCCCACCCATGTCAAACTCATGTTCCCCACCACCCCCACCCCCCAGCAGTGCAGGGGCAGCCTCCACCAGGCCCCCACCCATGTCTCCCACCACCCCCACCCCCCAGCACTGTGGCCCACCTGCCAGCAGGCCCCCACCCATGTCCAACTCATGTCTCCCACCACCCCCACCCCCCAGCACTGTGGGGCACCTGCCAGCAGGCCCCCACCCATGTCCAACACATGTCTCCCACCACCCCCACCCCCCAGCACTGTGGGGCACCTGCCAGCAGGCCCCCACCCATGTCCAACTCATGTTCCCCACCACCCCCACCCCCCAGCACTGTGGCCCACCTGCCAGCAGGCCCCCACCCATGTCCAACTCATGTCTCCCACCACCCCCACCCCCCAGCACTGTGGGGCACCTGCCAGCAGGCCCCCACCCATGTCCAACTCATGTCTCCCACCACCCCCACCCCCCAGCACTGTGGGGCACCTGCCAGCAGGCCCCCACCCATGTCCAACTCATGTTCCCCACCACCCCCACCCCCCAGCACTGTGGGGCACCTGCCAGCAGGCCCCCACCCATGTCCAACTCATGTTCCCCACCACCCCCACCCCCCAGCACTGTGGGGCACCTGCCAGCAGGCCCCCACCCATGTCCAACTCATGTTCCCCACCACCCCCACCCCCCAGCACTGTGGGGCACCCGCCACCAGGCCCCCACCCATGTCTCCCACCACCCCCACCCCCCAGCAGTGCAGGGGCACCCACCACCAGGCCCCCACCCATGTCCAACTCATGTTCCCCACCAACCCCACCTCCCAGCACTGTGGGGCACCTGCCAGCAGGCCCTCACCCATGTCCAACTCATGTCTCCCACCACCCCCACCCCCAGCACTGTGGGGCACCTGCCAGCAGGCCCCCACCCATGTCCAAATCATGTGCCCCACCACCCCCACCCCCCAGCACTGTGGGACACCTGCCAGCAGGCCCCCACCCATGTCCAACTCATGTCTTCCACCACCCCCACCCCCCAGCACTGTGGGGCACCTGCCAGCAGGCCCCCACCCATGTCCAACTCATGTCTCCCACCACCCCCACCCCCCAGCACTGTGGGGCACCTGCCAGCAGGCCCCCACCCATGTCCAACTCATGTCTCCCACCACCCCCACCCCCCAGCACTGTTGGGCACCTGCCAGCAGGCCCCCACCCATGTCCAACTCATGTCTCCCACCACCCCCACCCCCCAGCACTGTGGGGCACCTGCCAGCAGGCCCCCACCCATGTCCAACTCATGTCCCCCACCACCCCCACCCCCCAGCACTGTGGGGCACCTGCCCGCAGGCCCCCACCCATGTCCAACTCATGTTCCCCACCACCCCCACCCCCCAGCACTGTGGGGCACCCGCCACCAGGCCCCCACCCATGTCTCCCACCACCCCCACACCCCAGCAGTGCAGGGGCACCCACCACCAGGCCCCCACCCATGTCCAACTCATGTTCCCCACCACCCCCACCCCCCAGCACTGTGGGCCACCTGCCAGCAGGCCCCCACCCATGTCCAACTCATGTCTCCCACCACCCCCACCCCTCAGCACTGTGGGGCACCTGCCAGCAGGCCCCCACCCATGTCCAAATCATGTGCCCCACCACCCACACCCCCCAGCACTGTGGTGCACCTGCCAGCAGGCCCCCACCCATGTCCAACTCATGTCTCCCACCACCCCCACCCCCCAGCACTGTGGGGCACCTGCCAGCAGGCCCCCACCCATGTCCAACTCATGTCTCCCACCACCCCCGCCCCCCAGCACTGTGGGGCACCTGCCAGCAGGCCCCCACCCATGTCCAACTCGTGTTCCCCACCACCCCCGCCCCCCAGCACTGTGGGGCACCTGCCAGCAGGCCCCCACCCATGTCCAACTCGTGTTCCCCACCACCCCCACCCCCCAGCACTGTGGGGCACCTGCCAGCAGGCCCCCACCCATGTCCAACTCATGTCTCCCACCACCCCCACCCCCCAGCACTGTGGGGCACCTGCCAGCAGGCCCCCACCCATGTCCAACTCATGTTCCCCACCACCCCCACCCCCCAGCACTGTGGGGCACCCGCCACCAGGCCCCCACCCATGTCTCCCACCACCCCCACCCCCCAGCAGTGCAGGGGCACCCACCTCCAGGCCCCCACCCATGTCCAACTCATGTTCCCCACCACCCCCACCCCCCAGCAGTGCAGGGGCAGCCTCCACCAAGCCCCCACCCATGTCTCCCACCACCCCCACCCCCCAGCAGTGCAGGGGCACCCACCACCAGGCCCCCACCCATGTCCAACTCATGTTCCCCAGCCAACATGTCATCACAATCTAGATCCCTGGTCCCTATGGTCAGCCTCCAAATGCAAAACACCCACCCGAGTATTGCATCCACCCACTCATAATATGCAATTACATCACAGAACACCAATTGCAAGTTCCGAAACAAACACATTTCCCTCACATACACCCAATGGGTGTCAGTGAATCTCAAAACACAAATCATGAAATGCATGAAACCAATGAGATACCACACATTGAAGTTCACCAAAAAAAATATGTATTAAAGGAAACATAAATAGAATCAAAAATGAAGAAACAGAAATGTGAATGTACAAAAATGAAAAGAAGCATGTCCGTTAAAAAAAGCAAAACCAAAAATTAAAATCCAAAGTAATGTTGTCCAAAGTCAATGTCCACAAAACAAAATCCAATGGGGAAAAAAAAAGAAAGCCATTGCTCTATGGTGAAAAAGTGAAAAAAAATACAATCCAACTGTGAACTATGTACATGGGAACAAGCCAGGGTCCATTATCCCAACAAAATAAAGGAAACCTATCTAACTACACTAACTAATGAAAAAAATATATACAAAAATGTGGCCAATGTCCGAAAGGTCCAAATTAAATAAAAACAAAAATGAAACCTAACACTACCTACATAACTATGTACAAGGGCAGCGGGCTAGTTTCACGGCTCACTTGTGGATGTCCCGGGCCAGGGCATCATCGAACTCCTCCTCAATGTCCCGGAGGCGGTCCTCCTCCATGACCCCGAGGGTCCGCAGGGCCGTCGACGTGTCCACCTCCAAACCCCTGCGGATTGCCTCGAGGCACTCGGCCCGCCTCAGGGCCCTCCGCATGGAGTTCTCCGCCCTGACCATTGTGAGCCGTGCCTCTTCCGCCCGCTGCCGCTCCGCATCTATGGCGTGGCCCAACCGCTGCCACACGGAAGACACTCTCTGTCCTGGGTCCTCCTACCCTCCGGCCGATGCCTGCCCCTCCGATGTTGAAGGCCCCGAGCCTTCATGGCTCCCACCACGTTGCTGCTGCTGCTGTGCCTCTGCCCGTGCACTGCCTCCTGCTGCCTGCACATCCTCCGCCGGCTGGGGTGCAGTCGTTGACGTGGCCACCCCTGCTGGACGTCCGACTCCCGACTGTGGCAGGGATGCCTCCTCCACCAGCCTGGCCGCACCGTCAGAGGCAGCTCCACAGGGCACCCAGGTGACTGATGGGTGGGAAGATGGCACAGAGGACGACTGGCGCGTAGGGGGTCCAGTTGAGGAGGGGGTCGTAGCAAGACCCATCAGAAGGAGGAATCCGGCCTGGGTGACCTGTCCCAGCAGGCTGACGTGGTCAACGAGCCATTCGAGATGACGTGCAGTCTCTTCATGAAAAGACTGCAGGTCACCTCGCATGGCCCGTTGACGCAACGCCATACCAGCCAGGACAGGCTCAACCCGGACCTGGATGGCCACGTCCGCAGGCAGAGGAAGGCCAGTTGATGTCAGCTCATCCCCTGCCTGAAAACGGGTCTGGACGTCGGCATCCCTGCTGGGGCAAGATGATGCAGGGACAGGATCAGGGACAGGATTGCACACAGGCACCTCCGTGGCGGCCTGTGCTGCCTCCTGTCCCTGGTCCTGCACTGCACCACTAGCACCAGTGGGATCCCCACCTCCAGACCCCGTCTCTGGTGCTTGCACGGCCTCCTCCTCCACCAAACCCCCCACCAACCTGGATGACTCCGTGCCATATTCCCCTGTTGGGCCCTGTGGGGTCCCAGCTGCCCCTTCTGCTGCCGAGGAGTCCAACTCCAACCTCCGCCTCTTGGACCTCCCCCCGGCAGCTGCGGCCTGGGACGCGGCAACGGACTCCTCACTCCCCGACGAGATGACAACATGGGAGGGGAGCCGGGCCTTGCGTCTCCAGCTGGCGCTGGGATCCCCGCCGCTGTGCTCCACAGCACCTTCTCCGCCCTCTTCATCAGTTGACGCTGCAGACAGGGAGAAACAAAACACAGGCATCAGGGCACTGTACAATGGACACATACACACATGACAGTTGTACATGAGTGGCATTGGCAAACCCCAGACATGTCATCACAATCCCCAACACACATGTCATTACAACTCGCACACATGAGCCATACCACAGCCATATCGCAACTGCCACCACCATCCATACACATACAACAGCATGAGCAGCCAAAGGTGAGCCAGACATCACATGCAACACAGGAAGTGCACCACACATGTACACACATCACCACACTTGCATGCATGTGTACACCTCTGGCAAGTGTCTCAGTGTTCAGACGGGCATCCATGTCACATCTGCCAATCAGGCTTCCACATACCGCTGTCACATGCATCCATGTTGCATCACTGTTGCACCCTTGTCAAATACACACACATGCACATGTACACAGCGCTGATACATGCAGCCGAAAACAACATACATGCGTGACATCACGGACATGTCTACTCACATACACATTCATCCAAACATGTGTGCCCACACAACTGCATTTGGCATGCAAGCCCAGACACACAAGCACCATCCATGTCTCACACATTACAGCCCTCGCATGTGTCAGCCCCACGGCCCTGTACACCCCCACCCATACTCGACCCCATACAAACAGATGTGCAACCT
Organism: Ambystoma mexicanum; assembly: GCF_040938575.1. Classification (NCBI taxonomy): domain Eukaryota; kingdom Metazoa; phylum Chordata; class Amphibia; order Caudata; family Ambystomatidae; genus Ambystoma; species Ambystoma mexicanum. Next base: position 401,950,678 of record NC_090940.1, read on the forward strand.
GCACACTACTGAATAATCACCACACGCACTGCTCACAATCAGGATGCATGTACACTCACCGCTCGACTCCAGACGGATCTGCTTCTCAAGGACCTGGACGTGGAGCGCTGGGGATATGCGTTCCAGGACCCTCATCTGTTCTTCCGACAAGTGGCCCCGGCGCCCCTTGGCATCCGCTGCCTTCAAGAGGCACCGGGCCTTGTTCAGGGTCCTGGACCTGAAGTCCTCCCAGCGCTTCTTGACATGTTGTAAGTCGCAGACTGCCACCCCCTCCGCGTTGATGGCAGTCACGATGTCAGTCCAGATCCGAGTCCGTCCTTCCTTGTCGGCGCGGGAACTTCCGAAGAGGGCATCATACTGCCCCAGGACTTGCTCCACGAGGACACCAACTTCGGTGGCACTGAAGCTGGTGCCCCTCTGCCTCTCTGGCCGGGGGTTGTCAGTGGTCACAGATGGTGTTTGCCCCGACATGACAACCCCAGAAGCAGGAGTGGGTGGGCAACTGGGTCCTGGGGCTGGGCTGTGGAGCGATGGAATCCCAGTCGGGAGTCTTCGGTTCCAGCAGGGGTGGTCACACCAACAGCACCCCTGGCTGATGTGCAGGCAGCAAATGGCAGGGCACGTGGGCAGCAGGCAGTCAGGCAGCAGCAGATGGCAGGTGGGAGCGTGCTCGGGGCTCTGGGGGGCAGTAGTTCGGCCTTTTGGGCAGGAGCGTGGTCTTCCGTGTGCTTACGCGTGGCCAGCTTGATACGGAGTGATTTGGCACGTGAAAAATCTGCACGTCAGCGTGTAATTCGTGGAAAGGCCCTTAGCGCGTAAGCGCGTCTGCACGCATACGCATTTTCATTGGACAGAAGGCCCCTCAAGCGCAAGCGCCCCTGTGACGTGACGCGTACAGACGTGCATGGGCATTTCAGCGCGCGTGAAAAAATGCACGTCCGCGTGTAATACGAGGAAAGGCCCATGCGCGTAAGCGCGCGTGAAAAAATGCACATCCGCGTGTAATACGAGGAAAGGCCCATGCGCGTAAGCGCGCGTGAAAAAATGCACGTTCGCGTGTAATACGAGGAAAGGCCCTTAGCGCGTATGCACGGCAGCACGCATATGCGATTTCATTGGACCAAAGGCCCTCAGCGCGTGAGCGCGTCTGTGACGTGACGTGCGCGGGTGTATCCCTCATTGCACGTGATGACAGAACACACGTGGATTTCCACCAATCGCGTGTGAAAGTTCCCGGCACCCCGGAACACACGTACCCAGGCTACTCGCGTGTGGAACTTCCCGCGCACCCCGAAACACACGTACCCAGGCCAATCGCGTGTACGCTCACTCCCCTCCGATCACACGCGATGACAACCGAATACGGGAAACCCGCGCACGGCAAAAGACGTGCACAGGCGTCAACGCGTCCGCCCACACGAAGGCAGGCGGAGGCGTCCCCGCGCGCACAGCATAAAAGTGCGCGCAAACAACAAACGCGTATATACAGCTACGATGAATGCCCCATTTGTCGCTGCGCTGATCGTGGGACACCGCAGAAGGAGGAGAATAGCCAGGGCACGCATTTTTGCACCATGGACAAGCCTTTTCGAGATGCCTGACGACCAGGTCTACGGCAGGTATAGGTTTCCACCCCATATCATCCTAGACCTGGTCAGGGAGTGGGAAGATGACCTCACATCCCCCACCCTTTGCTCCCAAGCATTGAGCCCCTTGGAGAAGCTGCTCAATGTCCTGCATTTTTTGGCCACTGGGTCGTTTCAGCGGACCACTGCCATAGTGGGGGGGTCTCACAGGCCACGCAGTCACGCTGCCTACACCAGGTACTGGCAATCATGACAGCGCGCCCCTCAGTCCGCAGGCACATATACATGCCCAGAACACCCGCAGAAAGGCAGGCCGTGGTCCTGGATTTTTTTCAGGCTGGCACACTTCCCCAAAGTGCTCGGTGCCATAGATTGCACCCATGTGGCCCTACATCCACCTAGGGCCACTGAGCACATCTACCAAAACCGCAAGCACTGGCATTCCATCAATGTACAGGTGGTATGCGATGCAAAGGGAATCATCACCTCTGTCTATGCAAACTACCCTGGCTCCACCCATGACAGTTTCATATACAGAATGTCCGCCCTGAGCCGGGCCCTGGAAGCTGGGCAGCATGGCGACACATGGCTCCTAGGTCAGTACAAATGCCCTTGCACATGCATGCAAGTCACACACAGACAAATATCCAAACCCTAATAAGACAGTGCCTACCCTCTGAGCAACCACATGATGACGCCAATCCGGAACCCCACCACACCACCCCAGGTAAGATACAACGCCGCCCATATTGCAACCAGGAGCATAGTGGAGCGCACATTCGGAGTGCTCAAGTCACGTTTCCGCTCCCTTGACCGCTCTGGTGGGCAACTACTCTATGCACCACCAGTAGTGTGCAGGATCATTGTGGCAGCATGTGTCCTGCACAATGTTGCAACACGGCAGGGCGTCCCGGTGGACATGGTGGTGCCCCCACATCCCCAACCACAGGCACAGGCGCTGCCCATGGGAGGGGACAGGGCACGTGGCGAGGAAGCCCGGACCCAGCTTGTGGTCACATTTTTCACCTAAACTCCCACCCCTGCGGAGTGCACACAGGCCTGGCACATACCAGGTGACAATCGATGATGACAAAGAGACAGTCAACTGTCACAACCCTACCACCCTGAGATAGTTGCCATGGAAGTGCCACATCGTCTGCATTCGTAGCTACTTAAACACAAGCTATCCTGTGTGACCAAAATGCACACATATGACATATGACATGATATGGGCCATACACAAGTATTCCAAGGCGCAATGAGGCAGGGAGGGGGGAACAAGGGAACACAGAGAACGGTACTACTAGGCCAGGTGTCATTGAGATTGTGCAAGTGCAGGGGTAGGGGGAAGGGAAAAGTGCAAGGGGAAGGGTGGGGGGGAGTCCAGTACAGGGGAAGTAGCCCAAAAAAATAATGCATAGGTCGCCTGGTGGCAACTGCAAAGGCAAGTGCAGACAAGTGCTGGGAAGGGAGGGCTGTAGGGATAGAGAGACAGTACTGCAGTGCAGGGGTTGCCAGGGAGGCAGTGCAAGTGGAGAGTGGCTGGGCCAGGGACCGAGGGCAGTGAGAGTGGCCCAGTTGCAGCTCCTGTGCAGTTCCAGTGAAGAATTCTGCAAGGGAGAGGCAGAGAGTAAGCAGAAGCTAAGAGGAAGGTCTTGAGGTGCTTCCAGAACTGGAGATGGTTCCCCTCAAGTTCAAGTCAGGCAGGAAGTCTGTTCCAGGGGGAGGGCCCTGCTGCGGAGAGAAATCTACCCCCAGGTAGTTGCTCTGAGAAGCGGATGACCCGGACATGCAAGGTGTGCATCACACACACCTGCAAAACAGGCCATGGCCATCACTGTCATGTCACTCAAACCCTCCCAAACATCAACATGACATGGCAAGCAATACCCATACACCAACGCAGTAACGATAAGGTACACATTGCCATGTCCTTAATATACAGTGGCATCGGACACTGCTGCCTGACCCGGAATCAGATGAAATGCCAGACCAACAAAATCTCCCACCCAAAATAAGTCATTTCCAAATGCATTACAACAGTCGTAGACGTAACATCACAATGAATGCCTGTCTACATGCACATAATGCATTGCAAAATCAACACTGCAGCTCATGTGTGCAGTGTCCTACTCCTGCATCACACTGCTCAGGACACAGCACAGTGCACAGCCATTGTGTGTGATGCACACCCTGAGCATCTAAGTGACAGACCACGTCAAACATCAAATTAGGCATGTACTGGATCCATGATCGGTCACAGAACATGTGCTGCCGGGACACAGTGGGCACCAGAAGGCAAACAGTGTACACGTGGATATGCAAGGGTGGGAGTACATGTAGTGCATCAGAGTGCAAGTGTGTGGTTCTGCAAGGACATGCACTCCACATATGCATGTGCACTCCAGTGACCATCAGTGTTCCCTACACATCACATATGAACATCCACCATGTGTACACCCCAGCATGTCAAACCACAACTATCCCCTCGCACCTGAAAGGAAAACACAACACATGAACAGGCATTGATCAGCAGAACACAACATGTACATAGGATACCACCATTACTATGTCAGAGTTCCCATCACACTGCAGGGCAAGGCAACTATCAACAACAACCCCCCCCTCCCTCACAAATGACCATGACCCACTAAACAACTGCACCTGGGTCATGGAGCCTCCAAACCTCAATTCCACCTGGCCACAGGATCACCTTTACCCTTTGTCACCATCTCCCACCTTGTGTGTGAAAAGATGCCTGAACCCTCAGAATCCACACTCATTTCCAAAATCACAAAATCCAAGGCATGAAAACGAACCCGAACACCCTCCAGTAGATGACTTGACGTAGCAGTACCTCACAAAGGCCAAGTACTACCACAATAATGCAACAACCAAGGTAGCACAGCAAAACAATGTCACGACAGGATGTGAGACATGTGTGGTACATGACATAGGATGATGTACCATGAATGGATGTGTACTGTCACAGGTCCCCTGTACAGGCGCGGGAGTGTCACGAAACAACCACCCCCACCATGTCCCGGGTGCCTGCAAGGTCAAACTCACACAGGCCCCCGAGACCCTGGTGGGGAAGGAGGTTCAGGGATATGCAGTCGGGACAGGTGTTGACACACTGGATGACTGAAAGGAGTGGCAGGAGAGGGGAGGAGGAATGACACATGAAACTAGGGAATGCACGAAAATGTACAACCTGCATTGACACATACACAATCCAAACAAACTTGGACATCATAGTCATGGCCTTCTGTAGTCCAGGCTCAGGAGTGGTACGAACCAACCACCCCCTCTAGGGTTTTGGAGCCTGCAAGTTCGGGGCTTACACAGGCATCCGCAACCCCAGTGGGGAAAGAGGGTCAGGGAACGTTGCTTGGATAGGCACGGGAAGCAGGAACACCGGGTAGAGGGTACAGGTTTCAAAATTGCATAGGATCACGGGTGATTAGGGAGAAAACAACATACCAAATTGAACCACACATACATCCATGCATCAGTACACTCCCCAGCAAGCCTATGCAGAGCAGTTCGTAAGAAAAACAACAAGACACTTAGCTCTGGTTTTGAGTGCTGGCCTCCTGCCTGCGCACTCTCAGGTCCGGTTACAGGAGCACTGCAATGCTGCAAAGAGAGCCACAGTCAACAAGCTGTACGTGCCAATTACACAAAAACACAACACCAAACATGCCCCATAGCAACAAACTACTCTACAAACAGACAATCTGTGGTCGATGCTTCGTACCCATATATAACATCACCCCTGTGACGGGTCATACACAGTCAATGCAGTAAGTCAACCGCTGGTGGGTGCGTGGCAAATGGAACACCAATGTGTCACAATTCACACAACATGCAATGTTCCCTGGGTAAGCAGACAGACCCATATAGCAAGCCATGACTACAGAGCAAGTTGCGTACCACCATGACCGAAACAAAGTTGGCAGTGCATTTATCATGAAGTACGTGGAAAAGACATGCACTGCACCCGAGTATGTCCCTTGCTGTATGTCCCTGTGAGCTGCCCTTTTCCATGTCTCGGAAGGCTACATGGTTGATACAAGTGCCTCAATGGACCTTGGTGTACCGGAGGGTATGTGCCACTGCCCCTGCATGTGTCCCAGACAACCCTACTATCAACAGCCATCAGTCCACAAACACATCTGAGCTGCATTGTGTGCTTCAACACCAATATTCGTCTAAGCTCACCCTCAGTGCCGTTGTCTGACTATTGGCACCCACTAGCATGTCACGGCTGTGGCCCCGCACGTAGTCCACGAGGAAGTCCAGTTCCTGCTTACAGAAAGGCTTCTTCCTCGACGTGCTGTGTGTGGGGTCCCAGCCTGTGCTGCAGGTGCAACCTTCCTCCTCTTGGACTGTGGCGCAGACCCTGGCTGGCTAATGCCGCCCTGACCAGTATGGCCAGTGGGTTCGGTGGATTGAGCCGAGGGAGTGGCAGGTGGAGGGATGACCAAAGGCCTGACTTGTGTCAGTGGCAGCTGGGTGCCCACTAATGGACCCTGCGCAGCAACATCAGCCCCCCTGCACCTGCAAGGCTGTATGTGACCCCGGTGATGTGGTGACGGGTCACGCAACGCTCAGGCACCCCAAAACTGCAGTAAAACCGTGCACGCAACCCTGCAGCCTACGTGCGTGGATTCAACCTCCCGCAGTACGCGGTGGCACCCAGTAACACGAATAACGCGTACGCGTGGGACACGCAGGCTACTATGACATTGAAAATGGGTACGATACACAGGGGCACCCGCAGTGGGAAAAAGAGCGTGTGCGACTCACCGTCTGACTAGCGTGATGCAGAAAAACACGCGTAGCCAATACCCCCGCCAAAAGAAGAGATACGTCCTTGATAGCTGTGAAGTTGTGATGGTGCGCAAAACAACAGGAAGCAGCAACACACGTCGGTCTCCACGAAAGGCACGTACAGCGAACTGCTGGGCCCGCTCACCTTTAACCCGTGCTGAGGGAAACGCATGTGCGCGTCACGTCACTTACGCGCATGGACGTGCAGTTTTTCACGCGCGCTTATGCGCATGGGCCCTTTCCTTGTATTACACGCGGACGTGCAGTTTTCCATGCATGCTGAAATGCCCATGCACGTCTGTACGCATCACGTCACAGGGGCGCTTGCGCTTGAGGGGCCTTCTGTCCAATGAAAATGCATATGCGTGCAGACGCGCTTACGCACTAAGGGCCTTTCCTCGAATTACACGCTGACGTGCAGATTTGTCACGTGCCAAATCACTCCGTATCAAGCTGGCCACGCAAAAACAGACGGAAGACCACGCTCCTGCCCAGAAGGCCGAATCACTGCCCCCCAGTGCCCTGAGCAGCCTCCCACGTGCCATCTGCTGCTGCCTGCCTGCCTGCCTGCCTGCTGCCACGGTGCCCTGCCATTTGGTGCCTGCACATCAGCCATCTGCAGGGGTCCAGTTGCTGTGTCCACCCCTGCTGGAACAGAAGACTCCCGACTCGAATAACATCGCTCCACAGCCCAGCCCCAGGACCCAGTTGCCCACCCACTCCTGCCCTTGGGGTTGCCATGTCAGGCACATCAACATCTGACACCAGTGGCAACCCCCGGCCAGAGGGGCAGAGGGGCACCAGCTTCACTGCCACCGAAGTTGGTGTCCTAGTGGAGCAAGTCCTGGGGCAGTATGATGCCCTCTTCGGATCGTCCCGCGCCAACAAGGAAGGACGGGAGAGGATCTGGGCCGACTGTGTGGTTGCCATCAATGCGGAGGGGGTGGCAACCCGCACCATCCAGAAGGTCAAGAAGCGCTGGGAGGACTTGAGCTCCAGGACCCTCATAAAGGCCCGGCGCCTCGTGGAGGGGGGCCGGGGCTGCATGAGTTCCATCCAGTTGAGGGTCCTGGAACGCGTACGCCCAGCGCTCCACGCCCAGGTCCTTGAGAGGGAGACCCGTCTGGAGTTGAGCGGTAAGTGGGCAAGCATTGCTGTGTGAGACAGGGCATGTTGCAGTGTGCTGGTTGTCTGATACTTGCCTGCATGTGTGACATAGGCCATGTACGCATGTATGTGTGCAGGGGCATCATGGTAATGCATGTGGGACCAGTAATGTGTGAACCGCACGGTTGTTGCATGTGTTTAAATGCGACATGGGGAGCCCTGTGCAGATTGCACACATGAGAGCATGGCAGTCTCTGTTCCTGGACATGGGTGGGGGTGAGGGATGGGTGCTGATGCCAGGTACATATATGCTATCCATGTCTGTGTGCCTGACCTGCGTGTCTGTGACTTGTGAGTGCCATGGATGCATGACACATGTCTGTGACAATTTACAGATTCACTGATGCAGCCTAGTCATCCTTGTATGCACTGTGATTGGGGTGTACGGGGCCAGATGGATGTGACTGAGGTGAAGTGTGTGCATGTGATAGGCATGACCCATGATGCATGTGAGTACCATTACATTGTATGATTCGAGAGTCCATTGGACATGTATTGAAATGTCCATGGCATGCACCATGACTGTCACTGTGTGTGTTGTGCCTGGACTGACACATGTGTTGTGGAGTGACATGATGGAAGTGTACTTTGACAGTGGCACTCATCTGCTATTGCTTCCTGTCTAGGGGACCATTGTACAGTACCCTGATGCTTGTGTTCTATGTCTCCCTCTACGCAGCGGCTAGTGAAGGAGAGGGCGGAGACGGCGCTGTGGAGCAAGGCGGCGGGGATGCCCCCACGGCTGCAGCGGAAGGGGTGGGTGAGCCCCCACAGGGGCCTGCTACGGCGGTAGACGGTGAGGAGCCATCCAGGTTGGTGGTTTCCACAGAGGAGGAGGAGGCCGCCACTGAGGCGCACATGGGGCCTGGTGGGGGCATCCCTGCTGGTGCAAGTGGTGCAGTCCAGGGGCAGGGGCAGGAGGCAGCACAGGTCACCGTGGAGGGGCCTGTGCATGTCGCTGTGCCTGACCCTGTGGGTGCACCACCTTGCACCAGCAGGGATGCCCCGTCCCAGGCCCGTCCGCAGGTAGAGGGGTTGTCCATGTCATCTGACTCCCCTCCACCTGCGGACGAGGGGACCCCTGGCCGTATGGAGAAGGTCCTGATTGGGGTCGCGATGCGCACGGCTGTGATTCGTGATGCCGTGCGTGCTTCCCAGGAGGAGCATGCACGTCATCACGAAGAGCACCGTGCCGACGTGGCCCAATTGGGATCGTCCATGTTCGGGGGTTTCCTGCATGTGTCGGCCAATCTGGCGGCCCTCTCCTCCTCTGTGGAGACTATACGCCAGTCGTTCTCCTTGCCGTCTTCCGGCCCAGATGCCACCAGGGCCCCCTGTGGACCTGCCCTGACCAATGCAGCCAGCTCGGTGGGGATCCATCCCTGCCACAGTCGGGAGTCAGAGGTCCAGCAGGGGTGGACACCACAGCAACTAGACCCCAGCAGATGGAGGATGTGACGGCATCATCGGGCAGGGCACGTGCACGACGGCGTCAGTGGTTTCCATCAGCATGGATGCCGTTGTGCTGGCACAGGCAGTTGCGTCGGAGGCAGCAGCGGGCTCAACGTGGGAGGCATCATGGCTCGGGGCCATCAACATCAGGGGTGCAGGCATCGGCCGGAGGGCAGGAGAACCCTGGAATGGGAGTGGCTTCCGTGTGGGAGCGGTTGTGCCAGCAGATAGGTGCGGAGCGGCAGCGGGCAGAGGTGGAACGGCTCACAATGGTCAGGGCGGAGGACTCCATGTGGAGGGCGCTGAGGCGGGCTGAGTGCCTCGAGGGTCTTCGCAGGGAGTTGGAGCTGGACACTGCATTATCCCTGCAGGACCTCGGGGCCAGGGAACATGCCCGCCTCCAAGCCATTGACCAGGAGTTCGATGATGCCCTGGCCCATGACAACAACCAGTGAGCCGTCGGACTAGCCCGCTGCCTTTGTATATAGTTGTATAGTTAGTGTTAGGTTCCTTTGATTTGTTTGTTTTATTTTGGTTGCGATTGGACAATGCACCACATTTTTGTATATAGTTCAGTTTTTAGTTAGTAGTCATAGTAAGGTTTCATTTGGTTGGGCTCATGGACCCGGGATTATCTTGTAAATAGTTCTTCTTTGGCTTTTTTGAATTTTTTGGATTATTTTCTTGGACATTCGTCTTGTTTTGGTTGTTTTGCTTTGTGATTTTTCACTTTTCTTTTCCATTCAACTTGATGTTCAATACATTTTTATTTTCATCCTTCAATGTGTCGTATCATCTCATTGCTTTCATGCATGTCATGTTGGGTGTTTTAACATTCACTTGCAGCCATTGTGTGTGACAGACATGTGTTAATTTGCATTATTTACATTGGGGGTGTACAATGTAATTGCCTTTGATATGTGGGTGGTTGTGATAGTTGGTTGGGCGTTTTGGCAGGGGAGGATGGCCATTACAGACATGATTGGGGATTGTTGGGACCCAGGTGCAGGGGGGCATGGATTGGACATGGGTGGGGGCCTGCTGCCAGGTGCCCCACAGTGCTGGGGGGTGGGGGTGGTGGGGAACATGAGTTGGACATGCGTGGGGGCCTGCTGGCAGGTGCCCCACAGTGCTGGGGGTAGGGGTGGTGGGGAACATGAGTTGGACAGGGGTGGGGGCCTGCTGGCAGGTGCCCCACAGTGCTGGGGGGTGGGGGTGGTGGGGTACATGATTTGGACATGGGTGGGGGCCTGCTGGCAGGTGCCCCACAGTGCTGGGGGGTGGGGGTGGTGGGGAACATGAGTTGGACAGGGGTGGGGGCCTGCTGGCAGATGCCCCACAGTGCTGGGGGGTTGGGGTGGTGGGAGACATGGGTGGGGGCCTGGTGGAGGCTGCCCCTGGTGGCTGGGGGTGGGGGTGCTGGGAGACATGAGTTGGACATGGGTGGGGGCCTGCTGGCAGGTGCCCCAGAGTGCTGGGGGTGGGGGTGGTGGGGAACATGAGTTGGACAGGGGTGGGGGCCTGCTGGCAGGTGCCCCACAGTGCTGGGGGGTGGGGGTGCTGGGAGACATGGGTGGGGGCCTGGTGGAGGCTACCCCTGGTGGCTGGGGGGTGTGGGTGCTGGGAGACATGGGTGGGGGCCTGGTGGTGGGTGCCCCTGCACTGCTGGGGGTGGGGGTGCTGGGTGACATGGGTGGGGGCCTGGTGGTGGGTGCCCCTGGTGGCTGGGTGGTGGGGGTGGTGGGAGACATGGGTGGGGGCCTGGTGGAGGCTGCCCCTGGTGGCTGGGGGGTGGGGGTGGTGGGGCACATGAGTTGGACATGGGTGGGGGCCTGCTGGCAGGTGCCCCACAGTGCTGGGGGGTGGGGGTGGTGGGGCACATGAGTTGGACATGGGTGGGGGCCTGCTGGCAGGTGCCCCACAGTGCTGGGGGGTGGGGGTGGTGGGGAACATGAGTTGGACATGGGTGGGGGCCTGCTGGCAGGTGCCCCACAGTGCTGGGGGGTGGGGGTGGTGGGGCACATGAATTGGACATGGGTGGGGGCCTGCTGGCAGGTGCCCCACAGTGCTGGGGGGTGGGGGTGGTGGGGCACATGAGTTGGACATGGGTGGGGGCCTGCTGGCAGGTGCCCCACAGTGCTGGGGGGTGGGGGTGGTGGGGAACATGAGTTGGACATGGGTGGGGGCCTGCTGGCAGGTGCCCCACAGTGCTGGGGGTGGGGGTGGTGGGGAACATGCGTTGGACAGGGGTGGGGGCCTGCTGGCAGGTGCCCCACAGTGCTGGGGGGTGGGGGTGCTGGGAGACATGGGTGGGGGCCTGGTGGAGGCTGCCCCTGGTGGCTGGGGGGTGGGGGTGCTGGGAGACATGAGTTGGACATGGGTGGGGGCCTGCTGGCAGGTGCCCCACAGTGCTGGGGGGTGGGGGTGGTGGGGAACATGAGTTGGACATGGGTGGGGGCCTGCTGGCAGGTGCCCCACAGTGCTGGGGGTAGGGGTGGTGGGGAACATGAGTTGGACAGGGGTGGGGGCCTGCTGGCAGGTGCCCCACAGTGCTGGGGGGTGGGGGTGGTGGGGCACATGATTTGGACATGGGTGGGGGCCTGCTGGCAGGTGCCCCACAGTGCTGGGGGGTGGGGGTGGTGGGGCACATGATTTGGACATGGGTGGGGGCCTGCTGGCAGGTGCCCCACAGTGCTGGGGGGTGGGGGTGGTGGGGCACATGAGTTGGACATGGGTGGGGGCCTGCTGGCAGGTGCCCCACAGTGCTGGGGGGTGGGGGTGGTGGGGAACATGAGTTGGACATGGGTGGGGGCCTGCTGGCAGGTGGCCCACAGTGCTGGGTGTGGGGGTGGTGGGGAACATGAGTTGGACAGGGGTGGGGGCCTGCTGGCAGGTGCCCCACAGTGCTGGGGGGTGGGGGTGCTGGGAGACATGGGTGGGGGCCTGGTGGAGGCTGCCCCTGGTGGCTGGGGGGTGGGGGTGGTGGGAGACATGAGTTGGACATGGGTGGGGGCCTGCTGGCAGGTGCCCCACAGTGCTGGGGGTAGGGGTGGTGGGGAACATGAGTTGGACAGGGTGGGGGCCTGCTGGCAGGTGCCCCACAGTGCTGGGGGGTGGGGGTGGTGGGGAACATGAGTTGGACAGGGGTGGGGGCCTGCTGGCAGGTGCCCCACAGTGCTGGGGGGTGGGGGTGGTGGGAGACATGGGTGGGGGCCTGGTGGAGGCTGCCCCTGGTGGCTGGGGGGGTGGGGGTGCTGGGAGACATGAGTTGGACATGGGTGGGGGCCTGCTGGCAGGTGCCCCACAGTGCTGGGGGTGGGGGTGGTGGGTAACATGAGTTGGACAGGGGTGGGGGCCTGCTGGCAGGTGCCCCACAGTGCTGGGGGGTGGGGGTGCTGGGAGACATGGGTGGGGGCATGGTGGAGGCTGCCCCTGGTGGCTGGGGGGTGTGGGTGCTGGGAGACATGGGTGAGGGCCTGGTGGTGGGTGCCCCTGCACTGCTGGGGGGTGGGGGTGCTGGGTGACATGGGTGGGGGCCTGGTGGTGGGTGCCCCTGGTGGCTGAGTGGTGGGGGTGGTGGGAGACATGGGTGGGGGCCTGGTGGAGGCTGCCCCTGGTGGCTGGGGGGTGGGGGTGGTGGGGCACATGAGTTGGACATGGGTGGGGGCCTGCTGGCAGGTGCCCCACAGTGCTGGGGGGTGGGGGTGGTGGGGCACATGAGTTGGACATGGGTGGGGGCCTGCTGGCAGGTGCCCCACAGTGCTGGGGGTGGGGGGGTGGGGAACATGAGTTGGACATGGGTGGGGGCCTGCTGGCAGGTGCCCCACAGTGCTGGGGGGTGGGGGTGGTGGGGCACATGATTTGGACATGGGTGGGGGCCTGCTGGCAGGTGCCCCACAGTGCTGGGGGTGGGGGTGGTGGGGCACATGAGTTGGACATGGGTGGGGGCCTGCTGGCAGGTGCCCCACAGTGCTGGGGGGTGGGGGTGGTGGGGAACATGAGTTGGACATGGGTGGGGGCCTGCTGGCAGGTGCCCCACAGTGCTGGGGGTGGGGGTGGTGGGGAACATGAGTTGGACAGGGGTGGGGGCCTGCTGGCAGGTGCCCCACAATGCTGGGGGGTGTGGGTGCTGGGAGACATGGGTGGGGGCCTGGTGGAGGCTGCCCCTGGTGGCTGGGGAGTGGGGGTGTGGGGAGACATGAGTTGGACATGGGTGGGGGCCTGCTGGCAGGTGCCCCACAGTGCTGGGGGTAGGGGTGGTGGGGAACATGAGTTGGACAGGGGTGGGGGCCTGCTGACAGGTGCCCCACAGTGCTGGGGGGTGGGGGTGGTGGGGCACATGATTTGGACATGGGTGGGGGCCTGCTGGCAGGTGCCCCACAGTGCTGGGGGGTGGGGGTGGTGGGGCACATGATTTGGACATCGCTGTCACACGAGCTCGTGACCTGTTTGGACCTGCTTGGATTGCCTGACTTTGCCTGCCTGGACTTTGCTGGCCCCGCCCCCCGCTACCGGAAGTGCTTATAATCCTCTTCCGGCGCGCATCTGCGCGCGCGCATCAAGTACGCGCTCTAAGTAGCGCTGTTTGCAGGCCATCCTCGCTGTCACACGAGCTCGTGACCTGTTTGGACCTGCTTGGATTGCCTGACTTTGCCTGCCTGGACTTTGCTGGCCCCGCCCCCCGCTACCGGAAGTGCTTATAATCCTCTTCCGGCGCGCATCTGCGCGCGCGCATCAAGTACGCGCTCTAAGTAGCGCTGTTTGCTGGCCATCCTCGCTGTCACACGAGCTCGTGACCTGTTTGGACCTGCTTGGATTGCCTGACTTTGCCTGCCTGGACTTTGCTGGCCCCGCCCCCCGCTACCGGAAGTGCTTATAATCCTCTTCCGGCGCGCATCTGCGCGCGCGCATCAAGTACGCGCTCTAAGTAGCGCTGTTTGCTGGCCATCCTCGCTGTCACACGAGCTCGTGACCTGTTTGGACCTGCTTGGATTGCCTGACTTTGCCTGCCTGGACTTTGCTGGCCCCGCCCCCCGCTACCGGAAGTGCTTATAATCCTCTTCCGGCGCGCATCTGCGCGCGTGCATCAAGTACGCGCTCTAAGTAGCGCTGTTTGCTGGCCATCCTCGCTGTCACACGAGCTCGTGACCTGTTTGGACCTGCTTGGATTGCCTGACTTTGCCTGCCTGGACTTTGGTATATTTCCCTCCTGCATTACTATTGATACTATATTGCCTAATATTAGTATATGTCACTTATATATGTCTACTTTTCTATTATTCTAGCTGGCCCCGCCCCCCGCTACCGGAAGTGCTTATAATCCTCTTCCGGCGCGCATCTGCGCGCGCGCATCAAGTACGCGCTCTAAGTAGCGCTGTTTGCTGGCCATCCTCGCTGTCACACGAGCTCGTGACCTGTTTGGACCTGCTTGGATTGCCTGACTTTGCCTGCCTGGACTTTGGTATATTTCCCTCTTGCATTACTATTGATTCTATATTGCCTAATATTAGTATATGTCACTTATATATGTCTACTTTTCTATTATTCTAGCTGGCCCCGCCCCCCGCTACCGGAAGTGCTTATAATCCTCTTCCGGCGCGCATCTGCGCGCGCGCATCAAGTACGCGCTCTAAGTAGCGCTGTTTGCTGGCCATCCTCGCTGTCACACGAGCTCGTGACCTGTTTGGACCTGCTTGGATTGCCTGACTTTGCCTGCCTGGACTTTGGTATATTTCCCTCCTGCATTACTATTGATACTATATTGCCTAATATTAGTATATGTCACTTATATATGTCTACTTTTCTATTATTCTAGCTGGCCCCGCCCCCCGCTACCGGAAGTGCTTATAATCCTCTTCCGGCGCGCATCTGCGCGCGCGCATCAAGTACGCGCTCTAAGTAGCGCTGTTTGCTGGCCATCCTCGCTGTCACACGAGCTCGTGACCTGTTTGGACCTGCTTGGATTGCCTGACTTTGCCTGCCTGGACTTTGGTATATTTCCCTCCTGCATTACTATTGATACTATATTGCCTAATATTAGTATATGTCACTTATATATGTCTACTTTTCTATTATTCTAGCTGGCCCCGCCCCCCGCTACCGGAAGTGCTTATAATCCTCTTCCGGCGCGCATCTGCGCGCGCGCATCAAGTACGCGCTCTAAGTAGCGCTGTTTGCTGTTCGCTGCTCGGCTGCGGGGTGCGGTTTCCTCCTTAGATTATAGGTTTTCTATCAGCCTCACGGCTCATTTCACACAGTCCATTACCCCCTGACCCTCTCAAATGTTAAATTATTTTGAGCGGACCTAGTCGATTTTACGACTGCTCTTGCCCAAAACAAAAGAGAAAGTCATCCGTTTTCTGTACATTCTTTTCACTCCCTTTCCTTTTCGAGGTTGCTTCGGTGAAAATGGCAAATGGCTTGAGAAGCGCCAAGGGCAGATTCATCGCCCCCCCCCCCGCTTTCAGTAACAAGTATTGACTCACTGGTATGTCCGGGCACGCCATCTTACACTGAAATAACTGCCCCGGACGTTCGAGCGCCCTTACCAATCCTGGACCTGCCGTGCACTCCTTGCCCTGTAGTACATACTGTGCAAATAAACACACCAAAAAACCCTCTACCTCCCCTGCTTTCCTCACCTTCGACCCCTCCGGTGCCTCCAATTTCTTCCCCTTCTATCAGTCCTGAAGTACGCAAGGCTATTGATGATTTCCAAAGTTGCTCTGTATCTCCGTTGGTCACTGATTCTGATCAATGCCAATTTGATCTAACCATGGCGAAAATGGAGGCATTGGATAAGGCGGTCTGCCGCTCTATAGGCACTTTGACACCTATAGTCCTTAATTCTGTATCAAACCGTATGGTTACCCAAGCTCACGCGTTGCATGATCCCAAAACTCTTCAGGATAAGAGCGACAGTTCAACCAATGCCACCAATAAAAAACTTTCCTTTCCGCATTTACTGTTATCTCCTGAATCCACTTGCAAAACTACTAATGTGGAACATTTGGTACCATCTTCTCATGAATGTCAAACTCAGCACCCTTGTGAGGGGTCTCAATCCCAATACTCCCCAAATTCGTTTCCGGTGATCATCCGTATTCTGGACCTCCTGGACAAAGGTCATGACCTGACCCATCTTGCACTGAGGGAGATCAAGTCATCGCAGTCAATGATCATTGCTAAGATGGACCGGATCGAGGGTTTCATCATAGCAGCTGAAATGCTAAATAATTCCAAAAATGTAGGCCCTACGGTTCAGCAATCTGCCTCCACCCAGTCCACGAAAAATAAAAGTATACAGTGCTGCTTGGATCTGACCCCAGAATTGCCTGCCATTTATTCTGCAAAGCCTATAGACTCTCCCCCGTGCAAATATTACCATCCTGCTTGCGATTTGAACTCAGCCATTGAAAAAATGAACACATTATTAGCTTTATACCCCCCGGCAATTCCGCCCCCTATGATTGGCCCTGATAGCCCCACTGTTCTTCTTACAGCTCTTGAACATATGCAATCCTCACCTCCGGCTCCTGATTCCGGTAGTAATTACACTGGCTTCATGTCGCGGAAGGCTAAGAAACTCCACCAAAGAGCTGTAAAAAGAAACGCTAAAAGAAAGAAGAAGATCATCTCAAAAGATTTCAATACCTCACCTGGCTCGATTATTAGGATCAACGATAACACACCAACAGATGAGGATCATATTGACCTTAATCAGCTCTCGAAAGAAAGCCAAGATGTCCTAACTCCATCCGTAATATTAGATCTGCCTGAAAGTGATACAGCAGTGCGCCCCTGTAAAATTACTGGGCCCCACGCAGCTATACTTCCAACTATTGACTCTAGTTTGACCATTTTGGATATCCCTCGAGTCGAGAAACAACAAGCTGTCCTCACTGAAACACACACCTTAAAACGAAAAACGAAGAACATTAATGCAACTCCAATCAACTCATCCTCAAACGGACAAGCACCGTCACTTTTGACAGGACCCAAATCAAATCTGATTACTTATTTTCCGGTCTGTGGGAGAAATCGTACCACCCGGCTTGCCGAAATGGCAGGGCATGATTCCCCAGCCTATTCCCTCCCAGGAACCGGTACTGAAATATGTATCTCACCCCCTGGAAACAATCTAAATGCTAATACTAGCAATACAATGAACACTGCCTGGGACCAACCCAATGCACTGATACCACCTTGCTTGCCCTCTGTGCCTTTAGCACTTCCATGTTCGACTGACATGCAATCCAGTATCATTATGGGCTCATCGCGTGCACTTCCTCATCTGATCAATGATCCCAAATGTTGTACTGCCTTGCATAGCAATGCCGACTTTATTAATCGTATTAGCTCTGAGAGGTCTGGTAACGGATTAGGTAAGGTTGCACTATGGGCCCCTGATTCCACCATGGTATCCTCCATTCCTCCTCCTAACATCATATTCCCCCCTCTTGCTCCGAATTGCACCCCTGACCAGAGCCTCCCAACGGGTGGCCGCACCTCTGACCAGAACCTTCCAACGGGTGGCTGCACCCTTGATCCTCAAGCTACTACCATGCTATCCCATCATGCAATTCTGGACATTTTGAGGAAGGAACTTGATGAAAGATCATCGAAATCGAACCTTCCTAATGCAATCTCCCATCATGCAGCTTCCTCGCTCTCCCACCAGGGTTCGTTCTGCGAAATCACTTCTGATCCCCACTCAAAAGCACTCGACCAACGATCTGTTACGAATGCACCAATTATTCCGGAAAAACACCATTTAATAGGATTTGAGGGGAAAAGTGATCTACTCGGCAGAAATCGAATCAATCGTGCCTTTCTTTTGGCACTATTTGGTCGCATCCCCCAACTACGGATGTTCAAATCGGCCGACATTCTAAGAGTATCATTAGCTACGGACAATAACTACCGTGCCGCAATTTACTTAGCGTCAGAGACCGTGAAGAAATACTTATGGTCTAACAGGGATGGCATTTATGAAGAAGGCCTCATCCTTACTTCATCCTTACTCCTTTGGACATGGGTGGGGGCCTGCTGGCAGGTGCCCCACAGTGCTGGGGGGTGGGGGTGGTGGGGCATATGAGTTGGACATGGGTGGGGGCCTGCTGGCAGGTGCCCCACAGTGCTGGGGGGTGGGGGTGGTGGGGAACATGAGTTGGACATGGGTGGGGGCCTGCTGGCAGGTGCCCCACAGTGCTGGGGGTGGGGGTGGTGGGGAACATGAGTTGGACAGGGGTGGGGGCCTGCTGGCAGGTGCCCCACAGTGCTGGGGGTTGGGGGTGCTGGGAGACATGGGTGGGGGCCTGGTGGAGGCTGCCCCTGGTGGCTGGGGGGTGGGGGTGGTGGGAGACATGAGTTGGACATGGGTGGGGGCCTGCTGGAAGGTGCCCCACAGTGCTGGGGGGTGGGGGTGGTGGGGAACATGAGTTGGACATGGGTGGGGGCCTGCTGGCAGGTGCCCCACAGTGCTGGGGGGTGGGGGTGGTGGGGCACATGATTTGGACATGGGTGGGGGCCTGCTGACAGGTGCCCCACAGTGCTGGGAGGTGGGGGTGGTGGGGAACATGAGTTGGACAGGGGTGGGGGCCTGCTGGCAGGTGCCCCACAGTGCTGGGGGGTGGGGGTGGTGGGAGACATGGGTGGGGGCCTGGTGAGGCTGCCCCTGGTGGCTGGGGGGTGGGGGTGCTGGGAGACATGAGTTGGACATGGATGGGGGCCTGCTGGCAGGTGCCCCACAGTGCTGGGGGGTGGGGGTGGTGGGGAACATGAGTTGGACATGGGTGGGGGCCTGCTGGCAGGTACCCCACAGTGCTGGGGGTGGGGCTGCTGGGGAACATGAGTTGGACGGGGTGGGGGCCTGCTGGCAGGTGCCCCACAGTGCTGGGGGGTGGGGGTGGTGGGAGACATGGGTGGGGGCCTGGTGGAGGCTGCCCCTGGTGGCTGGGGGGGTGGGGGTGCTGGGAGACATGAGTTGGACATGGGTGGGGGCCTGCTGGCAGGTGCCCCACAGTGCTGGGGGTGGGGGTGGTGGGGAACATGAGTTGGACATGGGTGGGGGCCTGCTGGCAGGTGCCCCACAGTGCTGGGGGTGGGGGTGGTGGGGAACATGAGTTGGACAGGGGTGGGGGCCTGCTGGCAGGTGCCCCACAGTGCTGGGGGGTGGGGGTTCTGGGAGACATGGGTGGGGGCCTGGTGGAGGCTGCCCCTGGTGGCTGGGGGGTGTGGGTGCTGGGAGACATGGGTGGGGGCCTGGTGGTGGGTGCCCCTGCACTGCTGGGGGGTGGGGGTGCTGGGTGACATGGGTGGGGGCCTGGTGGTGGGTGCCCCTGGTGGCTGGGTGGTGGGGGTGGTGGGAGACATGGGTGGGGGCCTGGTGGAGGCTGCCCCTGGTGGCTGGGGGGTGTGGGTGCTGGGAGACATGGGTGGGGGCCTGGTGGTGGGTGCCCCTGCACTGCTGGGGGGTGGGGGTGCTGGGTGACATGGGTGGGGGCCTGCTGGTGGGTGCCCCTGCACTGCTGGGGGGTGGGGGTGCTGGGAGACATGGGTGGGGGGCTGGTGGAGGCTGCCCCTGGTGGCTGGGGGGTGGGGGTGGTGGGGCACATGAGTTGGACATGGGTGGGGGCCTGCTGGCAGGTGCCCCACAGTGCTGGGGGGTGGGGGTGGTGGGGCACATGGGTTGGACATGGGTGGGGGCCTGCTGGCAGGTGCCCCACAGTGCTGGGGGGTGGGGGTGGTGGGGCACATGATTTGGACATGGGTGGGGGCCTGCTGGCAGGTGCCCCACAGTGCTGGGGGGTGGGGGTGGTGGGGAACATGAGTCCACATGGGTGTGGGCCTGCTGGCAGGTGCCCCACAGTGCTGGGGGGTGGGGGTGGTGGGGCACATGATTTGGACATGGGTGGGGGCCTGCTGGCAGGTGCCCCACAGTGCTGGGGGGTGGGGGTGGTGGGGAACATGAGTTGGACATGGGTGGGGGCCTGGTGGAGGCTGTCCCTGGTGGCTGGGGGCTGGGGGTGCTGGGGCACATGAGTTGAACATGGGTGGGGGCCTGGTGGAGGCTGCTCCTGGTGGCTGGGGGGTGAGGGTGGTGGGGCACATGAGTTGGACATGGGTGGGGGCCTGCTGGCAGGTCCCCCACAGCGCTTGGGGGTGGGGGTGGTGGGGCACATGATTTGGACATGGGAGGGGGCCTGCTGGCTGGTGCCCCACAGTGCTGGGGGGTGGGGGTGGTGGGGAACATGAGTTGGACATGGGTGGGGGCCTGGTGGAGGCTGCCCCTGGTCGCTGGGGGGTGGGGGTGGTGGGGCACATGAGTTGGACATGGGTGGGGGCATGGTGGAGGCTGCCCCTGGTGGCTGGGGGGTGGGGATGGTGGGGCACATGAGTTGGACATGGGTGGGGGCCTGCTGGCAGGTGCCCCACAGTGCTGGGGGGTGGGGGTGGTGGGGAACATGAGTTGGACATGGGTGGGGGCCTGGTGGTGGGTGCCCCTGCACTGCTGGGGGGTGAGGGTGCTGGGAGACATGGGTGGGGGCCTGGTGGTGGGTGCCCCTGCACTGCTGGGGGGTGGGGGTGCTGGGAGACATCTGTGGGGGCCTGGTGGAGGGTGCCCCTGGTGACTGGGGGTGCAGGGGGACATGCGTTGGTGGGCAGTAGTGCAAGTTGACATGTGGGTTGGCTGGGGGTCATGGCCATGGTGGATGGGGTGCCTGCAGGACACGTGCAGGGTAGGCCCCTGTGGTGTGAGCCACCTGCATGGGCCGTGGAGGGTGTAGAGGGAACACCTGGGAGGACCCACACGTGCAATTCACGTGTGGAACTTCCCGCGCACCCCTGGAATACACGTACCCTGCAGAAATCGCGTGTGGAACTTCCCGCGCACCCCTGAAATACGCGTACCCTGCTGGAATCGCGTGTGGAACTTCCCGCGCACCCCTGAAATGCACGTACCCTGCTGGGATCGCGTGTGGTACTTCCCGCGCACCCCTGAAATACACGTACCCTGATGATGTCGCGTGTGAAACTTCCCCCGCACCCTGGAATACACGTACCCTGCAGAAATCGCGTGTGGAACTTCCCGCGCACCCCTGAAATACGCGTACCCTGCTGGAATCGCGTGTGGTACTTCCTGCGCACCCCTGAAATGCACATACCCTGCTGGGATCGCGTGTGGTACTTCCCGCGCACCCCTGAAATACACGTACCCTGATGATGCCGCGTGTGAAACTTCCCCCGCACCCCGGAATACACGTACCCTGCAGAAATCACGTCTGGAACTTCCCACGCACCCCCGAAATAAGCGTACCCTGCTGAAATCACGTGTGGTACTTCCCGCGCACCCCTGAAATGCACGTACCCCGCTGGGATCGCGTGTGGAACTTCCCGCGCACCCCTGTAATACGTGTACCCTGCTCGCACGGGGCCAATCGCGTGAGGTACTTCCCGCGCACCCCAGTGATACACGTAGCCCGCTTGCCGTGCGGGTACAGGGTTAGCGCAGCCCTTTGCGCTGGATTGGGTATATTGATGGCTTTTCCCTGCGCGAGAGGCGTTCTTGGGGGCATAACTGGCGCTGCTGCAGGGTCGCTGCGCCACTGTGCGCCACGGCTGGTTTTGGTGGCTGGAATCCATGAATACGCTGTGCGCGGAAATGGTTTTGGCGCACGCGGCTGGCGGAAGGGATTCGCACGCGCACACTGTGCGCCAGCCGCGTGCGCCACTTGTGCGCTGAATTCTATGAATTACCCCCCTAGACTTGCCAACGCATATGATCTTCCATGAACAACCAAAACCTGCAGCCATTAATCTCAGCTACCACATATTGTCCAGAATTCTTTCAAGAAAATACAATAGAAATTGTTTACTGGGACTAGTATGACTGATCAACCAAACTCAGTAGATCTCTTCAAAAATATTAAGTGTCATCTCGTCTCCCCTCCTCAGCAGGATAACTGCTGTTTCTTTATGCACTATGACAGAAACTGGTAGATATACTATTCATTTCACTATAAGAGTTCATGTTACACTTACCAACGTAGACAATCTTCCCATAACAACCAAGGCTTAGAGCCGCTAGCCTCAGCTACCAAATATTGCCCAGAATGTTGTCAAGAAAATACAGAAAAACAATGCTTACTGGGGTTTGCAGGACTGACAAACTAAACTCTGTAGATTACTCCCCAAAAATAGTAAGTCTTGCCTCGCCTCTTCTCCTCAGCAAGGAAACTGCTGTTTCTTTAGGCACTATGGCAGAAACTGGTAGATATACTATTCGCTTTCGCTAGCAGAAAACCTGTTAGACTTGCCAATGTATATGATTGTCCCTGAACAATCAAAACCTGAAGCCAGTACTCACAGCTATCATATATTGTCCAGAATTCTGCCAAGAAAATACAATTTTATTTTTACTGGTGCTTGTAGAACTGACTAACCAAACTCAGTAAATCACTTTCCACAATAATACGATTTGCCTCACCTCTCCTCAGGAACATAGCCGCTGTTTCTTTAAGTAGTGTGGCAGAAACTAGTACATATACTATTCACTTTCTCTATCAGAGATCTTGTTATACTTGTCAACGTAGATGATCATCCCTGAACAACCAAAACCTGAAGACATTAGTGTCAGCTACCAAATATTGTCTAGACTTTAGGGAAGAAAATACAAAAAACTATTTTTACTAGGGCTTGTAGGACTGAACAACCATACTCAGAAGATCACCTTGCCTCTCATAAGCAACATAGGCTCTGTTTCTTTAAGGAGTGTAGATACCATTCACTTTCTTTTTCAGAGATCTTGTTAAACTTGCCAACGTAGATGATTGCCCCCAAATAGTCAAAACCTGACAACATTAGTCTCAGCTACCAAATATTGTATGAATTTTGCAAAAAAATATCAAAAAGGAACGTTTACTGGTGCTTACAGACTGACAAACCAAATTCAGTAGATCACTCCGCACAATAAAAAGTGTTGCTACGCTGCTCCTCCTCAGCAACATAGCAGCTGTTTCTTTAAGTAGTATGGCAGAAACTGAAACATACTATTCACTTTCACTATTCGAGATCCGTTAGACTAGCCAATGTAGATGATCTTCCCTGAACAACCAAAACATGAAGCCATAAGTCTCAGCTACCACATGCTGGCCAGGATTTTGGCAAGAAAATACAAAAGAAATTGTTTACTGGGACTTGTATGACTGATAAAACAAACTCATAGATCTCTCCAAAAATATGAAGTGTTGTCTCCTCTCCCCTTCTCAGCAATATAACTGCTCTTTCTTTATGCACTATGACAGAAACTGGTAGATATACTATTCATCTCCCGATCAGAGATCCTGTTAGACTTGCCAATATAGGCAATCTTCCCTGAACAACCAAAACCTGAAGCCCATACTTTCAGCTACCAAATATGGTCTGGAATGTAGGCAAGAAAATACAGGAAAAAAGCAACATTTACTGAGGCTTTTAGGCTGAGCATCCAAACTCAGTAGGTCATTGCCCACAAGTGTCGTCTCACCTCTACTCAGCAGCATAGCCACTGTTTCTTTAAGTAGTATAGTATGGCAGCAACTGATATATATGCTATTCATTTTTGCTATCAGAGTTCCTGTTAGACTTGCCAACATAGATGATCTTCCCTGAAAACCCAAAACCTGAAGCCATTAGTCTCAGCTACCACATATTGGCCAGAATTCCGGCAAAAAAATACAGAAAGACAATGTTTACTGGGGCTTGTAGAACTGAGCAGCCAAACTCAGTAGAACTCTCTGAAAATACTAAGTGTCATCTTGCCTCTCCTCCTTAGCAAGATAACTGCTGTTTCATAAGCACTATTGCAGAAACTGGTAGATATATTATTCATTTCACTATTAGAGATCTTATTAGACCTGCCAACAAAGATTATCTTCCTTGAACAACCAGATATTGCCCAGAATTCTGTCAAGAAACTGCAGAGAAACAAGGTTTACTGGGGCTTGTAGGACTGCGACCAACCAAACTCAGTAGATCACTCCCAAAAATAGTAAGACTTGCCTCGCCTCTCCTGCTTAGCAGCTGCTGTTTCTTTAGGGACTATAGCAGAAACCTGTAGATATACTATTCATTTTGCTATCAGAGATCCTGTTAGACCTGCCAACGTAGACGATCTTCCCTGAACAACCAAAATCTCGCGCCCCTACTCCCAGCAAATGTTGCCTAGAATTCTGGTAAGAGAATACAAAAAAGCAACATTTACTGGGGCTTGTAGGGCTTACCAACCAAACTCAGTAGATCACTCCCCACAATAATAAATGTGGCCTTGCCTCTCAACCAGCAACATAGCCGCTTTTTCTTTAAGTAGTATTGCAGAAATTGGTACATGCACTATTGATTTTCATTATCAGAGATCTTGTTAAACTTGCCAATGTAGATGATCGTCGCTGAACAACCAAAACCTCAAGACATTAGTCTCAGCTACCACATATTGGCCAGAATTTTGGCAAGAAAATAAAGAGAAATATTTTTTCCTGGGGCTTGTAGGAATGACCAAGCAAACCCAGTAGATCGCTCCCCAAAAGAATGGGTGTCACCATGCGGCTCCTCCTCAGCAACATAATCGCTGTTTCTTTAAGCACCATGCAAGAAACTGTTACATATGCTATTCATTTCACTATCAGAGACCCTGTTAGACTTGCTAACATAGATGTTCATCCCTGAATAACCAAAACCTAAAGCCATTAGTCTCAGCTACCACATATTGGCCAGAATTTTGCCAAGAAAATACAAAAAACAATGTTTACTGGAGCTTGCATGAATGACCTACCAAACTCAGTAGATCTATCCAAAAATACTAATTGTAGCCTCACCTCTCCTCCTGAGCAAGATAACTGCTGCTTCATAAGGACTAGGGCAGAAACTGTTAGATATACTATTCATTTATTTAGCTATCAGAGATGATATTAGACTTGCCTCCATAGACCATCTTTCCTGAACAACCAAATATTGCCCATAATAATTTTGCAAGAAAATACACAAAAGATTTACTGGGGGTGTAGGACTGACCAACCATACTCAGTAGATCACTTCCCACAATAAGTGTTGCATCGCCTCTCCTGAGCAACATAGTCGCTAAACTGGTACATACACTATTCACTTTCGCAATCAGAGATCTTGTTAAACTTGCCAATGCAGATGATCTTCCTTGAACAACCGAAACTTGAAGACATTAGTCTCAGGTACTACATATTGTCTAGAATTTTGGAAAGAAAATACAGAAATACAAAGTTTACTGGGGCTTGTATGACTGCTCAAACTCAGTTGATCTCTCCAAAAATATGAAGTGCTGTCTTGCCTCTCCTCCTCAGAAAGATAACTGCTGTTTCTTAAGCACTATGACAGAAACTGGTAGATATACGATTCATTTCGCTATTGCAGATCCTATTAGACTTTCCTAAGTAGACAATCTTCCCTGAACAACCAAAGCCTGGCACCTCTAGTCTTAGCTACCAAATATTACCCAAAATTCTGACAAGAAAATGAAGAGAAACAACATTTACTGGGGCTTGTAGGACTGACCAACCAAAATTAGTAGATCACTCCCCAAAATAGTCATTCTTGCCTCGCCTCTCCTGCTTAGCAACATAACCACTGTTTCTTAAAGTACTATGGTAGAAACTGGTATATATATGATAGATATGGTATTCATTTCGCAATCAGAGCCCCTAGTCTCAGCTACCAAATATTACCTAGAATGTAGGCAAGAAAATAAACAAAAACAACATTTACTGGGACTTGTTGTCATGATGCCTACCCCCGGAGCACCAGGCCAGGCCCAGCACCCCCGGGAGCAGGCATCACGCCCCCGGGTAAAAGCCCAGCGGCCCATTATAAGGGCTCTTTGGACTCTGTCTGGCGCCGTTGGCGCCAGGCTCATGTTGGACATCAGTCCTGGCGCCATAGGCGCCAGGCTCATAAGGGGAAGTGTTTGGTGCACTTACCTGAAGCAGACCATGCTGCACACTCACCTGATGCAGACCATGCTGCATGAAGAACCAAGCCAAATGAGGCTTAGGAGGGACTATTTTTCTGAAGGAACTATTTTGTTACTTGGGTGGGGCTGTGGAAGAATACTCACCTGGAACTTCTTCCAAAGCTATTTAAGCCACGCCCGGACAGCCACACGTGCTTCGCGTTGTTCTGCATCCCAGCAGCTGAACGCTCACCATGTCTGCTCCTGCAGCTGGACTCCAGCCACGCCCGCCTCGAACCTGGAACTCCTGTAAGGGAATAAGAGAAGAGAAAGGTAAAACCAAGAACTTATTCAAACTTCTTACCTGCATCCGGAATCTTCACGCCAGCATTCCTGAAGGAAGACTTCCATTGCAGCGCCGCGCTTCACTCACCTGTTCCCGAGACGCCGCCCGGCTCCATCGCGGCTCTCAGCACCGGTCGCCACATCTCTGCACCTAGGGGAGAGAAGAAGAGACAAAAGGTGAGCAAGGGAACACAAGAGGAAAGCCGAATTTTCAGCCATATTACTTACCGGCTTTTCTTGGTGAACCATTCCACATCTCGGGTCGGCGCCGCATCTTTGGCAGGTACCGCACCCCGGCCCCTATGGGGAAAGGACAACAGACATTACTGGGGAATTATAAAGACATTTAGAGGGGTCGCCCCCATCACTAACTCACCTGATTTACCACCGGCAATTTAACCCCTCAACGCATCGCCTTTGTTCTGCACCTGAAATAAAGGACAGAAAAAACAACATAAAAGGAGGCTCACACTTGAACTTTTGCATCTTCATACTTACGGCGTATCGCTCAGAAAAGTCAAGTGGATGTGCCAGCGCCATTCTGAAAACCAGTGAAGTAACTGGACGAACGCGCGCCCCTGCACCAGAAGCAGGATGGAGAGTTCATCCTTCCAAACCATAAGGTGAGCTTAAACCGGGGGTTTTGGAGGAAGTCAGAGAAGAACGAAGGGGGAAAGGGAGGAGCAAGCACACTATTCAGCAGACAGTTAATCCCCTTTCTCATCTGCAGAAGGATATTCCTACGGGCCAGACAAGCAAGATTTGGGGGTCCTGTTCAAACGGTGGTCCGAATTCTGCGCATCACGCTTGAAGAGGCCACAGCACCCCAGACCAGACCAGAGCCTCCGTGGGAGCCAGGTGAGCGTTACACTTGTAGGACTGACCAACCAAACTCAGTAGATCTCTCCACACAATAGTATGTGTTCCCTTCCCTCTGCGCCTCAGCAACATACTACTGTTTCTTTAAATACTATGGCAGGAACTGGTTTATGTACTTTTCACTTTCGCTATCAGATTTTCTATTAGACTTGCCAACGTAGATGATCTTCCCATAACAACCAAAACTGGAGCCGTTCTGCACAAGTCACCCCTGTTTGAGCTGGCCCCTCATGTTGACAGAGGAGCACGATGGGCTGAAGAATTTGGAGACTTAGTAAGAGCCGCCATGGCTATTATTTTCATGAATTTGGTTGTCAGAGAAGTCAAAACTGTCAGGAAAACACTCCCTGACAAACTGTCATATGCACCCCTAATTGCATTTGTCAATGACAATTTTATAGCACAACCCAATATGGACTACGAACACTAGGCTTTCAATCAGTAATGCCAGATAACACAGGAAACTATAGACACATTTGTTTTATGCCTTCAAACAAAAGGCATCCACTGTCAATTTCATATATGTTCCAATGACAAAGCTATTTGACTGAGAACAATCTAAGGCTGCATTTCTGAAACACCTCCTCAAAAAACCCTAACCGTCACTGACATACTTGAAACTTCCCATATATTTGAATGGTTGGATGTACAGAGGCTACCATGTAATACAAAATAAATCTGACCAAGTTGCTGCCATGTCTATAAGAACTCTCGTCACAAAACTAAAGCAACACTCCACACCTCGGAAACATGCCACACATCAGAAGTCTATGTGTTAAGCTGTATCTCCTTCTGTTCCCTCGTACCTGTTTTCCAAGGTTGAAGACAAACCATTGGCTTTCCGATGGCATACCCCCTCCATTGGTCGGGCTAACAGGCAGCGGAGTAGGGCATGTCACCTCCCTGGGAGGAGGGGGGAAATTGAATAATGCACACCAGGGAAGTCAATGACTCTACCGACACAATGAGACAGCACCACCCTTGATTAAAATGGTGTGGGACAGTGCAAGCACCAAACAGAGCTGATGGTAAGCAATGAGGTAGGAGGCAAGCAAGGCCAGAAACACGAGGGAGCGTTAGCAGAACTGGACTACAGTTAGGACTGAAAGCAGTTAGGAGTAAGACAGAAGAAGGGACAAGAAAAGACCAGAGAAAGATAGTAATTCAATGTTTAATGTCAGTGCACATTGGACTCAAATAAACACCAAAATGTATAAACATATATTAAAAGTATTCATACTTGGATATAGGGGCACGCATAATCATATTGACTTGAACCAAACGATATGTAAAATATTTCAGCACTGCAGAAAAACTGAAATATGAAGCATACAGCAAAAAGCCACCAACAAAATAACTATATATTCTGCACACAAGTAATTAACATTTTGCCAGTCATACCCAATTTTTAGATGTCTGAAGTGAACCCAGTGATTCATGCATAGGAGAATTTTTAGAAGTAGAATGAATCATGGAAACAGATTTCGAATCAGATGTAGAAGCAGAGAAGCTTTTCGGAAAAATTTGAAAATTATAGCAAGAAATACACAGGGATTTTAAGCAAAACGGAAAAATCAATTGCTCTTAAATTAAAAAAATTGTAAAACATTTTTAAAAAGGAGCTATCAAAGTAGTGAAAATAAAAACATTTAGTAATATTCGGAAGTGGAGTGAGTTCTGAGAGGCCTCTGAAAATATGTACATGTCCATCACACGAAGATAAAGACAAACAACCATAAAGCAAAATGAATTGGAACATTCCCTAACTAATCCTACTGAAGGAAATTTCGAAACTGAGATAGAAAAAATGGGTACCCTAAAATAAATCAGACTTCAGAGAACATTTTGAACCAATTCGCAAAAGAACTGAAAATGAATAAAGAAAGATATTTCCTAAAAGAAACTAAAATGATATTCTGAAAGGAAGGGTTTTTACATTCTAAAAAAACACGACCATGTATATGATAACATGCATCAAATAATGAAAACATTTAAAAAATCAGGTAATAAAGATTGATCAACAACAAGTGAATCACAAATCTCTTCAGAAGTGGAATCAACAAATGTATCAGAAATGGAACCCCCACAAACAAATGAACAAGCCACAACTAGTGGCAGCACAAGAAGAGCTTTTCTTTTTATAGGACCTAAGGAGATATTGCAACTGTCTCAAACATAATTATACAAAAAAAGAAATGGCCATATTCAAAACATCAAAACAAATGTAACCACTACAGCACTACAGCACTACATCGAAATCATACGGCCTACAAACAACCCACAAGCAAGAACAGAAATAAACCCAGACCACAACAAACCACCAAACTGCACACCACAGCACACAGAATCCAGCAGCTACAAAAACATCTTCAGAAACACTGAAACAGGAATCAGAGACAAACTAGAATGCCTAACCTTCCACGCCCTGCACATAACCGAAGATTGGAAAAAAGACCACACGTACAAACAAACAGCCCACTACTATGAAGCAGAGAATGAAACTATCAACAAACACCAATCTCATCCAAGAGAGTACAGAAATCCTGGCAACCACCAGCCAAACCAAAATACAGGAGAGGACATAAAACAATAATAAAGAAAAATCCCAATCACTATACCGCAGCCTACTCAACGTAAGATTCATGGCCAAACAAAAAATGAAAATGTGTGACCTCAAACGCGAGGGTGGCACCAACGCACTCTTCTTCACAGAAACATGGCTAGTGGACAACTACAAAAGAATCACCCATGAAGCCGTACCAAATAACTTCAAACTAATACACTCCAACAGAGAAAACAGACGAGGAGGTGGAATTGCAATAGCACACAAAGACCACATTTGTGCCACTTCACTCACCCAACCGACATAAAAGACTGTGAATCACTTCTTATCAACATCAACATCAATGACCAAGCCAACCTACTGCTCCTCTGGTTCAACAGATCACACCATCCTACAACCTCCACTTAGCAACAAAGCTGACTGATGCCATTACCAACCTCTCCACGATCCACGCTAACACAATTGTTCTGGTGGACTTCAACATATGGTTCAAAAGAGAAAACAAATCCACAACAAACTCCCTTAGTGCTCTACTGGAAATTTTCTACTTCAAACAAATAGTAAACGGACCATCCACTCTGCTGATCACACCCTGGACACAATCTTCTGCAGACATGGACTCTCAACCAGCACCTCACTGGTACCGATTATGCAGAGTGATCACAACTTGATCACATTCACAGTCAAAATCCAGAACCACATTATATCCGGAAACACAATACGACATAATACTACCAAAAGAAATTGGACGAGTCTTGACCTGGATACACTAACAGAACTAATGGAATCAACCAAACCAAACATCCCAGAGCTACACAGAATGATTCCAGACTCAGTGGAAGAAAAACTTGATACATGGATCAAAGAGGCCCAAGACCAATTGGCACCAGAAAAACCCCTCAAAGCCACTGCTAAAATAATAGCAGCAAAATGGTTTACAGAAGAGATGAGGGAATAAAAAAAATAAAATGAAAACTGGAAAAATAGTGGAGAAACCACTACGATCTATCATACTGAAACAAATACCGACTAGACCACAAGAATACAAGCAGCAACACACCCACAAAAAGAACTATTCAAAATAATCAAGGAAATCAAAAACCAAACATCCTGCAACAAATGCAGTGTACCATCAGAGCCCTATGTGAGAACATCACACACCACCTAAGAACAAAAATAAAAAAATAAAAACTATTCAACAGACTTTCGATCCAAGCTGCACAACAACAAACACAAATCCGGAATCCCAGAGGCCAGCGCACCACCAACCACTGCAACACTTGACCAATTTGAACCTACAAATGAAGAAACCTTCAAAAATGAATGAAAGACAGCAACTTCACCAGATCCCCCAGCGACCCTTGCCCACTAAGTATCTTCAATAAAATCTTCAACCACAGAACACCAGCATTATACTTCCGTATACTGATGAACCTATCCCTATCCATAGGACTAGTTCCTAAAAATTCAAATCAGCATATATCAAGCCATTAATAAAAACATTTTAACAGACAATATGGAAGAATTCTTCCAAATACAGGCCAATATCAAACCTATTGTACCAAGCAAAACTAATGGAAAACCACATCTTTAAAATACTACTAACCCACGTAGAAATCAATGGAATACTCAACCAATTTAACTTCAGACCCATGAGACAAACAGAATCAGCACTTCTATCCATATGAGACCATCTAAAAATAAACATAGACAACAGCACTCGATTGGCCATTATGCTGCTAGACATATCAGCCGCCTTCAACATAATCAGCCACACAACACTAATCCAGACACTGAAACACAGGAACCACATTCTCACGCTTGATAGCCAAACAATGAAATTCTATACCAAAGGAAAGAAGAATGATAAAAGATCACCTAAGCTTCAGAAAATGCTTGGAAACCTGGCTATTCAATCCAGTAAGACAAACATAAAAAAAAACACCTTGCACAACCCAAACCCCCAAATGAAAAGCAATCATAAGATAGTGCGGACTCCTGCACATCATTAACTACTAACTAACCCTGCTCCTCACTTCTCTCCCTCCTACCGGCCACACACTGTACACGCCCCTTCCGGCTAGCCTTATGACACACAACACAAAAGCCACACACCGAACAAACTGCCATAAACATCAAGCAACCCAGACACTGGAGAACCCAGTGCACACAATTAAAGCACACCCAGAAAGCTAACACACGCAGATGCCAGCTCTGCCTTGTTATGCAAGCTCCAACAGAAAAGCATACCCTCTATCCTATCCATCTTCCCCCACTAACTGACCCCACCCACTTTGTTTCCAGAGCAAGGTGAGTGCCTGGAGACCATGTGAATGGTAACGCTGTGCGGTATAAATCAAACTAACATACATCAATCGTTTCAACATCCTGAGGTAAGAAGGAAGTCAAGAGCAAGAGAAGAATGAATAGGAGTTACAACAAGATCATAAAGCAACATGAAGCAAAAAGCCAGAAAATGGTAATATGTAACTTAACTTAACAAAAATTGCTGAAAATCGGCACTAAATAAGGTTCTATCATTTTGTCCTAATAAAAGAACCAACTGTATGGAAATACGAATTGACCACTATACATTTTTCTCACAAGTTAATGCTCAAACAATTCTTCAAAAATGGTCCGGAAAAGAGAACTTGACAAGCAGAGGTCCAAGCAAATGAAACAAACACGTCTGTCAGATTTTCAGAACACACAACAGCTTTGATGAATTTAGAAAAAATTGAAAACATCCACAGCGCTGACAGTTTAGTTAATGAAGTAGATATTCCAACACAAATATAGGTTAAACATTAAATTACAAACAAAATGTATTCCAAGCCTACCACAAGACAATGCGATGCATTACACAAATTAGTAATGAAAGATCTAAAAAGGGCAAAAAATAAATGAAAGCCATGAAAAATTACATATTTCAATTAGACCAAAGCAGAAAATCAAGCTCTACAGCTTCTCAAGAAAAACAAAAATTAAATCATAAAACTTGCCAACAGCAAGTACAAAGGCAACTATCAGGTGACAAATGCTACATACAAATTTATACAGTAATAGAAATAAAACAATTGATGAATGTGGTATAGCAGGGTTATTAGATGATGGTGAAGTTGTATTCTTGAAAGTAAAAGACTCATTATTAGCAACAATGTACTTAATTCCCCAAATGCATAAGAAATATGATGACTTTCTACTTTGCAAACTGATAAATGATGGAATTGGCTTGATTATAGAATCACAATCAAAGTATATAGATAACTTACTCAACCCTCTTGCCCAAAAACTCTCATCATCTATAAAAGACACCAAAGATGTCTTAAAACAACTAGAAAATGTAGATTGGAATGAAAATAATGCATTTGTTACTTAGATTTATCCTCCATATATACATGTATAGAACATGGCAAAGGCATTGACTCAGCCACCTATTTTTTGAAAACAAGGTCAATATTTTTACACCAACAAAATGAGATGACATCGAATATGCTTGGGTTTACGCTTAACAATAATATTTTCTTTTCCAATGGAGAACTATATAAGCAAAAATAAGGTAAGGTGATGGCAGCCAAGTACTTGCCACATACGCCAACCTGTTCATGGGCAACTATAAAATAGAGCATGCTTGGACGCATCCAGCATGTACCCAGAACCGCAACATAATCTGTTGGGGTTGTTAAATTGATGACATTCTAATAACCTAGAATGGAATTAAATCAGAGATGGATTAATACATCAGATATCTCCATCGCAATATCTATTACATTACATGAACAATGAATTATAGCACAGAAAAACACTTGTTTCTGTATTTAGTATTATATACTGCAAACAACCAAATACAAACTACAATATAAACAAAACCATCATCCGGCAATACTATTCTCCATGCAACAAGAAATCACCCAAGGCACATTATGAACAATACACCATTTGGTGAACTTCTACAAACAAAAGGGATTCTAGTAAGATTAAGACTACCAATTGAAGGCAGAAGAACTTAAGAACAAATACAAATAAAGAGGATACAATGCAAAAATAATTGAAAAAGCCCCAGAAAAGGCAAATACAAAAACAAGATCAGCCTTACTTGGTGCAAATGGAAACAAAATTCAATGAAACATTGCAAATATTGAAATGCCAAGGGAAATTCCAAACATCAGATAAAGTCCTCAAGAAATAAATCAAGGAAAAAATGATGGTAGCATATCAAAAAGCAAATACCTTAAAACATGCAATACATCCTGAGTTTTTTTTTAAACTGACAAAGAAATTATCCAAATGAAAATTGGTTATAAAGCAAAAGAAAATTGATTACTATAAAAGTGCCTGGTTGCTAAAAAATTAAATAGAAGATTTAATACGCTGTAATACAAAATATCTGTTCTACATGATACAATGCATTTGTCGGTTGACATATATAGGAGGTACAACAAGAAAACTCAAAGCAAGAATTCAAGAACATATCTGAGCAGATAAAACACCACAATGCAAAATACCCAATGGCTGCACATCGCCAAGAGAAACATCAATCAATAATGGACCTCAGATGTTTTGGAAATGAACATGTAAAACCTCCTTTCAGCAGAGGAAATCATCATGAATTATGTCAGCAGGAGGCAACATAGATTCAAACAATGGACAGCTTGACCTTGATTTAAACAGAATAACAAACTTTGTATATTCTTGTAATCTGAAAGATCTGGGATACGAAAAAAATGTAGTATCCTTTATTGCTTTTGTTTTAATACTTTGTGAATGGGGGGGGCAGTCTTTAAGACCGCAAATAGGACAAAGGGAACAAATGTGGATGAACAATCATGGGTAGAGTATTTCTCCAGTCTGTTTGATGGCACAGATCCTTCCTTGCTGTGTTCGAACTCCAGCTCCCCTCACCGTTTCATGCACAAGAAGGAATCCCTGGCCATTGTTAAGCAGACACGTAATGGTGCCCCAGGCCCAGATGCAATTCCAGCTGACCTTTTTCAAGACCAGGTCGACATCCGGGCACCATTGTTAACCGTGGCCTATGATGCCGTTTTGAAGTCTGGACAATATACACCTTCTTGGAAGTCTGCTATAATTTTCCTTCTTTTTAAAAAAGAAAAAGGGGCCATGGCAGCCCATTGTCATATCAACCCTTCTCTCTGCTTGATACTGATTTCAACATTTTTGGGAGGGTGTTATTGGGGCATATCGACATCTGGCTCTCGGAATATTCTATTCTTTCTGACCTACAGCTTGGTTTTAGAGCAGGAGTGGGCACTATGGAACAGGATCTGAATCTATATTTACTGGTGACAAACTCTGTTTTCTTTAGGGGTGAGGCCATATATCTTGCATTCATGGACCCAAGCACAGTCTTTGACAAAGTGAATAGGTAAAAGCTGTGGGCCGTGCTTGGGTCCATGAAGTGCCCAGAAGAGATCTTGACTGTGTTGAAGGAGCTACATACTGGAAATCGAGCAAGAGTTCATAATGGGCCGAATGGGCAATGTATGGCCATCTTTGAAGTTGGTTTGGGGGGTCCGTTATGTCTGTGTTTTCGTTCTGGTCCTTTTCATCTTGTATATCAATGGTCTACACAATGCTTTAGTGGGCTCCCAGGCAGATTTCCCGAGGTTTGGTGGTATGGCTTTCCCCACCTTAGCCTACGCTGATGATACGGTTTTGATTGCCAGAACACCAGTGGCCCTTTTGAAATTGATTAATGCCTACACTTTTCATGAGCAACAATTGAAAATGAATACCGTGAAATCTGCTTTGATGGTGTGTGTTGGGAGGAAGAGGACTGTGAAAATGAACCCTATAGTCTGTAACAGGGCTGTCATTCCAAGAGTAAAGGATTTTGACTATTTTGGTGTCCATTTTTCAGCGCCAGTAATGGGTAGAACCCATCTCAATAAGCAACAATTGAATATAGCCCAAAACTTAATTGGGTTTTCCCATTTTATGGCTCCGTTCCAAGGTCAACCTTTAGACCTGATATTGAAAGTTTATAGTACTCAAAATCCACTATTCTTTATGGCACCTCCCCCCTTTGGGGTTGCATTAAAATGTCTGATTTTCGGACATAGGCAAATACATTTCGTAAGTGCCTCTTGGGACTTCTGGGGTCTGCCCCCAATTAAGCTGTGCACAAGGAATTCGGAGCAGGCTTTCTAGAGGACGAGTAGATGTTAGAACCGATCTTCGTCTGGCTACGTCTCTGGTCAAATGAGAAGGCAAGTTTGACACATTTTATTATTCAGTCCTTATTGGCCAGAGACAATTTGCAGGAAAATTCCTTGGCTTTCTTTTATAAGTAATTATTTTACTGAAAATAATGCCTCCACACTTTTCACCCCGAGCACGTTGTTGCCACTTGCACATTTACAACATTACTAGCGCATGTTTAGACCTGCAGTTAATGAAAAAAGCAAATGCAAGGAGATATCAATCCCATCTAACAGAGCTATAGCTGCTAGTATTCGGGTGGGTCTTATTCAGCCATATCTTCTCCTGAGTCTGAAGAAGGGGGACCATTGGCTGATTAACCCTGCCTGGTTCAACAGCTTGCTGTTGAGGGGAAAACTGTTAACTGGAAGGGCTTTTCAGATTTAGCAAGCTGTGCAGCATGCACAGATGTTGTGGAAGACTTATACCATTTTATTTTGTTTTGTCATGCTTAACAAGGACATTAGAAAGGCTACTTTCTTTCCCGTTTTTAGACATTTTAAATAGAGGCAATAATGATCTGCATTATTCTCACTTTTATCCGCTGATTGCCATATGTTGCCTGTCCTTTTTAAAAAGAGCCATGTATTTCAGAAAGGGTATTGTGGCTGCTTTGTGAATTGTATTATTTAATTCCCTGCTTATTTGCATTGGAATGTGTTTTCTTGTCATGTGTTTTTGAATGGTATCGCTGTCATATGCCAATGTGAACATTTTAATTGTCATTACATTTTATTTCTGTGTTGTTTGATGGATGTGTTCACCCGAATAAACGTATTAAATGTGCAGGATCTTAATTTAACATTGAAATGCTCTTACTTCAGATGCAGACATATTGCAAATTCAAGGTAGAAAGGTGAAAATGTCTTAAGGAAAATCTGGTTCATTCAGGAATTTGTTGGTCCATAGCTTTTTCAAACCACAAAATCCAAGTAATGAAAACTGGCCTACCAAGCATCAAAATAAGAATGGCTTGATGGGGTGTCACAAATGTAAGACATGTAGATTCGCCAATAACTGTAAGGATTTTATAGGCAAAGGAAATCCAAAGAAATCAAAAAGAAAACAATATGTTTGCACCTACATGTTATCTATAACGGGGTGTGTCCATGCAAACTCTTTTCTGTAGACAGCACAACATGAACACATTACAGCATATGAGAGCTATTAGAAACTTCAATGATGCTTATCCTGTAGCCAAACATTTCTCAGAGGTGCATGGATTAGATATTACACGTTTTACCTTTTTTGCAATTGATTACATTGTCAGAGGAGACAGCACAGAGCAAAATCTCAAACAATTATACAGCAAAACTATTTTGGACTTAGGTATGAAGCAGCCACAAAGACTTAATATTGATGAGGAACTCTCTACCTTTTTAGCACATTCAAACCAGGATCTTTGAGAATATGATTCTGCTCTCATCCGAAACTTGGTTGAATTCAAATGTCCTGCGATTTATAATCTAATGGATATGCAATTCCTTTGTGACAGTTTTTGTTTCTTCTCTGTATTTTTGGATTTTTCCTCTTTTCATTGTTTTTTTTAATTTTTTTATTTTGTATCATTTAGAAATTGTGACATAATGAGTTGTTTTTAATATGTTTACATTTTGTTATGGTGATTGTATAATATGTATAGTTGTTCAAATGTATATCCTTTTCTTTTCATCCATAATGGTTTTTTTATATACTATCTTGGCCATTGGATGATGTGTTGTA
Source organism: Ambystoma mexicanum (assembly GCF_040938575.1). Lineage (NCBI taxonomy): Eukaryota > Metazoa > Chordata > Amphibia > Caudata > Ambystomatidae > Ambystoma > Ambystoma mexicanum. The sequence continues at coordinate 401,988,407 of NC_090940.1, forward strand.
ATGGACTGTCCTACTACCCTCAGTGGTGTGACATAATAGATATGTACATCTAGAATATATACACTGGGATTGTATGTATACATGTATACTTTTGATAAACAGAGCACAACATAGATGACTCAGTAAGTAGTCAATGTGCACACATTTGTTCACTTATATATTTATTCATCTATCATTGTTCCACTTATTTTAGTTTCATTCAATAGTACATTATCGATTTATTTTAATAGGGAGGGCTTTTGACAATAATATAGAATATTATTTTAATGGGCACTTGCTCTGGATTTATTGTGACTAAAGGAAAAGAGCACAGGTGTACAATTTACATTTCCTTTGGAAGCATTAGCTTTGATATGCTTTTGCGTGTGCACAGTCATTTGGGTTATTTGATATGCTGTTTCACTCATGTTTTGAAGATTGCTGCAGTATGATTTGTGCTAGATGTTGGAGCACATAACACCTTATCACTCAGGAGGATTTCCTTTAAAGATAGCAGGGCTTGATATATTGAAATGTTCTGTTTGTAATTATCATTTCTTTAACTATGTCATCATTATGTCAACAAAACATTGCTTCATACTGTCGCTACACTGTAAAGATATTCAGAAGCACTGACCATTCTCAAAAGTTGGATCTTGTTGGCATAATGCAATGATTAAGAGAGTGTATGTCTCTCTAATGTAGGAGACATATGAATCCACAGTGCATTGGCTTTATGTGCCTCTTTCCTAAAATTGTGATCAAGATGGTAATGTCTGAATGTTTGTGTAGGCATTTACCATTTACATTGGTGCATTTTTGCATTCCTTTGGCTAAGCACCCAAGACTCTAGGCCCTGGCCACAACCACCACAGCATAACACACCCATGCAAGAAAACATTTTGACTGTGGTATGTGGGTTGCATAGGAAGTATGTTTTCAAAAGTTTGTGTACTGGTTGCCAGTAGTGTAATGGTATTTATAGGACAGTAGACATGGTGTGTGGTAGTTGGTTTGTTGGACTGTGTTCAGGATGTTGGTACCTAAGGCATTTTGGGTTGTAGTTAGTTGTCATGTATCTTACTCTTTGCTTTGTTGAGGCTGTATGCAGTGTTTTGGCCAGGCCATGCACACAAGACTGTAGGCTCTGGCCACAACCACCACAGCATAAAACACCCATGCAAGCAAACATTTTGGGTTGTGGTCAGTGGTCAGGTGTTTGCTTGAATGGGTGCGTTATGTTGCGGTGTTTGTGACTCCAATCATTGTATACTTACAATTTGCTTTGTTGAGCCTGTATGTAGTTTTTTCATGGTATTGGAAATTGGAGTAGACATTGTTTTTAAATTCTGTGTGATAAAAGAAAAGATCACATGTTTGTGTAGGTAGTTTCTAACGGGTTATTACACTGCATAGTAGACATTTCTGTACTTTGTCGACCCTCATAGTTTGTACTTTACAAGCACTATGCTTCAAACCTTTTTCCTGTGCAATTTGCTCAATTCCTGTGTTTGTTCATAAAATCATTTTGTCTGTGGGAAAACAAATCCATGCAGGATTTAAAAAAAAACTTTCTACGCCATGATACAATATTTTTTGGTGGTTGATTTCAGAAGGAGGAATTGAATAGGTGTATGGTTTTTGGTTTGGAAGTGGTGGTAATATAGTTGCAATTAAATATAGTTGGCGTATTCTAATTGTTTATTTCTTGTTGCATTTTAGCAGTATTCATTTATCTGTTTGGTCGTTGCGGAATTTTGGGCCAGTTAGATACCTGTTGGCATATTCTAACTGTTTATTTCTTGTTGCATTCTAGCAGTATTCATTTATCTGTTTGGTTGTTGCAGAATTATGAGGCAGTTAGATACCTTTTGGTGTATTCTAACTGTTGATAGTTTTGAAGTTGTTGAAGGTATTTTTATATGTAATAAGTGTTGCAGGGTTTCCTTAGAAACATGTATATTGTAGTTTTCTGGTTGTAGTTAGATACCAGTTGGCGTAGTCTAACTCTTTATAGTTTTTCACTGTTAGATAGCTGTGACCCAAGCTAATCCTCACTGATGAGGCACAACAAGGGCGGAACATGTTTGGGGATGCTTGTGGTCTCGTGCAGAAGGGATGTGACCTAGCAGTTCGGGCTGGACTGCCCCTTTTGGGGTGGGACCAAGCCTGATGTGCATATGGTTTTTCCCCTTCTGTAATGGCTTGGCAGGTGAAGAACGAGGTCTGGAAGGTTGCCCAGAGCAACGCCAGTGGTTAAGATTCAGTCTAAACCTTCCAGCCGTCACCTCTTTGTTTTTGCTTTGTATTAACTCAGGAACATGGAGGGAAGAATAGGCCATGCGGTTACTTTTCTTCCGCTCTTGATCCTGTAGCATGCGCTTTGCTAAGATGTTTGCGAGCTGTCGCTGTTGCTGCTGCGTCGTTAAAACCGAATGAGGGAATGGTCCTAGGCCATGATCTAACCCTGATGGTGCCTCACTCTGTAGATGTTCTATGGAACAGAACCCAAATGCAACACCTCACTTCTGCACGGTTGACAAGATATGAATTGATCTTGTTTAATCCTCACATACAAATTAAGAGGTGTTGTGTTCTCAATCTGGCTAAACTCTTACCTTTCCCGCAAGGTACCGCTTGCAATGACGAAGAGTCACATGACTGTCTGTATACTACCGAACAAGAGACAAAGGGTAGAATTGATCTGAAAGACACTCCTTTGAACAATCCACAAGGGGAGCTGTTTTGTGACGGCTCCTGCTTCAAACTTCCGGATGGTACATCTACAGCTGCTTCTGCAATCACTACATTGAGCATGGTCGTGGAAACCAAGAGAATCACGCATAACTCTGCGCAGGCCGCAGAGATTATAGCAGTGACGCGAGCTTGTGAACTTTCCGAAGGGCTTACAGTAAACATATATACTGATAGTCAGTGTGCCTTTGGGGTGGTTCACAACTTTGGGAGATTTTGGTCAGAGAGAGGGTTCTTAACTTCACATGGTACCAAGATCCAGCATGGCTCCCTAATAGTACAACTGCTCTCAGCGCTTGCCCTCCCTAGCACATCGAAAGATTATAGATGATATAGGAAAAGGGAATGCGTTCGCTGATCAGATAGCTAAACAGACTGCCACCAATCTCTCTACGGAGATTTATGTTTCAAGGGAGACTGTAAATGCCTATGCAATGGACGAGGGTGTTGGGTCCGTAAGGGATATCCAAGCCGATGCCACGTTAGGAGAATCCACAATGTGGGCTGAGGGCTTGGGGAAACTTGATGATGATGGGTGTTGGGTGGATGTGGTTGAAGGAAAATGGCTACTTCCTGACGCATATGTGATGATGATGGTTGTTATGGACCATGGCCCTACACATATATGTGCCCAGAAGGTTACGAAAATGCTAGAAAAAGTTTGGGCGAATGACAAAATTTCGAAAATAGCTCAGCGCTATGTCCAAGACTGTATGATCTGTTTACAGCACAATGTGGGAAAGGGAACATCAACTCCAAGAGGAAGTTTTGGGCCACCTTCTGTCCCCTTTGAGGTCATACACTTTGATTTTATTGAAATGGAACATTGCAATAATTTTAAGTATGTGTTAGTTGTCATCTGTGCATTCAGCAAATGGGTGGAGGCTTTCCCTGTTAAGCACGCTACAGCCATGACTACTGCAAAATCCATGTTAAAAGAATATTTTCCCAGGTTCGGGCTACCAAGAGTCATCAGGTCGGACAATGGTCCACATTTTGTCGCTGCTGTAATTCTGCAGTTATGTGCGGCATTACAAATCGACAAATGGTTCCATTCGGCCAGACACGCTCAAAGTGCCGGACTAGTAGAAAGACACAACGGCATCATCAAGAACAAGCTCGCTAAGACGTGTGCCGGCAGCAAACTAAAATGGCCGGACGCCTTACCGATCGTGTTACCAGCCATGCGTACAACCCCTCAAACTAAGACTGGGCTTTCTCCATTTGAGGTGGTAATGGGGAAACCTGCCAATATCTGGAACCTTCTGAAATGTCGATCTCTAAAAAATTTCGAAAATGTACTTCTTTCAGATTACTGTAGCAAGGATGACTAAAAATCTGTATTTGATTTATCACCAGGTGTGAGAGGCTTTACCTGTGCGATACGAGGGCCCGGGCCACAGTATTCGGCCTGGGGATTGGGTGCTCACCAAGGCATTTGAGCGTTCTTCTTGCCTTGCACCTTGTTGGCAGGGCCTATTCCAGGTCATGCTGGTCACACAGACAGCGGTGCGTGTCTCAGGCAGGAAACATTGGATCCACGCGACGCATCTCAAGAAACTTCCTCACCCAGTGCCACACGATACAGAAGAAACAGAACCCCTCGCTACCGCTGCAACCAACGATCCCGAAGCAGTAAATAGCATTGAGAGTGCACCAGAGAATCTCTCTGAGCCCATGAGGCTTGGGGAACCTGCCATTTTGTCTCCACACTCTCCAAAAGTTTCGCTTCCGGAAACTGTCTTTCCGGATCTTGAACCTTCACTTGCTCTTGAAACGCTGCTTCCAACGGGAAGTGATGACACATTGTTCTCGGATCAATCAGTACCGGGGACAGCAAGGTACAATTTACGTCCAAGGAAATAGACTTACGGCACGGTGCGGCTGTGTATTCGAAGAAGAAAAGAAATTCATCAAGGGCTTGCTTTTTGCTCAAGTAATTGTTTGAGAAAAAGGGATTCTGTTGGCTGGGGTTGAGGAAGGACTAAGAAGTTGTGCGGCCGGGAGGTCGCCAGCTAATAACACTGGGGTTTCTCGTTTGAAAACTGCAATGCCTGCAACCGCTACCGCTCGTACTGGACTGATAAATGATCGTGTGTCCGGCTGGGAAAATTGACAAATCTTTTGGGCCCTGAAAACGTATTGCTGTCTTTTTATAATGTCGATTGGTTTTATAATAGTAACTGTGCTAAGTCTCTGGTACCTGGAAGAAGTGGATCCCTTCGAAACCTTGCTACCAACTGAAAATGTACCCACTGTCCCTACTCCTTTTGTGTATTTGGATACTCTGTCTCCTAGAGACTCCCAGCATAGACAAAGATATCATAACAATACATTGTTACTTATCATGAATGCCACACATGCCATTTTTAATAGGTCCATCTGCTCGCATTTACCGCAACATGGGGATACGGGGCTAGGCTGGTATTTCATCCTTTACCTTTGACAACTGCTTGTTATGCTTCTCTTAGAGCACTGTTCTTTGGCTGATGGAACGATAGCATCTCGGGGAACTTTGATGGTACTAATTTGAATAGTTTTGAGAAACATGTTCTGACTCCCCTGGGATGCTCGCTTTTCGCAACTAGGAGCAAGCTTAACGTTGCTTCTATTAGGCCCTCTGATAGACTGTCTCATCCCTTTCCATCTTTGATTTCCTTCAAGATGGCTCCGATAGGCAATAAGGATGCCATGCCTCATTCGTACAATGTTAACCATAGCCCTGATTCAGTTTCCTTCTGCATACAGAGGAATGGTACTCAGCCAATGGGAGATTTTAAAGGTTGTGCCAACGTTGCGAATTTGACTGTGGAAGACAGACCTTTGTACGTAGGCGAACCTGTCTACTTTGTTTGCGGTAATGTAGTATTTCCATGGTTACCCAGGGATTGGCAGGGAACTTTTTATTTAGGGATCCTGTTACCCGGGTTATTAATAACTAGTACTATAGAGGTTTCAAAGGCTCGTCCTCGGCGGGACGAGAATGGGGACACTCCAGCACAGGTCTTGGGAAATGTAGCAAAATTCTTCATGCCATTTTGGGGGAAGATAGCGAATTCCGAAGACATCAGAAGACTAGCGAGAGTACTGGAGAGAACCGTCAACTGGACCACGGACATACTATATAATATGACATTAGAACAGAAGGCAATAAGATTAGTAGCACTTCAGAACCGGGTGGCATTAGATGTTATTCTGGCTAAACGTGGTGGAGTGTGTAAATAGGTGGGGTCCGCTTGCTGTGTTTTCGTGCCAGATTCCTCCCCAACTATCTTCAAGGCAATACAGAATCTGCACGTCCTTAGTTCAGAAGTGCATATTCCCGAGGGAAACTGGGATCTTAGCGCTTGTTTCTGGGACCACTTGCGGTCTTGGGGTTGAAAGGTGTTGTAGGTCTTACTGATCATTTTGGGAATTCTGTTTTTTCTTTGCTGTTGTATCCAGTGTTTACCTAGTATATGTTCGATGCTAGGGGGATGTTGCGCACAGGCGATAGGTACAATAGGACATAAGGTACATGCCCCAGATAAAAACTCCAAGGAATATGTGTTAAAGGACATTTTAGCGACTGATCTAATGGCAATAGATATTTCTGACAGTGATTCAGGGTGCATGGACGATGATACATAGAATTGTTTGCAAGAAGATCAGAAGTAGTTTAGCACTTGGCATAGGCCAAAAGGAGGGTTTGTCAAATAGGAAATTATATTGTGCCTCCTACTGTGATGAATATATGTATATTGGCCTATGCCAAGCTGCTTATAAGCCACTTGCAAAGAAATCCGTGTTGCAAGGTCCCGACCTTAGAATCAATGTAAGCCGCCATTTTAGGTCAATCCGCCATTTTAGGTTCTCGCTGCAAAGTCACCCTGTGAGCTAAAATGGTGGACAGTGTCATTGCAAATGTAACATGGCCGTCTTGATCTCTGTGTTTAAACTAATGTATAACTTGCCTGCAGGCTACATGTTGGGGTCGTAAACTGAGATCTTGTCCTTCGTTGACCTGTGTGTAAAGGATTACTTGTGCCAATGAAGCTAATCCACAAGCATATGTTATGAACAATGTATCCAAATACTGAACTGAGAACACTTGTTTAAACTATATTGTATTAATGTTTGAGAAGGCTCTATGAGAAATCCTAAAATACACTCATACCGTTTAGGCTTGTTGGCGAATGTATTAAAGGCAAACCCTAAACGTACAGATGTGTGAACTCGGCACGAACCCTAGATCTGTAATGTAAGATCTGTAATTTATTAACGAAATATTAACCCACAGTAGGGCTGGACGTCATGTTTCAAAGATATATAAGGTACGACTATTCTAATGTACAGTCCCACTCACTGAGCACACCGAACCACGCTGGAGTTCACTATGTTGTACTGAGGGCAGATAGCTATCTGTTGCATTGTCCTTTGAAACTGTTCAGTATAAAATAAAGATCTTTGTATGTTCCTTTGTAACCCGTGTTCGGTGTATTACCTTTTTGGGCTACTCAGCCTCGATATTTTCTCTTTGTTTTCACAGAGGAAGGCCTATTCGGAGAGCCAAATCTTGGTCAATGTAGTTACCCACAGATCCACAATCAATATATGCCTCCAAGGCATGCATTTCTGATGGTTGCTTGTGATTCACCAAAAGCACTGGAAGGACTAGATGTGAGGTCTGTACAGATTCTTTTTTCATGCTCGACAAGCAGACCACTACACTTCTCGGGCATTGGCGTTTCCCGAGTTCTGTTCTTCTTCTTCATCAGTTTTGTCTGTTGCCCCAACCGTTTTCTTGGGTGGTTTTATCGGGCAGAAACGGAAGAAGTGACCTGCTTGTCCACAATATAAGCAAAGCTGTTGTTGTCTTCTTTTTTCCCCTTTCTGCTTTGGTAAGGGGACTTCGTAATCCACCAATTTGCATTGGCTTCGACTGTTCATGTGGTTTAGTCTGATTCTCATGAGGTCGTACGTAAACTGACTGTCCCTCTGATCTAGCTCAATCATTTTTCTGATTCTGCAACCTATGATCGAATTGCACCGTCAGGTCTATGTAGTCCGCACACCTCTCAGGAGGATTCACCACTTGCGCCAACACATCCTTAAGTTCTCCATATAACCCTTGGTAAAAGAGTGTAGTCCTCTTCTCTTCTGGCCTGTTGGTCTGGGCTATGGGATGATTGAAGGCTGCAATATAGGTTAATAGATCTTGACTCCCTTGTCTGAGTGACAACAACTCGTTGTCCAGAGCTTGTCCTTGAGTATGACAGCAAAAAATGTCTCCATCTCATGTTGGAAATTCCCAAAGTACCTGAGTAAAGCGTCATCTTGATTTACCAAAGGTATAGACCAGTCCGCCGCACTACCTCCTAAATAAGAGAGTACAAACGCCACTTTGGCTTGGTCATTAGGAAAGGCTCCTGGTCTGCACAAGAAATGAAGGCGACATTGGTTTATAAACACACCGAACTTGTTTGGGTCGCTGATGAAGCGTTCGGGAGGGGCTAGAGGCACTGCTCCTGGAAGAACCACCTGAACCGGTGTTGATTGTTGTGGTGTGGAAGAATGAGAAGAATGGGTCACTCCAGGCAGTGGAAGCTGTCCTGCTTGTGCTTGTAGCATTTGTCTTGCCAATTCATCAGTTCTTTCTCGAGTTACACTAAGATCCCTCGGTAATGCATTGGTTTCCTGTCTTGAAGCATGTACTTCTGCCCGTAATTCCCCTAGTAAGAGGGCTAACTGATCTGTTTCAGAAGTTTCCATAACGCCCAGGCAGAGAGTATTAGAGGCTTTGCGTTCTGTTACGCTCACCTGATTTCTGCGGAGGCATTGGGACACGGTTGCAGCCCTCCCTGAACTTGAATCACCCCCTTCAGGCCTCTCCCCCAGTTGAAAAGCTGTGAGCGGTGGTATGTGGTGATACTGATCCAGCGGGAGATAACAGTGTGTGAGTGCGTCAATCTGTGATTGTTGTACCTCTCGAACCCTTCACCCCAAAGTACAGTTTCTGTGAGCATACGGCGGCCCATAAAGCTCACCTGTGAATTATGGAAGATAAGCTCTCTGTCCTGCAACTTCTGGCAGGGGCGCTTCAAATGGGATCTAGTTCCTTCAATGATCCCTGATAAGGATTAGTCAAGTCAAGCTGCACCGATGCTTCTCCTTATGATTGGTAAGTCTTTCTTGAGCTCTTGTGATACTGTTCGTTCTGTTTAATGTCTTTATATGTTGCTCCTATTTATGCCTGCAATAATGTCTGTCTTCTGTTTTCTTCCCTTAGATGGAAATGCAGCCTCAATGCAGCTGTGAGTCGCGAGACGTGGCCGGATGGAAGATGGATGCTACCGTAATGTTCGACAGCAGGTAAGTAATGTTTTATGGAAAGCACGAAGTATGGCAAAGTGCAACCTTAAACTGTTTTTTCGATGTCTAACCTTGTCTTCTGTTTTTCCTTGCAAGCGCTGCTGTCGACGATGGAGCGTGTCGTGCTGCGGTGCCAAGATGAAGATTTCAGCGTTCCGGATAGTGTAACGATGAATACTTGGTTCGCCGAAGAGATGTACAGGTAAGAACAGCTTTCCCCAGTTGGTAAGTATGCTGGCAGGAAGGATGATGTCCAGGAAGCAGGATCTTCAAAGGTAAGTCTGACCTCAGGAGACGGTGAGTGTTACGCTGCTTGCAAGTGCAGAATAACGCGAAGCGTCTGTCTTGAGGATCAGGGCAGCTTATATAGCTGAGATCGTGGGCACGCCCATTAGGGCCGGCTTACCAGCCACACTCTGCCACTCCTAGAGAGTGGGCATGTGCGAAGGCAATCCATTAGCAACCACACCCATGAATGCACTTTCGGCTGCTTAATGGATGGAATGTTCAAGGTTAATGCATCCTGCTTGATGGATGGAATGTTCAAGGATAATGCATCTGAAGTGATATGTCCATAATAAAAGCTTTTTGGTGTTAAATGGATGTTCTTGTTTACTTTTGTTCATGAGCCTGGCGCCAAAGGCACCAGGACAGTGTCCACCCAGGTCTCATGTGCATATGACCCCTGCATGCCTGTGCCCCTGACTTCATGAACATGACAAAAGCGAGGTACAATTTCAACAAGTGCTTTTTTGAGAGATGTTGGTATGTTCTCCTTTCACAATGAAAATATTATGTTTCGTAGCACACACATCGTACTCATGCTGGGAATCATATTTTTCTGCGTAATATACAAAATGCATTGTGACCCTTTTTGGAAGTGTAGCAAGTATTTTTCCAGTAGGTGTTGACCACTTGAACTTTTTGAAACACAAAAAAACACAAAAAAGGCTCTTTTAAGAGTCACCACTTCCTCCCGGAGAAGAGTGCACTGGTTTTGATAGCACAGTACCCCAAAAATGTTAATGCCCGCTGAATTCTAAAAATGCACAGAGCCCTGCAGCATTTCATTGGTACTTCCATTTTTAAACTGTGAAAGATGGCTCTGAAAAGAGCCTTTCTTTGTTTTTTTGTTGCTTTGTGTTTTCTTTGGTGTTTTTTAACAAGATGCACAAGGAAAGGAAGGGAAGGGAGGGTAATGAAGGGGCACCATCCACGGGGATAAGAAATGGCAGGTGGAGAGAGGAAAATGGTGGGTGGGCCTCATTCGGGTTGGTGGCAGATGTTCTCATGCTCCCGGACCGTAGCCTCAAAAGCACTTCAAAGTGTCTCCCCCCTGCAGACCACTGCGTCACAGTACATACACAATACCGTGACCCTCGCAAGGTAAGGGTCTACTGCGTCGCGCATGGCCTGCGAGGCTGGTTCAGGGATGTGCTTCGCCACAGGAGTGTTTCTTGTGGTGGCAGGAGCAGAAACGGAGGATGTTGTAGAGTACCTCAACCTACTACTTCGATCGAAGGGGACAACCCTCCGAATTGCTGCCCTGTGGAATAACCTTACGTGTCACTGCATGGAAGTGGTCCCATAACTGTACAAACCAGTTTTGCCCCAACTAAGCACAGTGTTGCACTCAGTGTGTTAGGGAGAATTCTCTTATAAAGCTAATTTCCCAAACCTAGTGAGTCCCCAAGCAGCTTTGCTGGATTTTTTTTTTTTCCTGCTAAGAGTGAGACTCTTTTCCTCCCACTCTTAGGCATGATTTGAGGTATGTCTTTGACTCTTTGTGTGCTTATGGGCTATGGGGTTTTCTTTTTACTACATAGGGTATCATCTAATTTTGTATGTGTGTGTTACACAGCACCCTCAGTGCAGTAACACAGGGGTGTCATAGTGACCCCCAAACATAGACGCCATACCCTGGGACTGACTACTGTCTCCCAGGGCATGTAAAGTCACCATTGACTTTACTAGTCCTAAATTGTGAACAGAACCAATACAAACCATCATATTGTTGAAGTACTGGAAGGGGTTAAATATATTGCCCCTGGGTCTGTTTTCAAGGGGGCACTGTCCAGTCCCCCCTTGTCGAGTTTCTGGCTGGTGGCAGTGGTTACCACGCAAAATATTCCACCGGAATATTCTCTATGGGATTTTCCCATTGATTTTAAACGCACCACTTTTTGGTACAATGTTAAAGATACCACTGGTTTATTTATTTAATATTAAATCAACGGTTGGGTCTTGTTGCCAGAACTCTTTTCTAAAATGGTGTTTGTGTCCGTCTCTGTAACTCTGACCAAGGTCGAGCCCTTTGTTCCACTTTTTGGCGGGCTTCTCCACAGAAGCCCTCCAAATGGTGCCACTCTGTCTGGGTTCCACAGGATGGGTGGGGAGGGAACTGGCACCCTGGACTGCATTGCCTTAGCAACTCAAGTCACACTCTGTTCTGATTGGGCCAGTGGTGAGCCGCCCGGCTCACCACGTTGCATGTTTGACTGACAGCTAGGCTGTTGAATGGGGGTTTTTCTGCATAAAAGCAGGGCGTTTGGGACTGGAACTTCAGAAGTCGCCACAGGACCTAAGAATCCAAAGAGGGAAGAAGCTGAGCCATCTGCAACGACGACACCACCGGTGAAGCCCTGCTGCAACAAACTCACCACTTTCCCAACGACAAGAGAAGATCTTCTGCTGGATGAGTCTTTTTCCTCTGAGCTGGTGGGACCAACCAGTTCGCCCCTTTCGCCTTCCAAAAACATCTCTTGGTCGAATCGCCTGTGCCAAGCACACCGGCGGCCGGATAGCCAAGCTTCACCACTTTGACCGCGAATAAAAGGATTGCACCTTTTACCGACGAACTCCGTGGCTGGTTTCATCCGTGTGCAGTGCAACGACTCTACATTTCCTCCTCGATGAGATCCTCTCTTCCCCTGGTCGAAACAATGAACTGCAACCACTGCCAGGAACAACTGCCACCGCTGGAGCTTCCTCTCTCTTTAAGATACTGGGCCTCATTCCGACTCAGGCGTTAAGGGGTTTACGGCGCCGTAAACGGCGCCGACCCTTAACGCCTGATTACAAGGTTCCCTTTGCGGGATGGCTGTTTAATGCCTGCTTTTTGCAGGCGTTAAAAGCCATGCCGCAAAGGGACCTTGGCGATAATTACGGCACCATAATTTACGGTGCCGTAATTATCGCCTTTCCCCATTCCCATTATGCCCTATGGGGCAAAAATGGGAATGGGGAAGGGGCCATTGGTGAATGGGGAATTACCGCCCCACTCACCTTGGAATGGGGCGGTAATTCCACCATCCACCATGGCGGAATTGCAACCTTAGCGGCATAGACCATGGTGCTAATAGCACCATGGTCCTCCGCCAAGGTTGTAATGAGGCACACTGTGTCCTGCCTGGCCTCCCTTTCTTCGGTTTGCCTAAGGTGACCCTTAAATCCTTGGCTTTCCAACTGGGATGGCCCCAGACCTTCTAACTTTACCTTCTTGAATCGCCCCAACCTCTTCTGAACATTCTGCAAAGACTTTTAGTGCATTTTAAACCGTGTGATCCTGGGCACATTTCGCTTTGCTGCATTTAAAGTGGGCCTGGCCTATGGACTTTGACTCTACAGTATATACTGCCTTTATTCCCTTGCTGCAAACTCCTAAAAGTGTTGGGACCTGTTTTATTTCTATGCTCTGCCTTTTTCTCTCCCTTTAACTGAACTATTGGAGTGCCATCAGGTTACGCGCTCACATCTGTTTTAAAAAATCGTGGGGTTTTAACTCTGACTTGTCTGATAGTTTTCAAGGGAGGTGTGTATACTTTACCTGACTGTGTTTTAACTTGCCTTTGATTTAGAGTGCTAGTATATTGCCTAAAGTGTGTTTTAAATTAATCATTATATACTTTTTATACAAAGCTCTGGTCAGTGTTGTTTGCTCTACTGTGTTTTTAGCCCTATTGTGTATACTCTATATACTGCCTTACTCTTCTTGAGAGAAGTCTGACTGCTCAGCCACAACTACCAGGTAAATCTGGGTGGTACAGACTGCTACCAATTGGGTTTATCACTCCTGTAGTCTTAATCTTTTTGCAGTGTTCCCCAAGGGAACTGCACAGGATTCTGCCTAACACAGTGCAACACACCTTGTGTGCATGTGCCTTGGGTACCCCTCCTACGGTGGCAAAGAGCCTCCACACCCAAGACTCACAGTGACTGGCAGTAGTAGGACTTCCACTACCTCTCGTCATCCTCTTCATCACTGTCTGCATTTCCATGCCTGTTCCCCTCTCCAGGCCCTTGGGAAGGTGGTGGTGGGGGAGGAGGGGATGAGGGTGGTGCTGAAGCCGAGGCAGCTGCAGAGGTGGAAGTCATGGTTGCCATCTGGGATATTGTTCTCCAAATGTGGCACAGCAGGAATAGCACACACAGCACAGCAGGCAGAGATCAGCAGCCAATGCAATGTAGACAGCACAGCAGGCAGGGGTCAGCAGTCAATGCAATATAGCACACCAATATTGAGCAATGCTCTCTTTGGTAGCCAAAAACAGAATGAAGAGCAGCTCTGGGGTGTGGCCTTTTATATTGGTGCTGGGGAGCACTTCATGGACAGCCGCGCTGTCCGCAGACTCTTCGAACACAAAGAAGGGCTCAAAAAGTTCCAAAAAAGTATCCAGATCGGTAGGGCCATGGTCTGGGACCTCTACAAAGGTGTATTTTCATTGAAAAACATCTTAGATTGCTCTAAAAAGTTTTTTTTCAATGTCAGGGGCGCAGACTTTGTCCGCTGTCGAGGGCTTATGCGTAGCGTGGGTGCGGTCACATGATGATGTCACGGACACGTTCGCGAATGGGAAGGGTGTCCGTAGGACACCTATTGTGCGGGATCGGTTGTACGCATGCGCACGTGTGTTCTACAGACAGGGTTTGGGCCCCGAACTAATTAAAAGTGTGACACACATGCAGCGGCCACTTACGGACAGGCACGATGTTCGTAGGACCCAGAGGCTGGGATGCGCATGCGCACGATTGTCCGCCGGACAGGGTTTGGGTCCCCGAACTAATTAAAGGTGCGTCACAACTTTGAGGACATGCGGAGGGGTTATGTGATCTACGGACACCTCCATTTTCATTGCGGAAAATACGAACAGGGAAAGAGTCCTTAGGACTCCCCCATTTTGGTTAATAACGGACAGGTTATGGCTCCTACGGACATCCCCATTTTGATTGCGGACAGTACGAACAGGCATAGTGTCCTAAGGACACTCCCATTTTGGTTAATTGTGGACATCACGGACAGTCGTGCCGTCCGCGGATTCCCAAATGGCCTTTTTTTTTTAAAAACACAAACACATATAGGAACAATATACATAATACTTTATTAATATACAACAATATAGAAATTATTAACGAGAGGGGAAGCAGAAATGGAGACATATACAGGGGAATTAGTGTTTTCTACAGGTAGGATGGTAGGGGAGGAAGGAATTGTGGTCTCATCATAGCGTGTTTGGTGATAGGGACATTTTGGAGATGGTTGTCTGGGACATGGGGAAGGGGTACAGGTGCATGTGGGACAGTGATAATAAATTTTTTTCATGATGTGGTTTTCTACATAGTTCTTCAAAATAATGAAATTGGTCATTAATTGATACATTTTTTGTTCTAAATGCTGTAGATGATTTTCCACAGTGGCTGTTTCTTTTTCCATTACTACATTATGTACTGTTTGAGTATTATTCTTATTTTCTGTATGTACTGTTAAAGGAGAAAAATGTGTTAGGTACATGTGAAATAATGTGTGTTACATGTCTTACTTTGAAAACTGTAGTGTCTACCATTAGTATTACTGTTTTCTCTCATTTCATCCTGGAGAATATTTTCTTCAAGCCACTCCAGAATGCTAGCCATTTCTGTGTAAAAAAAAGATACATTCTTTTTTAGTATATTCTACTAAAGAAAGTTTAAAACTATAGGAATGAATGTAGTGTGCTTACCAGTTTGTTTTTCAGTTTTGCCGTTACTGCTCTTGATATTTGCTGTGCAGTTTCATAATATAAAGCATCAGTAAGGTAATTCTGCTGGAGGCATATGTTATTTTTATTTTGGTATGTTTCATTATGTTTCAGATGCTATATAATTGGACTGTTGATGTCTAACATGCACAGTTTGTACTTCCTATTTATTTGTTTATGTAATGTATTTATATGCTGCTCTTTAAACATGTTCAGTGTGTTTGTTGTATGATACAACAATGTAAGATACCCCCTGAGCTTTTGGACAGTGTTGATGTTGACCGAGTCCGTCTGCATGGTCCGCGGACATTGCAGCCACTAGCATGGGACAGGGGGTTCAGTATGTTGTATGGTATATCTATATAAACTAAGGGTATCCTAGTAAAAACCTATCAAATTCATGATATCTATATCTATATTCAGTTTAAAAAAATGTGTTTAAGGGATGTTATGGTTAGGTTGCGCCACTAAAAACCTATGAAATGCAGTGAAAAAACGTTGTTAAAGGGACCTTATGGTTAAGTTGCGCTACTAAAAACCTATCAAATTCAGTGAAAAAACTTTGTTAAAGGAACGTTATGGTTAAGTTGCGCTACTAAAAACCTATCGAATTCAGTACAAAAACGTTTTTAAAGGGATGTTATGGTTACAAGTAAAACCGGAAAAACCCCTGAAATTCACCAGTTATGTAAGCTAAGCAACCATAACTCGGGCCACCACAGTGCACTGCTAAAAATAACACCCATGACATCAAAGATGACATCACAAATATTAACGTTTTTTCACTAAATAAATATATATATATATTTAAACCTATATTTAAACTTAGAAAGGCGCACAGGGGCGCAGGGGCAGCACTCCACAGCAAGATATTAAAGGAAGTCCCAGCACATGGAAAAAAGTTAAAAAAGCCATGTAATTTTATTTAAGGCGCGAAAATCGTGTAGAGGCTACAGGCAGGAAAAGAAAACTCTAAAGCAATGCATTTTGCAAGACATTTCACACCTCACACGGCACTTGATCACACAATACAAACATGAATACAAACATGAAACTAAAATATCATAACATATCATAAACTGTTTAAACCAATGTAAATAAATAAATGTTAACGGTTTGAACAACCATTCTTATCAGCTGCATCAACACACTTGTTCTGATGTATATACATAGCAGCAGGTCAGAAATGTTGAACAAACTGACGAATGACAGTGTTGCTAACTTTCATCAGATACCGATAAGTGGGAAGGCATTGTCTAAAGTTCAATTTCTGTAAAAGAGGCAAGAGAAACAAAAAAACTATAAATGTAATAAAAACTAAACTAAAAAAACTAAAAAAAACTATAAATGTAAGAATAGTAATGAATTTTCTCAGCTCTAATTACATCTCATGTGAGAAGTATTTTAAGAGATAGTGCTATTAATGAGCTATAGATTAAATGAAGGAGTTGTAGTTACGGACAGCTCGCTTACATTGCCTTAGTGTGTTACACTGTTTTTTGAAGTGATGTTTATATATTGTTGTGCCTGCGTGAAGAGGTTTCACATATGCAGGGGTACAGTGTTTAAATATTGTGTTGACTAGCACAATATGTACAGAGTCCTGTTTTTTTTAAATATATTGTGAATCCATGAAATAAGTTAACTTTAGACTTATTTGTTGTATTTGTTTTTATGCATTTCTTGTAGAATCGGTTATGCTGATCTATCTGTGGGGTACAAAGTCGGTTTTTTGACTTGGTTTGAAGAAATTCTGTCCTGAAGATGGCCTAATAAAAGAAAAGATTGAAAGACACTAGGGATAGTGTCTGAAACGATAAACGGCCGAAACATGTTGACAGCTATCTGAAATACCCATGTGAAACAACAGTGGGATGTTTCGTGCAAACAAAGTGGTTAAATAATATTAAATCTTTGTGTTGCTTTCACCCCTTTTGTTTAAATCAGTGCTTGATGCACGGTGTTCTTTTTAGATTGTAAAAGTTTTTTTATGAATTGATGAATTGGTAGAAAATGTGTAAACACAATGTATGAGGCATGGTTTGCCTTTTTAATGTGATACAACAAGTGACAATAATAAAATTGAGATTATTTTTGTAAGTACTGTATGTGCATTGGGTTCATGACTCTGGATAGCAACAAATTCAAATGCTATATGTTTAGTTGTAATTGTGGGTCACTTCAGAACATTGGGGCAATGGAAAGAGGGGTAATCAGACTTATCTTTAGTTTTTTCTCTCTTTTGAGGTAGTTCCCCTTAAGTTCTGATCCCCCGAGAAAAAAAGTTGGGAGCTTTACCGGCTTTAGGTAACACAAACGGACGAATGACAGTGTTGCTAACTTTCATCAGATACTGATAAGTGGGAAAGCATTGTGTAAAATTCAATTTCTGTAAAAGAGGCAAGAGATCTTTTTTTCTCAGTGCCAAATACCTATTTCAAAAGGAAGGCATTTGCATATTTGTTTCCCTGGAAGAATTATCACAGTTATAAAATGCAATGCAATGTTTAGCCCATTCTGAACTATTGGCTGTCAGAGGTAACTGAGATAATAATGTTGTACTAATAATTCTTATTAAAGGATCCAGGAAGCAACATATTTTCGGCTAAGGAGCCATAACGGACACCTATTACTACATTATTGTTTTCTTTGGAAAATGAAATAAATTCAATATCATTATAATTGTTCTTTTATAAGGTGTATAATACCAGCAAGTGGTTTCTAAGTGCCGGATCTTGATTCAAAACTGTGTTGCTCTGCATTGTCTTGCTTCTAAGATGAACGCATTACCCCCAAGCTATCCTTCCTCCCCTCCTCATGTTGTGCTCAGGATTCTCTGCTTGGCATGCCAATAGAGGATATGAAAAATATTCAGATAAACCCGACGCGTACACAATCCATTTAAGAGGTAAAATCATCTTCATCATCATTTTGGTGAAAACCATAAAAGTATAATACAAACTCTAAAATTCTATCAATACCAATATCATTCACGACAAAGTACAAAACCAGAGAGATAATCATGACAGCAGAATCATAAATAAAGATAAGAACCATAAAACAGTCATCATTAAAAACAATAACACATCTTTACCTAAGAATGCTGAGAGTTTTATCCCTTTTCTACCATGCTTTTCTGAGATAGCTCGAGACAGAGAATATAAGATCATTGGTACTTGTTGATTTACATAATTCCTAGGCTACTAGCTAAGATCTTATGCTTCTGTTTACAATGCCTGAATTTGTTTTTTCTTGCGGGTATCAGCGTACAAAGGGCTCTGAAAAAGAAAAGGCTGCACCGTTTCAATTTTCCTGGGGCAGAATAGACAGCAATCAGACATGGATCTTTCCCACTGGGCCCTAACTGAGGCAATTGGTAAAATACCCAGATGAAACTTAATAAATAAGGCTATCTGAGTTGGACTTACAATAAGACAACAGTATTCTTCCTGGATATACCCTTTCTTGAATGACAAAATGTTATGGCCGATTGACAAACAGAGACACCTGCTGATTTTTTTATAGTAAATTCTCAGTGGGCATTTAGGCCTTCCTGCCTGGTATATTTAGAGATGCCTTCCTAATTCATCCAGTAGTATCCCAGGTTCAATAGGCCTAATAGATTTATAATATGTTTGAACCAAGAAATAGTTAAAATGTTTGCATAGGCTAAAATATCTTTTACGGCTTAACTATACTTCAAATCAATATCCCCGGTACAAAGGCGCACCCAGAAAAGTAATGCTATTAAAAGCCGCCTGATCTTGTATAGGTCTAAGTCTAAGTTACAAATATAAAGGAGCATTGGGCATATTTTTGGGGAGCCCGAGTAGAGTTTTAAAGAAATTGTTCTCTGTTATTGTCATGGATTTAATCATACTATGGCCTCAGATCTTGGCACCCTATATAGTAGATGCAATTGCCTCTTCCCTATACATTTGTAACACTGGAATTCAAATATTATTTCCATACGTTTTTGAAAATGTCAATAATGCCTTGTGTTTTCTTCCCCAGGAAACATTTGCTTTATCCAGATATCTAACCCATTTCCTACCTTCCAAAATCCTAATCCTCAGATAGTCAAAATATGCAACCTCCTCAATGTTGGTTCTTCCAATTGTAAGGCTGACACATGTTTGTGGTCCCTGCGACTTAGCACATCTCATCCCTTAGTTGTATCTTTATTAATTTCAAGACTACGCTGTTCGCAAAATTGCACAAACCTCTCTGTTAGCTTCACTAGACCTGACAGGGTTCTCAAAATAAGGACCATGTCATCAGCAAACATTGGGATGCCTATCTTCTCTCCCCCAAAATAGGGGCATCTGACGTATTTGCCTGTAACCCTGGTATCACTCCATCAAAAACCAGATTAAAAAGGGTTGGAGCCAGGATGCAACCCTGCCTTACACCTTTCTCAAGTGGGCAGGGTTTAGAGTGCTCCCCAGTTACGCCCCCTTTCACCTTAGCTGTTGAGTTGTTATAAAGGTCCATAATAGCCCTGAGTAGGGAATAAGGGACCTTCTTTTCAATCAGAGCATACCAGCGTTCACCCTTGGAATAATATTGAAGGCTGCCTTTAGGTCTATAAAGACCATGCATATTTGACCTCCTTTGGGAGGGGGTCACATATTTATGTACAGTTAATTCTAATCTTAACATCTGGTCAATAGCACTCACCCCTTTACGGCAACCCGCCTGCAGAAAGCTCATTGCGCATGTATCTTTTGCCCATTTTTCCAATTTGGTCTGTAGCATTTTTCCAAATATCTTGCTGCTGCCATCCAACAATGAGATCGGACGATAATTTGCTGGAATGCCAGAATCCCCCTTTTACAAACTGGGACTATTTCTGTGTTGTGCCATGTTATTGGCTTGATTCCTGTTTTAAGGATAGCATTAAATAGAAGTAATAAGTAGGGGCCCATTTCATTGGTTCATTAATATAGTGATCCACCGGAATGTAATCTGTGCCTGGAGCTTCACCCCTCGCTTGCATATTAATAGCTGACCGAATTTCTGCTAACGTAAATTACAAGGGTGTTAGATCAGAGCCACAGCCAAAGTACTAAGACTCTAAGACTACTTTCAGGGGACGACATAAAGCAGGCTCTATGCTCCTCAGAGAGAGAAGAGAAGTGGGTGAACCATACATTTTCAGGAATGGTCGTATTGGCATCACTCCCAGTAACTTGCATACCATAAGTGACTATTTTGCCAAACCCTCTGGTTCTATGTCATTGGTAGCCTTCCTTTACCAAGGTGTTCCAGTTCTTAAGCAATCTTAGCCTTTTCTTTTCACCTATCAGTGCCTTATATTCCTTTCTAATTCATTTCACCACATCCTCCCCACCAATATTTCTAGTCTTTACAGCAATCACTCCTTTTTCTTTCATCTTCCTGCACCCGCCATCTAACCAGCCCTCATTTACTGCCTGCTGAATTGCAGCTTATTTCCCCAGTTTGGTAAAAAATGGTGTCAGAGCAGACAGAATAGCTGTGTATTCATTTAAAACTAAGTATGAGATGGCTGTTGAAGTGGAGGAGCATTGTGCACCTATACTAGGGCAGTGTGTGTTACTTTTCAGCATATTAGTGCTTGCAGAAGCAGAGAGTTCCCAACAGTAGCAGCTGTAGGAGTCAGCAGAAACCTAACACAAGTGAGGAGGTCCACAAGCAACGAGCTGTGTTGTCCCAAAGGCCTCACCTCAGCATGGCAAGAAGACATTAATTTCGCAGATGAACTCTGCTGCCCCAAGAAAAGTCAGTGCAGCCCACTGCCCACTGACTCTCCTCCCCCTAATCTGGATTGTGGTCGCAGCCCACCAGGAGATGTGGACATCCCCCTACAAAGCAGGAGATTTCAGTGCAAGTAGGTAAGTCTAAGAGAAAACAGTGTGAATAGAGGATGCCCTCTACAAACTGTACTGCCAAACTACTGACCGCCACTGTAAATTCTTATGGTTTGGTTGGGCTTATTGATTTTATACTTGACTACTGGGATCCACAGTAATGCAGTCTGTACTGGCTTCAATGAGATACTATGCAAGAGTTAGAAATGTTGTTATGAACTGTGATTTACGGATATCTAGAATTCCTATGCAGGCTTCTGCATGCTGCCTTTCCAGGTATGGCATGCAGTAATTATAACAAACAAAAAACGAATACCAAAATAACTAATTGTGAAAAAAACTAAAAACGGGATTGTGAGATGGAATAGTGGTTTTGTGGTGGGGAAATGTATTATAAAAAAAGCAGGGGATTGGAGGGGAACCCCCCAAAAATATACCAAAGAAAAAAGAATGAGTCATCTTGGAATTAGTTATTTTGTATTTGTTATTTTTTCATTAGTTATTTCATTAGTTATAACTGCATGTTACCTCGGGTACAGCCATGGTCTTTTAAATCTCCATTTTATAAAATGTGAGTACTTTCCCTCCAAAGATAGGTCCTTGTCCACACACAGGTTCATTCAGTGTCCTCAAAAGCTTTTGTGTATGTTCTCTTCAAAACCTGGGCAGAAGACTGGATTGTTAACATGTATTTAACAGAAGCATGAGTATTCCATTAGGTGAATATTTCTTCCAGCTGGTGTGCATCATGGCAAATAGTAGGAAATTGTCTAGGTCACAGTTTCATAAATACAGAACAAAAAGTATGTTTTCAAGGTGATCCACAGCAATATCAAAGGAAGATCGTTCAAAGAATCCACCTGTCACAAGTTGAGACGGCAGATATAGTTACTGCCTCACAAGGCGAAGAAGAATTGGAAGTGCAAAGTCTCAATGTTGGAAATGAACCGAATGAACAATTGCAGGTTTAATATTTGAGAAGATATGAACGTGCTATTGCCTCCATCAGCCTGAGCGATAGTAATCCTGCTACCTGGGACAATTCTCCCTCCAAAAGCGGTGATCATGTCTGCCAAATTCTGGTAGAACATGGGCCAGAACAAGTTATGCAGTGTCTTTTCCCTAAAGATAGCAACAAAAGAAACTTTTCTACAACCCATTACAAAAGGATCCTTCCCAACGGAGATGTGCACCGTCAGTGGCTACAGTATTCCACCTCAAAGGACGTGCCTCATTACAAGTTGGGTTGTTGTCGGTTTAATATGGCATATTATCGTATACCACTGCATTACCACTTAGGCGAACTATGACGTGGGCAGAAACTTGGTGGATTCACCTCCAGCAGTGAGCTAGAGGTAAATCTACCAACTTTCCGCACAATTTTGGCAGAATTACTGTGACAGTAATTCTGCCGAAATCCCCCATTCAGTCCAATGGACTCAAATAAATGGGAACTGACACTGCATTCTGCCTCTTAATCCGGCGGCAATACCACCAGACCAAGTGGCAATAATGGTAATACAGTTTGGTGGTATCTGGGTGGATTTACTGCCCAGATACCACCAAACCCGTAATGAGGCGAATCGTGTAAGCGGTTTAGGAGTAATCCAACCAATGCATCATCTCTTACTGATAACATTTCAAAATGACTGCAAAATATGTCTGCAATTCTAGCAGTGCATGAAAGAAGCAGGGATCAGTTGGAAAATATTCAAAGTGGAAGTTACTGGCACCGAGAAAGAAAAAGAAAACAAATGTGTGCCTCATTAAGCAAGCAGAGACGTATTGGCAACAAATCTTAGGACAACTGATTGCTTTACTAAGAGTTCTCAATATGCAAAATCTGGTGTTTTGTGGAACACATGAAAAACTGCATGCATTTGGTAATGGAAACTTCATGAAATTAGTTTAGTATCTAGCTTTATTTGACCCACTCCGGGATGAGCATCTCCGTAAAATAACAGACTAAAATACACATATTAACTAGCTTGGGAAAGATATACAATATGAACTGATTCAGCTTTTAGCCACAACCATTACAGAGGAAATCCTAACCTCAGTTTGGGCTGCCAAGTACTTTTCAATCATTCTAGATTGCACACCAGATGTCAGCCATGTTGAACAAATGACAATGATCCTTCACTATGTGACCATCATGTCACTATTAGACTCTGATCCTTGTGAGCCTGTGTGCATAAGGATCAAGTTACTTTCCTGTAACTCTTATTCTCCAGCATGGGTCTTGCATGGATTCACATACTATGAATATTCCCAGTCATCAGGGTGGGAATCCTCTGTAATATAAAGCAGTATAGCTTTAAGCTAGAAAACCGCTTGTCACTTGCATAGCCTATTCCTGTCACTGTGGCTCATACTGCCACATCCACTGACATTGGCCCTCCTTAACTCCACCCCTGTTGGCCATCTTCAGATTTGGTCAGGCACATAAAGTGGCAGTAGAAACCAAGAAGAGCCAGAGAGGGGAAGGAGGGATGGTCTGAATGTGAACAAGATTTACAGGTAAGTATCTTGTTCCTTCTCCAGCATGGGGTCTTACATGGATTCACAGGCTATGAATACGATTACACAGTAGAACACTCAACACAACCAAAGGAGGTAGCAAGGCTTGAGAGAAGCAATACATTTACCCTTGGAACAGACAGACCTCATGCAAACAGGTTGCAAAGCACGGCTTGGCTGACAAGAGACTCCTCCCTAGAATCCCTGTCACAGTAAAATCTCATGAAGGTGTGGGTAGACCTCCACATAGCAGCCCTGCAGATATCCAGCAGGGTAACCCCAGAGAGGAACGCTGTATTCAAAGGGATAGCTCTGGTTTAATGGGTTCTTGACCAGCCTGGCAATTGCCTGTTGGCCAATTGATAACAATGCCTGATACAGACGAAGAGACACCTGGAAATGGAAGCCTTCGATAGGGCCTTCTCATGCCCCACCAGTCCAAAATTGATGAAAAGCTGAGAAGTTTTCTGAAAATCCTTAGTGCATGCCACACACAATTTCAAGGCACGCAACATGCCCAGTGAATGCAATGATCTTTCAGCAGGCACTGAATGATTTGCAAAGAAAACTGGTAACACCAAAGGTCTGTTTAAAAGAAAGTCTGACGGGGCCTTTGGCATAAATGACAGATGAGTTTGTAGAACCACCTTGGATTGGTGGAAAGATGAATATGGAGGCTTACCGGATAGAGCCTGGATTTCTCCAATACGCCAGGCCAAGGTGATTGCCACCAGGAAGGCGGTCTTCCACAAGAGGAACTTCAAAGATGTCTGATGCAGAGGCTCAAATGGAGCACCCATCAGTTTGGACAGGACCTCATTCAACTCCCACACCGGGTCAGGAGCCTTCACCAGAGAGAATTTTCTGATAAGGCCCTTGAGGAACTCCTTCACAAGCCTGTGAGATCACCGGGAGAGCTTGCCAGGGGTCCGGGTATACCAGGATATTGCGGCCAAGTTCACCTAGATGGACGCATCGGCAATGCCAGCCTTAGCCTGCGCGAGCAGGTAAGGCAGAATTTGCGGTGCTCTGACGCGCTGTGGCGATATCTTTTGTGATTGGCACCATACTGCAAAGTGTTTGTAGCATGCAAGTGTAGACACAGCCCTGGCCTGGTTAGAATCTTCTTGCACTCCAACGGCAGCTAGAAATGCCAAAATTCGAAGGCTGCAGGAGCCAGGCCTTCAGGTTCAGGGATGATGGATCGTGGTGTAAGATTGCCTCTCCTTCCCTGGACAGCAGGTCCAGAAGAGGAGGCCGCTTAATTGCTGGAAACACCGCCAGGTGAAGAAAGTCTTGGTACAAGATCTGTCTTGACCACTCTGGTGCAATGAGGATCATCTTCCAGCGGGATAGTTTGAGTGTGTTGATCACACGTAGGAGCAGTGGAATTGATGGGAATGTGTAAAGGAACAGGTCTTCCTGCAGGAACGAGAAGGCGTTCCCCAAACTCCTTGCCTGAGGATACCTCCTGGCAAACCAATGACACTTGGTGTTGGCTGATGTTCCAGGTCGGTCTGAGGTTGGCCCCATTTTCTGAAGATCTGACAGGCTAGAGCATGCTGCTGGATCTCCCACTTGCGGCAGGACCACAGCTCCCTGCAATGGTGTTTCGAAAGCCTGCCAGGTGGAACGGGAATAGAAACATCCGGTCAGCAATGGCCCACCGCCATAGGGTCTGTGCCTCCAGAGAGAGGATGGCGACCTTGTCCTGCCCTGTTTCCTGAAGCAGTACTGGTGGTTGTTTTGTCCATCAAAACTCTTTCCCAAGAGATGAGAATTGAAGGACTTGAGAGCCCAGAAAACTGCCTGCAGTCCAAGGACGTTGGCATGCAATGCCTTCTCCTCTGGGAGACATAGGCCTTTGGCATATAGGCAGCATGTGTTAGTGCCCCAATCCTCCATTGAGGCATCAGTCGTGCCCGTCTCCTGGTGCGCAGGGGTCCTGAAGGGAGCACCCTTCGAGATGTGTGTCCGAATAGACCACTATTGCAAGGTTTGGTGGAAAGCTTGATTAAGGATTACTCTCACATTCCATGAGCCAGAGATCTGCTTCCACCTGGAGTCTAGGAACACTTGAAGTGGCCTCATCTGCAACCTGCAATGAGGGATCAGGTGGGTGCACAAGAACATCATCTCCAGCAGGGATTTGATGGATCGGACTCTAGAAACGCTGGTCTAGGATTGCTTTTTGACATTTCCCAAGATGGTCTTTATGGGGTAGGAACGCAGGAGACTGCTGTGTGAGCCCTCCAGGAACAGAGCAGCTTGGGGTGGCACCATACAGGATGTTTAACAGTAAATGGACAATCCCAGAGAGGTCAGAGTCTGGACAGTCTCTGCTGTCTGTTCAGCGACCAGGGTGTCAGACCGGGACTGGATCAGCCAATCATCCAGGTAGGTGTAGACATACATCCCCTTTCAATGAAGGTACATCGCCACCAGGTTTGGGGCTAATTTGAGGCGGAAGGGCAGTGCCTTGACTAGGTAGTGTCTTCCTTGGAGAAGGAACCTTACTAACTTCCGATGCTTTGGGGTAAAGGGGATGTAGTTGTGGAATTTCAAGACAAATGCACTCCATTCCTCAGTATTGAGGCAGGAGGAGCATGGAGCCCAGCTCATCAATGAAATTCAGGCCATGCTGAGCAAAGGGGCAATAAAACCTGTCCCTCTGCACCTCTGGGGCTCCAGAGAATACTCCAGATACTGTCTGGTTCACAAGAAGTCATGCAGGTGGAAACCTATCCTGGATTTGTGTCGTCTCAACAAATTCCTGAAGTCCCAGAAATTCAGGATGGTCACGTTACAGCATGTGCTCAGCCAACTGGAGCAGGATGATATCCGGCGTGTCTCTGCTTGATGATGGTGTGCACCCATTTGTCAGTGGAGGTGTTGCACCACTTGTCAACAAACTGAGATAGCCAGCCTCCCACCGGGGTGCTTAAGTGGGGGCTCTGGGACTGGGCCTGATCAGGCGTCTGAGTCCTGGAGGCTTGAGGACGACAATGCTGATCACCCCACCTGTAGCCCTGGTCCTGTCCTCTACACGCCTCCTGTGCAGTTGAGCGATAGGGCTGGCGGTCAGAAGGACTGAATACCTTGGAAATTTAGGAGACCTTGTCTTTCTGAAAGCAAAAGTTCTACTTCCTCTGTTCCATTGTGCCCAGAGAGCATGCTGTTTACGTGTCCATTTTGATGGTGAGCAAGGAATCGTCCACTGCAATGCCGTAAAGGTTATCCCCATCGAGGGCATGTTGACCACCTTGGTTTAAACGTCCTGCCTGATATTCATGGCCCTGAGCCAACATTGATGGCGTACGGCTATTCCGTTGCCCATCTGGCAGAAACCAGATTCAGCATCATCCAAGGTGAACGTGATGGCATGGTTAGAGGCTACTTCCCCCTCTCGAAAAATAACCATGGCCTCTGCCTTCTTGTCCTCTGGCAGGAAATCGAAGATTGATCCAAATTTGAACCAGGGTTATCTGTTGTAGCGAGGCAGGCGTGTCAGGGCGTTGGCAGCCTTGACTGTAGACATTGCAGTGGTAGTTATGAGCTTGCTAGCTGCATCCAAATTCCTTCCCACCTGGTTAGGTGGGACTGAGCAAGAGGATGATGGGTTAGAAGACCTCTTCCTCGCAGTAGCCTAGACTACTGAGTATGGCGTTGGGTAGCCTCTGAGACATTTAGAAACCATCTGTGGGACACTGTATTTCTTGTCCAGCCTCTCCTTTCTTGCCAGTGCAGAAAAGGGTTCTGCATCACCACTCGCCTGTCCTTCCAGTTGTCATCCAGCAGCGGGACTGAGACCACAGTCTTCCTGGAGGAGTTCAGCGTTAGAAGAAGAATCCCTCCTTCTTTTCCTCTGGGACCATTTTGAAAGGCGTGGCTGTCTGGGAAATGTTCGACTGGAAGGATCCGACCTCATCTGGGGGAGGGTTCCTAGATGGAAGGTCTTCATCTAGTGGCTCACCACCTGCATGGACATAGTTATCAAACTCATCCATACCCTGGCCATCTCCATATCTGGGTTTGTCTCTGCAGTAGTACCTGTTCCTGTCAGGTCCAACTCACCTGCAACATGCGGCCATGGAACAGGAGGCGGCAGCAGCAGCATCGCAGGCACTAAAGGAGGCGGAGCTAGGCGGGGCCGCAATGGCCTCGGTGGACTAGACACCTGAGCTGAGCCAGAACCACAGGAGCACGTGGTGGTAGTTGCTGCAGAATTTCCATGACCAAGGTATGTAGTGTTGACAATATGTCCATCTAAATATCTCTTGGAAGTGGATCTCTGATAGTCTGAGGTGCCAAGATTGATGCCTGAGGCCATTGGCTCGTAGGGCGAGCAGGCTGAAGCAGTAGCACACGCCTGAATTCGACTGTGGAAGTAGCCCGACGTATTCAGAAACCTACTCTTCTTCCTCTTCCGACAGAATGGAAAAAGCAGTGACTGGGGCCAAAGACACCACCCCAGGAGGGCCTACAGGGGGCTTGGCAGGCAGCTGAGAGATCCTTGTGGGCCTTGGCAGATAATTGACATCTGGTGGTACCTCCCCTTACTGCTGGTACCTCCCAGGAAGATGCTGAACAAAAGCGCACCTATGGGAGGTGTCGTTGACGAAACAGACCCAGCCGGGGCTGACGGAGGCCTCTGAGGCAATGCTACCCTCGAGTGTCCCATAGTGAATGTAGAGCCAATAATTGGGACGAACACTGGCACCTCCGGCCAGGCAGATGATGTCGTTGACGGAGTGTTTGACGTCGATGATGATGATTTAGACACCGGTTTTTGGGTGGTCGACGAGGACATTGCCATAGTCGTCGACGATGATGCTGCCGATGATAAATGATGCTTCATTGACGGAGAAGGAATAGACAATGTCCAGCCCTCCGTAGATGAGGCTCCTTTTGCTGCCGTCACCGATCCCAATGACTGAGACACCATGGCACTCGTCAAAGAGGAGGTTTGAGCGTGCAACAACTTATCCCTCTTAGGGACCTTCACCACGGAAGCGTCCTCAGAGGATCTCAACCTCTTCTAAGAGGGAGTATGCTCTTTGGGCCTGGTAGCCCTGGTAGAGGCCTGACTGCACACAAATGCCTAGTCAGAGTGCCTATCCTCCTACAGCCACAATACTTTCTTGACTTGGTGGAGAATGTCTGGCAGATGGGGCACCCTTCCACATCGTGGTCCATGTGAAGGTATTAAGTACACTTCTGATGGCGGTATCTGATGAAAAGGTTCTTGTGACTGCATTTTGAACAGGCCTTGAAGAGGTTATTCTCGGCCTCCGACATGGCGCATGAACTAGGTCCAACTCCCTTTGTGGTCTTCATGCAGCGTTCGATCCTACGGAAGTTGGGATCGGGACCGGCAAAGCAACCCCACCGCTGGCAAGTCAAAACGTTGATGTATTGAAGAAAAAATGTGAAGAAAAATATTAAGAAAAGGCAACAATTTTCGGGGAAATCAAGGAGTGAAATCAGAGGACTCTATACTTGGAAAGGGACTAGAATCATGCAACAAAAACTTGTACAAATCTGACAATGGCCACCACGGGAGGCATTTAGGAGGACCAATATTCTTGGCTGCGGCAATATGACCCAAAGTGACAGCAATAGGCTATACAAGCGACATGCAGTAGCTTAAAACTTATACTGAGGATTCCCAGCCTGATGACATGGAATATTCATAGCATTTGTATCCATTTATGACCCCATGCCGGAGAAAGGAACATTTCTTCGGATGTGTTCCACTAAAAGAGTCAACTGGAGCTTGTATGACAGATACTGCCCTCCATCAATTCCAAGAAATGTCATTGCCATTGAAAATGTACATGGCCAAGGATATGATAATGGAAGCAATGTGAATAGGAAAGAAAAAGGTGTACAACAAAAAAAAGATTTGGTTGTAAATCCACATGCTTTGTTCCTTGTAGTGTGCATTCTTTCCATCTGGTTGTTAATGATGCAGCTAAGCATTGCTTGGAGGCAACTGCTTTGACATAGTATGTGTTTATGTGTATTTCTCTGATTCGACACACCACTGTGAACTTCTAATGTTTCATGTTAAAAGTCATGCATTGAAACCACTGAGTGACACAAGATGTGAAGGTCAACTTAATGCCTTGAATCCTCTCTGCTATCAGCTGATGATGTGTATGATGCATTCTTTGAGATATCAAATGACACTAAGCAAACAGGATCATCTGGTAATACCACTTGCTTAGATACCCAAGGTCTTGCAAGGGGTATTTCTAACTTCAGGTTTTATAGTTTCCCTTGTTGTGTGGCATAACTTTCTCTTTGAGGTAAATTTGACAATCAAACAACTTCAGGCAAAACCATTTGATGTGTGTGAACTGAAAAAAAAACAAAGAAGTGGAGTGGTGAAGGGCTTGAGAACATAAACTTGCTGAAGAGTTGGAAATTCTTGTATGCTTTGAGCCTGATTATTCTGTCCCTGTACGAAGGTGGAGGAAATGGTCTGCCTATGAGGCAGATGATAAGCCCATTGAAAGTCCCAAGAAAAAAATAAAAGTTAACCTTTTTGTTGCGATTATTGACACAGCCCTTCAATTTGTGGAAAAGAGATTGAGTCAAATGCATCTAATGAGTTCTGCATGTGGCTTCCTCTATAATTTACACAGGTCGAATAGTAAAGGCTGCACATCACATTTTTTACCACTGCTTGAGGCTAGCTAAAGCGATACTAAATAGGGCCTCTAATGACATTGAGTGCTCAGATGTGTGCAATGAATTGCAAGAGTGCCAGATTGTTCATCACCACAGGATGTACTAAAGTTTGTATACAATAATAATTTGGCATTTGTGTCTTTAATCCTGCGAAAATGAAAGCATGGAAAGTTAATTTGTAATGTGCATTTCCACTTATTTATACATACATCTGGTACGGAGTAACACACAGGCCTAGATATGTTTTATATGTCTGGGCCACCAAAGCCATCATGTATGTTCCATCATTTATGTCAACAGGTGGCACACCACATCTGCTACAGTGTTTCTTGGGTTTTTGCGTGGTTTTAGGGAGTCACTCACTGCTTTTCCTGTGACCGTTAACCCAATTTCGTTTAGGTGTTTTAAGAATATTAATGAGAGACGTATTGCAAATTATTGTTAAATGTACACATATCAAACTTAGCTTGTATTGTGACCGGTTCAGTATTTTATACCTGGTAGTGATGCTTATGTGGTTAAAGGTGTCTAGTATTTATTACCATAACAGCTTTCCTACTGAATGTATTGCATGTCTGTATATAACTTGTTGTTGCTATAGTATCATTGACTGGTTTAATAAATCTGTACTTAAGAAACATAGGCTTTAATATGACTTCCGAAACCTAACACTGCAATTGGGCGTGAGGGTGGGGCATGTGCAATTTCATCCATCAACAACAGAAGACGTGAGCAATGTGTTAATTGTAGGCGATGGGTGTGAGGAGCGTGCAACGCGATCCATCCACTGGAGAAGACATGAGCAATGTGTTAGGTGTAGGTAATGGGTTCCAGCAGTCAGCAACAAAATGGGAATGGGTTGGGTGAGAACGATTAAGGCCCGTAACAGCGGGCACCAATCTGACAGTTTGCATAGGGTGGCAAAATTCCTTGCACCGGCCTTGGGCACATGAGGTTTCCTTTTCAGGTCATCGTGGAACGAAGAGCACCAAGTAGAGGTTATCCATGTATTTCTACTGGCCGAAGATGGGGTGCCACATAGAAAATCACTGCCAGAGTTGCACAAACTCTCAGATAACTGGAAAATGTGGAGGAAAATTCTGAGGTGGTTTGATACCACTACAAGTAGAGGGTATACCATTTGAGGGGGTAGGGGTAGACATTTGTGTTCCCTAAGATCCCCCTACATCCTCTGGCAGTAGGTCTAGCTTTGTGGTAATTGAACATGCCAATAGATATCCAGAAGTCATCCCACTCAAAACAGTGACTGCCAAGGCAGTTGCTAGAGGCCTGCTGGCTATTGTAACCTGAGTTGGTTTCCCTGATTAACTAGTGCCAGACAGAGGCATTAAATTCATGTCCAACTACATGCAGATAAAGTGGAAGAAATGTGGGGGTTCTTACAATGTTTTCTCAGTATATAATCCCCAAATTAATGGACAGTTCGCAAGATTCAACAGGGCATTAAAAGGCAGGATTGGAACTCTTGAAGAGTCCCATGGAATAAATTGGGAACTTTAACTACCATGTTCCTCATTATGAGTCCGGCGGTAACCGTGCCGGAAATTCCAGCAGGTTACTGCCAGAATCGAAGTACTGTTCCGCCTCTGTGATTGCCGGAATCACCGGGGCATTAAAACCCCGGTTACCCGGTAATTCCGGAGGCGGAATTCTGTTAATCCCCATTCCCATGGAGTCCCATAGGACTCCAGGGGAATTGTTAGCAACAATGGGGAAACACGTGTTGAGAGAGTTGTAATGAGGGAGATGCAGTAAAATATCTGCAAAACTAAGGATTAATAAAAATCAAAAATGTATTGTTAAGAATTACCAAGAGAGAGATACAGTCAGGTATCTGCAACATTTAAGGATCAACATTAAGGGCCTCATTACACGGTAGGCGGTGAGCCATGGCGCTATTAGCGCCATGGCTCATGCCGGTAAAATACCGGCACCGCCTTGGCGGAAAGGGGATTTACCGCCCCATCCCAAGGTTGGAGGGGCGGTAAATCCCCCTTCCGCCATTGCCCTTCCCCATTCCCATTTTTGCCCCATAGGGCTCAATGGGAATGGGGAAGGCGCTAATTACGGCACCGCAATTTAGCGGTGCCGTAATTAGCTCCGAGGTCCCTTAGCGGGTTGGTATTTAACGCCTGCAAAAAGCAGGCGTTAAAACTCCAACCCGCTAAGGGACCTCGTAGTAAGGCGGCAGGGATTTACCGGTACCGGTATTTTACCGGTACCGGTAAATCCCTACCGCCTACCGTGTAATGAGGCCCCAAGTATTCCTTTGAAGAGTTATCAATCAACGGGTGTGGAGGAAACACCCCATACTAAGCTGTATAACAGATTAAGAAATTTTCGTGGAAATCCAACATTTATTTGCATTAAAGATCTGAGAGCGAGTTACACAAACATTATAAGGTGTGAAGAAAACACTGAATTTGAAGTACTTTTTGTTTGTATATCTTTTAATAAATTGTGAAAAATTATAAGAAATGACTGACTCACCTAATTTTTGAAAGGTTGGCGCATTTGAGCAACTTCTATAAACCTTCTCTTTCTTTGTTGCATCTGTGTAACAGCCACACAGTTTTGGAGAAAAACTCATGCTGACAACCTAGCACAATTATCTTGAATTGTGCATTTGGCTACTTTTGTTATGCACTAAAAATAGCGGTCGCCAAGGGAATATTTCTTTATTTAAGGCTGGTAAGGTTTTTTCTAATTCTCATTATAAGTATGGTGGTAAGGTAACAATGGTGCCGGTAGGGCTACGGGCACTGTTGCTACCATACCGCCATACTACGAGCTGTGCTCACGGGTGCCTGTCAGCCCGCCAGGTCAGACCTGGCAGGCAGAGCGGCACCAGCCAGCACAGCAAGTTGGATGCACCGGCACCTTTGGAAACGGTGGCGGTGCATCCGGCATCCCCATTCCCATTAAGCCCTATGGCGCTCAAATGGAAATGGGGATCTACCGGGTCTGGCGACCACGAAAGGGTAATTACCGGTAATTGCCCATTCGCGGGTGCCAGACCCGGATGCAAGTTTGGAGGCAGCCTTGCCGGTTTTACCGGCAAGGCTACCTCCAAACTTGTAATGAGGCCCAGTGTGCCTACCAGTCTAGAAGATACAGGAAGTAAGACAAAGGGCCTCATTACGACCTTGGGGGTAGCCATGCCGCTATTGGCGGCATGGCTGCCGCCGAAATCGCGTCCGGGTTCCCAGAATGAGGAATTACCGGGCCATTCCGAGTTCGGAGGGCCCGGTAATTCCTCCCTCCAGGAACCCGGGCCCAGACCTTCCCATTCCCATTTCAGCTCCCATAGGGCTGAATGGCAATGTGAGAGGGAGCAAACAACGGGCCGATTACGAGTGGCCCGTTGTTTGCTCCCTGTTCCCCTTGCGGGACCAGGTAACGACGCCTGGTTTTACCAGGCGTCCTTACCGGGTCCCACGAGGGGACTTCATGATCTGGCAGAACGGGTTTAACGGATCCACCCCCTTTTGCGTAGCCCGTTAACCCGTTCCGCCAGGGTCGTAATGAGGCCCAAAGTCAGATCCAACATCAAGTCTGAGGTGAGCACCTCTTTCGTAGTCATTGGTCCAGATGGGTATTCTTGGTACTAAAATATTTGAGATACTGTGTGAGTTCTTAATGCTGTCACCAAGACAGATCCTGATAAGTTGGTGAACAAAATAGATGCTGTCAAGTACCTTCGCACTTTTGACCTTACTTCAGGCTATTTGCAAAGAGCTCTGACAGAAAATGCAAAGGAGAAGACTGCATTTTCCACACCTAATGGTCTTCAGCAGTTCAGGTTAATGCCCTTTGGGTTCAAGAATGCACCAGCCACTTTTCAAAGGTTTGCCAACCATGCCCTTAATGGACACGGCATGGCATATCTTGATATTGCAGTTTTCAGTCCCACCTGTGAAGAACATGAGAGAAACCTCCAAATTGTATGGTTGGCCCTTCAGGAGGCCCATTGGCTAAACAAGTCAACCAAATGCCAGATTGGTCAATGATCAGTGACATTGCTTGGGCATGGAGTTGAAGTGGGAAGATTCAGCCTCTCAGCCTCTTCTAAGCAAAGTGGAAGTTGTAGAGGACCGGGAGTCCCCCAAAACCAAGCCCATGTGAGGGATTGTCTATGCCTCACTGGGTACTACAGGAACTTTATGGCAGATTATGGAACATTAGCTGCCCCATTACTCCAAAGGAACCTAAAAGTTATTGTGGACTGAGTAATGTAAGAAGGACTTGAAGACATTGTTGTGCCAGGCCCCAGTTCCCAGGGCCACCTAACTATCTGAGACCCTTTATAGTACAAACTGATTACTCTGATACTAGAAAAGCAGCAGTCCTCTCACAGCTAGCTGACAAAGGCCGAGAACACCCTATTTGTGTCATCAGTCCCCAGCCTAAGGAAAGAGAATTCAGGTGGGCCACTGTGACAAACAAATGTTTTGCCATCATGTTGGCCCGTAGGAAGCTGAGGCCCTACCTCATTGGGACTCACTTCACCATACAAACTGATAATCATTAGGGGTGAAATCCCTAAACTGCTCAGGTGGTCCATAAGCCTTCAAGGCTATGACTTTACCTTTGAGCATAGACCAGGTACACATCATTGCACTGCTGATAGTCTGTTCAGGATATATAACAGACTGGATCAAGAAACCTCTCCAGGAGCGGATTAGATCCGCCCGTCCATAGTCTGTAGAGGAGGGAGATACAGGGGGCTGAGTGTCAGGAAATATTCTTCTTTTTTCAGCTTTCCCTCCATAGACATCAAGGGCACACCCTTCGTTTTGCTATTGTTTTGAACCTTGCCTGATTTTAAAGATACTGAAGACATTTTGCTCCACTTACCTTGCTAATCTCATCTGTTTTTTAGGCACAGATCAGCCCCTACTATCAGTGCAGGGGAACTCAATAGCAAAGGTCTTGGTTTTGTTTTTCCTGTACACATCATCGTAAGAGAAGTACCATAGAGACACCTTGTGTCACTTCGCTTTAGCAACTTTATAGTTACTTGCATGATGTTTCCAGTATGGGCTAGTGTCAGCGGTTACTTTAACCATGTTTTATTTTTATATTCTCATACACTTTTGTATTTGACCTCTTAATGCCATATACTCTAAAATAGATGTGCCACAAGATTTTCGTCCATCCTTTGACTATCTTATACTTGAACTTCTTCCAGCTAAGAGTGTCAGTATTTTCCATTCAAGGTAAACCCTTTCCTGTGCAAATTCCAGGAAGACACATTATTTGTTATTCCTATTCTTTCTTATTAAGGGTCAATGGTCAAAGTGTACACTTGTGGAACACCCTCTTTTTAAGGGTCCTAAACAAGAAAACCAGCCACTCCAGAAACAAAGAGCCACATGGCGCTGCCACAGCTCGGGAGCTTCCATTTTATTTTTAAATTCAATTTTTATTGATTATTTGAAAACAACAGCATAGGTACTCAAATCTCAAGATTTGGGCAATCGCCCTCAACAAATCAAACTATAGGCCATTATTCCCTGCGTTTATTCCCCCCCTCCCACCCACCCCACCCAGTATCTCAAGCGATACAGTCTGCTTATAGAAGTGATGCGGCATAGGGCAGCATCGATCCAGGTTTTCTCCGCCAGTGGTTAACCGGCTTTCCAAGTTCCAGGTCCATTCGTTCCATGTCGGGGCTTGTTTTTGGGCCGGGCCAAGGGCGCCTGAGGGTCTCAGGACGTGACCTCTGTTTTGCCAAACACCTCTTGAAATTGCAGCCAGTCTGTCTCTATTTGGGTGCTTGAACCATGTAGGGCCG
Organism: Ambystoma mexicanum; assembly: GCF_040938575.1. Classification (NCBI taxonomy): domain Eukaryota; kingdom Metazoa; phylum Chordata; class Amphibia; order Caudata; family Ambystomatidae; genus Ambystoma; species Ambystoma mexicanum. The sequence continues at coordinate 402,024,391 of NC_090940.1, forward strand.
CTGTAAGTCTTTCCATAAGGAATATGTCTTTGGCTAACATCACCCATTCTCTCTTTGTGGGGAGGGCGGGTCTCTTCCATGTTCTAGCATGGGCCGCTCTGGCTGCCAACAGTAGGGAGTGTGAGAGGTCCAGTAATTTTTCCCAGTGGTCATCCTTATGCTGCAGGCCAAACAATATCAAAATCGGGTCCAGTGGGAGTACACCTTCCCCCGCCTCTTTCAGCCAGCTGAGAACTTTGGTCCAGTAAGTTTGGACCTTCCCGCATGTCCACCACATCTGCCAATATTTGCCTTTTCCCCACACCCGTGCCAGCAAAGGGGGATTACATCTGGGAACATCCTAGAGAGTGTGATCGGGTCATACTGCCATCTGTGCAAGAGTTTAACAGCATGGGTTTTGTATTGGCAGGAGATCGAAGTCTTAAATGATCTACTAGAGAGTCGCCCCCAGAGACCGTCTCCGATCCTACAACCCAAGTCCCTTTCCCATTTCCCTCTGAGGCTTTTGGTGGTTCCCTCCCGGGGGGTTAAAAGGGCAGAGTAAAGGAGTGAGATGAGGCCCTTCATTACTACGTGGGTGTCTAAGATTTTCTCAACTGGGGTGAGTTTTCTTTGTAATTTGGGCTTCAGTTTTGGTTTCATTAGGATTCCCTTAAGTCTCAGGTAGAGGAGTGGGGAGAGCCTACCTATTCCCAGGGACTCTTCAAGCTCCTGGATACTTATAAAGGACTCCTCCCTGACCAACTGACCAACTCTGCATAGGCCCGGATCAAACCAGGGCTGATAGTGTTCGTGGCCTGGGATTTCCTCTAAAACTGGTGTGGACCAGATGTGACTCATGGGGGAGGGCCAAGTGGTCACCTTCTCTCCGTGTCCCTTACCCTCCAGCGCCTTCCACATTGTTACTAGTATTGGGTGTTCCCTAATTCTCCTTGGGAGCTTTTTCATCGGGACCCATAACCACTCACCCACTGTGACAGGGCTCAGGAGGGAGTTTTCAAGAAAGACCCATTGTTTGTTGGGATCCTCTGTGAGGTGGGGGGCCAGGGTTCTGAGCTGGGCTGCTCTGTGGTAGGTTTGTAAGTCTGGGAGGCCGACCCCCCCTCTATCCTTGGGGAGGGTGAGTATTTCGTAACCTATTCTGGGTCTCTGGCCTTGCCATAAGAATTTCGTTATGCGTTTTTTGGCTTCTTTAAGGAGTGCTTCTGGGGCTTATAAAGGGAGTATCTGGAAAACATACAGGACCCTGGGGAGGAGGTTCATCTTTATAGCGTTTATTCTTCCCATCCATGAGATTTGCCCCCTACCCCATGTCTCCATCTCTTTGAATAAATTATCGAACAGCGGGGAGTAGTTTGCCTGGCTTAAATCTTCGTGGGGCCGGACAATATTGATCCCCAGGTATTTGATCACTTCGGTACAAATTTGAAAACCCAGGAGAGACAGTTCAGTCAGGTCCCTGTCTGCATCTGGGGCAAAGAGAAGATCATTGACTTCCCTATGTTTATCCTGAAGCCTGAGAATTGGCCAAACAGTTTGATAACCCGAACGGCAGCCGGGACAGAGCTAGTAGCTTCCCTCAAGTGGAGCAGTATGTCATCTGCATAGAGGCCGAGCTTGAAGGTCCGACCTCCAACGTCAATACCGCGGACCATCGGGGCACATCTGATGTACTCCGTGAGTATTTCCATGGTCGTGGCGAACAGGATTGGGGAGAGAGAGCAGCCCTGCCTCGTCCCCCTTTGCAGGCTGAATGTTCGTGACAGGCGACCATTTACCATGACTCTAACAGAGGGGTCTGTGTATAAGGCCCTAATGGCTCGTCTGATTCCCTCACCGAAGCCCAGTTTGACAAGGACTCCATGTAGAAACTCCCAGTCCACCCTGTCGAACGCTTTTTCGGCGTCAATGGCCACCAAGACAGGGTTGTATCCCTTCGGGGCTGCTTCCCTCATAAGGTGTAGGGTTTTACGGAGGGTGTCCGCCCCCTCTCTCCCCTGTATGAAGCCCACCTGGTCGGAATGGATGAGCACCGGCATATGGCTGTCTAGTCTAGTGGCTATGATCCTGGTGAACAGTTTAGCGTCCACATTCAGGAGGGAAATTGGTCTATATGACCGGCAGTCTGCTGGATCTTTGCCCTCCTTCGGGATAACTGTTATCAGTGCTTTGCCAAAAGACGGGGTGCCCTCCCGGTCCTCATGATATTTGTGAATAGGCCCGCCAAGAACCCGCTAGCAGGCCTCCAAAGGCCTTATAGAAGCCTGCGGTGAATCCATCCTCCCCGGGGGCCCTGCCCAGCTTAAGTCCCGATATTGCCTTGAGTACCCCCTCGCTCGTTATTGGGGCGTCTAAGGCTGATGCCTCTAAGGGGTCCATCACAGGTAACGTTACTCCTCCGAGGTATGCTCCCAGTGCCTCCGCCTCCACTTCTCCTTCCCTCCCGTAGAGAGTCTCGTAAAACCCCGCAAATTCCTCCACTATACCCTCGGGATCCGTTTTTGCCCCCTCCTCCCTGCTTGAGATCCTTGTCACCCATCTATCTTTCCATTGGCCCTGGAGTTTGGCTGCCTTATCTCCTTTTTCATAATACATTTGACGCAGGTGTTGGAGGCACACTACAAATTTCCCCTTCTCCAATGCTCTCAGCTCTTGCCTTTTCTCCCTTGTATCCCCCAAGTCCCTTTCCCTCTCTTCGTCACCCTTCCCTTCAGATCCCTCCAATGCTATTATCTCCGCCCGTAGCCTATGAGCCAGGAGGGTCCTGGTCCTTTTTTTGGAAGCCCCTCTCTAATCACAACACACCTCCAGGTCGCCTTTGCTGCCTCCCATACTGTCTCTATGTTGATTTCGCCCGTGTTGTTCAGTTCGAAATATTCGTTGATCGCCTTCTCCATCTCCTCCTTAAAAACCACATCCCTAAGTAGGAGGTCATTGCATTTCCACAGGGATTCTCTGGGCTTCAGACCCGATACACTAATATCTGCCCAGACCATATCATTGTCCGACCAGCTAACCGGGCGGATGGTGCAGCCCTCCACTCGGCTCATGTTCTGGTGCCCCATGAAAAGGTAATCTATTCTCATTCTGGTGCCATGGACCGCTGAGAAAAAGGTGTATCCCTTTCTCTCCGGCTGCAATTCCCTCCATGTGTCCACAAGCCCATAGTCCCACATCAGCTCCCAGAATTTCCCCTGGGGTCTACCCCCTCTGCTGCCTAGCGGGATGGCCCCTCCACTATGGTCTAGTTCCCGATTTGCCCACATGTTAAAGTCTCCACCCAGTATAAGGAGTCCCTCTGCCTTGGCCATTTTTCTCTCCCATTGCCTCTTTGAGAAATTCAGCCTGGCCCACATTAGGACAATAGATAGCTGCTAGGGAGACCCTGGAGTTGTGCAAGTTACCCGATATAATCATGGCTCTACCTTCTTCCCTCCCCCACCAGGTTACCTCTGTAAGTCTCTGGTTTCTCTGCAGGATGATCCCGACTTCGCTCCATTTCGTGGGAGCGGATGCCCAGAAGGTATGGCCCACGTGCGCTCCCGGGATGGCCCTCTCCTCTCCCATGACCGTTCTAGTTTCCTGGACGAAAAGGACATCTATTTTAGCATTCTTCATTTCCCTCCCCAAGAGGGAGCGCTTTGCTGGGGAGTTCAGACCCTTTACATTGAGTGAACCAATTCTCAGTGACTCATCCCGGCCCCTATTCTCATTGTCTGCCATTGGATCCTTGCCTTGTGTATACCGTCTTCTCGGATCTATGCATGCTGCCGCCTTCCCATGTGGTTTTGAGACTGTGAGGGTCCCCAAAATCTCCAACCCCAACTTCCTCCCTTCCCTCTTCCCCCCTCCTCCTCTTTATCGCGACGCCTGCCAACGGGCAAGCCACCAGGGTGAATGCAAGTCCATCCACCGCAGTCCCCTTGTTAAGCTCAGCGTCCTCGGCCGGGCTGTTTGATTCAATCTCTCGATTTCTCTAATGGCGAGCCTCTGACCACTTAGTCCGCTTCCGCTTCCGTTGTGGGGGTGTTTAATTTCTTGAATTTCCTTCGGCCCTTTATCTTCTTCTTTGTGGACCCGGGGCCCTCTGGCTCCCTCCTGGCGCTCCAAGGATCCTGCCCCTCCATCTCGTTTCCATCCTCTGGGGTATCCCATTTGATTACCTGCAGCACTTGGGATGCCTCCTTGCCGCTGGTCACTCTATAGTCCACTTCTGCGCGCTCGAAAGACAAGGCGAATGGGAAGGACCACCTATATCTTATGTCCTGACTGGTGAGCCACTGGGTGAGTGGCCGGCACTCTCTTCTGCAGGTAAGCGTGAAAGCCGAGAGGTCCTGGAAAATCCTAACTGCGTCTCCTTCGAACAAGAAGCTCTCCAGCCTTCTCGCTTTCTCGAGGACCTCCATTTTCTCTCTGTAGCAGAGAAAGCGCACAACTATGGACCTTGGGCCGCCCCTCGCTCCACCTCCCCCTCGGTGGGCTCTTTCCAGCCGGACTTCCTTGCCCCCCTTGAGTGTGAAGAGTTGGTTAATGAGGCCCTGAACCTTTCTCCCCACGTCTGCGGCAGTCTCGTCTCTCTGTTGAGTCACACCCATAATGCGCAGGTTGTTTCGGCGTTCTCTGTTCTCTAGGTCGTCCATTTTCAGGGCTATGTCCTCCTCTCTGATTTCTAGGTCTGTTAGCTTCGCTTCGTATTTCATGTCTAACAGGTCTGTTTGGAGGTGGTTGTTTTCCATTCCCTCCATTTTTTCCTCGAGCGTCTCCACTCTCCCCCTGAGATCAACTATAGAGGCTTATATGTCAGTTCGGATCGCCTTTATCTCCTGGAGGATGTCCTTGAGGTCGTCCTTCGTTAGCACTGTGGGGGGGGGGGTCGACACTCGAAGGCATGGTGACTCTGTGTGGTTCTCCGAGGGGTGCGTTGGACCGGTGGAAGCGTTGGAGGGAGTGGATTGCGCGCGTGGGCTGGGTCGGTTCCAGCGTTCCGATCTGTGGGTGCACTTTGGAGTATGGGGGGTGCGGGGGCGCCCCTCACCCCACCTCAATGTCTTAAAGTTCCCTCTGGTCGTCTTGGGCCCTCCCCGCTTCCGTGGTGGCAAGCTCGCATGTGGGGGGGGACCCCGGAGATGGCTCAGGTCCTCACGAGGGGGCCTGAGATTGTAATCGGGGCCTGCTTCCCCAGATGCGTCACGGCTGAAATGTTCCAGGGGGCCCCCTGTCCTCCAGGGGGGAAGGCCAGGCCAGCTTTTTTCGAGTGGATTGTACTGTCTCAAGTATCAGTTCTCCCCCCTGCGCTCCTCACATTCTTCAGGCCGCCGGGGGCCGCCACACGTCTGTTGTGGGCTCGGACTCCTTCACTGGAGACCCCCTTTTCGAGAAGGCCTCCGTGCACGGGGGATGGGTCGGGAAGCTCCTGGAGTCCTGATTTGCTGATGGTGGTGATTTCCCAGGGAGGCCTTGCACTGGAGCGGTTCTTGGTGGTGTGGGGCTCCCACCAGGACGCCCCACTCGCCCCCGGCCCCGCGCGATGTCCACTCGCCACCGGGGCAGAGCTCCAGGGCCCGCACGGTGTTCGCGCACAGTGGGGGCGTGCTCCGGCGTCCTCCTCTCGGTGCTATGGGCAGGAGGGGGAGCCCCCAAAACTCCGGTCTTGGACCGCGGCTGCGGAGGTCGGCGACCGGCGGCTCCGGGCTCCGCGGCGGCTCCGGCTGAGGCCTGGGGCACTGTGAGATGTGACGCCTCCAGTGGCTCTGCTGCACGGTTTCCGAAAAGGTGTCCTCTCTGTTGCTCAGCGAGCGGGGCCTCAAATCGGGGCCAGGCGGTATCCACTTTCGGAGGAGCGCTAGATTTGTTGGCCCGCTGCCGCGGGGGCGCATGTTCCCGTCGGGGTTACTCCAAACTTCCGGCCGGGGATTGGCTCAGAGTGCTAGGCCCTGCTGTGGTGGAGGAGCGCTGGTCTCACACGTCCAGCATGCTCCGCGCCCCCTGGCGGTCTCCTGGAGCTTCCATTTTTAAGAAGAAAATAAGATTTGTTTTAAAGTTTTTTAAGGGGTAGCAAGGGAGACCTCATGGGTTGCAGGTGCAACCCCTGGAGACCCCCAAATAATATCCCTGACAGGCAGCAACCAATCAGGCTCCCGGCATTCAGGCCACTCAACTAAAACAAGACACACAAAACACAGGATGTGGATTACAGGCAACTCCTAGCTTTTCCGAGCACTATATTGTATACATTCCAGTTTCAGTCAGGCAGGCTCAGTCATTGTGTCACACAACCAAAACCAGACACCCACAACACAGAATGTGAGTTGACTCCTCACTCCATTCATACAGGCTCCACCCATGGTTGGACCTTCAGCACAAAGTCCCTGCGAAGGCTCCAGCCAGTCTGGCATGGGTTCCCTCCAGGACCATATATGGTCCTTTGACCCAACATCCAATCAGGGGAAAGGAACAGAGTCAGGGCTTCTCCGGACTTTGAGAAAACAAGAGGTCAAGGCAATAGAAGCCAAGAGGCTACAGTACACATCTTGCCTTTGTTCAGGAATCAATTGATTCCTATGGCAAGGCATTGGTGTCCCAAAATGGAGGACACCCAGAGTCAGTGTTAGGTCAGCATGTAGCTGCGACCAACCCATACCCTGCGGGCAACACGCAGGTGCCCCAAAAGACACACTAGGGGTACAAGTGTCTACCCCTATCCGGGTGCTATAAGGGTAGCCTGTGGGTATTGTTCATCAAATGGTTAAATGAAGAGCTGCACTGTTAGGGGTTCAGGACGGACCCTCCTGGCAGAAAACATACAGAAAAAGCATACACAGACGTGGTAGGACAAGGACTAGGAGGCTCTGTCCCTCCAATAGGCATTTCCAGCATCGCAATCTTTAAGTTACAGACACATCAAAAGTGACGGCTTAAGCTGATGCTGGAAGAGAAACATTAAACATTATTACAATTGGAAACACCTGCCTTAAGGACTGTATGTAGCTTAATTGGCAATGTGAAGTTCCTACACCCTGATATGATATGATATGATATGATATGGGATTTGTAACGCGCCTATACACAAGTGTTTCAAGGCGCGACGAGGCAGGGGGGGGAACAAGGGGAGACAGACAACGATCCTACTAGGCCAGGTGTCATTCAGATCGCGCAAGTGGAAAGGGTAGAGGGAAAGGGAAAAGTGCAAGGGGGAAAGGGAGAGGTGAAAGTGCAGTACAGGGTTAATAGCATACAGCAAACAGGATAAATAACAAGGGCCAGCTGGTGGCAAGTGCGAAGTAAGTGCCGACAAGTGCTGGGAAGGGGGGCAGTAGGGATACAGACACAGTCCCGTAGTACAGGGGTTGCTATGGAGGCAGTGCAGGGGAGAGTGGCTGGGCCAAGGACCAAGAACGGTGAGTGGCCCAGTTGCAGATTCAGTGTAGTTTCAGTAGTATTAGCAGGGGAGAGGGGGAGAGAAAGCAGAGGCAAAGGGGAAGGTTTTGAGGTGCTTCCGGAAGCGGAGATGGTTCTCCTCAAGTTTCAGGGAGGCAGGAAGGCTGTTCCAGAGGGAGGCCCCTGCAGCGGAGAGAGATCTGCCCCCAACTCGTTGTTTGGAGAAGCGGCTGACCCTGAGGGAGTTGGAGGCGGATGAGCGAAGAGCTCGAGAAGGAAGATATTTAGGAAGAGAGAGTTGAAGGTATTTTGGCCCAAGTCCCCAGACGGCTTTGTGGACAATGCAGAGGGTTTTGAACTTGATCCTCGCAGTCACTGGGAGCCAGTGCAGTGATTTCAGTCCTGGAGAGATATGGTCCCTGGGCTTGAGCCCAAGGACAAGTCTCGCAGTCCTGTTCTGGATGAGTTGCAAAGGGCGGAGAGTAGAGGCAGGCAGATTTAGATAGAGGCTGTTACAGTAGTCCAGCTTCGAGAGAACAAGGGCTCTAGAGACAGTGAGCTTCTGGGGGAAGGAGAGGAAAGGAAGGATACCTCTGAGGAGGTGTAGCTGGTAGTGTGACTTCTTAGAGACGTCGGATTTGTGGGAAGAGAAGGAGAGTGTGGAGTCGAAGATGACCCCAAGGTTTTTTGCCTTGCAGGTAGGAGCAGGAAGAGGGCCAAGAGAGGCCGGCCAGAGAGCTGCAGGGAAGGAGGGAGTGGGTGTGCCGATGAGTAGAATCTCAGCCTTACTGGCATTAAGGCAGAGGTCGTTGGCGGCACACCATTCCTGGATAGCAGAAATACAGTCAGAGATGAGGGAAGGAGAAGAGGAGGTCGAGGGTAGCCTGAAAATGAACTGGGTATCATCCGCATAGCACTGAAAGTTGGGGCAGAGAGCAGTGATGAGGTGGGCGAGAAGTGCCAGATACTGGTTGAACAGCCAGGGAGAGAGGTTAGATCCCTGGGGGACACCACAGGTAGAGAAAAAGATGTCAGAGAGGAAAGACCCCAGTTGGACCTGGGAGGGTCGATTGGAGAGGAAAGAGGTCAGCCACGCCTGAGCCTGACCAGTGATACCCAGGTTATCACGGAGACGGTTGAGCAGGATGGTATGGTTGACAGTATCAAAGGCAGAAGAGAGATCAAGCAAAATGAGAACACATGGAATGTCAGAGTCAAGGTTCGAGAGCAGATGTTCAGGAGAGCAGTTTCCATGCTTCTGGCAGCTCTGAAGCCAGACTGATGGTCATGAAGACCTCCAACAGATTCAGCATGGAGATTGAGCTGGGAGATGGCCACTTTCTCCAGGAGCTTGCCCAGGAAGGGGGTGATAGAGATTGGGCGATAGTTAGCCGGGCAGGAAGGGTCAGAAGAGGGTTTCTTAAGAAGAGGGTGCACAAGGGAGTGCTTCAGAGGGGATGGGAAGGCTCCAGAGGCAAAAGAGTGATAGCAGAAGTCAGCAAGGGCAGGAGCCAGGGAGTCTATGTGGTCCTAGATAGTCTTGGAGGAACAGGGGTGGACCTGTTTTGATGAGACTTTCATAGATCGGACTTATCTTGAAACCTCGTCAGCAGAAAAAAGGGGAAAGGCAGAGAAGGAGAGAGGAGGGGTGGCTGCAGAAGGGCCAGAGGAAGGGCAGAGAATAGAGGGGGGGAGGTGATAGGAGGAGAGTGAGGACAGGATGTCCTGAGTTTTTGAAATGAAGTGAGAGGCCAGTGCCGTGCAGAGGGCCTGGGAGGGGACAGGAGAGGTAGAGACTGCAGCAGGGTTGGCCAGCTCCTTGCAGATTTTAAAGAGTTCGGCCGAATTGTTAGATGCCGCAGAGATGCGGGTTTGGATAAGGGCTCTCTTCTTGGTGAGAACGGAGAGCCGGTATTGCCTTTGGAGCAGGCGACAGGCCAGTTTGTCAGAGGATGAACATGAAGCACGCCATTTCCTCTCTGCCACCCTGGCACTTGCGTTTGAGGGTGACGAGATCTGAGTCATACCAGGAGTTACATTTGGCTTTGGGCATCTGGCGGATACTCATGACAGGGGCAAGGATATCAAGAGTCACAGATATAGCAGAGTGGAGAGGGCTGTGTCAGGGTGGGAGTCAGCCGAAGGGGGAGGAGGGGGCGAGAAGGTGGCAGAGAAAGCCTCAACTGACACGCGCTTCATGGGTCGGATGACCGAGAAGGAAGGTGGCAGTGATGGGGGTGGCTTTGCCTGTGGGGTAGGGAGGGTGAGGTGGGAGGAGAGGAGAAAGTGATCACTCCAGGAGAGAGGAGTGGAGAGAGGGACAGAGAGGGGAAGGTCAGAGGAGATCAGGGCATCAAGAGTGTGCCCTGCAGAATGAGTCGGCCCAGACGGGAGAATAGAGAGTCAGAGCGAGTTGCAGAGGTATCGAAAGAGTCCAGAGGGGTGACAGGAGGTATCCAGGTGGATGTTGAAATCACTAAGAAAGAGGAGTTGAGTGGTTGAGGACAGGAGTGAGGAGGAGAGGTCCGCCCACTCGGAGAGGAAGGAGGAAATTGTAAGGGATCAATTGGGACCTCAAATTGTGCCGGGGGAATGCACAGTTTTAGTTATGGAACTACCTACTGTGCAAGATTGAGGAGAATCATCATAAACAAATTCAATCTGGTACAGTTCTTTTGCATTCAGATTAACATCACATGATAGATGGTTATGTATCTCTGTTGTATTAAGTATCTGAAAGGACCTCTTATGTCACACTGAATATAATCGCTAGGTGCTATTTTCACTGAGATTTGATAGATGTGTTCCAGGGTCTCTAATTATAATGTTAGGCTCCATGATTGATGTTAATGTTGCTGAGGACTTTTCGGACAACTGAGTGGGAGCCAAAGACGAATTAACTGTACACTTAAAGATTCTTGTGTGAAGAAAACTGTCCACTGAAAAGAATAATTGCTAATTATTAGTGACAAAAATAAACCCAAAACAGAAAAATACAAGACATACATACACAGGCTAGTTTTACATTGAGCTATATCAGTTACAAAATGCAACAATATTTACATGCCAGTTAACAATAGATAAAGATAACTGAATTATATAAATCTTACATTAAACCCAGACACAATTCCAAGTGCCTACATGAAATAAACACATATGCCTATATAAAAAATAGGCTTGAAATAGAATTAGATATTCCTCTTATAGCACCCTAATTCAAGAGCTAGAAACGCCCCCAGGGCATCATCAACTGATTTCTTAGTCCCCTATGCCACACTTTTGTAGCCAAAAACAGCAACAAATAGGTTGCACTTCAACATTAACTATTGATCCTTTAACATGTATAAACACAACCCACATAAGAGTCCACTCTGACTTTATATATAGACAGGGTCTGTGCAGGAGTTCACTCTTCTATCAAGGGAGTTCAAAGACACAAAGATAGCAATATAGTAGGACACACACTTTATGTATGGACAAGGTCCATCTAAGAGTTCACTCTCACCAGCACTTCAGAGACTCATTGGCCCGCAGTTACTCAGATGTCAAGGTGTTATGTAGCAGGGTGAGAAGTTTCATACATTATGAACGTGGGTTTAGGTGTTAGCTGTTAAACATGTATTCTAATTAGACAAAATCTGTTTAAGGGACCACTGTGACAAAATGACTACCAAACGGCTGAAATTACCAGGGGTCAAGTCAGGGGTACATGTGCGAGCATGGAGCTCCCCACTTTTTTCAGAGGGCACCTTGATATGCTAATTTCCGTTGACACCACATTCAATTGGTATGTTATTGAGTCCCCCCTCTTTTTTTTAAGGACTTGACCCTTGGGGATTAGTAGCAGCTAAACCACCTACTCAGCCCCACAGATGGTTTTGTAGTAGTGTGGGGCTGAGTAGGCGTCAGCATAGCCAAACAAGTATACCTCCATAGCCTGTGTTTGTAGCACAGGCAAAGGGAAAATGATACAGGCTAGGCTGTGAAATGATACAGTTGCGACACAAACAACAATACTATGCTTGTACCAAAATAAAAAAGAATTTCCAATGATGGTTCTATAAAATAAGGAATTTGATAAAAACAATCAATACTCTCAACAAATCAAAACAAGCTAGCCCGCATTGCCTGAAGAAATCCTGACAGGCCGCATTTTCCAAACCAGGAATTGCATTTGCCTGAAATCTTGCATGCCTCCCGTGAGAAACCTGAAGGTGTCTCACTTACTAGTCCCCAGGGATCTGTCATCCAGGTGGCCAGGACACGGCCATCGCTATTGGATCTATTTCCTGGGGGTAGACCAGTGTGGCAGAATCACCTGGAGGAGGGGTCCTCAGGGAGTGGAAGTGGGACACCAACGGGTGAGAAGTGGTATCCCGTTTCTTATAACACCTTTCCCCCATCCTACCATGTAGGATGCTCGGAAACTCTACCCCCCCATCTCCCTTTTCCGACACAAACACTTTCTTATATCACAAAAGACAACGGATTAACACCAGATCTGCTTACCTGACATGTCCCAACAAAAGGGTCAGGCAGTGTCAGGCAATTAATATTAACCACACACACCTGAGGGCCCTCCCCCTTCCCCACAGAGATAAAAGGTGGCGCACGAGAGAACACACGAGCAAGGCAGACCGCACGATGAGACAGCTATTCCAGGACAACAGTTCAAGAGGAGGAGAAAAGCGACGAGAATGGAAGGGGCGACAAGGAGCGAAGATGCCTTGCACTTTTTGACCCAGACCTGCAAAGACTCCATAGAAGGAATCATAAGACTGCAAACAATAGCCAACGTGTGCTGTAGCAGATGTCAACGGTGCACAGAGCTCTCCTCCGCTGATAACCAAGGCAGGGAGAGACACTTGCTACTGTGGTACTGTCCTTGACTCCAGAGACAAGAAAAGCCAAGCAGTTCATCACAGCCGGTGAGTCAAAGGGAGAACCGATAAGAAATCGAACTGTGTTGAGCGAAATTTGCAAATGGCAAATTAAGGGAAATGAAAGAACTGTTAACACCACAGGAGAAATCAGCTGCAGTGGGGTCCAGTGCCATGTGGGTTTTCACTCGAAAGACTCTGGCTGATCCTCCTTATTGTTGAAACTACTGATAACAGAAGGCCTTAGGAGAGCCTCAAGGAAAAGGCCAAAGTGGTCATACAAGAGTCGAATATAAACCCCTGTACAGTCAAAAGTCTTTGATCGGCAAGTAATTGGAAAGCTAAAGGAAAAATCCCATATCATGATAAACGAGAAGGAACTGTGTGCCTGGCAAACATGAACCCGGCTGAGGGATGCCTCCAGAACGGGGTGAAGCATGATGACCCAATGAACATTGTGTTAACAAGAGTGAACCTGACAGAGGGATGTCCACAGTAGATTGTTTAAAAGGACATTGAGACTTGTGAATACAACAGGTGAAATCTTCTGAATACAAGCCGTAGTGAACCCGACGGAGGGAGGCTAATGTTCGAGAAATGTCTGAGCCCACAAGTGAGGGACCAAGGGGTGAAAGCCATCACCCAACATCACAAAATAGATTAAATCTTTTGAATAAAAGCCGTAGTGAACCCAATGGAGGGAGGCTGCCAATCGAGAGGGGTCTGAGCCAAGGAGAGGGGCACCCAGTGGTGAAAGCCATCACCCGATGTACATACGGAAGAGGAACTTTTGTTTTGTTATTTTGAACACAACAGGTCGTCGGAGGCAAGATACTTTTTTGTAGAAAAGAGACTTACCCACCGAAGATCCTGATACCTGAGAACGGAACTGTAGCCTCATGCTGGGAAAGCCAGAGAGTGTGCTGTGCTCAGGAGTTCTGCCTTGTCCTGTGTTCAAAACGTGGGGAAGGGAGACCCCAGGCTATAACACTTATCATTTGTGAACACTTATTTCTTGTCAACCGTATCCCACACTCTTCTTGTATTTTAGTTGTAAGGGTTGGCCTTAATTTTCTTTCTTTGTACAGGCCCCTTTTTTGACAAGACGCCACTAGTACTGCCTTATTATTATTTGATAGCCATAGCTTCCAACCTGCCTATACAGTTTAATAAACACCCTTGAACTGTGATCACTTGTGCCTGTCTTTACTGTTGCCACCATGAGTTCCTTACACTCTGCAGACCTGGATGGAAAGGTTACAGATGGAACAGAAAAGGCGCGAATGGGGGAGATCTGAATAGGGGTAAACATGGCAGGGGAGGTGGTGGAGAGCCAAAAGCAATTGGGCAGGGCTCTGGGGCAGATAGCGGTATCCTTTGCATGAGGGAATGGATTGGGTGGGAGGAAGTGGAGCAGGTTGCCTCGGTCATGGATACAGATGTAAATGCTAATTTCTCTATAACAAGTTAGGTATGTTACATATTCTACAAGAGGGCTGGATATACCGGACCTACCCGAGGATAACCAGCGTGTAGCGAATTTCAACCACCAACACAACCCGAAATGTTCCACAATGCGGGGAACAAACACACCGTGGGGTGTTCCCTGTAGTAACGCTAACGAAGGCTTGCTGAGCTAGAAAATAATTAGACAACAATATGAGCGCAAAATATTAAGGTGCAGCATCGAGTGTTAAGACTATTGTAAAGCAAACGATAGAAAAAGAAGGGAGGCAAAAATGTCAGCATTCCAATGATTGGAGTCAGTGATGCGCACAATGGCAGGTGCACATGGGTGTGTGTAGAAACAACCTCTCCTGACTTCCTGATTTTGGATGCACATTTACGGAGTTAATGTGCTGTTTCAACATGCAGGTTCTACAGTCAGATAGTGAAACATAATCAGAAGCTGATAGTTTGTTGAGAGTCCCTACTAAGTGCACAGTCATCTGTTCTGGCATGTTCCTTTCACAACAGTAGGGGCGGTATGGATAGCCGGGGTCTGCAGTAGGCGTCTGTATCCGTTGCTACGGAGACAGTGAGCACCATTTTGCTGAGGGCTATATGAGGGGGAAAGAATAATAATAGAAAATGGACTCATTTCGTGGAGATACAAGGCCCTCAATGTTGAGAGTATTCAACAAGGTCCATGAGGATAGAAGTATAGGAAAAAATATATAAACAAAGAAATTTTGCGCTGCGAATAAATTAGTTTACCTAGCATACAATGGTGGACTGGTTGTATTAAAATACAACAGTCATCCATTTTGGAAACATTACTCAAAGCCACTGCGGGCAAGGTCCTCCATGATGAGAGAGTTAAACAAATTGAGCAAAGCTTGTGATGAGCGAAGATGAGTCTGAATCATTTACCCAGGACATAATGGTGGACTAGTTGTATTAAAATGCAACAGCCCTCCATTATGGAAATGTCTAACAAGATGGACAAAATTCTCATAGCCAGCGCGTGCAGAAAAAAATGAAATTGATAAAAGTACAGTGTAGAAAGATGTTAGTGTCATAAAATGCATTCAAAGTCCAGTCATTAGATAGGAGCGACTGCAATGAAGTATAGTATTGATTCTTAAAAATAAGTTACACAATTTGTAGTACTGATTGTGCGAGAAAGTCCTTGTCTTGCAAGCCTAGTACATAAATAGAGAAATGGTAAATAAGTAGTAGAGCAAAGCACAGGCCCAGGCCAGTCCAGGGCATTCAGAGTGCATTGGTCAACAGAGACAAAACATGTTTTTTATCAGTGCAATTGTAGACATATATAGGTATTCATATAATGAAAATGTAGTGAAGGTACAGATGGTCAACAAACACAAAGGCGTTGTATGGTTCAACCATATGTGAGTACACTCCATCTCAATAATGACAGCGTTCCATGTTTGATTAAGTGAGTCATAGATAATACATACATTCACAAGGATTTACAATGTGTTACTAGTTACCTAAATTATAACAAATATGATTATTATGGATTGGAGAATCTCTTAAGGCACCTCGAGACATGTAGCTCAAATTTTTCCTTTTTGAGTCATACTTAGGAATCAACACACAGTTACATAGGGGAGCATTTTCAAAAGAAAGAGGAAAGAAGAACATGTCTATTTCATTACCTGGCACCAATACACAGTCTTACAAAAAACAGTTTAATGAAAAATCTTCATTCAGACCACGTGGATGTACTGAGTCCATCATGTCAATCCAATAGGATTCTCTTTGTAACAGAAGCGATTGATAGTCTCCTCCTCTTGGGGGACGTTTTACCACTTCAAGGATCTGAAATTCAAAAAAAAAAATCCTTGTGTGTGATTTAATCATTGCTTTATATATAAGATGTACAGTAATACATTGAATTTTCAAACAAAGTTTAGCGATTGGCTTATATCCAACAATTGAAAGTGTGCAGGGGATGGGAGGATTCCCAGGTTGAATCTTCATTTCTTTTCTTTGTCTCTTGTAGGGGTTTCGTGCCATGATCCCAGCTCCTCGCCCGCACCTAAAAAACATAAAATTAATATCCAAATTAACATTCTAAATTATCTATCACCTCAAGGTGTGCACCAGTGTCCAAAATTCTCTCTCAACCACGAACAGGGGGAAGAGCTTGGATCCCTCTAAGAGTTCTTTACAAAGCGTTTCGACAAATTCCTCCATTCTGGGCTGCCCCATTCCCTCTCTGATACCCACCATTTGAATATTATTGCGGCATGCCCTGCCCGCCAAATCCTTGTCTTTGGCTGACACTGCCTTCATATGGGCCTCAAGGGACGACACTCTGGCGATCAGGGATGTCGATGTGTCATCTAGTCCGGCCACTCTCTGCTCCGCCTCGTCCAAATGGTCGACGTGCTTGTCCAGGCGATATTGCAGCAGGTCGACTTTGGAGGAGAGCGAGTCTAGTTTGGGGTCAAAACGGCCAATACCTGCCTTCAGATCCAACAGGATTTCTCTGATATCCCCTGCAGGGACCTGGACGGACTCCTCCGCCATTGCCTCTGATGGGTCCACCCACTCCGTGTGATGTTGCGGTTTGGGCGCCCTGGATGAGCCCCTCCCTCGAAGGTGAGTTTCCGCTGTGACTTGTCGGTCTTGCCCATATTAGGGGGCTAGGCGCTGTCCTATTAGGTCTATTGCTGGGGCAGGGACCTTCCAATAAGATGGCTTCTGGGAGCCCCCCACACCTCAGGTACAGTTGTCAGGCAAAGGAGCAACAAGCTCACCGCTCCAATTTCCACCAGAGTCACTGATTGCTTTTCATGCTGCGCTTGGGCGGGGCCAGACCCGCATGGCCACCAGGGCCCTCCGCCGCCGATTTCACATTCAACCAGGGAGGAGACCAGAGCAGGCACCGCCCGAAGCGGCAATCCAGAATGTCTGGGGTGTCTTCTCAGGTTGGGTTGGGCACGGGGTAACATATTTACCCACCCGGTATCGCCATGGGCCCCTCCTGAGTCCAGGGCTGTTGGTTTCCACCAATATCTTAGTCCAGACCTCCTCAAAGGCTCCCCTACCGCACCAGAGAGATTCCTCCATCACCACATGTCACTGAAGTATTGGGGGTCTGGGTGGATGGCACCCAGTAGATAGAACGGATGGCACCCAGGGGTTCCGCTCTTGTTGAGCCGCTCCTCTCATTGAGTGAGTGAGTGTGAAGAAGGTACTTGCCTGAGGTGACCCAGACTCATTCACCGAGCACAGCTAGCGTTATGGTCCCTGGGCCACAGAAAGTCTCGGCCTGAGGCAGGCTCCTAAATGCCTACACCACTGAGGCCTGCAATAATGCACTGGGGGGACACCACCCACCTGCTCCGGTTGACGGGCCCTGGTAGAACCAGGCACCACTGTGCGCTACAGACTCAGGGCAGGCTCCAAACTGCTGATGCCACCCGGTCCAACAACGTTAGGCTGAGGGGCAGCTTCTCAACCAGTCTGTCTGCTAGGTCTTGTGGAGAGCACTTCCAGCAGGTTCACGATCGGGGGCGTGCCCCCGGCCCCCCCACAGGCCCGCTGGCGACTTCCACCCTCTGGGCATGGCTTGAAATGCTTGAACGGGCTCCACACTGCCTCCGTTCACAGGCTGCGGGTGGTCATCCCGGTCGTCACCAGCCGGTGCAGAAAGCACCCCATTCACTTGGAAGGAGAGCATCACCTCGATGTGTCAGGGGGGTTCAGAGGCCCCACTCTCATTCAGCCTCCCCTGCCGCCTACCCACAGATTCGGCCATGTGGGATGGCCAGGCGATGGGTTCGTACCCGGGGGCGGGATCAAACAGCCGTCGCTCTCGGGCCCCGGCTCTCACCTCGCTCTCCCCCTCTCACTACAGGGCCGATGCCCAGCACTCCCCGGGACCAGCGCTCTTCAGATTTCTGCAGCACTCTTTCCCCAGGGGTGCCGCAATGTCGATGCACTGTCATCTGGTGCCGCACAGTGCCGCTCAGCGGAGTTCTCTGTGGCCTACTGGCTCACCTCCACTGCTGCTGGGGCCGTAGCTGCTGTATGGGGAGGGACCCAGGGCACATTGATCACCAGGGTTGCGCGGGGGGAACTGCACACCTTCCTGCCAAATCGAACATATTGCTTTTTTCGTCTCTGATGAGGAAATTTCAGGATATTCCAGAGCTCTGCGAGGAGCTCACAAAGAGACTGCCATCTTCGTCAGGTTCTCTAGCGCCACCACGTTTGAGAATTTATTGCTCAAATACATCCTAGCTTTGATTTTCTGGCATTTAGACACATAAACTGCATGGGTAGGAAACCCCCATCTTGTGATAATCTTATCCCTTGATCAATCACCATAAATTCAAGTGCCCTTGCATCAGTAAATCATAGCACACGCACCTCAAGATGACATTTCCGGTTATTCCTGACCGACAAGTCAATAAATTGTTATATTTCTTATTGCAACATCGAACTGGGCCATTTCAACTTTTCTGGAACATAATCAATGGAAGAACAGATTGTTTACTTCACGCCATAGTAATCTTGTTGTGGTCAAGGTTCACATTACGTGAACTCTTTCAAATTACATTCTTCAATGTTTTATTCTCAGTACTTGAATTGTGCAAGGAAATGTTCTGTGGAATGAAATATAATTAAATATAGTTCTATCATCCTTTTTCTCTCAAAGCACACGGTGTTCCATTTGGTAGAACAAATTATTCGTTAAAGATCCGAAATTAAACATTGCTCTTCACATGTGTTCATTGATGATATGAGAGCATGTTGCCCTGATGACAGGCACAGCAGGAGGGCAAACAGCAGGTTCACGATCATCCCAGAATTTCTAGATTATATTCCCGTAAGTGATGGTGATGTTCCAGTTTTGGTTGAAGAATCCATCCAACGTAAATTAAGTTACATGGCAGACACATATTTCTAGGAAGTAACTACATCAATGTAAAAAAGATAAATATATAATTTAGTACCCATTGTCAAAAGAAGTGACGCTATCACCAGCATTTAAATAAAATATAACATTTTACAAAGCAATCATATAACTGCATCAGAGACTGATTTGTGCTTTTCAGTAAATATATAAGGGCTATATCAAAAATCATGTTTACAGCATCCCTCACAACTTTCCCAGTTGCATTGGGGTGTATTTGACTACATGCTGCCATGTTTAGCATAGATCTTACAATGTGCAAACTAAACTACAAGTTCCATCATTCAATTTGAAGCCAAAATGACAGTGTACAATAAGATGACCACGTTTAAGTACAAATATTTTGAAGATATCAGTTGCCCTTGAATTGCGATGTATTCGCCATTTAAAAATTCTTCAACACACTATAGTCTAATCAAAACAATTCTCTGGGTTTGCGTCAAGTCTAAGATAAATGTACAATATCGATATGTATCAAGCACAGAGATACATAAATATCATGATAATTATATAAGCAATTCATGAATTTGTGGGTGTCCATTCTTTCAAAATAAAATGCAGGCCATTCTCTTTCAAGAGCTATTCACAAATGAAACGTGAATTTCTACCGATGTGCTGCTTTGAAGTTCATGTTATCTAATTGTTTTCTGCTTAGTAAGTAAATGCAATCCTTGGAATTTTTACGCTGGTCATTTTAGGAAAGTCTTACAATGAGACTCCTCTTTTATCTTGAAAATTCAAAGGTCCCCTTAGCTTTCGCCTTTACCGCAGAATTGAAAAATATTATGTTCCTGTTGCTAGGTAGATGTTGAGATATAAATGTAAGACTTTTTTTTTCTCCTCATCAAAATATTTTTTTTAAAGGTTTCTATTAATATATACAGGGAGATGTATACAGAGAAATGGATAGAGAGATATAGAGAGATTAATACAGGGAGATTGATAAAAGTAAATGCATACAGGGCGATGAAGGGGTAGCTTGATAGATACATAGCGTTACATTTGTAGGTAGAGATGGATAGAGAGCCTTAGAGAAATACATACATTGAGATTTAGAAAGATATATCGATAGACATAAATGGATATATAGATTGATATATATAACTAGAGAGATAAATGGAGCAACATGTTGTCACGAAACCAGCTGATCACTGGTCTCTCTGGCGACGGTGGCATCACTGCAGTGCCATCTCAAGATGGTGGACGCACAGCGGATTACTTTGTTGCATCAGTATGTTACGTCCATATACGGAAGTGCAGAACACAGTATATCCATCATCAGCAGTTTATCCAGCATCAGCAGCTAAGGATCATTGCATCGCAAACTATAAGGTAATCCGCTCGTTTGCTGTGGTGCTTTTTACTTGTTATTTCCTGCCTCTGTGCCTTGTCCTTGATATTCCTATTTGTCTTGGCTCTTTCTTCATTTCCATACCTTGTTAGCTTGTTCCTCGTCAGTGACGCCTTGTCATCTACTCCTGACAGCCACCTCTTTTCCTGCATGCTTCGGTTTTTCCTCTGCTACCAGCCATCTACCTATCTACCTGCTTCAGAATCCTCTGCTGCCAGTCCTCAACCTTCCTGCATGTTCAGCGATCCTCTCTCTGAGCTTCTTCAATTGTCTTAATAATTCTGCTTCTCCGGACTCCACCTCCCTCTTCAATATCCTGTTCTTCATTCATCAACAGTTCAGTTCCTGTAGCCTTCGTTTACTGAACTACCTTTGTTTTCTCCCAATCCAGTACTAGTCTATCTATTGTCAGCTTTCAACATCTCAACTTCAGAAGTTTTCTCCCTTGTAGTTTCCTCAATTGGTTTTGTTCCCTGCTAGCATCCCTTCACTGGCTGTGACCATGCAGGCGACTGAAGAATCTGCCAGGTAGGATCGGCCTTATCTCTTCTAATCCCGATTCAGCTCCCGGAGTCCCGTAAAACCTATTGCTGACAGATTGTGATGCCAATGCCATCAGGGGGAGATGGAGCAATTGCAGAAGCTTGTGGCAGTGGTACTGACCTTAACGGCAGAGGTCCAGGGTTTCAAGGCTGAAAATACTGTCCTCTGCCAAGCCTAAGGTGCCCGTGACACACTCCCTACTACTGCAGGGGGTAGCTCTTCCATTGGGCGATTTAGCAGATATCCAAAGAAACTAAAAGAGCTTCTGGAAGCTTGTACCGTACTGAACAAATTTAGACAAGAATCATATCAATCTGATTCTTCCATGTTGGGTTGTTGATTACCAATATGACAGGCAAAGCCTTTACTTGGGCTACTGCTCTGGTTACCTCTAATGACCCTTTAATGGTTAATTATCCAGAATTTTTGACAGGTTTAAAAACTATATTTGACCGGCCTGATCTGGTGTATACTTCTCAGGAATCATTATGGGACTTTGTTCAAGGGAATTTGCATTTTATACAACTGTGGGAGACCAGGGTTGAGTTAAGGGATTTTGCATGTCATAATTTATGTGACCTAATTTCGTCAATTGGCTAAGGAATCAGGTTTGCCTGAAGACGCTTGTTTTCCTCTTTTCTGAATAGGGTTGAACGATGATATTAAAGGCAAATTGGCCAGAGTATCTCGCCCTTCTGATTTCAATACCTTAGCAACATTGGTTCTTCAGATAGATTACCGGATGCAGGAACAGAGACAAGAACGAAAGAAGGCACATGTTCGTGTAACTCACCCGGTATTATGTTCCCTGCCTACAACCCATAAAAAGGCTGAACCTATGCAGATAGGGGCTGCCCGCTTACCTTAATGAGAGGATGAATGTACCCGACGTCAGGGCCTGGCTTGCAGCCATGTGGTGAGGACGCTTTTCCCTGCAGCTCCTGTTTGAACCGTGTATGATCCCTTCCAGTCTGCATTTCCATTGCGTTTTTGGTGTTCTTGACCGTATTAGCGCTGTATGAACATCTTGAGAGCATACCCCCGAAATATCGAGCTGTGAAGATCTGTGCCAAGGGGACAGTGCTTTCGACATCCGCACCAATATGCGAAGTGCCAAGATATCGGTCGACACTCCGAGGGAGTACTAGGGCGCCTGCTGTGTCTCAGCGGGATCAGGCAGTGCCCTACACTGTTGGCGACATTGGAGCCTCCCGTTCCCCCGACCCCCACCATGAGAACCACCTCTGGTCGTGCTGTGGCAGACCGGTGCAGCATGAGGCTGCTTCAGTCGCCAGGTCCTTGGAGCGGCTGCTGTGAAGAGCAGGGGATTTTACTGCCCTTCTCCCGTTGGGGGATGGAGTGTGGCCTGAGACAAACTTTCAGAGACCACTGGAGGACTCATGACTCCTCCACATGTGATTGAAACATACCAGATGGTGGAGGCACTAATGGCACAGTGAAGGGACCAGAGAATGCACCAGATACTAACCCAGGGAGCAGCAAAAGTCCAGCCGCATTCATTCTGGAGAAAAATCTCTCTGCAATACTGTTCCTTCACCCTGGATGTTGCCAGTGCCATTTACTGAAGGTAAGCTTGGGTCTTGAGCCCAAGACAGACATTAATAAAGGCGCATTAAGAGTTTGAAAACCTCCTGAAGATCATGCCTGTTGCAACACTTTTACATTGTGGCCAGCCTAAATTACAAACTAGGAGCGCACTAGGGGGCCTGTGATACACACACCATTGCCCCCATACCACAAATCTTCTGCCTGGCTGTGAAGCCTTACCGTCCACACTGATATCCAAAAACAGAGACAGTTCTGCACTGGCCACAACCACTTCCGTGGTGGTAGTTCCCTTGACAGAAACCTGCATGCATGCTCACCACTCTCTTCTTGGAATAATGTCACCCATCCAACTCAACTGAAGTGTGTGGATTACCCCCCACTACAAACTATGCATAAAACTCTAGCTACAGGCTATCGCTTGCAGGCACTGAACAGGGGGGAACTCTGGACCCAGGGAGCACACTGACTGACAGTAACTACTATGCCTGAGGCGCAATACCAACTAGCTGATTCTGGCATGGAATGGCACTTACAAGGCTCTGCAAAGTGACCCGAACAGTACCCTGGAAGCATACAGACACCCTAACCTATACCTGCAGCTGGGTAGGGCCTTCAGAACATAGCACGGGAAACAGTGTCCAGTGAGCCTGTGATAAACTAGGGCCTGGGCCCTAGTACCCTGCATGTGCACACGCCTAGTAAAACTAGTGAAGGGAGGGTCAGGCAGACCACAATAGACACCTACGCCATAAGCTCAATCAGTATGGAGGCGGACGATAAATCGGCACCACGGCCAGAACCGACCAGGGAACAAACTGGCAGAAAGCACCAGATCCTTTTAGCAGTAGCAATACTCAAGACATCCTTGGAATGCAAGATTGATGCAGTAATAATAGATGTTGGACTGCTACCTCAAGAAGTCCACTGATTAGGGGACAGGACTGGGAAACTGGAAGCACAAGTAGAAGACAACACAGCGAGCATCAAAGGAGGTGCAAACAGATATTAAACCACTGCAACACAATGTAAAAATGTTAGAGAATAGAGCAGAAGATGCAGAAGGTAGAGCCTGGCACAATAACATCCGAATTTTGAGCCTGTCGGAAGGTGCAGAGATGCTGACCCCACCACTTATTTGGAAAACATGCCACTACAGGAAGTGGGCCTTGGCAAGCTCACTCAAGGTTTCATGATTGAAAGGGCACACCGGTCTTTGACTAAATAACCCATGCCAGGTGCACCCACCAGATCAATAATAGCCAAAATGATGAACTATAAAGACAGAGAGAAGATATTGGCCTTTTTTTCGGTGGAAGCGGCACTGTCCAAAGAGCATCTGCGAAACTTTGGGTGTATCCTGATTACACGCTCCAAGTGCAAAAATTGAAGGCCCAATTTAGCACCTCAAAAGAGAGACTTAGAAAAGTGAATCCTGAAGTATATGCTTATCTACCCCACTCGACTGAATGTACTACACAATGGCTGGTCACTCTTCTTTGACAACCCTGACGAAACACAGGAATGGATGGTTACAGAGGAGATTGCTCCAACAGCAGAGTGACGTGAAAAGAGGATACACTAATAAACCAGCTGCTTCGTTTCTCATATCACACCATCCAATGGTAACAACTAAACTGACGTGAGACTGCTGAGTGGGTTCCATAACCCGCAAGTGCGGGTTGCCAACCGGCAGTGTGGCATGGATGACTCATAAAGACATTGTTCTAATTGCTGCATTCTGGAAAATGAAGTGTTCAAAATGCAGGAGCAGACCAAGAATGGGACATTTTCCCACATTCAGGAAGAGACTGAAACTATTGGAGTGCTACAACCCTTCAAACCGTACTTTAGGATGCTAGTTAAACAGTACCCACCCACTGCACACTACCCACCTGAACCTTGTATTTGGCGAGACAGTGCGAGAGGCGGGCACGCCTGAGCCTGCACTGTCTAGCTGGGCAGTTGTGGATTGTTGGGAGGGAAGGGAAGGGTCGTGGGAGTTGGGATGTTTGTTAGAGTTACCTTTGAAAATGTCAAAGGCTTCCTCGACTACACAAGCTGTAATATGCACTTTTGGTTACAAGGCCATTGGAGTGATACTGACCCCTTTATACTAAAACAGACAGCCGCAGGAATAATAACTCAGTCCAGGTTGCGGAAAAGACACTGCAGGCCCATTGTAACCATTGTAACCTGCAGACTATGGCTGAAAGTCTTAAAATAATTACTTGGAATATACGAGGACCTAACAGCTATATGAAAAGAAACATTGTGATAACATATTTGCGCAGACACAAAATTGGCATAGCACTACTATACGAGATGCACCTCACCATATGAAAACAAAATACACTAGCAAAGAAATGGGGAGGAAACCTGGTTGGCTCAACATATTTGACATACGCCAGAAGGGTCCTAATATGGATCACACCAACGGTACCCGATACTTCAAGTCAAGACAGATGATGAGGGCAGGATGGCTCTAGTGCACAGCGTCTTAGAAAACAGGGAAGTATTCATTATTAATACATATGCTCCCAATTATGATGCCACTAGCTTTTTCCAATCATTATACCTTAGACTTAGCCTACCCTAGCCCATACGGAGATTGTGCCACGATATGCAAGGGCGATTTCAATTGCACTCTGGATCCCACCTTAGATTGGTCTGATAAAAAATGTAATAAACCAGCCCTCCCCCCCCCAGCCAAAGCACTAAACACTCTTCTGGAATGTTTCAGGTTGGCTGATATCTGGCGGGTTCTCCATTTACACTCCCTTGGCTATTCGCATTACTCCGCACCACATGCAGTATACACCAGGCTTGATTATGTGTTCATCGGGTTGGAAGTTGTGAGCAAATTTATAGAAGCCGAATATAAAGCCTGCATCCTGTCCGACCACGCCCACTACTCCTCACGTGGTAAATTGTCCCCCCACTGCTTATTCCAACATGGACATTAAGAAGTGAAGCCCTGCTAGACGTAAAATATCAAGAGCACATAAGAGAGAGCATCCAAAATCATTTCAAACAGAACACGGGGAGGGTATCCACAGTAGGCACACTATGGGAAGCCTTTAAAATGATGTTCCGGGGAGAAGCAGTCACTTAGTAGGGGGATATGCAGAAAGAGATCACTCTTGAACTAGCTATGGCAGAATCAGGCTTAGAAAACATTGAGAATGAAACAGCAGGCACACACATGATAACCCATGGAGAAGAAGTTAAGTTGAGACGAAAATGCCTGAGATGTTGGAAAAGGTTGGGCAGAATTAGTTACACTAAATATGTAGAGAAACAACACGCAGAGGGTAACAAACATGCTACTTTGGGTGATGTGTTTTCCCATCAATCTTGTGGTGGATTTTCGACTGCAGCTTTGAGTTGACCTTTTCAAGGTGATTTTTGCATTTAACGCTGGTCTACCTGCTCACCACTGCGCTTTGAGAAATTACTGCTCGATTCCTGAGAATGCTGGCTGGCCCCTCCAGGTATACTAGCTCGACCGCATTTTTACATCCACTATTCTCCAATTCACTCACTTGGTTTACATTTTTGTCTCTCTGGCACCATTGACTGGATGTGTATTCTATGGGTGTGTCACTGTGGTGGCTGCAACTGCTTGCCAGCCTTTTACACTCCTCTTGGGTGTTTGAATTCTCCCTTTGGATAGCGCTCTGCCTTTTCCCATTCAGGTTTGGGCAACAAGTGTTCCACTGATGAGTGCACTTTGGTGTTATGACTCCCATTTCTGATCAGGGTTCCCCATTATTTTGGGTCTCCTGTTCATGTTTTAGGCCTTTTGAATTGTTTGGCCCCGATTGATTTGTAAGTATGGTTTCAATTATTTCACTGCAACACAATTCTTCAGATTTTGGCAACTTACAGGTTCCCAATATGTTCTTTCAGGATTTCTTTTGTTCCCCCAATGAAGACGTTTATAACTAATTTTATTATGTCAAAATCATTCAGTGCTTTGGAAGTAGTGGGAAGACAGTTACAACAATTCAATGTATTTGTTCTTTTGTTGGCTAGATACATTCATTTCATTGTGTCATTTGTATGAGTTAGAGAATTTCATTTGTGATTCCTCACACAACGTTCTGGTTATGCGAGTTAGTTCATATGTGCAGTATGTTGTTGAGTGGTTCACGTGTATATAATATGGTTGTATACTGTGTATGTGAAGTCGAATGACTTTCCCATCTAATTGTACTGATTTTGTGTTGCTGTTGTATGTACTGTTTAATTGTGTTCTTTTCATGAATTGTAAACAAATGTTGCTATTTTTGATTCTATATTCACGTTTTGGACACAGTTTATTGTTCCAGATTTAATTTTCAGTTTTTGCATGCAAGGGAGGGTCAGCCTCTTGATATGATATGATATGGCATTTATAACACGCCTATACACAATGGACTTCTCCTCCCGATCCAGCTCCCGGAGTCTGTTGAGACCAATTGCTGCCACATGTATAGAGAAAAATGAGAGTGAGATAAACGCATAGATGTTGATGTAAATAGCATTATGAAAAAAAGAAACATTTAAATTCGCACCCGGGAAAGGCAGATTTCCCAATCACAATCCGCCTTTCCCGGGCGCAAAAGTGCATTCACTGCCCGAGGTGTAAAAAAAAAGTAAATTGGAATGGCCGTCAAAAAAATTAGAAAAGGGACTAGGTTCCTTTTCAGATGACGGTGGACATTTTGGAAACTGTTTTCCATGGCCACAGTGATCCGAAAAAGGACATAGTCCCTTTTCTATTTTAATGGCTGCAGCCCTTTTTTTTCATTCTGATGAATGAGCATATCACCCATTGGAAGAAAAAAATGAAAACTATTCTAACTCTGGGAAATCCCTTCATTTGGGCCTACAAAGTTCAGCCTACAAAGCTCAGGCTCGCGGGCCGTTGAATCCCATGTCCGCCCAGCTGTGAAAGCTACAGTCACTTTGGACACCTGTGCGAGTCTAACGCTTCAAATGCGTCAGTGCCATCCTTGGCTACCAATGTGCATTTTCTTGGTTTTGACTATTTAAAAGAAACAATTACAATTTCAAAATAAAATAACACACAAATGTATGCTTCATTTTAACAATCAATATACTCTATAATGACTGTGACCAAAAAGTACAGGAAACAATTAGTTTTCTTCACATTTATTCTTAAAAGTAAAAACAGTATTTTGGAGAAAACATGGTAAACAATCATACAAATAAACATTGATTATGAAGAATAGACTGTTATTTGCCAAAAAATACTTAAAATTTAAATTTAAATGAATTCACAAAAATATTTAATGTTTTTATAAAATGTGTGCAGTAATTTTGTTTTTTGAAGATGAAAAAAAATCTTCAATAATGATTTAAACAAAAACAGAAAGACCACACCGCTTCACTTCAGTCATGATGTCAAATTTTCCACAATTTCAAATTTTGGAGGACGAACCACATTTGCAATGTTCTTCGGCATAGACTGTCTCTTGACAACATATTTTGTTATCAGTCCATGCGTTTGCATGGTCAGCACAGTCAAAATCAGATCTTTCAAACTGCATCTGCTCTAATATTGGCTAAGCCACCCATGGTTATTTTCTTTTGGTAAATACCACGGTGTAACAAAGCTTGTCATAAGCACCAGCTGTTCTTACATGTTCCCTACCTTTGTGAGCAAGTACAGCCATCCTTGTTTTGGCCTCTACAATGTACATGTCGAAAAGCAACCTTTTAGGCCTGTACTATGGAAAACCTCAAAATCCTCAGTGTTGCAAAATTCAGTGAGGACCTTCAAATCTTTAGTAAGCATTTTGTCGCACACTATCTTTTGAAGGGCTATGTGATATGGGGAGCCATGCACATACCACTTTTTCTTATGGTCATGCTCTTCATTCAAAGATCTATATACACACACACAAGATAATGTTCGGTATCCACCTATGAGTGTATGTTTGAAATATGATGGAGGAGTGAACACCATATTTCTACCAGAACCTGAACATAACCCTCACACATTTTTAACACCACCAGAGATGGTTGATGATGCACTGGGACCATTTTCAAATTTCTTCTGATACCCTTTTTTTTACCAGCAGCAGATAATTTTTTTTATATTGATTTGGTGACATGCCATACATCAAATCAATGCTTTATATCAGGGAACTGCTATTGCATGAAATGTGCTATTCCCAAATTCATATCTGTGACTATTGATTCTGTTTGCAATCCCCTTGATTGGAGAAGTTCAACTGATTTAATGCAACCACATTTCCCCATGGCAACAGAGGATGTACACTCTCACACTTGCACGACAACAGAACTCACTATTTTCTGGGTGTCCATTTCCTGGAAGTGGTGAGCACAGTACTTTGCCAAAAAAACAGAACTGTCGCACTGTCCACCACCAGCAAGCCTGACCATGTTGCCTGCCAAAGCATTGCCAATGGATATCTGTTTGAGATTTCGGGCCGGACTAGTAGCAGGGAACAAGAACTGTCTCTGATATTTGTAGCTTCCTGTTTTAGCAATAAGCTCAATTCCTAAACATGTACAGATACATGAGATCTTACTAAACCTTGATCCACTGAATACCAGAGCGCAAACACTAAGCCTCTTTCCAACAGGTACTTTTCCAAGAATGCGTTGAGCAGACCACAGCACTGTTGAATGGTCATTCACACAGCTCCCCTTGATATGCAGCCTTTGATTTCTACCCACAAATCCTCCCATGTTTCCCATCGTTGTATTGAATCATTTTTATAACCTCAATCTGGCTGCTCTCAAAAAGTATGTATTTTGTTTCCCTCAATACCAAATCTTCCAGCGATACAGGTATTGATAACTGTGATAATGTTTCAGACTCTACGGTGGTAGATAATTCCTTGCACTGCCCATGGTGTGGTCAGGGTCATGCACATTGTCATCAATGATTTCAGAAGTTGACTCTGTGATATTAAACTGTAATATTTCTAGATTTTCAGACTGTATTGGTGAAACAGGGAAGAGTCCTTCTTTGACAGACATCATTTGGAGGTGTAGTTTGGGTGAGAGGGTCAGCAACTAAAGGTGAAGCCTGGGTATCACTGATCAGGCCCTGGCTTGGCTGACCTCCTTCCTCTCCGATCGACCCACCCAGGTCCAACTTGGGTCCTTCCTCTATTCTGTTTCTATCTCTACCTGTGGTGTTCCCCAGGGGTCTAAGCCCTCTCCCTGGCGGTTCAACCAATACCTGGCACTTCTTGCCCACCGCATTGCTGCTCTCTGCCTCAACTTTCAGTGCTATGTGGATGGCACTCAACTCATTCTCAGGCTCCCTTCTGCCACGTCCTCTCCTCTCATTTCTGACTGTCTGTCCGCCATCCAGGAGTGGTGTGCCGCCAATGATCTCTGCCTTAATGCCAGTCAGACTGCAATTCTCTTCATCGGCACACCTGCTCCCTCCTTTCCTGTCACTCTCTGGCCGGCCTCTCTTGGCCCTCTTCCTGCTCTCACCTGCGAGGCTAAAAACATCAGGGTCATCTTCGACTCTCCACTTTCCTTCTCTCCTTACATCTCTGATGTCTCTAAGAAGTCACACTACCAGCTGCACCTCCTCAGAGGTATTCTTCCTTTCCTCTCTTTCCCCCACAAGCTCACTGTCTCCAGTGCTCTGATTCTCTCTAGGCTGGACTACTGCAGCAGCCTCTTTCTAAATCTTCCTGCCTCTAGACTCCGCCCTCTGCAACTCATCCAAATCAGGACTGCAAGACGTGTCCTTGGCCTCAAGCCCACGAATTGTATCTGTCCAGGACTGAAATATCTGCACTGGCTCCCAGTGGCGGTGAGGATTACGTTCAGAATTGTCCACAAGGCCTTTTGGAGCATGGAACCTCAATACCTTCAACTCCCTCTTCCTAAATATCTTCCTTATCGAGCTCTTCACTCATCTGCCTCCAAATCCCTTAGGGTTAGTCGCTTCTCCAAGCAGCGAGTTGGTGGTAGATCTCTTTCTTCTGCTGGAGCCTCCCTCTGGAACAGCCTCCCTGCCGCTCTGAAACTTGAGGAGAACCATCTCTGGTTCCGGATGCACCTCAAGACCTTCTTCTTTGCTTCTGCTTTCTCTCCTCCTCTCCCCTGCTGATCTCCTGGCTGAATCTTAAACTGCACTGCTTACCTGGCTACCCTCTGATCTTGGACCCAGGTCCCCTACCTGCCACTTGCACACCTGCACTGCTCCAATGGCAACTCTTGCACTCGGGGACGGTTTCTGTATCCCTACAGCCCCTACCTGACACCGGATGTCTACACTTACCCTTGCACTTGCCACCTGCTGACCGCATTTTTACTTATTATTTATTGTCTTATTTATTTTACTGTTATCCTATGGACGGCACTTCCCCCTCCCCTTCCCCCCTGCACTTTTTCCCCTTTCCCCTTCCCTAAACTTGTGCGATCTCAATCTCACCTGGCCTAGTAGGATCAGAGTCTCTGTCTTCCCTCTGTTTCCCCTCCCTTGCCTCGTCGCGCCTTGAAACACTAGTGTATAGGCATGTTATAAATGCCATATCATATCAAGCCTCTTCTGTGTTGTCTGTCAGTTCCAGTGGATTTTGGGTGCTATAACAAGGATCCATAGTTATTTTTTTTATTTTTATTTTTTTATTTGTAACAATTTGTTTGTATTCAAACTTCAATTACAATCAAAATTCGAATTCATCTCCTCTGTACATATATTCACAAGAAAGGAGAAACCATCACATTGAATTAATTGAAATAAATTAGATTGTCCTTCAACCAATAGCATTGATTGGCACGGAAATATCATCGTTCAAATTATTCTCCAGGAAATCACACACTGCACATGTAAGTGGCACATTGATTCCAGACAGTACCCAAAACCACCATTTAACAGTGTCACCATCAGTAGGAGTGAATTTTCCAAGATAACGAGATCTAGAGTTCATTAATTTTCGACATTCCGTAATCAGGTGTTTCAATGATTCAATTGACTTTCTGCAGAACCTGCAAAGATTGTCAGTAGTGCTTGTATCATGTCTAAACCATAAGATCTCTTTTGCTTTGTATACACTCATCCTAAATCTTAGAAATTGGTTACAATGTTTTCTTGAGGGGAATTTTTGCAGATATTTAGGCAGATGGTCTAAACTGTTTGCTGTAAGTCCCAAATCAACTGAGGATGTCAACATGTTCATTTTTTCAGAATTTTGAATCCAATTCCACTGTCTCTGTTTTTTTTTGGCTATTTGCGGTGTTGATAATAATGTTTCCCAATTTATGTCCGCATAGTCGAGTATCGTTTTTAAATTGGTTACCCATATCAATAAAATACCATGATATTGGTTTGATGTGGCTGGTGCTAAGATTTGGTACGCAGGAGCCTGATCTTTCAGAGACATCTTCCGTAGCACAGCCAAGGATTTCAATCCCAAACTCATGGGCCTCATTACGAGGTTGGAGGTAGCCATGGAGCTGTTAGCTCCATGGATGCCTCCAAAACCCTACCGACTCCGCCCTGGTGAATGGAGCAAATACCGATCCATTCCAAGGTTGGCGGGACCGGTAATTCCCCATTCACCAGGGCCCTTCCCTATTCCCATTTGATCCACCATAGGGCTCAATGGGAATGGGGAAGGCGCTAATAAGGGTACCGCAAATTGCAGTACCGTTATTAGTTCCAGCGTCCCTTTGTGGGTCCCATCCTTAACGTCTGGAAAAACCAGGCGTTAAGGGAGGACCCGCAAAGGGAACTCGTAGTAGGGCGGTAAGGGATTACCGGCACCGGTGCACTTACCAGTGCCAGTTATCCCTTTCCTCCCGCCTCGTAATGAGGCCCCATGACTTATGGAGATCATTGAAACACCTGTGGGCAGTTTTAGAATATGTCTCCAAAATAGCCTCTCAAGAGACGACCACAGTTGATGACTTAGGTTCCAACCAGCCTCGGCACCGAATGTGATTGATCAAATCACTTTTTGAGTGTAAAAAGTTATGACTGGTTTTAATGTAAATTTGCCGTATTCAGCATGCAACGTTGCCCCTTGAAGTGAAAATATCACCATTTGTGGTTTCAAGTCTGTCATCCATTCGTATTCTCTGATTGAGGTGTTAAACTGGATGCCTAAATATCGTACCACTTGAACGAGCACAATTTGTGATTCGGCAAGTTTCCATCTGAATCTTTTATTTATTCTTTTGGTCGTTCCCCCAATTGCCATGATCTTTTTGGCTTGTCCACATTAATTGCCAAGGCGTTGTCATTTAGATATCTTTGCAGGGCCGATAGTCTTTGAAGACCAATTGGAGTTGAATCTATTAGAACAATATCATCGGCATAGATAGTCCAACTGATGGGCTGACCATTTGTTTTTGGAGGGAAACAACAAACTTGTTGAAATGCATCTGAAATGTCTGATATAAAGAGTTTAAAGAGGAGAGCAGCCAAGGGGCACTCCGGTTTGACTCCATTATTTGTCGTTATTTCCTCTGCAAGGTCACCTGCTTCGTTTATGCGCACTCTGATGGAGGTCTTCTCATGAAGTGCCATTATTGGCTGCAGTAGATCCAGAGGACAAGACCATTTCTTCAGTTTCGCCCAAGGTTTATGGCGATTAAGTGTGTCAAATGCTTGCTTCATATCAATGAACGAACGATACACGTTTTTTTTTCTGTTTCAGCGCTTCCAATTTCAACATGTTGAGTATTATCAGGTTCAACTCTCTTCCAACTCCTTTGGTGAATCCGGATTGGCGTATGTCAAAGCGACCTGAATCCATTGCCCACTTGGAAAGTTTTTGCTGTAAAAAGGTTGCAAAAATCTTGCCCACAATATCAAGAAGGGCAATGGATGATAATTTACCGGATCGTCCCGATTGCCCTTCTTGAATATGGGAACTATGATGGCAGAGTTCTATGATTGTGGGAGCAGCCTAGTGGTTGCTATCAGTCGAAAAAGATGCTCAATGAATGATGCCCAGTGCTCATTATTTGTTTTTAACATCACATTTGTGTGGCCATCAGGTCCAGCCGCTCGTGAGTTTTTGAGATGTTTAATTGCTGTTATGATATCGTGTTTGGATTTGATTACATCTCAAGAGTTCACAAGTGAGGGAACTTCAGCAGTCTGTGTGCTTTCGTCAGTACTGAAAACCTTATCAAAATGTTGTTGCCAACGCTCTTTTGATATGCCATTATGAATTTTTGTGTTCTGAAAAACAGACTTGTTGTTTATTATATTCCATAATTCTTATGTCTGATGGCATATAATCATCTTTAATATTCGTTCACCACGCACTTGGTCTCTCATAATTGCAAAACTCTTCAGCCAATTGCGATATCTCATCTTACGATGTTTCATTAAAAGCGTCTTGTTGAGATCTGATCCTTTTTTCAGTTTTCAGAGATCTTTCTGCAATAGTTTTTTTTTTGTGATACCAGGGCACTAAATTTGTATTTCTTTATGTAAGTGCAGCTGTTCGGATAATTGAAATTTATTCGAAATTGCGACAGCAGTGAGGTATAGTTTAATTTGTCTTTTGTGGGAACTACATCTGAGCACATATTGTCCGTCAAGGTATTAATTTGTCGGATATTCATTTTCAGTCTGTTACCTCTTTGATTTATTTCCAAAGGCTGGCTGAATTTTACTTCAGATGTTATTAGTGTCGTTGTCCAAGTTAATTCTAATGGATTATTGTCATTGAGGGTAGAATCTAAGATTTTAACTCATTCAATCTCATTACACATTGAGTTTGAGGCCCAGATATAGTCAATTATTTTCTTGCTGCAATCACGGTGCCAAGCGTAGTTTGGGGGGATATCTCCCTTTGTTTGACCATTGCGCATCCGACAATTCCTAGCTACCAGTGTTGATTGAAATTGGTGTCCTCTGCAGATGTCAGCAGTTTGAAGTTTAGTCTTTGGCTTTATGAAATTCTTGAGATCATCAAACCAGGAGAAATTCAGATCACCGCAGAGAATCACATTTAAATCTGTGTATTTTTCCATACAGTCATCGATCAATTTTGTTATTGATTTGGAGGGATGAAATCATTGCTGTGTTCCAGTACGTATTGAGCAATAACAATTGCTTGGTATTTACCCCAAGGCCATTTTTACTCTGTAGAACTGTTCCTTGAACAAAAAGGTTTGGTGAAAAGGACTGCATGATCTCCCAGCCATTTGTGTTGTTTATCATAGTCAACAAACCAGAGTAAGGTCGACCAATTGTTTTTTTCCAGCTGGATTCAATATCATGGAGTATCCGTCTCTAGATGGCGCCTCTCGCAACCACGTCTCCTGAAGACACGCTGCAAATTTGTTTGCCAGAGATAGTTCGAAATTCTGGAACAAGTGTAGAAAACCTCTGGTGTTCCATGATAACAACACATTTACAGCCTCCTTACTAATTTGCGATAATTAGGCTCTTCGAAATGTGTGTTTCAAGGAGGCATTTTGAATGTAGGATTGTGGATTTCTTCCACATGCTACTCCTTCTTTTATGTTGAATTGTTTCCTCGGAGCTTCAACTCTTTGCTCATGCGTAGACTCTGTGTCATCCAACACTCACGCCTCAGATGTTTCATTGATGGTTTTTGATTCTAATGTCAAATCAAAGCCATACGACAACAGCTCGTCTTTGGCCGTAATTAATGTATTCTCGACGGCTTGTAAGTTTATGTGTAGGTAGACCTTGTCAAGGGAGTCTTCGGTGATATATTCAACAATTGCTATATCGTTAGAAGTTATTGTTCTTAACGAGGGAAAATTATGTAGGAGACACATCACGTTTCTATGGTTTAAATTCACCTCATTTCCGTCAGGAAAGATGTTTTCAAGCCGGATCTTCCAATGCTTTTGACCTGTTTTCTGAATATGAGTTGGAAACTCTTTTGATCTAGCTAGGTTTTGTTTGCGCCATTGTGCAGCCGACATCTTTGAATTTTGCTTTGTCAAGGTCTCCCTCATTCTTTAATCAACAGACCCATCAATTTTATGTTTTTGGCTTTTTGTTTTTTCAAAGGAGACACTTGGAGCCAGACGATTAGCTTCAGCATTGTTTAAAACGTCCTTTGCTTAGATTACATGCAGGATTTTCTTAGCATTTAGCTGGGTACTCGTGACAGAGTGACGTGATATATCTTTTTCCTGGGAGGGAGATATCACTTCATCCGACTCAGCTGAATATGTGGATAGATTTCATAGATCAGTGACACTTAGGTCACGACTGTCAGAGCCAAAATCTGAATATATCCTTCTCCTTTTATTCAGATTTTTTTTTCCGCCACATTTTGTTTGATGATGGAATTAGGCGGCAGCTCAGCTGGTAACAGTTTTTCAGGGCCACAGGACCGAGAATTTTGTGAGGTTCGAGAAAAGAGACTAAGCTCTTGAGGAGTGGAGAGATTTCTAACAAACTGTTTTGTTTTCAGCCGGCTTTTACTCACTTTGGATTTATTCTTGGGCGGATTATTTTTGTTGGTTGATGCTTGCCCCAATTTTTTCACTGAGTTTTGCCTGTTGTGTGCATTCAAGAGTTTTTGCAGATCCCATGAAGATACCAAAGGTGTTCAGTTTTCCTTTCAAGGGAGGTGCATCAGGTAAATTGTTGTTTGTTGCCAGACTGATGGTCAAAGATTGGATTTCTAACAGTTGTGTTTCCGCAGAGAGCTCATTAGAAATGACTGCGGCCTTCGGGTCTGATGTGGCCGTAAGCACAAAAGCTGGTTCAATGATTTGGCAAATCACTTAATTACTGTCTGTGACGGTGTTTCTATTAATTTTAGTTTTTGCTCGAGTTGCCGCAGCATTTTTCCTCAAATTTGAGTTTCTTCTTGCTGGGTGCGGTACTTGTCTCACTTCCTGATCACAATCGATGGACACCAATCTTGCTTGCTCAGAATGCCGAATCCATTTCAATGTTTCGAGGATGGCTTCCATTAGATCTGTTTTATCGGTGTGGTCTCTCATTGCAAGATCGCCTAACTGATTTTGCCATTGAAACGAGATCTCAGCTTCACGTTCTACTCTTACTAATAGATGGGCATTTGTTTCTTCAAGTGATGATATTTTGCTTGATAAATTGTGCAACAGCGCACTTTGATCCTTCGATGTTTCACTTAAAGTTTTATACAGCTTGATGAACGGTATCAGGGCTAATGATGTTGCCTCCAGTACATTATTATGGATCTGAATCCCAGCTGCCACTGATAAATTCGCTTTATTGGCTTTTTCTGACTCAACCTCCTGGGTAGGAGTTTCTTCTTTGTGACTTTGACGGCTTTAATTTGTAGTTGACTGCTGAAGTACAGTTGAGTCCAGTTTTTTGTGGGAGTTAAGACTTAACTCATTTGTATTTTTATGATTTGGGTTTACTGTCGATGTATTGACAGTATTTATCTGACATGAAACTCCTTTTTGATACGGGGTACTAGTTCGAGATTTGAACGGGTCAATACTTAAACGCTGTAGATGGTGTTCTCCTTTCTCAAAGTTCGAGGGTACTTTGGCTTTTACATTGCTTAAGCCTGGCGAGGCACTGGAGAAACTGTTAATCGGTTTGTCTTTCACAAGCTGGTAATCAGCGGTAAGTCGTTCAGTCAGCCGCGCTTCTCGACCAGCCAGGTCTAATCCAAGACTTTTTCTGGTGACATTAGTCAACTGAAAGGTCTGTGGAAGTGGACTCGCAGAAGGACGTGCTACAATAGCATCAGAAAGATCCGATTTGGAGACTCAAGATGGCCGCCGGCGCAGGGAGACGCGAGTGAAACTCGCTCCGGCCGGGCCTTTAATTAGCACCTTCTAAGCGTCGACCCTGAGGGTACCAACCCCACCACCCAGCAGCCCTACCCGCCCAGATACGGAGGGCAAACACGGATACAGAAATCCCGACCGAAAGACGGGAAACGGCGGAGGGCGAGCGAATCGCCCCTCCCCCACCGCGGCACAGCAACTACAGCGCGGCCCAGAAAACAGAGGACAACAGCGACAGGGAAGCCCGGGACGGAAGCGGACCATCTCCGCAGGCGCCCAGGACACAGTGGGGCCGGCACAGAAACCAGAAGCCTCCCCCCCCCCGCCACCCCCCACGGAGGTACCGTGGTCGGAGCAGAAGCAGGCGAGAACCCAAAGAGGCAGGACCAGGGAAGATCAGAGGACGCCCGCGGGACACGGCCACCACGGAAGGCGCAGAGGAAGCGGCGGAGTGGCAGCACCGGCAAGACCCGGAAACACAGACAGCCAGGTGAGAGGCCCCCCCCGGCCCCCCCCTCTCTAGCTCCCCCATAGAAAGAAACGGGCACCCAGAAAGAGGGTATCCCCTATAAACCCCCCCGCAACAATAATAGGAGACCGGCACATCCAACCCCACATCACGCAACAACGAATTAAGAGGAAGGGGCAGGGGGCACGGTGAGGGGGGACAGACCAAACTAATCCTCACCACCCCACACAGGGGAACCTCAACAAGGGCGAATCCCTGGCACACCATAAGTGACTGGAACGCCGGCGGCACAGCGGAGGCATTCTGACCTCAAACCCCATGTCCAAAGGGAAAAGTAAAGGGGTGGGGACCCAACAGAACCCAATCCCCTCCAAGCAAGACTCGAATCTCCTACAACTCTGGGCAACGGACTCCACGGTGACAACCAGAAGTCGATCACAGGAAGACCCAATAATGCCCACAAACGATTCCACCCAATCCACCGACGCCAATCAACCACCATCGAAAGCAGATATGCACGCCTGGTTCACGGAGCTACAGGACAAATTTATGTCGACAGTCCATGACCAATTCGCCTCACTAAAGAATGAGTTTAAACAAGCAGTCCAGGACTGTAAACTCGATATTGCCAACCTCGAAGAAAGGACAGACACAATAGAGAAAATAGTGCAGAATGTAGAAGACGAGGCAAGGCAGAGCAACGAAACACAAGAACATCTAGTCCGAGTAACACATAACCTGGAACTGCAGTGTGAGGACCTGGAAAACAGGTCCCGTAGATCGAACATTCGCATAAAAAACATGCCCGAATCCGTCATGGACAAAGACCTGAAGAAAGCAATGCAGGAAGTATTCAGGGACATCATCGAAGCACAAGACCAGGACGACATAGGGATAGATCGCATCCACAGAGTGGGCCCTAGACGTACAGGGGCACCAGGGGAGAGACCTAGAGATGTGCTGGCTGCTATCTCATCGTATCCTCAAAAGGAACTCATCCTAAGGAGAGCCAGGCAAATGGACCAGATCAGAATGAATGGAGTGGACATTCAGCTATATCAAGACCTGTCACCCACCACACTCCTAAAGAGAAGAGAAATGGCCCCACTGATAAAAGAATTGATCACGAGAGAGATAAAGTATAAATGGACATTCCCATTCGGTCTGCTGTTTGACTTTAAGGGGAAACAATGGAGAGTTACCACCTGGGGAGAAGGTCTGCAAATAATGGACATCCCAACAGAGGAGGCCCCCAGCAAACGCGAGCAGGCGAAAGGGGACCAGCAAAGGAGACCGAAAGGCTGGGATACGGTCGACAAAAAAAGAGAAAGGGCGGAAGGGGTTTCAATCCGCCGGCCACAGCGGAATGAAGGTAGAATCACGGGGGGAGTAGGAAAAGGACTAATTTACACCCAAAGAACATGGAGGGGTACCCAATGAAGGGCAACGACACCAGTGGGCAGTACAGGCCCGGTGGGAAATCAGAACGACTTGCAGTAAAGTCAAATCAAAATGCGGGGTTTAGGATCCCCCGCAAATTCAGTCTCGAGCCTACAGAGGGCAGGGAGCGATAGGCGGAACGCCAGAGCTACCTTAGGTACCCGGGCCCTCCTCGGGAGCAAATGTTGTTACAAGGGTAACAGTTGGGGTACAGTTGGGGAGTTTTGGGGGGATGGGAGGGTAGGTTTACCAGGAAGAGAGCGAGGTCCACCATCCAGGGCGCAGCAGAAGTCCAAGAAGGGCAATCCGACATGGGGAAGATAAGATTGCTCACCCTAAATGTCAGGGGCCTAAACTCCCCGGTGAAGAGGAAGAAAGTCGAACATATGCTCAGGAGGGACAGGGCTGAAGTGCTTCTCCTACAGGAAACGCACATTAGAGCAATGGACAAGGGGAAGGTACGCCTTAGAGGATACGATATTCTAACACAGTCAAACGCACCAGGGAAAAGAGCAGGGGTAATGATAGCAGTGAAGGGGGGACAGAAGGTAACAGTGATAGACAAACGGACGGACAAGGAAGGGAGATATGCGTTTGCCAATATTAAACTACACAACACAGTGCTCACCCTAGCGTCCATCTATGCCCCAAACACGGGCCAAGATAGCTTCCTGCGGGATACCATGGGGAGACTAGAGGGGTTCGCTAAAGGGGAAATCATTATAGGGGGAGATTTTAATGTGGCATGGCACCCCCAGTTAGACAGGAGCGCAGGAAGACACAACAACCAAGGTGCTCCATCCGAACATCTTAAAAAAGCGATGGAAAACATGGCACTCTGCGATACATGGAGGGAACTTAAGGGCCAACAAAAGGGGTACACTTATTACTCGCACGTACATAACTCAATGTCTAGAATTGACTATTTCTGGGTCTCGGCAGGGCTTCTGGGCAAAGTTCAGGGAGTGGAACTGGGCACCATAGCACTGTCCGACCATGCCCCACTCTGGCTAGACCTAGCGACCCCAAGGAATGAGGGAGGCCTTTGGCGCTGGAAACTCCCGCAGGAGCTACTCACGGACCCGGTAATGGCCGAGGCCATTAAAGACAAAATCACAGAATTCTTCGAACATAATGACACGGGGGAAGTCCCCCTAGGCACCGTCTGGGAGGCATTCAAGGTGGTAATCAGGGGACACTTGATAGCACTGAAGACCTCAAGAGACAAACAATGGCATGGGAGGGAACGAGAACTGGAGAAGAA
Organism: Ambystoma mexicanum; assembly: GCF_040938575.1. Taxonomy (NCBI): domain Eukaryota; kingdom Metazoa; phylum Chordata; class Amphibia; order Caudata; family Ambystomatidae; genus Ambystoma; species Ambystoma mexicanum. The sequence goes on from NC_090940.1 coordinate 402,064,423, forward strand.
ACTAAATGAGATCAGAGAGGAACTTCTGACCCACCCCACCAGAAACTTAAAGAGGACGTTAAAACATACGCAGGGCCAACTGGAACTCCTCTGCAACAAAAAGGCAGAGAGATCCCTCCTATACCTGAAGCAAAGATACTACATTAAAGCCAACAAAGCGGATCGTCTTCTGGCAAGACAACATCACCGCAAAGCAAAAATCCATGACCATCCTCAACATCAGAAACGCACAAGGGGACACACTGACGCGTACCAAAGACATAGGGGAGACATTTAGGGCATTCTATCAAGAACTATATGCCACGAATCACCCGGACGAGGAACTCCAGAACGACTTCTTGAAGTCACTCCCCATCCCAAAAATAACAGAAGAGGCCAAAATGGCACTGGACACCCAGATAACCGAAGGTGAAGTGAAAAAGGTGATAAAAGATCTCCCACTCAACAAAGCACCCGGCCCAGACGGGTTCACGGCCCACTTCTATAAAAAATATGCAGATATCCTATCCCCAATTCTAACAAGACTCCTAAACTCCTTCAAAGACAACGGAAATGTAACCCCATCCATGAATGAGGCGAAGGTCCTGGTTTTCCATAAACAAGGGAAGGACCCCTCCCTCCCAGCCTCGTACAGACCCATTGCATTGATAAACCTTGATGCTAAGATATATACGAAAATTCTTGCTGCCAGGCTATCCCCACTGCTACCCTCTCTAATAAATCCGGATCAATCGGGCTTCATCCCGGGAAGGCAAACCCATGACAATCTCAGGAGATTAATACACCTAATTGAGAAAATAAACATTACACACACCCCAGCAATCCTACTATCACTCGACGCCGAGAAGGCATTCGACAGGGTGGAATGGACCATACTCTTTAAAACCCTGGAACACATGGGATTTGGGAACCACTTTATTAACATGGTTAAAGCCAACTACACATCCCCATCAATAAGAATCGCGGTCAACGGAGAAGTCACGGAAAAGATATCGATCACAAGGGGGACAAAGCAGGGCTGCCCACTTTCCCCCCTCCTATACGCGATATTTCTGGAACCACTACTAATCAAGATAAGGGAAACTACACAAATCAAGGGGATTGAGATGGCGGGCAGTCAACACAAGGTGATAGCCTACGCAGATGACATGCTACTCGCGCTAGAAGACCCAACGAATACACTCCCTAATGCAATGCGGGTCTTGGAGTCATTCGGGGATATCTCTGGCCTGAAAATCAACAAGAAAAAATCAGAGATCCTACATCTAGCAGGGAATAGAGAACTACTGGATAAAGAGGCGGGAGCATCAAACCTGATTATAGCAGAAGAAGGCATTAAATATCTGGGCGTAACCTTGACGCATAAAGTTGAAGCACTTTACAAAAGAAATTACCCCCCTCTGCTATCCAAAATCAAAAAAGACCTGGAACGCTGGAGCCCCCTAAACATCTCATGGTGGGGGAGAATTCAATCGGTGAAAATGAACACACTACCCAAACTGTTATATCACTTCCATGCCCTCCCGATCACAATCCCTAACGCGTTCTTTAGGGACCTGGCAAAATCAATCTCAAGATTCATTTGGAATGGGAAACCTCCTAGAGTGGCCAGAACAGTCCTCACGTCCCACGTCAGGGAAGGGGGACTCGCACTCCCACACTTCAAAAACTATTATCACGCAGCACAACTCTGCGTCCTGAAAGAGTGGCTGGGGGACAACCAAAGAACAATCTGGGTGACTCAAGACAGGGCAGTGGCACGAACCCCTCTAGAAGACCTCCTGTGGAAACTCAAGCAACACAGACACCCAAACCTGCGAATCAGCGAAATCGTGATAGCCACGTTGAAAGCTTGGGACGAGCAAACGCGGAAAGGGAATTTAACTACAGCTACCGCCCCATTTACACCAATATGCAGGAACCCCCAGTTCCCGCCGGGACAAGAACAAGGGGCCTTCGATAAATGGGAAGACGCAGGATGCAGGAAAATAGGGGAGATGTTCCAGGACAGTGAAATTAGATCATTTGCAGAATGCAAGACCATGTGGAACTTAACGAACTCTGACAGATACAAATACGAACAGCTCAGGCACTGGCTAACAACACCCGAGATGGCCCAGGCGGCAACCAGGGAATTGACCATATTCGAAAAATATCTCCTCACCAACCCAGGGGACAAGAAACTAGTCTCCACACTCTACAACTTTATAAACAAACAAGCAGAGGATGTAACTTGGGCATACATGAAAAGATGGGAACACACACTGGGGGAAGTAATTACGAAGCAGCAATGGCAAACACTCTGGGCTGACGTCCCCAAAGCTACAAGAGCAATCCAGACTAGGGAAATGTGGATAAAAATATTCACACAGTGGCACTATACCCCAGAGAGACTAAATGGCATGTATCCAGGAACGTCAAACCTATGCTGGAGAGACTGCAGAGAAATTGGCACGTGGAGACACATTTGGTGGGAATGTCAAAAGGTCAAAGGCTTTTGGACAGAATTGATATCAGAAATGAAAAAGATATTCCCAGACGCGGACCTAGCAGGAGAGAGGGTTTGGCTGTGCGGATTGAGAGACCAACAAACCCAAAAATATACCAAGGCACAACGAAGAAGTTTCATGGGCCTGGTTATCGCAGCATGGGCTACAATCGCGCAGAATTGGAAGGAGCAAGACCCACCATTGATCTTCACTTGGCTACAAAAAGTCTGGTCGCAAATAACCATGGAAAGAATCACCCATAATCTGCAGGGTACTCGGGACTCCTTCACGAAGGAATGGGGGGGGTAATAGACTATCTACAGTCGGACTATATGATGCAGTGGTGCCCACACACCATAAGAATAACGGACATCTTCACATCATAGAAGCTGGATGACAAGGAACTCAGCTAACTCTTCCTGAAGGGGGTGGGTATGGGAGGGGGGTGGAGGGACGTTTGGGGGGATTGTTGACACCTTGTGTTTAAATGAAAAACTAATAAAAAAACAACTTTAAAAAAAAAAAAAAAAAAAAAAGAAAGATCCGATTTGGCTCTAGTAGCAGTGTTGTCGACAGCAACATTTTGAGAAGTCGACATGAGAGATGGCTGATCGCTGGTCCCTGGCACACTGTTTGCATCTTCGTCTGATATTAAAATTAGTGAAGTTTGAACTGGCGCGACCTGTGGATCAAGCATAGCTGCCTGGTCAGACTTAATTGCATTGTCGTTTGGAAAGCCAACCTAGTATTTACGTTTGGAATTTGGCGTGTGTGTGCCTTGCAATATACCAGATGCTTCAGGGTTGCAAACACAGAGCAACGCTGTTGACTTTTTCAGATCGCAAGTTTGCTGGAGGTTATTGCGGTCATCAGTCAGAGTAGAGTTAATTTCACAAGCAGTTAATGGAGGAACAAATGTAAAATTTGTGTGATCTCCCGCTCCACTAGGTAATTTTAGCTCCAAAAGTTCAGTAACCGTAACATCAAAAGGCGATTGAAATGAAGCTGTGTCAATTTCCACCGCCGCACTTGAATCAAGTTTCCTGGATATTTGGGCTCCTTTGTTTTGAATACAGACAGTTTGCGAATCGATTGGAGACTGCAGCAATTTAATTTCTGCATCGACAGTAATGTCATTCGCAGACTTTGGGTGAAAGTTTACATTCGAGGCCACACACACGGGCCTAACACGCACATCATTTCCCAGCTCTGTATTTACTACGCTGGGAACACTCTCGCCTGATGACGACGCTACAGCCGTTGGTAAAGAAACATTTGTTACCATTCCTACCCCAGAGACACCGGCACCAGGCATCAATGAAATTAGCAGACTGGCTGACGTCGGCAGTGAGGACAGGCAGGGGGAGAGGGAGAGAGTACTAGCTACGCCCGAAGGATCAGATGGTGCAGATGGAACTGACAATGCAGGCTCGATTATAATTGATAGCTCACCACGACCGCAAGCATGCAGTGTCTTCAAGTGAGTTTGTGGACCAGTGTCAGTCACCATTTTTTCTTACCGGTTGTGCTCCTGGCACCTCTGCAGCTGAGGCAGACTGGGCAGACTGGACTCAACATGGACTCCGTTCCATGGCTCACTGGAGATATTCACTTCAAATTCAGGCCACTGCACAATCGGCATCCTGATTCTGAACCTTGGGATGAGCATTCTGAAACTCAAACAATGTTGCTCCCATATCGGTTTGACAAGCAACACCATTTGTTAGTGGTGTGGTCTGAGGTTTCCTCTTCTTCTTTTTCCTAGGTCTCTATTAGATTAAAACACCAGCATTATTTATTTCCCACTTACAAAACATATGAATATCAACCTGACAATTTAATACCAACAAACAAATTATAAAATAACAATTTTGAACTAATTTCTAAATCTTGCTTCGTATTTACCCTGGCTTTCCTCATGCTTTTTGAAACAGTCACTCTTCAGGTTCCGAGTTCATTCCCCATCTGCAGAAGAACATTCACATTAAGTTGTAAACAAACACAAACTGCATTTTTAGAACAGTACTTCTTTCTGTTGGTTGACAATCATATAGAAGTGGTACAATCCATGTACATTCCAATGGCTGAAAAATATTGAATGGCGAAGTATTTGTCATTTTATTAGTATTTCACACATTTTTATTTATTTATTTATTTTATCATTGTTTAATCAATATAAGATTTTTACAATATTGTTATCCATTCACATCTTTCTGGGTTAACTTGTATCACCCGTATTGATCGTTTTGATGTTGTTGTGACATCCTTTCTACCAACAACTAACAATAAGAGACCGACGGAGTAATTTAACGACGTCTGGACCTAACTCCATTGAAGCTTTATAGATAATAAAGAACAAAAAATGAACCAGTCGTCATTCTCCTGTGTGAACTCACACCTTTCTCCCAACTCTCGGTCCATGGACCAAATAGGACCCGAGTCGTAAGTTTGTGAAAAAAATATCAGAGTAAAGTTTATTCAAAAGAAACACACAATGTAGAAATCACCATTAATAAAACCAACATCACATTAAAAAAGTGTAAAACCTAGTGCACTTTTTTTCTTAAAACATACAGTACAAAAAAATATAAATGTTCCAAACCATTTAAAACACTAAAAAAAAAAACACCTGCCTAGGTGTCACATGTACACATCAAAACTCCTGCCTCTACAAATCTACCCAGTACAATTTGTAATCAACAACACAATAAACCCAGTGTATAGCAACACTATGGTTGGTAGCACCTCAAAAAAACACCTTTGTTTGTTTTCAGAGGTTCCTTATTTGTGGACTGTCAGCTGATCGTCTACCCTTCTAACTGCTACTAGGGTGACTATAACCATCCACTTGGTTGATGAACAGCACCTTTCAAGCTCAGGGTGTTTTTATGCCGCTGGGGGTCGCGTAACTAGTTACCAAGTCACTGGTTACCGTTCAGAAGATTGTTCACGATATATTCCAGAATTTTTGCTGTGGCAATTTTCCAGCTGGTTCTATCACCCCTATGAGCCTGCACCACCACGTATTTTCCTCTTGCAGAATGTCTGTTCCTGTCAAATGAGATAGGTAGCGTTGCCTTATTGCTCGATTTGCTGAACAAACCATCACCATCAGAAGATGGCGTATTGTTTCTTGTGGTGGCGGCGATGTATCATGACAGAATCCACATCTAGGTGATTGTACAAGACCTCTAATATGCAGAATTTCATTAGTTTCCAGTGAGTTTAGATGTGCTCTTAATATTAAATTGCGTGCCTGTCTGTTTGGGAATTTCTTTATGAAATTTTGCAGTTCATTCAGTTTTTTTGTGTTAACGGGTAGAGGTGAGGTGAGATTTTGTATGCCCGCTGTTTCAGTCATCTTTGCCCAGTCTGCATCCTTGATTTTACGTAAGATTCTACATGGATTGTGTATACGTTCATCTTCATCCCCGGCGATAGTGTCAAGTAGGGCTTTGTTTTCCCTTTGCCAGTTTGTTAACATATCAGATTTACCTGTGTCCATCTCACACTTAATCATTATGAAAATGTCATTGCTGTTGACCATTCTGCACTTCCTGTACAACATTATTGCATTACAACTCATAGTGCATTCCAGGGACTGAAGGCTCAATTCCAGTCTTATTGCGACTCCTGATGTTGAATTCGGTAGTTTAAGCACCAGTCGCCAGAATGCGGCTTCTAATTTGGGCCATAATTTCTTTGTGATGGTTGGCATGGCTTCAGTGCCATATGTTACGGCAGGCACCATCTTCATTTTGTAGAAGTTAATTTCACACATTTATGTTAAATATATCACTTATGATCATTTGTTATATTACAATGAAGATTGGCAATATTCTTTATGTAAGTATCTTAGCTACATAAATGGACACCGCCATAATTCGCTGTTTATCCTTTTAATCAAGTGGATAATGAATGGATCCGTAAGATGTAATTAAGTGTAGATTTCCCTTTTAAGAAAGTATAATATATTAGAAAATAAGTGTATTAAAAAGCTATAATATTGAAAAAACTTACTTAAAGTAAGGATCAGGCAATGTTTTTCAGTAGAAAATATACTTGTGCTTTTCTTTTTAATACTTTTATCTTTGGTGTTAAACTTGATCACAAAACATTTATTTACATACCTGGTGGCCACCGCTCGTATCATGGGTAATGGATGGAACAGATTCACTGATGTGTCCTCCTTTGAATGACCAAGAAAAAGATATGAGTTGAAAACAAATAACAATTCAAAATACTTTTCTATTGTGCTTCAATTAATCGCTACTCTAAAAAGTAATGTCTTCAGTGCCAAGCAAGATAAATACAATTACAACAGCCAAGTATTTCACTTTCATGAACTCGTTGCAAAATGAAAGGATGGTTAAAGTCCAATGGATGATAAATGATGACTGTCACTGTTATTTTTATACCCATGGTCCCTGTGTCTCTTCCACCTCTAGCGCTTCAGTAGTAGACTAATTGTACATAAAAACACATGCAATAAATATTGCAAAATAAAGAGCTATTCAAATGGTAAACTTGTTTAATAACAACATCAAATTACATCTTGATCAATGACCTTTAATGCATGACCAAGTTTAACAACAAGCTATGGAAAGACCAAAGCCAAGGTAATGATATTGTAAATTAGTCACATTTTCATAATTGAAAAAATGTAATTTTTATAAGGAGAACCAACCATCATAATTATGCAACATTCTGGAAAGTAATTCATTATGAAATATATTTGTTGAACTGCACTGGCGTCTGTAAAGACTGGAAGTGGGTGTCTGTACTGCTACCCTCGATATGGTTGGGGCAGAGGCCCCCCGCCAAGGCTCTCCATTGGTAGCAATGGATGAGCAACCAAGACTGAGACTCAACAGAGGTGATACAGGCTGTTGTTTAGGTACAGTGAGTCCCCAAGCTGTAGCCTTACTCTATGAGACCCCTCGAGGATGGACCCCCTCTGGAGGAAGGAATCACTGGGATTTCGGTGTCAAGCAGAGAAGGGAACCAAGCAGTGTCGGAAAGGCAGTGATGCAGGTCTGTCACAGTGGTCTCCAGTGTCGGGTTGCTTTGCCGGTTGTGGATGTCCTGCAAAGACGAAACTTGCTGTGGATCGTGACAAGGCTTGGCTGAAGCAGATAAGTCATTTTGTTTCCGTTGATGACTTTCAGTGATGTCGGGTGTAGTGGCAAAAGTAGGTGTTGGGATTTGTTATTTAGCAGTTGACCCCTTATTGGTTCTTTGGATGACAGGCTGGCTTCTGGTGACTTGGACTCAACCATTGGACTGCACTGAAGACCTCCACCAAGTCTGCAACTTTGGGATTCTTTCCCCAGCTTTTGGTGGAGGAAACTCACTGGCGGGTACTCCTCCACAGGCAGCAACCCTGAACCTTCTCTGGTGCGGGAAAATGGACAGATGCTATTGCTGCAGTGTCCCTTGAATAATTATTTGGCTGCTTGGAACTTTGACAGCTCTGGCCGTTAGGCAGCACTATGCCAAGGTAGCCCCCTCTTCCGGGCAATACACAGCAGCCTGGCTTCCAGCAGTCACAAACAGTCCTATTAACTCTGGGTGATGCACATGGACTTCTTGGGCTCAAGAGGTCCAGGCACTCTTCTTCTGGACCAACAAAGATTGCTTCTATGGATGACAGGCACACATGACTGGCTCCCAGAATACTTCGGTTGAAGAGCAGAAGTTGCAGGATGCCCCCTTGTAGCTATGGGAAGAGGTTGTCTCTCTAGGTCCTCTCTGGTTCAGCCCTCAAATCAGCAAAGAAGCCTTTGGATTCCTTGAAGAGTTGGAGCAGCAGACTTCTTCCTCCAGCTGGATTAAGGATACAAGCTTCCGATGACTGCAAGTTTCTTCCTCTGGTTTCTGACTTCAGCTTCTGACATGGAAGTGAGTTTTGTGTTCCTTGTTATACAAAACACTCCTTAGTCACTCAGGCTGAGCAAGGATCAATCAGCCAACCACACACACACAGGTGTATTCATGCAGTCAGCACCCAATCACGCTCACAGGCCTTCAGGCCATTCACCAAAAAACAGACACCCGGACACAGGATGATGTGGATAGGAGGCAACTACCCAGCATTTCAGAATGTGAATTGACTCCCCTCTCCATTCATACAGGTCCCACTGCATGGGTGGACCTTCAACAAGCAGTCCCTGGGAATTTTCCAGCCAGTCTGGCATGGGGACTGAGCCGGGGCTTCTCAGTAGAGTCAGAAACAATGGGTAAAGGCAACAAAAAAAAACAAGAGGCTACAGTGGCATTTTTGCCTATGTGTAGGAATCCATTGCTTCCTATGGTAAGGCCTGGGTGTCTCAGAAAGGGAGGGCACCCAGAGTCGCCAGGTCAACATACAGCTGCCACCAGTCCATATCCTGCTCTATAGGCAACACACAGGTACCCAAAAACACACACTAAGGGTACAAGAGTGTACACCCACCCATGGGTATCATAACTGTGTCCCATGGGTCTTTGCTCACCAAAAGGTAAGGATGAAGAGCTGTACTGCCAGAGGTCCAGGCTGAACTCTTATGGCAGGAAACACGCAGAAAACACACACAGAGAAGTGGTAGGACAATGATGAAAAGGCCCTGTCCTTCCAAAAGCATTTCCAGCAGCACATATGCCCCCCAGACTGAAGTTAGGGTGGACTAATCTCCCATGAGACTGTCCCCCTCATCCATACGGTCAACATACCTTCTGTAAAGGCCATCTGCATTATCATGACTCTTCCCTGGTCTATGTTCAATGGCAAAGTCTAGCCCTTGCAGGCTGATGGACCACCTGAGCAGTTTGTGGTTTTCACCATTCATCTGCATAACCCACTTTAATGGCTATTGGTCAGTTTGGACCTTGAAGGCAGACCAGTAAGATAAGGTCTAAAACGTCTCAGACTCCAAACTATGCTAAAGCATTCCTTTTCAACCGTGGCACACCTAAGTTCTCTACCTTTAAATTGCCTACTGGTATAAATAATGGGATGCTTTCTCCCTTTGCCATTCAACTGGGACAAGACAACTCCAATTCCTGTGTCACTGGCATCAGTTTGTACAATAAAGGGTTTGCTGGAGTCAGGAGCACACAACACAGGTGTCTTGAACAGACTTTTCAAGCCATCAAAAGACCTCTGACAGTCTTCAGTCCAATGAACCTTCCTAGGCTGCTCTGGAGAGCTGTCGGCAGCGCAGCTATTGTACTATAGTCTGCCAAGAAGCTTCTGTACTACCCAGTGAGGCCCAAAAAAAGCTCTCACGTGGTCTGAGTAGTGAGAGTCTCTGAGCCCTGTACACCTTGTATCATGCTAGGGAGAGTTTGGATTTGACCCCCTGCTAGATCATGACCAAGGTAATTGAATTTCCCCTGGGCTACCTGGCATGCAGTGGCCGTGATAGTGAGGCTGGCCCTTTTAATGGCCTCCAACACCTGATCCAAGTGAGTCAAATGCTCTTCCCAAGTGGAACTGTAGACAGTAATGTTGTCCGGGTAGGCCACACAGAATGTCTCCAGTCCACTGATGGCATGATTGACTAACCTTTGGTAGGTGGCAGGGGTTGTCCTCAACCCAGAAGGCATGACTCTAAACTAGCAGAGCCCCTCAGGTGTTAAGAAAGCCATTTTCTCCATGGACTGTTCAGTCAGAGCTATTTGCCAAGAGCCTGATTAAGAGCCTGGTCAAAAGTGCTCACACACCTGGCAGCTCCAATTGTGTCTACAAGCTCTTCAGCCCTGGGCAATGGGTGAGCATCTGTCTTGGTGACTGTACTGAGTCCTCTATAGTCCACACAGAACCTCAAGTACTTGGTGCCTGCTTGGAAACATGCCTTGGGTACAATGACCACTGGCCTGCCATGGACTAGCGGAGGGTTCAACGACACCCAAGTCCAACATCTTGGCGACCTCTGCATAGATGTGGTTCTTTACAGTGTCTGACATCCTGTAGCATCTCTTTTTGACAGGTACATTTTTACCAGTGTCAATGTCATGTCTACACCAAGGGGCGAGGCCTGGTGTCAGTGAGAACAGAGAGGCATACTGCTAGAGCAAAGCCCTGCAGGTCCACTGCTGCTCTGATTTCAGATTTGGAGGGAGAATCACTCCCTCCTATGAGCCATTCTGAGGGTTGCTATGCAGAAAATCAGGAAGGGGATCACTCTCATACTCCTCTTTCCCTGATGCTAGCAGAAGGCATGCAACTTCCTCTCTCCAGTGGTATGGATCAAGCCTGTTCACATGGAAGACCTGAGGGGCTCCCCCAGGGGAACCTATGTCAACCAGATAGTTGACCATGCCTATCTTTGAGATTATCCTGAAGGGTCCAGTCCACTTGTCTGCAAAAGCACAAGGCGTGGAAGGATCTATAACAAGGATCTCCTGGCCAGGAGTCCAGTCCACCTGTGAGGCTTTAAATTCATGCCAGTAGTTGTTCAGTTCTTGGCTGGCCTTGGGATTTGCTGATGTATGGCCCAATATCTGTGCCATCCTCCGCCCGAAGCCTAACACATAGTCCCTCACTTGCTTGGAATGACCTGAAGGTGTGGCTTCCAAGCCTTCTGTAACTAAGGCAAGGGGCTCCCTCACTGTATGTCCAAAGAGGAGCTCTAAGGGGCTGAAACAAACACCCTCCTGAGGCACCTGCCTTTAGGCAAACAATAGGCATGGCAATAGGAGATCACATTGTTTCCTCAGCGGTCCTTCCAAAACACCCAATATCCCCTTGAGAGTTTTGGTAAACCCCTCAACCAGACCAATGGTCTGGGGGTGCTAGGATGTAGTGAACTTGTAAATCACACTACACTCCTTCCACCTTGCTTAAATGTAACTAGACATGAAGTTGGTTCCCCACTCAGAGTCTACCACTTTAGGAAATCCAACTCAGGTGAAAATGCTCAGGAGAGCCCTGGCAACCACCTTTGCAGCTATGGGCTGATGGGGTATAGCTTCAGGTACCTGGTGGCATGACATACCAGTACCTGGATGTTCACCTGATGTGGGAGGGTCTAAGGGACTGATAATGTCAATGTCAACCCTATCAAATGGTGTGCCAACCACTGCAGGGGGGAAATAACACTATCACCAGTCTTACTAGACAATTGGCAGGCGGGGCATGTCTTGCAGAAGGCTCTCATTTCTACTCCCATTCTGGGACAGTAAAAGTGAGCTGAGAGCCTTTGCTTGGTCTTCTTAGTGCCAATATGACCAGCTAAGGGCACCTCATGTGCCAACTGCAGAAGAAAGGGCCTGTAGACCTTGGGTACAACCCATCATTTACCTGCACCAGGACTTGACTCAGTGGGCTCACTATAAAGGAGTTTTCTTGGACAATATTTTGCGGGGATATGGCCCATCTATATTACATGTTACACCGATTTACGGGTTATGCTTTCTGATTGAGGTACTGACTTTGTGAACCCATTGAAGGGAGTCTAATATATGCTGGCAAGTGAATGGATGCTATATATCCGCCTGAATGAGGGGACGGCACCATATTTGCAGTATTTGAACTGGAATTGACAGTTGTGCCTTGAGGACGACCCGTAGGTCGAAACACGTGTTGGCTGTCCAACCCTTGATTAAATTAATTTACCTAAAGCAAGCATGTGATGTGAAGGAGTCTTTCAATCAAGATATATATTGGACTATTGCATAACATGTTGTGTTAACGTGAGCGAGTGGTCCCTACCCACAACCCATAATTCCGTTCACTATAAAGGAGCTCACCTACCCAAAAAATCTTGAAGGACCAAGGCACTTCACCTTGTGCATGGACTAGTTTCCTCAGACCCACAAGGCCATTTATGAGGACACTTCTCAAAAAACTTTGGGTGTTTAGTGGGATAGTAAACTGCACTTCTAAGTACTGATCCCGGACCCAAAGGAAAACAAAGGAGATCTCTGCAGGAAAACCAGTCCTCCAGATAAGATGTGTATTAGGGCTTTTTACTCAGTAAATTCTTGTTAAAACACCACACTTATTTTTCCCTAGATACCATTTGCTCAGGCTAGCCAAAGCAGTTGTTTGTGATTTCCCTGCAACTTTTATCCAGTAGATGGCTCTCGAAATCTTCAGCACATACAAGACTTGTGTCATTTAATTGATGATGATCCAGGTGGGCTGGAGAGAATGGAAAACAGCCTTTCACCACCTGCCAAGTATGACCTTAACGCAAATATGCGCATAGCCCTGTAACACTGCACAGAACAATTAGTTAAACAATACTCTGCATCTGCATTAGACCCCAACAGTACAGTATATTTCATAAAAGCCGCGTCAATTTCCAAGAGTCAGAGTTGGCAAGCTATGCAAGAAGGTATTGTCTTGAATTTGTCCTCTGACTTTGCTGACAACCAAGATATGTGGAGACAGTTACATTCAAAGTACTGAGCAGGAAAGCACAGGTTGCTCAACTCTGATCTCTGTGTGCAATTAGCTGTCTGTGCATATCCATTTCTAGCGTACCCTGCTCTGCAGTTACACAGTATTGCCCTTGGATTTAACATGTGGTTTACGTGAGGTTAGGCTCTTAAATGAAAGTAGAAATGTGGGGATGGGCCTTTTATCTCCTTAACCCAAAACAGGCCCACCACGTAAGAAGCAAGTACACAGTTGTACATAAAGCAAGTTTATTATACAAACGCTCAGGGGAGGGGTTAGATGGTGTTGCAGGACCAAACTAACCAAAGTCTAGACAATAGAACATCAGTTGGCAGTTTATATAACGTTTGCAAGAATTTAAAACACTCCGAGATACTTTATTACCATCCACCCTCCAAATATGATTGGTCAAAACCTCTTCAAAGAAATCCCATCTTTTCCCAATTCTTCCCTTTTCGTTGGCTAGGCTTATCTTCATTATAATCTTCAGATCATATTCAAAACACACCTCTTCTTGTTATCCGTTGTAGTAGGTCATGACATCAGCACATAGTTAAACATTGGAATTGAAAACATAATTCCTTGCTAGTAATAGCTGGCCTACGGCCTTTAACTTTAAGTATGATTGCACATGGCCCTGCTGATGTATTTTATCAAAAAGAGGAAGGTCTGCATAAACAGGATTTTCTTTGAGATTCGAGATTGCAATCTCCTTTCCACAGACTTCTGGTGCCTAAAAAAGACCTTCTAATTTATACGGCCACAGACAGCCTCTGATGACCTAGAAAAACACTTAACCATCAGACTGTGGCCTCGGGTCTCATGTTTATTACCACCAAACAAATTAGTAAACCCCTCTAAAGATTTTAATACAAAGAGCAAGATAGCATCTGTTCCTTTGCAGGGACTGCAAACCTTGTTGTGTTCTTACGACCTTTTTACTAGGTAACTCATTCTCTTCTCCATCAAGAATGTCCCTGCTACTTAGAAAGCATGTATAACAGCTAACTGTGGAGAAAAGCACCCTATTGTGTGGATTTGTGGCCCTCTTGCATTTGCAATTTTAATATTGTATCTTTCTATGTGTGTGAAGATCTAATATGTATACATTCTAAATGATTGTAACACTAAAAGTAACTTATAATTAACTCTATTCGATTTATATGGCATGGCAACACTATCAGTTTGCTGCCATCCCCTGTCATCAATATGGTGTGCGCAACATGAATCCCTCGTAATAAGGAGACCCTCCTTGACCACCCCAGCATTCCCCCCTTTAGTTAACACTTGAACTAACAAATCATAATCATCTTCTTGGGGAACATCTCTACAACCATCTCTCACCCCGGTCTCAATATGGGCATACTCCTGCGCTGAATCAATCCAACTCGTCCCACCCACCATTTCCATAATCTACCCACTGGAAATTTGGTGGATGAAACAAAACAGCTTCAGTTTGCGTACCAATATGGGATGAAGCAGTGGTGGCCCTATCCTTGGACAGGGTTACGCTCATCATGGCCGCACCTGTTGGTACCTGGGCAGAGCATCCATGCAGAATGAATTGGCAGGAACAAAAAAGAATAAGACAAAAATAGGCATCAGAATCTTCACACCAAGGCTCAGCCAGGAAGGTACCTGTGAAGATAAAGGGACAATCCATGAACCGTTGGTGATCCAGCCTCCGTTTCCATGATCACTTTCAGTTTATGCAGAGCTGCGATAGTTCTAGTGAGTGTGCCATTTTTGGTGTCATTGTGAGGCACAAATGTACAGCAGTTACTCCCGATTTTCCAGCATCCTCTGCCCTCCATTGCTCAGCATCCTCTGCCCTCCATTGCTCTCAAGACGTCGAGTAGGTACCGGTTATGCAAAGTTATGAGCCTCAGTGCCCTTAATTCTTCCTTACTGGCACTAAATGCTGACTTGGAAGTGTTCACAAAGAGCAAGAGTTCATACCTGGTCACATGGAGCCATTTGGCATTTGCTGCTGCTTGGACACGAGGTGCCAGGAGGGTGGTAAAAAAGGTTTTCGTGTGGCTAAACAGCCAATATCAATCAGGAATGTCTGCTAAGGCCTGTGATGATGCTGCTGGGAGGTAATTGGACCTTTTCCTTCTTTGTCATTGCCTGTGATTTTGGCAATGAAACATAGTCTTTGATTTGTCTATATACGGTTGTGAAGGGCATGCCAGGGGCACAGAGGACGAAGGGGGCACAGATGTAATTTAGGGCATTAGATGGGCCAAAATCAGGTGCTCTTCAGGGATCACAAGGATGTTCACATGAAGGGTAGAGAGACTGCACTCACCTCTCCAGACTGGAGGTAATTGCATGTATGCACTCTGTCCACAGATACAAAAGTTTGCTGAGAGGGGCAGCCGTACCTCCAGCCAAATTTGAAATGCGTAGAGTGTTTCTGCAGTTCCCATTTGTGCCAACGGGCACTGTGCATTCACCCTGTAAGCATACAGAGAATCGGGTACGTACCTGTATCTTAACAGATTTTTCTGGTTCTTTAAGCCATATCAGATACTGCAAAGGATTTCTCCATACTGTCCCACACTCTTTGTTTATTTGTGCCACCCCTTCTTCTGACAATCCCTTCATTCCTCCAGGTCTGCAACTCTTCACCCCTTGTTCCCATCGACTTTTAGAAAACATAGCTCTTTCCAAGATCAATTGTACTCCTTGAGTACATGTAATATTTGTGTGCTCTGCCCATTCGACCTTTAAACAAGTATTGTCCCTTGGTATGATTGATGCTGTAATTGACTGTCCTTTAACTGCGCTCTAACTCTGCACAGGGCTAAGTGCACTAGAGATAGCATATCTGCTACCCCTATCCCACTTGGGATAAACACTCTAGGAACGCTAGAAGCATGGGGATGAGAGAACAGATGAAGCAATTTCCTGCAGATCTCTCTCTACCTCCTTACTCATATGGCCATACCATATGTTGTCAGCTGCGAAAGAGGAAAACAAATGGTGATAACAGTTTTTTTCGATTATGTTACATTAAATCCCATAATGAATACAGATTAATTATGGGATGTAATGCATCATCATCGAAAAAATTGTTATCAACATTTCTTTTTCCTCTTAACATTTTCTACTCAGACTTCATAAGATTAGACAATTTTGATTTGTTTCCAGTGGTACTGTTTGTCATCTTCAGACATGATGACCCAAGGACTACAAAAACATTCATTGTTATACAATTTACAATCTTAAACACTCCTTTCCTTAAAAAAAAAAATATTTAAACTCCATATCTCAATTCACACCGCCTTTGCACTGAAACTAACAGTGAATCCCTAAGGCATACTTAACTTCTATGCTTGCTCCTGTGCAGGTAGAGTGCCGCCGGTATCCCTTTGAGTATATTTCAGGTGGATCCAACTCTTATTGGCCCCCACCTTCACGGCAGTCGGAGTCGCATAGACCACTGTATGTGGACAATGGAAACGCTGCTCGTTCCAGTGATGCATGAAGGTGCAAATGTAGACTCTGTCCCCGGGGAGAAGCTTTATTTTGTGCTGATCATCAGTAGTCTCATCGCTTTCTCCTCTTGTCTGTTGGTGAGAAGACACAACCTGTGATGATATAATCTTAACACTTTTCGTTAATGCTGTAAGATGCTCTTTAAACTCCTCTCCTAAGATCGCTGAGGTCTCAGGTGTATCTGATGTCCTATGTGTAGGTGAGAGAGGTGTATGTAGCCTACGCCCAGTCACCGTTTTGTGAGGGCTCAAATGTGGTCCTTCCTTTGCTGATTTTGTATGTAAAATAAAGCTAGTGGGAGGCAAACAAACCATGATTTATTTATCTCTGCACACATATTGGCTAACTTTGCCTTAAGGACCCCATTAAGCCTCTCCACAAGTCTGTTGGCCAGCAGGTGGTACACCGAGCACACCTGATGCAGTGAAGTGATTTCTGCGAACAAGGCATTCAAAGAAGTGGGCTCTGTTGTTGGATTTTAGAACTTCACAAATTCCCCCCTCTGAAATACCTCTCTCAACAGAAATCTCATTACCAATGTAGCATCAGGGTGTACGCAAGCACCAACCTCAAGCCACCGGGAGAATGGCCAAGCCACAACAATAAGATATCTGAAATTACTGCACCTCATTATCATGTCCACAAAATCGATATGGAGCTCCTTAAATGGCCCAGAGGGCCTGGGCAAGATCACCCTCACGACCTCATGGTATTTCTGGGATTGAACCCCTTGTACACTACACAATTTACTACATATCTGCTTACCTGTTCTTGTAAGTTAGGGATAGAGCAATCCTCCTGGAGCTCTGCAGTGATTTTTCGTCCAGAAGTATATGACAGGTAACTTAGTTGCTCTAGAACCAAAAGCAGCAGCTCTACAGAAATTACTACCTTCCCCATCACTTCCTGTCTCCAAGGCAAATCTGTCGGTGAGAGAACACATCCTCTCTTTTTCCAGAGCTCTTGCTTTTCTCTAGGGGCTTCCCTTGTATTTCTATTATCTGGAGCACCTGGAATGCAGTGTACAAGGCTGGTAACTTTACTTGTTGGGACGCAATTTCTTTATTCTGGGAATCTGTGAAAGGAAAATGTGCTGCTTTTTTCACCACCTTGTCTGTGGCATTATTTACAAGATCAACTGTTTTAGTGTGGTCTGTATGGGCAGCGCACTTCACTAGACCTACTGTCACGCTTACCTGAGTCTCTGCAGGAGCAATGGAGTCCTCCCATTCCGTCTCTGGTTCTATACCACCCCTTCGTTAGTGGGAGTCTCACCTGCCAGAAGAAGGAAATGTTAGGGTTGAATTGAAGGGATTGTCTACCCTCCTCCTCCCTCCCAACCCACCTAGATGCCTAATACACTATAGTGCATGTCTCACCTGGGTGTTTAATTTGGTGCACACTCCATCCTGCTCATGCAGGGGCGCTATATCTTGGGAGCTGCTCAGGAGTTGCTGAGTTTTCTGCTTTACTTGCACAAGTTTGTGTTACCACGTTACTGCACTCAGATTTCAGTTCAGGTAAGTTCACAGGTAAGTTCAGGTACGTAGAATCACAACGTTCGTAACTGCCCAGTTACCTCACTGGGATTATTCAAATATGCTGTCTCCGATCTGCCGTGGCGCTTGCTGATTTGAGTGCCAGTTCGCAGCATTGGACTACAGCAATAGCAGTGAGCGGAGATGGTTGAAGAGTTGTAATGTCTTTTCTCTTCCCTTGCAGGTTACCCGAGTCGGGTGGATGATGTGCGAGATATGATGGATCACTGTATCGGTGCGCGAGGTAGGTTTTACCATTCTGCCTCAAAGCATACAGCACAGAGATTTGCAGGCACGTGTAACTCACTGTCCGCTAACTGCTTTCTCTCTCTCTTTCTTCTCGTTGCAGGTTTGATGAAGCCAGCGCTGACACTGGAAGGAATCGGATCGGGTAAAGACTGGAGACTGAAGATGTGGCAGCGTTAATCATGTGCTCTCGAGTTTACAGGAAGCACACGAAGCATGCGCTGATCTCCGGGCGTGGCTTTTATAGAGAGTGCACTGTAGCTTCCTGGAAGCCTGGATGTTTCACAATGTCCATATTGGAGTGACAGGAAGTGATGTAAAAACCAGGAAGGTGTGCAGCTTTCTAAGTGATGGGAGTGTTTGTTTTGAGTGGCTGCTGTGAGTGTTTTGAATGCCAGGTTTTACCCACTTGGCCCCACCTAATTTCCCACCTGCTTCTACTTGCCAGAGTTAAAGGGGTGACTGGTTTATATGAGACCCTGAGTTTAGTAATCATGTCAGTTCTCCCCCTCAAGGCCACCCTCAATGATGTACTCCCAGGTCCGGGTTTAGTGGGATTATCTTGGTGGAACTTGCGTACCAATCGAGAGGCATGGATATTTGTACTAGGTTCCCATGATCTGTCCTGAGGCCCATATCCTTTCTAGTCTACTAGATAGTATAAGACATTTCTTACTACTTTGGAATCTAAGATGCCTTTGACCTCGAATTCTGGTTCATCACTTTCTATTGCTACGGGATCTGGAGCTTTTGGTAACCGAGTCTCTGGATGTACCAACTTGAGTAATGACACATGGAATACCGGGTGTATGCGGTAAGGTCACCTTCATGGCCACTGGGGAGATTGCGGCCTGTATGGTGAATGGACCCAGGTATTTGGGGTGAAACTTTCTAGGGCCTTTTAACAAGATGCATTTTGACGCCAACCATGCTGAATCCCCTGCTTGATAACTTGGGGCCTGTTTTCAATGGTAATCGGCATACTTCTTCTGTGTGTCCTTGGCTGCTTGTAAGTGTATAGCTGAATCCTTAGCAGCTTGCGTAATACATTCATGCATGGTTTTAACCGCTGGCATTTCAATTGCCTCTGGTAGGTCATAAACAGATGTCCAAGGGTTTCGTCCAAATAATGTGTAGAAGGGAGTTTGTTGTGTGGAGGAGTGTATTGCATTATTGTATGCATATTCCGTCATCCATAAGATCTCCACCCAGTTGTGGTCCGTTTATTGTAGTAGGAGTGTCGTGATCCAGTGAAGGCAATCACACTAAAGTAACTGTTCGCTTTCAGAACAAGAACAATGAACAGTAGACCGTAGACAGAATACACCTTCCCCCCAAGAGCGCAGCTTGCAGGACTAAAACACCTGATAGGCCACTAGTTTGAGTGAAAAGTCAGGAGCAGCAACAAAGCTAAGGAAAAAGACAGAGATTACAAATACCATGAGCATTTGTTACACCAATGATTCCCAGCTGCACCACCCTCAGCAACCCCACTCTTACCTGCAGTGTTTGTGAAAAAGCTAAGAACCTACTGAAATCCGGAAGTGAAGTTGACAACAGGTCAGTATAGTTCCCAGAAGAGAAAAAGTCCAAAATAACTAACCCAAACGGCACGAGGGCGCAATTAGCTAAACAAATCAAATCCAAGATATCACAGCACAGCGTCCTAATAATATCCACATATATCAGCAAAGCGTCCTCAATAGAATCCCAAGAAGAAAACAGCAATCTGAGATCATCACCGTGGGGAGACCAAAAAACGCACCACATGATCAAAGAACAAAGCCGCTAAACGAGTGGCTGATGGTACACCTTGGCAAGGTATAAAACGCGCCATCTTTGTGAAGACATCAACCACGTCTAGAATGGCTGACATATTCTTGACCACAGGCAACTCCACCACAAAGTCAAGAGTCAATGTATACCATGGACGTGGGGGTAGAGGCATTCTCATTAGGAGACCTACTGGTTTACCTGATGGTCTCTTGCACTTTACACATACAGCACATCGGGAAACATACTGGTTGACATCGCCCTTCATACCCGGCCACCAGCACCACCGATGTAACAGGTCATATGTTTTTGTTTGACCCAGATGTGCGGCTAGCTGTGAATCATGAGACCATTTCAGGGCCAAACTCCTGGAATGGGTATCAGGTAGGTACAACAAATCTTTTACATAGGGAAGACCCGAGACAAGCCTGGCACCTAGATCATCAAGAAAAGAGACATGGGGCCTCATTACAGGTCGGGCGGTCCGGAAATAACAGTGTCGGTAAATTAATTCCGGACCGCCCGATCCCGAGTCCTGCAGGTGGGAGGTGGCATTCCCGCCAGGTCTGACCTGGCGGGTTTACCACCACCCGCCTGCAGGCGGATGAGGAAACACCGGCACCATCACGAGATGGTGCCAGTGTTTCCATGATCCCCATTCCCATTGAGTCCAACAGGACTCAATGAGAATGGGGATTTACACCATTCCGCCTCCGAAATTCCCAGGACACCGGGTTGTAATGCCCCGGTAATTCCAGGAATCACGGAGGTGGAATGGTAATACGAGTCTGGTGGTAACCAGGTGGTTTTACTGCCTTGGTTACCGCTGGACTCGTAATGAGGCCCATGGTCTTTAGCCTACCCTTTTAGGTGGTCCAGGAGAGAAGGGGAAACAGAACAGACACACACCACCGATCGTGCAGGTAGCATAGAGGGCTTGGGTTTTGGATTGTCGAGATCAATGCCAATGCAAGATAACGTATCGGCTTTACCATGTAACGGGCCAGGCCAATAAGTGACCATGAAATCGAACAAGGTGAAAAAACAAATGCCAACGTATTTGTAAGGCGTTGGTACACTTGGCATGAGATAACGCCTGGAGATTGCGATGGTCAGTATAGACAATGACCGGGTGCCGAGCGCCCAGAGGATGGTGTCTCCATTCTTTGAAAGCTGCTCGGATGGCCAGTAATTCCCTCTCCATAATGGTATAATTGCGTTCAGATGGTGATAAGGATCGGAAATAATAAGCCACTGCATGCAAATGCCGTGTAGCAGGGCACATTTGAGAGAGGATGGCCCCCACTGCAATGGCAGATACATCAGCTTCTACAATAAATGGAAGGGAAGGGTTGGGGTGTTGTAGGACAGGGGCGGAGGTGAAAGCCTCCTTCAGAGTCTGAAAGGCCAACTGGGTTTGATGATCCCAACGAAACGGGACAGAGGGGCTAGTGAGGCGAGTAAGGGGTGCGACAATTTTCCAAAAAAGAGGAAATGAACCGCCTGTGAAAATTAGAGAAACTCAGGAAAGATTGCAAGGCCTTGACTGAAGTCGGGACAGGCCAGTCCAGAACCGCTTGTACCTTGGAGGAGCACATGTGCACCCCATCTGCAGAGATACGAAAGCCAAGGAACTCCACGAGGAAGCATGAAAAACACATTTTTCTAATTTAGCAAATAGTGAGTTTTCCTGAAGGCCTTGTAAGACAGAAACAACATGTTGTACATGATGTTGAAGGGTGCCGGAAAATATAAGGATGTCGTCCAAGTATATCACTACATACAAGTCCAACATATCGCAGAAGATATCGTTGACAAAATGCTGGAAAGTAGCTGGAGCGTTACAAAGCCTGAAAGGAATGACACTGTACTCATAAAGACCGTATTTGGTTTTAAAAGCGATCTTCCATTCATCACCCCGTCAAACCCATACAAGATCGTATGCGCCTCTTAAATCAAGCTTAGTAAAGACAGTGGAAGAAGTTTACTTGTCTAGAAGTTCTGATATAAGAGGCAATGGGTACTGTTTTTTAATCGTAATCTTGTTAAGGGCTCTATAGTCCACACATGGACGTAGATCCCCCTCCTTTTTAGGCACAACAAATATGGGAGAGGCTGCGGGAGACCGGGAAGGTCGGATATGACCCAAGCGTAAGGCCTTGTCCACATATTAACGCAAATAATCCTCTTCCTTTTGTGTAAGGGAGTAAATGCGGTGATGCCGAACGACTGCCCCAGACACCAAGTCGATAGGGCAATCGTAACTCCGGTGAGGAGGAAGCTTCTCTGACAGGCCCTTGTCAAAGACGTCGGCAAAACCCACATACTCCAAAGGTAACTCAGAAGCGGAAGCTTGGAGTGTGGCACTGATTGAAAGAGCATTGGCCACCATGGCTAAACAGGGTGAGAAAACTGCTTCAGAACAGGTTTGCAAACAATGCTTGGTACAGTACTCCTAAGAGAACCGGACTGTTTGCTTTACCCAATCAATGACAGGATTATGTAGTTTCAACCAAGACAGCCCGAGTATTACCCCAAATTGTGGGGTTGAGATCAAATCAAAGGTAATCCACTCTGAATGCCCTTCTGTTGTGGACATAAGGATGGAACCAGTGTTTTCGGTAACTTGTCATGATACCAAACATGTTCCATCCACGGCTTGTACCTCCTCCGGTTTGGATTTCAGGAAAATGGACAATCCATGATGTTTAGCAAATTGGATGTACATATAATTCCCGCTTGCACCGGAGTCCAGCACAACTGGGCAAGAAAAAGACACACTTTCTGACGTAGAAAAACACATGCACAGATAAATGTGCATTGGAGACCCTTCCGAACCGTCCATTGGCAGACTCATCCTGCCGGTTTGGTTCAAGGATGAGTCCTGGCGTTTCCCGCAGACTTCAGGGGTCTTTTGGGATATACCCGACTGAAATGCCCAGACTGTCCACAATAGAAGCATAAATCGTTAACCAGCTGCCTCTCCCATTCTGCCTTCGTCAAGGGACCTCTCACTGCCCTGATTTTCATCGGTTCGGGATCCCCTGGCGAGGATGGAGAGGACGAGTCGGATTTAGGAGAACACAGATCGGGTACTCGGCGTTCACCTCTGCGTTGTCGAAGTCGAGCATCTACCTGCAGGACTAAGTCCATCAACTCTGGAAATCCCAATGGAATTGAGGGTACAACAGATAGGGCATCTTTCAGTTCTTCTGACAGTCCTTTGTAAAACACGGCTGCCTTCTTTTGTTCGGGCCAGGTTGTCTCTGCAGCCAATTGGCTGAAACGGGCAAGATACTGCAGGAGTTCCTGCTTACCTTGATTTATGGCTAGGAACTCCAAGTCTGAGGCCTGAGCGAAAAAGCGAATAAATTACTGAAATCCGCAAGTGAAGTTGACAACAGGTGAGTACAGGTCCAATAGTTCCCAGAAGAGAAAAATTCCAAAATAACTAACCCCAACGGTACGAGGGCACAACTACCTAAACAATTCAAATCCAAGGTATCACAGAAGAGCGTCCAAATAATATCCACATATATCAGCAAATGTCTTCAGTAGAATCCCAAGAAGAAAACAGCAAAGCGTCCAAAAATAAAGAATAATTGAAATCCAGAAAAATGAAAGGCAGTGACCAAGTGTTTAATCAGCAGAGCGTCCAGCGGTCACTTGGGAAGTAGAATGTTTTGTGCTGGCAAAGGACCACAACAAAACGTTTGTTATGTGTGTTGAAGGAAAACGAGAAACACTGGAATAAGGAAAACCAAAAGCCAGAACCCGCGGCCGTACCAAGTTGTCATACGGCAAGCAGGACCTAAAATCCAAACGTAGCAGCTGTACACAAAATAGAAGGGTGCGGGCCAGTGTGCAGCGTTACCGTTTGGATAGCAAGGACGTAGCGCAGACACAAAATCCAATTCAGGGGCCAGGTCGTAGAGTAGAAAAGTCAGATGGAGGAGTCAAGAGTCTGGTAGTAAGGAGGTCAATGCAAGGGGGAAGGAAACGAGGCGTCGGGACACAATAACAGGGCAATCCAGAAAATCGTAGTTAGTACACAGGTCGGAATTCAGGAAACCAAGGAATCAGGCAGGAAAAGTGCGACTTAACGAAACAGCAAAAATGCACTTCTTAAGGAGCACTCGAGCGGTGTCCCAGGGCCGCATATAAAGAGGCACAGGAGCGCAAACGAGGGGAACATCGCTTGCAAGTCACGTGACCGCCCTTTCCCAGGGAATGCAGGGAAATTTTGTTTTTCCTATACTGGCGCTGTGCGAGACGCCAGGGCAGCCTCCATGCCTTCACGGGAGCCAACCGTGATGTGGGTAAGTCGGCACAAGGCTTGACAAGGAGACAACACAGGTACTGTTCCATGGTTTGGTTTGTGCATTCAGTTTGTCCGTCTGTTTGTGGATGGTGACTAGTGGACAGGCAAACTTCTACTCCAGCCAGAGAGCAACATTTTTTCCTGAACTGTGATACAAATTGACTGTCTCTATCCGAAATAATCACAGATGGAAATCCATGTAGTTTCACGATGCGGTCCAAGAAGACCTGGGCTAGTTTTTGAGCAGAAGGAAGTCCTTTTAAAGCGATGAAATGGGCCATTTTAGAGAAAAGGTCAACCACTACTAAAATTATAGAATGGCCTGAACTGGATGGTAAATCGGTGATGAAGTCCGTTGATATGGTGTGCCATGGAGCGGTTGGTATTTCTAAGGGTTGAAGGAAACCAGCTCGTTTCTGCCGTGATGCCTTATTTTGAGTGCAAGTGCCATATGTTTTAACAAACTCTGCGGTGTCTTTTCGCCAAGTCGGCCACCAATAGAATCTTCCGATTTTCTTGGGTGTCTTAACTATGCCGGGATTGCCTTCTACAGGTGAATTGTGATAACTGATGAGCACTCTTTCTTGTAGGGCATGTGTCGGAAGGTATAGGCATTTCCGATAGAATGGAAGACCGTCTTGAATGGAAAAATGTGATCCTTTAATGTCCCAAGTTCTTAACTCTTCCGCAGGTAATTCTCGTCTAATGTCTTCTTTAAGGGTTGCCATTGCTGAAGGGTTATTCCTGCAGAGGCCCAAGATTTTGTCTCCTGGGATGGTGTCTACTGGATCAGGTTTTTTAAAAGCTTCCTCACCTTTGCCTATATGGGAAAGAGCGTCGGCTTTACCGTTTTTTACTCCAGGTCAATAGGTCACTACAAAGTCAAATTCCATCAGGAACAGGGCCCAGCTGCCCTAAGGTATTGTAGATTTCGATGGTATGTTATGATCGTAATGGTATGCTTGGCTCCCAACAGGTAATGTCTCCACTCTTGGAGTGCATTTTTGATTGCCAGCAACTCCTTTTCTGTTATTGTGTAGTTGAGTTCTGCTGGAGAGAATTTCCTCAACCAAAATGCCACTGGATGTAAATGACCTGTGTTTGGATTTTTCTGGGATAAGACCGCTCCCATGGCCACACTTGAGGCATCTGTTTCTACAATGTAAGGGAGATCTGGTTGTGGATGTTGGAGCACCGGAGCTGCGGTGAACTTGTCCTTCAAGGCCCGGAATGCTTCTTCCGCTGCGGTGGTCCATTCAAACTTTAGGTTTTTGCGTAGTAAAGATGTAATCGGGTGCACCAGATGTGAAAAGCCAGGTATAAAGCGCTGATAAAAGTTTGTAAAACTGAGAAAGCTTTGTACCCCTTTGAGTGATGAAGGAGATGGCCAGTTGAGAATCGCATCCACTTTTCGAGTGTCCATTCTTATGCCTTGCGACGACAATATGTACCCTAAAAATTCCACTTCGGTAACATGGAAAAAACATTTTTCTAGCTTAGCGTATAGGTGGTTCTCACAAAGCTTGTGAAGTACTGCCTGCACATGTGACACATGTTCTTGGATATTTGCAGAGTAAATAAGGATATTGTCAATGTAGACGATCGCACATTCGTCAAGTAGTTCCCGTAGTACATCATTCATGAAATGTTGAAATGCTGCCGGTGCATTGCAAAGCCCGAACGGCATTACTTGATATTCGTGCAGGCCGTATCTGGTGCGGAAGGCCGTTTTCCACTCATCACCCTCTTTGACGCGCACTAGGTGATAGGCCCCTCGTAGCTCTAACTTCGTGAATATTTATATTTGTCGTACCTGATCCAGCAATACCGGGATTAATGGTAGTGGATATTTGTTTTTTTACAGTAATCTGGTTTAAGGCCCTGTAATCGATGCATGTTCGGAGATCCCCCTCCTTCTTGGGTAAGAAGAAGAAGGGAAAGGCGGCAGGTAGATTTTGAGGGACGGATGAAACCGTTTGCAAGGTATTGTTCCAGGTATTTCTTTAGATGAGCATTTTCCTCTTCCGTTAAAGCGTATATACGACTACACAGTACTTGCGCCCCAGGGATTAGATCAATTTGGTAGTTTTATGAGCAATCCAGGGGTAATGTGTTGGCTTGTTCTTTAGCAAATACATCATGAAACTCTTGATATTCAGCGGGCAAAACTCCTATTACATTTGACGTTGGCACTGAGGTCAGGGATGCAAGTAGCGGGTGTACTGGAACTCGGTCTTTGGCATAACAGCGATTGCATTCACTCGAGAAGGTCAAGGTTCTGGTATGCCAGTCTATCAGTGGGTTATGTGTTTCAACCAGGGCATGCAGAGTATCAACTGGAATTGTGGAGCGGTAATGAGATCAAACGTGATTTCCTCTCTATGACCATCTTGGCATATAAACGTAACCTCTGCTGTGCATTGCGTAACTGGACCGGAGAGTAGCTGTGTGCCATCCACTGTGGTTACGTTATCCGCAGTGGTCTTGGAGCATACTGGTAATCCCATCCTGCCAGCAATTCCCAAGTCCATGTAGTTACCTGCGGTCCCACTATCAATGAAGACTTCAACTGCATGCATCCTGAAAGGATCTCTCCATGCTCGATAGGCCGATCTCTAGATCTGCCGGGCGTTGGAGTTTTCCGACTCAACTGCCTCTTTACCCCCATCCATTGCCCCAACTGTCTTCCGAGAGGGCTTGGCAGGGCAACTACGAAGAAAATGACCAGATTGCCCACAATATAGACATAACTGTTCTTGGCACCTTCTGTCTCGCTCCGCCTTTGTCAGTGGACCCCAAACTACGCCCAATTGCATGTGTTTCAGTGGACTGACATGCGGGCGTTTCCTTAGATCGCACATAAAATGCTCTGTTTTCAGAACGGGCGCGATCAGTCTTTCGGTTTTGTAGACGATGATCAAGCTGGATGGCTAGATCTATGTAATCTGCACAGTTATCCTGAGGGATTACTACAGTGCTTAATTTGTGGGGGTGGTTGCCGGTGCCCAACACCGGCACTCTTTTTTTGGGCACCGGAACTAATCATGGGGGGCCAGCGCACGTGCAATTGCTTTCTTTGTTCTTCCACTTCACTTTGTTTCATTATAACTCATTGGGTTTGTTTGTCATTGTGATCTCTCGTGCTTGCAGGTGCAGGCCATGGCTGGCTGGGCCTGGGAGGGGCCAGCAATAGCAATGAACAACAAGTTACAAACAGCCAATGAAAACTGCCATTCTGTTGTTACTATCCAGTATTTGATACATTCTGTATAGTAACCCAGAATGTGCAGTTTTCATTGGCTGTTCTTCTGGGCCAGTGAAATTACATGGTGACGTGTTGTTGTTACAGGAGGCAGTGCGGCGCCACCTTCATTTCACAAGTTGCTGTGAAGTGAAGGTGTCTAGGCGTAGTGTGTTAGAGAGAGCCTGCCCTGCTGCACTGCGTGGTGCGGCCTAGTTGCTTCCTGGGGCCCCCCTCTGCCTGCTTTTTCATTTGTGCGTGCCAGTGTGTGCCTCCCCGCCGCCCACCCTGAGGCCCCGAAAGGAGAGAAGACCAAGTCCCAGTCGGCAAAGCAGGTAAGTCTGAGCCTGTCACAGTGATCAGGCAGGTAAGGGCCAGGTCAGGGCCCAGGCGGCGGCGCGGTCCCCTCGTGGTGTCCTGACTTGCCAAGAGTCAGGACCCCACCAGGGGCCCATCCGCACCCGGGCTTCTGTCTGTGTGACCTGTGTGCTGCTGACCGGAGTGCCACGCCCAGGCCAATTTCTGAGACCACCAGGCAGGGCTGCCGCGGCCCATACTGAGTTGGATGACTCTGCTGCGGTGCGGGCCCGTGGATTTAGTTGTGCCCAAATTAGTATGTTTTAAACTTTTTTCTTCTAAAACCTGACCTTCCGTGGGGCCGGTGGCCAGGGCCCCGCTCCACGGAAGGTTGGTTTTAAAAGAAATAAGTATTTTTGAGTGGTGGCTGGGGCCCATCACTTCAAAAGTGATGGGCCCCAGCTGTCCAAATATACGTTTTTTCTTTTAAAATCTTACCTTCCATGGGACCGCTGCGCACCTATTTTATCATCAGCATGGCCACGGTGGCTGTGGCGGGCGGCCCCACGGAAGGTATCCTAAAGTGATTGAGGCAGCTCAGCTCAGGCAGCAGGACCAGGTGGGGCACGGGCTGCGGTGTGGTCTTCGTCCCTGGTGGAGTCCTGCTGGGTCTGAGCGGTGAGTGCACTGTGGCCGTGGCTGCCCCTTTGGGTTAGCATGTGGTGAGTGTGGTCATACAAAGCACCCGGTAGGAGGAGGGGAGACCTTGTTGATGGTGGCAGCTTACCGGTTTTTATCGGTTTATCTGCCACCTGCCTCCGGCTCATATCGAATAGAAAGACTGTCCCCTGGCGCTGGTACACTGCATACTGACTAGTATCATTCTGTGTTTTACTTAACACTTTTAATGAGGGTGGCAGTGGTGACCGTTTGGTTTATGCTCTTGGAACCACTTTTCGTGGAGTGAACAGACTGTTCCTGGGATTGGTTGTGTGGGTGTAAAGAGGTCTACCTTTCTTCTTGTTATTGATGCCCGGCTTGGACTTGGGTTGTAATTCCTTTCTTGCCCTTCACTCCCTGTATTCTGAGAGCTTCATCCACCAGTATTTTACCTCTGGAAAAAGGCAGGTTTGCCTCATACTCATCACAGCTATTGTTATTTTTGTGGCAGTTGGAATCATGAAATTTGTGTGACAGAGTACATATGGTCTTTGTTGTGGACCTGTCAATACGGGTAAGCATCCTCGGGAGGCACCCTGATGGGTCAAAAGACGCACCATGTCTGAAAGAAAGGTAAAAAAGGGACACATTTGGAAACCTTGATACAACCAGCGAACCGCAGCCTAAAAACACTGGCTTTTTGACAAAAGCTACGCCCCCTCCTTCTGCAACCGTATTGGTGCCGGTGCAACCTCCCACTATGGAACTACCTATACATTCTGACTCAAACAATCTATGTTATTCACCCACGATTGATAATACTGGCTCCTTACTAGACTTATGTGTAAATTTAAAATGTAATTCTTTGGGGCTGAGCTGTCAAACTATGCCAACATTACTGTGACCTCTTTGTGTTAGAGTCCGACTGGGGTGGCCGTGGCCGAGTGGCCCTCGTGTCTCGGGGAAGTTGTGAGTATTGAACATGGGATGGATGGATTTTATTCATTTACACATATGTAGATGGGTGCATTTTATTGTATTTATAAACATAT
Organism: Ambystoma mexicanum; assembly: GCF_040938575.1. Lineage (NCBI taxonomy): Eukaryota > Metazoa > Chordata > Amphibia > Caudata > Ambystomatidae > Ambystoma > Ambystoma mexicanum. The sequence continues at coordinate 402,093,931 of NC_090940.1, forward strand.
GTGGATGGGTGCATTTTGTAATCTGCTCTTTAGGCAAGTGTCCCAGCTGTTAAGCCTTTTCTGTCCCTTGGGGGGGGGGGGGGTGAAATCGCCCGATTTTTGTTCTCTGCACTTTGACATGACAACCCATTGAAGTTAGTGGGCGGCTGGCGGGTGAGTATACGGATTAATTTACAAAGTGACACCCCCAAGGCGTGTGAGTTGAGAGGCGTCACATGTGAGTTGAGAGAGGCATGGGCAGGTTTTACCGGTGGTCCTGGTTGTCAAAATTAAAGATTCAGGCAATATGAAAACGAGAGCCTTTCTCTCCTCTGCAACAGCCCCCTGGCCCCCACCAGGTTTGCAGAAAACTGCCCCCCCACCCCAAAGCTCTCATCACCCTGTGCTTGCCATGCCGTCTGGACCCTCAAGCCCCTGCAACACCCCGCTAACTGCCCAGTAACCCAATAGATTCTCACTGGGCACTGGGCTGGCTTTCACCCCTTCCTCCGAGGGGGAGCCCAGCCAAGCACTGAGGCTGTTGCTGTTCCCTTCAGCAGCTTGCATCTCATTCCCGGAGGACCCCCCTGGCACTGCAGCCCTACACAGCAAGTGGGAGTTCCTCGGAGAAGCAGTCATGCACGACTTACCCTCGGGCCTAAACACATCACCCCAGGACCCTGCGTGCAAAGCCCCCAGGACACTAAGTGCACAGCTGCCAGGTCACCATGAGCGCAGCCGTGGGACACTGAGCACAGCCCTCCCACCCCCTCTGGACTCCATGAGCACAGCCACAGACTCCTGAAACAATGTGAGCGCAGCCCAACAGAACACTACGTGCACAGGCAGCGAAGGGGATCACTAATGCACAGCCCCACAGGACACTCCATGCACAGCCCCCTAGGACACCGCATGTACAGCCCCCCAGTGCCCCAGGTCACCACGTGCACAGGGCCCCAGGTCACTGCATGCACAGCCCCCCCAGGACACAGCGTACACAGCCCCTCAGGACATTGGGTGCTCTCAGCATCCAGGAAAACGCGTGCAGAGCCCCTCAGGACAGCATGTGCACAGACAGCCCTCCAGGACACTGTGTGCACAGCACAGCCCCTCAGGACTGCACAGCACATGCAGCTTCGTTTGTGTCAGTTAGCAATCCAGCCCCATATCACCTGAGCGGAGCTGCAATATCCTGGGGGAGGGCGGGTGGGGGTCCTGAAATCCTTGGCCCAAGTGACGTGCGTTTAGCCCCCCTTCACAACGCCGTACACCACATGGCCATGTGCAGGTTTTTACACTTCCATATTTGGGATTTTTCCAGAATGTTGATCCTTCGGGCCCCCGTCTGCCCGTTTGACACCATTTTGATTGCAGGCAGTAGCAGCCATGGTCTTGTCACCTATGCTTCTCTCCACTGCACTAACATACTGCACTGCTTCCTTCACCCCAAAACACACTCCCGGCAGAGTACCGGAAAGGATTTGGGCGATGCAGGGGCTGAGTGTTTCGTTTTCATTGGAAAGATAGCACCGGCTCAGACTGGCCTATAGAGCAAAGATAGCATTCGGCTCAGACTGGCCTATAGGGCAATGCACGAACCAAAAACACAAAATGCTACTGTGGGCCACTTTTTTGGTCCATGTGGGCCACTTTTTTGTCCCATGTGGGCTAGTTTGATGAGTTACTTCACCATTCGGCTGGTAGTTTGGGCCAGTGTCACTGAAAAAATAATCTTTAAAATACACAATTTGCCTCATATTTTATCAAAAATCCTACCCCGTGGGTACTACTCAGGACAGCAAGTATGGTCCAGACGAATAACAAGTGTGGCCTAGAACTTAGATATGTATTCAAATGCACTCTTTTGCCTCTGGGGTTGCCAGGATGCTGGAACCACTACACCTACCATAACAAGTGTTTTCCAACTTTAAAGAATTATACTTTCTCAACCTGTCTGTGCCCTTCCCCATCCATCCGCCAACTAGCCTGCGCCAGCAGTTGCTGCCGCACCAAACATGTGACATGGAGCAGCAGCAGAGTGATGGGCCGATCTAGTTCTAGCACTGAACTGGCGCGGGCCGCGCGCCATCACTGCGGGTGGCACCTCGCTACCGCACTGCGAGCAGCGCCGTGCGCTGCATTATTGGGCCAATATTTTTTGGGCACTGGCACTTATTTTTTTACAAATTAAGCACTGGTTTACTACCTGTGTTAACATGTCCTTAAGCTCCTCTCGCAGGCCTCTATAAAACAACATGGTTTGTTTTTCCTCTGCCCAATTCCCCTCTGCTACTAGGCGACTGAATGTAGCTGCATAAGCCAGGAGATCTTGACTGCCTTGTCTGAGAGATAAGAGTTCGTCGTCTAAGGCCTGTCTAAGTGTGCGACGAGCGAAGAGCTTTTCTAATTCGTGTTGGAAGCCTGCAAAATTACGCAGTAATGGGTCGTCCCTGTTCACGAAAGGAACCGACCAGTCTGCTGCATGTCCCCCTAGGTACGACAATACAAAGGCCACTTTTGACTGATCTGTAGGAAATAAACCAGGTTTGCACAAGAAGTGCAAACCGCACTGATTTATAAAGGTCCCAAACCTTTTAGGGTCTCCTAAGAACCTCTCTGGTGGCGCAAGTGGAATATTCCCTGGGACCACCACCTGTACAGGGATAACGGGTGAAGACTGTGTTGTCGGTGCTGAAGTAGCTCCACTAGGTAAGGGAGCTAACCCTGCTTGTGTTTGCAATAGCTGTCAGGCTATTTCATCAGTGTTGTCCCTGTTGACTACCAGCTCACGCCGCAACGCATTGGTCTCAGCGTGGGCTGCATGGACCTCTGCTCTCAAGTCCCCCAGTATCTGAGATAAATGATCCACCTCCGAAGTCTCCATTGCTCAGGCAGAGTAGTTTAAGGACGGCTTCATGTTCTGTCACGCTTACCTGAGTCTCTGCAGGAGCAATGGAGTCCTCCAGTTCCGTCTCTGGTTCTATACCACCCCTCCGTTAGTGAGAGTCTGACCTGCCAGAAGAATTAAATGTTACAGTTGAATTAAAGGTATTGTCTACCCTCCTTCCCATCCCACCTAGATGCCTATTACACTATAGTGCGTGTCTCAACTGGGTGTTTAATTTGGTGCGCACTCCGTCCTGCTCATGCAGGGGTGCTATATCTTGGGAGCTGCTCAGGAGTTGCTGAGTTTGCTGCTTTACTTGCACGAGTTTATGTTACCCAGTTACTGCACTGGGATTTCAGTTCAGGTAAGTTCACAGGTAAGTTCAGGTAAGTAGAATCACAACGTTCGTAACTGCCCAGTTACCTCACTGGGATTATTCAAATGTGCTGTCTCCGATCTGCGCTGCTAATTTGAGTGCCAGTTCGCAGCACTGGACTACAGCAATAGCAATGAGCGGAGATGGATGAAGAGTTCTAATGTCTTTTCTCTTCCCTTGCAGGTTACCCGAGTCGGGTAGAAGATGCGCAAGATATGATGGATCACTGTAACCGGTGCGCGAGGTAAGTTTTACCGTTCTGCCTCAAAGCATACCGCGTGGAGATTTGCAGGCGCGTGTAACTCACTGTCCGCTAACTGCTTTCTCTCTCTCTTTCTTCTCATTGCAGGGTTGATGAAGCCAGCGCTGACTCCGGTCGTCGGAAGGAATCAGATCGGGTAAAGACTGGAGACTGAAGATGTGGCAGCGGTTAGCATGTGCTCTCGAGCTTACACGAAGCACACGAAGCATGGGCTGATCTCCGGGCGCGGCTTCTATAGAGAGCCATCCCTAAACACTAAAGCGCACTGTAGCTTCTAGGAAGCCCGGATGTTTCACAATGTCCATATTGGAGTGACAGGAAGTGATGTAAAAACCAAGAAGGTGTTCAGCTTTCTAAGTGATGGGAGTGTTTGTTTTGAGTGGCTGCTGTGAGTGTTTTGAATGCCAAGCTTTTACCCACTTGGCCCCTACCTGATTTCCCCACCTGCTTCTACTTCCCAGAGTTAAAGGGGTGACTGGTTTATATGAGATCCCGAGTTTAGTAATCATGACACCTATCTCTGCTGCAAAGTTAATGCTTCAATCAACCGGGATAGCAGCACAGAATGCTGGACAGGGGACCTGTCAGACCTCCTACTCCTCTTCTCTGCCATCTTGATAACCCGGAATGGACGGTGTAAGTGATGTATGCGGAATCAGAATAAACAGTAACTGTCTTCCCCTTACAAATTTCTAGCACCTCTATAAGTGCCACCAGTGCCACCGCTTGTGCAGAGTAATGAGAAGGCAACCGTTTCTTTAGTCTGACCAGGTAGTCCCCATCCACAAGTCCCACTACAGTTGCACCTGTATGCCTCTCACCCGTCTCTTGGTGGAGGATCGAAGACCCACCAACAAAAATCACCTCACCCCAATTCAGAGCATACTCTTTCATATTCACCCTCTCTTCCTCTTCTCCCTCATACGTGGCGCAATCGTTAACAATATCCTTAGGCTGTACCGGCCCTGCTACAAATGTCATGGGATTTATTACGTAATATTGCACAGGATGAATTGATGAATTTGATAAGATGACCTCATACCCTTACACTCTCGTAGTTGTCAATGTGGATTTAGATTTTTCTAGAATCGCAAAGACATCATGCACATTGTACAATGTCACCGGGCAACCCATAGTACTGGTTGAAGACTTTTGAATTGGAAAAAACGTGCCGCTAGAGCTTGATCACTAGGGAACGGTCCCTTCTTCACTGGGTCTAGGAGTCCACTGTAATATGCTAAATTTTTGTGGCTTAGCAATGTTTGCTGGCTCAGGATTGCTGTGACCTGGCTTTTTTAATGCAAAAACAGAAAGAATGGCTTCCTGTAATTTGGTGTTGCCAACACCGGAGCATTGCTGCTCGCAGCCTTGAGTTCCCGAAAGCAAGTCCCCTTTTTCTCAGATCACTCTATCTGACTTTATGCCTTCTGTGCTTCCTTTGGACTCTGCAATAAGGGACTCAAATAACTAGAAAACCATGATCTACAATAGTTATAGAGCCCCAAAACCTGCTGCATTTGTTTCACTATGACTGGCTGAGGTGTATTCTGAACGGCGGTGGCTCTCTCTGGCATTACCTTCCTTTCTGTGTCATGACCACCAGCAGGGCCCACATCCTCTTCCACACGCACACCATGGCAGGGACACACTTTCACGCACACACCATTTCTGAGACCAGGAATGCTGAGAAAGGTGGAGGCTGGACTTCCTTATGGCGTGTCTGGTGCTCCATAAGGCCAGAAACTTGATTATTTGTGATGCCTGAAGGACCTTCCAAGATGGCCGCTCTGGAGGGCCATATAGAATACCCCCAATATGGCCGACAGTTTGGTCCGTAAACCTTTAGTGGATTAGCCAGCTAGCATGCATGAGTGGGTGCCTATTTAAACCACACCCATGGAAGGATCCTTGCTTAGCGTTGTCCTGCCCTTAGCAGCTTAATGCTCACTGCAGGATCGCTCCACTCCAGACCTGCAAAAGAAGAAGACATTGGTTACAGCGAGTCACTGTAGGAGGACCCATACTTTCTCCAGCTACTTACTAAGTTGGTCTCCACCTTCTGCTCGCTTCCAGTTCTATTTTCGGACCGCAGGAACTTTGCTCCTCCTCTTCGCTCCTACTACGGTACGGACCTCTACTGCCGCAGCCCTCAACGTTCCAAGCCTGGCCGGCACTGTACCTGAAAAACAAGGCGAGAGATTATCCCTCACACAAGAAAGACCAGGAAGTAGCGCGGCAGGGGCTTGCAGCGCACCGGGGGATGGCTGCAGACACGCGCTCATGCACACGAAACAGCGGAAGTCTAAAAGACGTGCCAAAGCCAACTGGAAAAAGAACCCCTCATCCCAAAATAAAGAAATGTTCCATACCTATAAAGAGGTTATCTTAAAAATCAAAAGCGATACCTTTAACAACAGAATACTAAATGCCAAATCAGCTCCAAAGAACTTTTCACCATCCAAAAAGAATTAGAATCTCCCATCCCACCCCACACTGTTTGCAATAAAGATGCCCCTTGGTGTGCTAACATCCAGAAAGCTCTGCTAGATGAAATAACACTATTACAAGCTAAAATAGAAACAAAAAGACTCATCTTTGCCTCTAAAGGCAAAACCAATTCTAACAAACACCACCTGCCCTCACCGAAGATTGGTAAATTATTTGAATTCTCACCAGTCACTATAAAAGAGGTGGAAAATAACTGCTTCCACATATGTATATTTTGTATATTTACTTCCATTTATGTATATTCTGTATATATGTTTGAACTTTGCTTGCATTCATATTGTATGCTCACTCTCTGTAAATCAAATACTATGTCTGTAACATGATTCTCCATTAAGCCAAGCGTCTAGATACCCCTTAGTTCAATGTGCTATATAAGCAAATAAACTAAACTAAATAGCGGGTGCACTTGCTGTTGCAAGCAGCTTCCACTCATTCCGAGAGAGACATTCTAAGGCTGCAGCTTGTCCGGCCTAGCAACCAATGAAGTCACTGGTTGAAGGACACACAACAAGCAGACAGCAAGCACAAGCAGATAAAAGGTGCACAGTAAGCGCCAGCAGAAAGGAAAGCAAGTCAGCACAAGAAGATAAAGGAAGCAAGAAGCCAAGAAGAAAGAAGAATAGAACATAAGTGGCCCTGTGACTGCGGTAGCAGGAAGGAGAGTGCCATAGTGCAAACCAACAGGCAAATTCAGCCTCCCCGGAAGGATCAGGGTAGGGGTGCAAGGAGTTTCTAGGGAGGTCTACAAGGGGGGGCTTATATCTGGTTTACACTGCATAACACACTATTTCTCACCCTAGGGGAGAGTCCAGCAGCAGACCGGCCCAAAACCAGTAGCGCTCACAGCATCCCCAGACGGCAGGAGTCCAGGTGCTCCCGTGGAGTCAAGGTAAGTGTTACAGAATTCAAAGCCCACATTTCCTACTCTGCCCTAGCACCATGGATTCCTCTGATGTGGACCAGTTGTCACAGCTCTTAGGCCAATTTAGGTCCGAAGTCCATACGGCCAGGTCAGGAACTAACGTTTTACAGCGAGAATTGGTGGTAAATAAGGACTGCACTGAGGCATTAGCTAGGCAGTTTCTACAAGCACAATCAGGCCAGGCCCCACTATCTGGTAACGGGCCGCCAGGCATTCCTGCAGCCCCAGTTCAGGTGGTTCATCCCAGAGAAGTCCCTTTGCCTCCTCTAGAACGCTTCCCAGTAGACCCCATACATTTACACTGTTCATTAAACAGTGTTGTCTCCATTTCCTCTGCAGACTGAAGGTGTTCCCCACTGATTAAGCCGAAGTAACCTTCATTTTGTCAAAACTGGAGGGGCACGCCGCAAACTAGTCCATCTTATTGGTAAACCGGGATGGCCCTCTGTTGTGAAACTACCAGAGGTTCCAGCAGGAAATGGAGAAGTTGTTTGCCTCTCGCACTCAAGGGCAAGCCCTCAACAACAAACTGCTATCTCTTTGTCAGGGCAGTCAAGACCATCTGGTTTATGTAGCCACCTTCAACTGGCTGCTTGCAGAATCTGATTAGCCAGAGGCTAAAAGGACAATGTTGTTCCACCGGGGTCTCAGAGGAGAACTGAAAGATGTTTTGCCTCAGGTGGTTAACCCTCAGAGGGGTGTGCAGAGTACATAGACCTAGTGTTGCAACTGGACCATCCGTTACAGGACCAAAAAGCGGATCGAGTCCACTCGGAGGGGCAATCGCTATATGTTCGTCCGAAGGAAAGCACAGTTCACAACTTGGAGGCTCATCTTGAACCCATTCAGCTAGGAGATCCGCCATCCACTTATCAGAGACGAAAGGGAGAAGAGGAGCCAGCAACAGCTGTGTCTGTATTGCGGCAAGTCAGGCTATTTCTTCCAGTATTGCCCCGTGAAGCCCCCAAGGAAGACCGTGGGGGCCATGGAGAAGGGGAGGATGAATTTCAGTCTGAAAACTCCATTGCCCGGCAAGTCTGGAAGTCAGCTTGTTGAGTAAGGAAAAGGCACCCATGGCCTCTCACCTGGTCATTGCTGTGGTACTTATTCACCATCAACAGCCTACATGGATGCACGCTTTGGAGGCATACATGGACAGCAGAGCGGTGGGTAATTATATGGACCACGACTTGGCTCGCAGAAACAGGATTCCTTCTCGGCCTAAACAAACAACGGAAAACATTACTGACGTGGATGGCACCAAATTACTATCGGGCCCAGTGACCCAATACACGGCGGAGGTTGAGCTGCTCTGTCAGGATAGACATCATGAGAGTATCTCTTTTGACCTGATCGGGGCTCCTTAATTTCAGATCATTTTAGGTATGCCCTGACTGGAAGCTCATAGCCCCCGTATTAATTGACATGCAAGGACCTTAACCTTTTCTGAGGCATGTGGGCGTACATGGTACCACAAGTGGCCCTTTTCCAGGGATTTCAGTCATGTACCCGCACAAGTCAGGACAGGCCCTACGATCTTGGGCATGGTTGGGGCGTTGCCGCCTGAGTGCTCAGAGTTTTAGAAGGAGCAGGCAAACACCCTTCCCTGACATTGACCATACGACTGTCAAAAAGATCTCATACCCAGATCTGCAGTGAAATGTACACTTTGATGGAACAAGAAAATGCCCATCTCAAGATTTACATAGACCAGTACCTATTTTTGGTTAAAGGATTTTTGTCCCATGTCTGCACCGATGCTTGTGCTGGCATGGTCAGTGGGATCCCAAAGGTCTGGGCAGCCTCAGTTGCTGGGTTTTGTTCAACCCATGCCAGCTGCAATTGCACAGAACATGGGGCATATGGCAGGGTCAGGGCCTGCATATGTTGAGCTATTATGTTAAAGTACTGTGGCCGTTCACGACAAACCCGTGACATGTGCATCAACCTTCTACATGACCAACACCGAATCCCATAATTATTTCCTGTTGGTCCATTAAACCAGGGACCCATTCCTCCGAATCCACCAAATGACACACTTCCCTGTGGAAATGTTGTTCTGCCTCTCAGATACCCCCTCATTGGCCTTGAACCGGGAACATACCCGTCCACCGAACCGGCGTCATACTTTGTTCACTGTGTCTCGGTTGTCCCGGTTGCCCCTGCAGTCCTTCCATAGAATTTGTAATTACTGCCCGTGCTAAACAAATCTTTACCAATTTCTTTTGAAAAAGCTTAGTTTTCAAAAACTCGGTTATCAGAATGGTTGAGGTGGACATAGAACACAGGGATTCTGCCATGGGTAAAGAGGCTGAGCAGGAAGGACGAGAGATGGTACTCTATGGTAGTGCTGATTATGCTTCTGTGTTTATAGAAGCATTAGGGGATGTAGTAGCCAGAGTAGACAATGAAGTAGGAGAGGAATGTGATGCCATGCAAGGAGAGCAGGGTGTAGGCACCCTACCCCCCACTCCAGTAGCTGCGATAAAAAGCACACTATGGAACTATAGGACATTCCAGGGTATTCACATATCTGTAGTAAGTGGTAGGGGAGAGATGGGGGAACCCCCAGTAAAAACAGGTATAACTCAATTTCCATTGCTCCAGAAGGGTCTGGGAAGGGTGTATTATGTCCTGTGGTCACACATGGACCGGAATAACTTGATGAAGACACTCCCTTTGGTCACTGCAGAAGCGGGGAAGTGAATGTATGCACTGGAGAAATATACTGCCAGTGTCATGTGGGCAATAGGGGACATGAAGAGCTTATTCATGGCCCTAAAGGCGGAGCGGTCAGACAAACTTGGGAAGGGATCGGGGTATCCGGCAGTTCAGTTGGAGACAAGTACCCATGATGGAGCAGTTTTCAATTAATGAATTAATCATACATGTATGTACGAAAGCATGTCATTTATGGAATGCATTACATCATATGTGTATATTTGTATTTTTAATCATTACTGATTACATAGTTGTTTAAGTTCTGTGAACTATAAACAATTAAATAAATAAATAAATAAATAGAAAACATTACATCTTCATTAAAATACAATCCACTGCTGTATTTAAGCATTTACTTTCTGTGTCACCATATTATTTGTGCTTATAATATATTGAACATTACCTAATGCTTCCGTTGACAAGCATTAAGGTTGTGTACTGTCGTCTCATATGGATACGTGTCCAAGTGCAGAATGTGTCTGCTGAAAGGAGAGCATGGGTCCAATTCAATCACGAGAGCACTGGAAGTGCCAATGTGGAACAGAACTCTGAACATTTCATAGTGAGTCTTCTGTCATTTAATAGTAGCGCTACCGTCAATTACTTAAGAAATCCCATGTGCTTTTTTAAGCGTCACAGCAACTCATTTTTAGAATGGAAATGAGGGTCAGTTTTAAGCTACGAAACAAAATACTTTGAAAAATAAATGTGGTGCTAGAAAAGTGAAGGTTGGAAAGGAGCTGTGAAATTGTACGGATCAGAAGGAGGAAACTGAAATTGGGCAAAGTAGGTGGCAATCCTCAAGAATCGAGGAGCGCAAAGAAGGGAGGTTGGTGAGCAACTGTAGCAGAGGCGAGGGTTGGCAAATCCCTGTAAGAGAAGCAAGGTTGAGAATGAGAGGAGAGCTGAAGGGTTAACTTCCCGAGAGGATAAGAAGGAGTAATTTAACATTGCTCTCAGCCGGACAGTTGTAAGCCAGAAACACTGACATTAATAAACTGGACCACCTTGAACCTCAAGTTCAAATGACTTAGATTGGATGAGTAATTTCTTGAAGGAACACTACAGGATAGTAGTTGTCTGCCTAAATAAGGTTAATGATGCTAGGGAGGTCAACATGAGTTGTACCTTGAGAGTTACAACTTGAAAAAGTCTGAAAGGGTTACTGTGAGAAAGAGGGAGTTTGGATGGTATGTGTGAGGGGATGGTTGGAGAGCAGCACTGGGAGTAAGGAACAGAACGGGTCTGCACTGTGAGAGAATTGCGAGTGATAACAAGGCATTCAACTGACAAGCTAGTTCTCTTTTGTGGTATACTTTGGGAGTGGGATAAACATAGGGACCAGAGGTAGGAAAAAGTCAGAGGGCATTTTGATTGGTGAAACATGGAGAGATAAATATTCACTCGAAGCATCACAAAAGACATGGAAATATACCTATGCATACCCCTAGAATGGCACATCTGAAAACTTGACAGTCGTGGATACAAGTCTTGAAATTATAGGTAGTTGCAGGCAAAACAATGTCCATTCCCTCAACATTTCTTGCTCATCTCCCCTTCTGCCAACCCCCAAGGATAATGACGTCACACAGTATTTTGGTATTTTTCGCTCAGCTAAGCAGCAAAAGGTATGTTTTTCATTCTCTCCAGCAGCCCCTGTGGATCTGTCTGTGGGGTGAAGGCAGAATGCGATGCAGGAATTGGCACCAGCATGCAAGGGTAAGCACAAGACTAGCTAGCAGATCTAGCAGTGGAAGCTGTGCTCACAGCTTTCAAGAAACAAAAACAGAATACAAAGAAATAATATCTTTCAAAGCTTCCTTTCCATTTTCATGTTGGCAGCTTGTCCAGTATGTGAACTGTAGATTTAAATTAATCATACATAACAACAAGCTGTATGACTAAGAATCACTACAAGCAGGGTAATATATTACAAGCTACTTTGAAATGTTTCTTTACAATAGTTTAAAGATATTACATTCTCCTTTGTATAGTGTTAGCTGTGCACCAGTAATGGTTTTTAAGTACACATCACTTCACATTCTGGTACTTGTAGGTTTATAAAATGGGAAACACAAGTATTTCACAGGAATTCAAATTGACAGAACCTACAATCCAGGATTGGCAGAAGATCACTTGTGGGCATCTAAGTGCAATGTTAGGGGAGAACGGTGGGCAGTATATTGTCAAATGTTGTTTGAATGCTGCATGTCTTCAGAAGTTACTATCCAGGTAGATAACCCCTGTTCTACTCCCAATCAAGTACATCTGTTTTAAGGGGCAGGTACACTTCATTAACAGGTGTGTACCTGCCCTTGCCCCCTGGGCGGGCATTGCCTTGTGCTGACTTATGCCCTATAACGTAACTTCCTATGGTTTTGTAGATTTCACATGTCACTTTGTTCTCCGCTTAGTTTCTTTAGGACTTGCCCTATGATTGTGATGTTATATTGAGCATTACCTTATTACAAAATGCCTCTGTTCCTGCCCAAAAATTGTGTTGTATTGTAAACTTGGGACATCCTGCCCAGATGCAACAGGAACAGTCAGGGAGCAAGTAGGTAAGAAAGAAGTTGCTTTATTGTACACATATAAGTCTTTTACTTTTCAGGTGACATGGGAGCAGGAGCACACCCACCATTCACCCTCAGTCATACAAACACAGGCCCAAATTGGCACTTTCAGAAAACTCATGCATCATCAACCATCCCAATGCACTGAGCTGTCACTCATTCTCACAACAACCAAGCGAGACCAGCAGGGCACTAGAGGACAGCACCCATATACTTGACACACAATTAGACAAGGAACCACATTCCCTATAAACTCATTGACGCTACAAGACACAACTAAGCACTTGCTGGACACAAAGCACAACCATGAGGTTGAGCTCTCTAGTATCTTGTGGTTTATTGGGACCCCAGAGCAGGAGCCACCGCTGCATGATATAGGGGTGTGCTTTTTCTATGACGTTTTAACTTTATGCACCTATTAAATGTCATACTTTTTACTCTTATGAAGCAGAAAACCCATTTTTACTCAATTGAAATTGCATTTACTCTCTAATTATAAAAATAGGGAGTGAAATACTCTCACCTTAAAATCCTATCTGGACCACTGCAGCGCACCAAAAGTGGTTCCTGGAGAGGAGGGTAGGACAGTGGCCTCCACTTCTGGCATAGGGCAAGGGTAGATCAAGTTGACAGCCTGGACACCAAGTGCCTTACCTTTATGCTTGGGGTCACTCTCCCTGTGGTCCTGGCCCCGACACTCCCAACAAGTGCCAGGAATGTAAGGAACTGGAATAGGACCATTGGGAACCTGCATTACAGCAGGAGAACCACTACTTTCGCTCCCACCCCCATGGGACTTATCCCCACCAGATTGTAGGAAATTAGAGAGATGTTTATGTTTATTCAAACGTGGCTGCTTTTTGGACTCCTCAGCCTTCTTTGAAGTCCAGTTTTCTTTGTTTTTGTCATTCCCACTGGGATCCTCACGGGACACCGTGTGGGAGACCCATTTGTCAGCCAGCTTGGCCAACTTAAAAGGGTCTAAAATGTTCTGATGAGCAATGTGCTGACGCAGCTCTGGTTAACAAGCATCTGAAAATGCTAAAATAAATAAGAGGTGAGACAATTGAACAAATGTTCTCACCTTTTATGCATCAAATCCACCCCATCATGTTCATATGTGAAGCACTCACCCAATCAACCCAAGACATACTCTCCTTCTTCGTATGATCCTTGAACCTTTTAGTCAAACTTGGCAATCAAAGCAGCTTTCATACACTCATACTGGCCTCTTTCTTCCACACTCGGTCACAACCAGTTTGAGGTACTCTGCTTAACAAACACTTGTCCCAATCTTGTCTGTCAACATCATGGATATCACAAGCCATCTCACACGCTTCTAACCATTGGAGAATATCAGAACTCACTACATACTCACCTACCAAATCTTTCATAAACTTGGTGCCAGAAGACATGACAACTCGAACTGGTCTAGGTAGAGTCTCCACCTTAGGTTTATTCATTTGGATTTTTTTTTACTTTAAGTGTCTCTGTCTTTCAGTATTACTTGCTGGACCAGCTCCTCCTTTATCAAGTCAGCTTCAGTCTCAAGATGATTGTATTGAAAGGCAAACTTCTCTCTCTCTGGAGCTCCATTTTCAACACTTCAAGTTTCAGGGCATCCCCCTGAAGAGCAATGCTGGGTTTTGGTAAGAGTGGCAGGAAGGGTGGCAGTCTGATTGATAGAATCTGTGATTTCATCAGGGTCAAGGTCCCCATCAGAGCCCTCCCCACTTTCATCATGAGTTTCACAATCTGCCTGGAAATCCACCAGGGCAGCTATCAGCTGCGCCCTTCACTTATTCTCAAAGTCTAGCTCTCTCTACTCACAAGAACTCTGAAGAGCTTCTAAGCTCATTCTTGTCAATGTAACATTTGCAATAGGTTCCATTCTTTGTAGTGCATTTTCTAATATATACCACTAAACCTTAAAGTACCAGAAACGCATAGATTTTTTGTAGGTAGCAAGGTTAAACACTAAGTCCTAAAACAAGTTATCCCACAGCTACCACCAGTGTAAAGACTGGAGGGGGGTCACTACTGCTTCCCAGTATATGTTTGGGTTAGGGGCACAGAGGCACCCCAGTCAAGGCTCTCAAGTGGTAGCAATGGACGAGCAACCAAGGCTGAGACTCAAGGGAGGTGATGCAGGCTGGTTCTTGGATAGAGTGAGTCCCCAAGTTCCCCACAAAGGAATGTACACACACTATGTTATGTGCTAACACAGTTCATCTACTAAATAAAATAAGGTTCAGATAATCTTATACCAATAGATGATATACTTTGTACTCAGGCAACCCTATTCTAATAAAATCAATAACATGAACAACTCTATGTGGTACCAGAGTATACTTAGATTCAGTCAATTCCTGACAGTTGCTAAAAAGCACATGAATTACTAAGCATTGTGTAACTTGATAGACATTAATGTAGAAAGGCAGGTAATATTCAGAATATTTTCAAAATGCTTTTTTCAGGATCAAAAAAGGCCCGTGTAAGGATCCAGCCACCTCGGCAACCTATAAGGAAACGTTAAGGCATACTTTACTTTGTATGTTACAGCCCAGTCCTTTATGTTCAACAATTGTTGGATTTCATTGTCTTCAGATCCCACCAGCCCAAGTACCTGGAAATCCACAGGAGAACAGAATCAAAGATGAATCTAGGCCCGCTGAATGAATCCTGAGAATGGGAGACGCTCTCCCTCATCACAATACCTTTGGCAGGCTAAATGTCTGAGTTTCTTGGCCTTACTCGACGAGACCCCTTGAGGATGGACCACTTCTGGAAGAAGGAGTCACTGGGATGGCATTGTGTAGAGCAGGATAAGGGAACCAGGCATTGCCGGAAAGGCAGCAATGCAGGTCTGTCACAGCGGTCTCTATTTTTGGTTTGCTACGTCGGCTGTGGAGTCGCACAAAGATGAAACCTGCTGTGGACCTCGACAAGGCTTGAGTCAAGAAGATAAGTCCTTTGGTTTCTGTTGATGAACTTTGGTGACGACGGGTGCAGTGGCAGAAGTAGGTTTCATGTTCTGCTATTTTGTGGTTGGCCGCCTCTCAGTTCTTCAGTGCTGCATCCACAACACAGATGACAGGATGGCTTTTGGTGACTTGGACTCGACCACTGGACTGCACTGCAGACCTCCACCAAGTGTGGACCTTCAGGATGTTTTCTTCAGCTTTTGGTGGCGGGAAACCCACTGGCAGGCGATGCTCTGTAGGTGGCGACCCTGGACCTACTCTGGCACAGGAAAATGGACAGATGTTGTGACTGCAGGAACCCTTGAAGAATTTGTGGGTTACTTGGAACTTTGACAGCTCTAGGCATCTGGCAGAACTATGCCAAGGTACCCCATCTTCCGGCCGACACACAGCAGCTTGGCTTCCAGTTGTCAGAAACACTCCTCCAGACCTTGGGTGATGCAGATGGATTTCTTGGACTCAAGACGTCCAAACACTCATCTTCTGGACCCACGAATATCCCATCTCTGGATGGCAGGCCCACAGGACTGGCTTTCAGGATACTTCGGTGAAGAGCAGCAGTTGCACCATATCCCCTCGCAGCGACGGGAAGAGGTCTCCCCTCCAGGTCCTCTCTGGTTCAGTCCTTGAATCAGCAAAGCAGCCTTTGGATTCCTTGAAGAGTTGCAACATCATACTTCTTCCTGCAGCTGGATTCAGGATACAAGCTTCACATGACTCCAGGTTTCTTCTTCTGGTTTCTGACTTCAGCTTCTGACAAAGAGGTGAGTGTGGGCTCCCTTGTTATATAAAACACTCCCCATTCACTTAGACTGAGCTATGCTCAGCCAAACCATCACACACAATTTCATTCATGCAGTCAGCACTCAATTAGGCTCACAGGCATTCAGGCCATTCATCAAAAAACAGACATCCAAAACAAAGTATGTGGATTAGAGGCAACTCCCCATTCTTTCAGAGGACTTCACTGCATTCACTCCAGTTTCAGTCAGGGCTGGCCAAGGCATTGCGTCACATAACCAAAACCAGACACCCACAACACAGAATTCAAATTGTGTCGAGTGTCAATTTTGCGCCCTGGCTTAAATATTCCGATCGCTTGATAAAGTAGCAGCCAATCGAGTATCATGTGGTGGATAATTTGGCAGTAGACAATTGAGAAAGGACATATCTAATGAAATAAGTGGAACCATACAGTGATGTTTGAAATCGTTTATTAAATTAATTGTGGCCAGAGTACAGGCTACAAAGTTGATGTATGCTCTGTTGACTTGATGTATTTCATGCCCAGCCACTCATTGTAATCCTTGAGTACCAATTAGCATAGAAAAACATTGAGTGTGAACATCAGAATTTGGAATTGGGTCTGTGACGGGGAACCAGGTGTGACAGATTGCCAACTGGTTAGGGTGTAGAAGCCCTTGATTTTTTGATTTGTATTTAATTAACAACATTATACAGGTAATTCCATCCCAGGAAGGCAAATCTGCTGATCAGATCTCCCTTCCATTAACTCCATGCCAAAAGCATAATAGTGTTCACCTGTGCCCTACTGAATCAGTGGCCCTCATTACAAGTACGGTGGTAAACGTGCCGGAAAAACGGCAGGTTGACGGCGGACCTGCAATCAGTTGCCGGCGCCAGACTTGCCGGAATTACCAGGGCATTACAGCCCTGGTGGTCCGATAAATCTGGCACCGGCAATTCTGTTACTCCCCATTCCCGTGGAGTCCAATATGACTCCACTGGAATGGGGACTGCAGAAACACTGGCACCATGTCGTGATGGTGCCAGTGTTTCCGTGAACATCTGCGGCCTGGTGGCGTTACGTCCGCCAGGTCAGACCTGGCGGGTGTAATGCCACACAGATGCAGACTTGTACTTTGCCGGCCTGGAAACAACAGTGGCGGCGGAATTACCGCCACCGTTGTTTCCGGACTGGCAAAGTCATAATGAGGGCCAGTATGCTTATCTGCAGCGCCTGCTCTCCAGTGGCACAGAGCAGGTTGAAGGGTCACAGGTACACATCTGACAGCTGCAGTGCCAGCCAAATCATTGTAGCACAGGGTCGGCATCAAAGATATGCAACACTGTTCCCAAAATCACATAACTATAAGAGTTACTATCCTGATGGCGGTTGTACATTTTAAATATAAGCCACACCTTAGTTTCAGTTATGGTGGTTAGTATCTCTCACAATTATTTAAGCCACATCAAATTGCTATCACACATGTTTCAGCACTGTGAGCGTAGCTCAGCTGTGGAAGGGTTGTGTGTATTACCCCCCCCCCCACACCTCCAGCCTGGCTGTCTCTGCTGCCCCCAGAAAGACTGTAGCCCTGAGGTTTGTCTCTCTTGATCCATTGTGAGGTAGGACAACACCTCTCCCCAGTGCGCTAGCCTATTCAGCAGGGGATGACCTGGGAAACAGGAACTGAAAGGGCACACCCATCCCAAAAGGACTAGCCTCACACCATAGTGCTGCATAACAAAAGGGATTTTGAAGCTATTGCCAAGGAAAGGGAGTGGGATTTGTGTATACAAGGGAAGTTAAACTCAAATACATATTGTTGTTTTCCTATCTTTATCCTGACTCCTGTGACAGCCATTTCCTTTAGCATAAAGCTCTTTGGGAGTGATATCAGAAGGTAAAGACCACTTGTCTCAAGCACAGGGATTTGACTCCTTTTGAGCAAGCTAGATTTAAACCAATCACCCGTGAACCTTTGCCTTTAGAAGAATGGGTCTCCCACTCCTGCTTTTATTCACTTTAGAACAGACACCTAAGGAAGAATTAATTGGACCTGTATTGTGAGATTTGACTTTCCAAATTCCTCTGCTGGAGCCTGAGTGTCCAAGGCAGAGGCAAGCTCTGCTTCCTAACCACCCCCAGTGCACATTGGAAGTGACTTGTTGTTGGAGCAAGCCCTGCCTCTCTGCCAGTCACACTGGTACCCAGCACTTTAACATGCTGAAGAAACCATGCAGGTATGTGCTAGCCTCCCCTGTGTTGGGAGCCCAAGAACATGGACAAATCCTTGAGTCCCTAGATGGGGTCTCACAGCAAACAAAGAGTCGTGACAGCGAGGATCCATTTGACTTTGCTGGTGAACTGCTTTTAACAATGATTGTAGCCTGTTCAACCAAGTTTGTTGCCGCCCCATGTCAGCTGAGTGCGTTGTTGCCTCGCCTCAAACAAGACTTTATTGCTGCACCTGCACTGTTCAAATAGCCTTTCAAACTGCCAGCATCTTTGTTGCTGATCTTCATTGACAGTCACCATAACAATGGGGCTTCAACGAACCGTGAACTTTGAACACTGCACCAATCCACCAAGTCAGCATTGGAAAATGAGAGTGCAGAAGGGCAAACGACCAGAAGCCATCTAAGTCACTCAAAACAAAAAAAAAAGGAATGGCAGAATGAAAGAGAGGAAAAAAAATCAAAACCAGATAGTGTCCAAAAATTATACGAACAAAATCACACATCAAGCACAGTCACTTGCCAACGCCCCTCTGAACAATCAACAAGAATCTCCTACTTGTTACAAACTCACAGAGGCACGTCTAATCATAGCCTCAAGAACATTTGTACATCAGTACAAATAAATCATTGGATTCCTGAGTAAGGAAAAAGACGGAAATCACTGCGTCAGTATCCAAACAAGACACAGGAGAACCTACACAGCCAAAAACGAATAGGACCAACCCTACCTCTATATATGAACCCCCCCAGCCATAACCAAAGGTGTCCAGTAACAAAAAGGATTACTAATGGTTTGCACCATACCCTAGAAGAGCAATGGGGACAAAATATATGTTTCTATGCCAAAATCGTTGAAGCTATTGGGTTAATTTCTGACTTTGTTGTTAATTCTTAGAATTCAAAACACCCATTGATGATTGCTCATATCTGTTTATGTTGAAATGTGATGTCTACATATTCTTTGACATGTATTACCAATGTACTTTTGTTTAAAAATTGCGCTAAATCATGCATTCTCTGATTTAACTTCATGATTAAATTATAGGCTTGATTGTGCTTCTTGCACCACATCATTGTTTACTGAACGCTTTTACTGATTTATATCAGACTGCAGCGTGCCCTGTTGTTGTCCCCCACTAGTGGGTGGACCTTCTATTTCTCATTTCAATATTTGTCTTGTAGCCAAGACACAGAGAGGAGCACCTACACCCTTGAGTAACGACTGTGAAAAACTGTTACCGACACACTTCCTTTGAATCTTTTTGATAGAGACTCCCAGTGTGCACCTCTGCTACCCTCTTTATTTACTAATGGGTTGCGCCATACCCTAGAAGAGCAATGGGGGACAACATATTTGTCTAACAAAATAAAAATCGTGGTACTCTTTGCGAATAATAAAAGCCCATTTTTGAATCGTAACAACATACTGGAAATACTACACAATTGCCAACCCCTTCAAGTAATTACATCAAAAGATGTTGATTTAGTAGAAATACCAGACTCTACTTATGATGTGAATTGGGCAATTGTGCAGTTGGTATCTCCTATAATAAAATAACTGATTCTTAGCCACTCTTAAGAACTGCTTGACAAGGGCTACTCTAAAGAGAGGAAACATGACTCTATCCCTAGAGGAACGATGCAGAGGCGACAGAAAGGGCAGGAAGCCCCCCATTAATTCAATGTACAGGATATTAACTATTTGGCACAAAAATAAATGGCTGCAATACACGCCAACAACGACTTGCATCAACACTATGAATGCCATGTAGAAGAAATTGAGTTTGACCATGTCACCTGAAAAAAAGACAAAAGTGAAGAATTCTTGAATTTCATTTCTTGGAACATGAGAGCCTTTGGCTCTGTTAAAGTTGGTTTTAGGAGCAGGCCTTCCTTTTAGCCTCTGACCTGTTTCTTCTGCAAGAAACCTGGATCACTGAGAATACCAGCTGGACAGTTATTACATACTACAGAGAAAATCCAAATGAAATCAGATGGGAAGACCATCAGGGGGCCTAATTATAGGGGATAGGAGCAGTATTCACATGAAAGAATATGTGCTGTCAACCCCTAATGTGAACATTTCGGCTGCCATCGATTAACTTATGGTAGACTCCCATGACTAACAAGTATTGATAATTAATGTGCATAGCTCCCCTGGAGACATCATAAAAGAGGGGATAATATCGGTACTGAGAGATACCATGGGATGGGTTTATAACAACCCGGAGGATATTTTCTCATAGAGGGGGATTTAAAATATCAATATAGGCCCAATAAGTAAAAACGGGGTGATCATATCTTATATGAAAAGATAAACAATAGGCAAAACACCTGGGCGATAGGGGTCATACATGAGGAAGTGATTGACTTGGAAAATGATTGGTTGGCTCTTTTTGCCTCTCTAGATATATGGCAATATTTTAAGATTCCGGGATCAAAGGGTTATCTCCCATACACTTGGTCTATGAACGCAGTAATTCATTTATAGATTAGGGTAGTTTTCAGAACGCAGCAGTAAATCGTTTGATATTTGATAAAAATGTGTACGATGGGCGGATCAATCACATTTGAACATGTCCACTAATGTGTGCAAATATACAACATCATTGGAGGTGGATGTTTTGGTGACAGCATCCACCGCGTCATACATTCAAAAATACGGCTCTCTGAAACTCCCCTCACCTTGACACTACCGTTAACTTCTTCCCCTGTTCACTCTCTCCTGCTCGATCAGGGAATATAAGGGACTCAGACTCCCATGATGCATCTGCACCATCAGTGAAAGGAGGGAGGAGGCGCATGGCGACGTCAGCAGGAGGTGCAGTGCCATTAACAATGGCTGGGGAAACTGTTGTTTCCTGTGGGGAACAGATGGACAGACCACAAACAGTTGAACAAATTGACTTAACTGAGCAACGTCAGGCTAAAAATGGCATAAGTGCAGTGACATCTACTCAGCCTACTCCAGTGTTTTTTCACTGTAAAACACCTTGGAATCCTACCTATAACACAAATAAAGTGGGTTTGGCGCCTGAGGACTTAATTAAGCAAACATTAAATACCTGGCGGGGGGCAGCAATCAAAAAAATAATCTTACCAAAGGGAACAACAACATATTGGAAAGTGGCGTGCCTGGGAATTACAGGCAAAAAAGGAACCCAAAGATTCCATTATACCAACCGCGAAGAGCCAAAGTCTAATAACAGACTCTGGGAAGGAGGGGGAAGTAGGTGAACTAGAGGACGTGGTTCTCCTGGAAAGTTAGAACTTGTTGGAACATTTTGGGGGGGGAATATCCAGCCAAGTATGCCTTGCCCTTCAAGAGACCTCAGTTCAAAAGCCATATACAGTAGTGCATCTTTGGTAGAACCAGCACTATCCAACAAGCAGGAACCAGGAGTAAATGTCTGAGAATCGCTACTAAACACTCAGCTTTCTGTGTTTTCAGTTAACAAGGATATTACCATCAGGAAGTGCCGAGAGTTTGGTAACACTGAATATACCAAAAAGGACTCCATGGGCCTCATTATAACCTAGGCACTCCCGTAATGAAGGGTGCTGGTACGGGACCAGCACCCTTCATTATGGGACGCCCTATTATGAGGTTCCCTTTGCGGAACCCGGTAAGGACGCCTGGTAAGTCATTGGTGTTCAGGTGTTCCTACATTGGCGCCATTGCACGTTTGTTGCCTTCCTGAACCTGAATAGTGAACATGTCCCATCAAGCATCGGCGTGGCTCTAAAGTCCAATATTCCTGTGGATTACCTGGGGGAAGAGCTCTTAATTCCATGTTCAATCCTGGTGGCAGGAGAGACCTGCATTCTAATGAAATGAACCCCTCTGCAAGAGAACTGTCTTTGAATTCTAAACTAATATAATCCTTTGTAGGGTATTATGTGCATAGGCAGATGCAATCCCTAAGCAATCCCTAATGCCTTCCCTAATTAAAGAACAACAGCTTCTGCAGTGTCCAATCCAATGAGATGTCCTTTGATTCTCTTGTGACTTGCTAGAGTTTTGGAACATCAAGATTATAGACAAAATGCCTGTCTCTCTCTTCATAGAGGCTATTCCCTACTATACTAGACCATCTTTTTGCATCGTCAGTTACAGTATTATTGTTCGTTTGGTTCCACCCTCTCCATTGGCGATATTCAATGGGCAAAGTTCTCCTATTTATTTGTATTTGTATTTATTTCATTTATATAACGCTTTACACCAAAGCGCTGCACATTTTAACAACAGGATACATATGACAATTAGCATTATAACAGTAACAGTAGAAGCAATTTACAATTGAGAATCAGACCAACTGAAGGGGAGAAGGAGAGTAGTGCAGTAGAACTGAGAGGGAGAGGGAGGGGAAGAGGAGGATGAGGGAAACGGATGGGCTGAAGGGTGAGACTGCGGGCGAGGGGAGGGAGATGATCAAGGAGATAAGGCAAGGGGGAAGGGGGGCAGGAAGGGGGGAGGGGTTTGATGGTGGGGAATGGAGAAGGAGAGATTTGAGGGATGTGAGGAATGAGGAAAAGGTAGAAATAGAGCAGAGTGAGAGAGGTAAGGAGTTCCAGTGTAGGGGGGCTAGGAGATGGAAAGAGCAGAAACGGGATGTGGCACAAGGGGAAGGAGGAACAGTGAGAAGGAAGTGGTCAGCAGAGTAAAGGGAGCGGGAGGGAATGTAGAAAGAGAGGAGGGAGGAGAGATAAGGGGGAGCAAGACCATGGAGAGATTTAAAGACTAGGCAGAGAAATTTAAATTTAAGTTGGGAGTGAAAGGGAAGCCAGCCAAGGGAGGAAAGGGAAGCAGAGATTGAGTCCCAGGAGGAGAGGAGACAGAGGGTGCGGACGGCAGAGTGGTAGATAGATTTAAGGGGGGTGAAATGAGAAGTAGGAAGTCCAAAGAGTAAGGAGGAGCAGTAGAAGAGGCGAGAGAAGATAAGGGAGCAGATTAAGAGTTTAGGAGCATGGAAAGTGAGAGATGGGCGGACTTTGTGAATATTAATAATGTATTAATTTATTATCATTTATTAATACATATTCATATTTATAACATCTGGATATGTGGCAAGGGTGTCTCTTTTAGCTTTATGGTCCTCAATTCCACTGAATAGCAGATTATTAGGTATAAGTCTTTGCCCCATTCCCTGCCCCCCTCTGGGATTACTCTCATGTACTTTCTCGTACCAACCATACCACACTGGAATGCCCCCGCATCCCCATTGCCTGTGCATGCTATAGTCTGAATCATCCACATTCTCATTATGGGTATTACCTGGACATAATTTTAGCTGTGGCACAAGTAAACAAACCCCCTTAAGACTCTTAGCTAGAAAGGGACAAGAGAGAGAGCAAACTCGAGATGAGAGATGCATTGAAAAGCCCATCATATACCTCATCCCCATAACCCCATTCTGTCACTGCCAACACACTGCTCTTCACCATGCTGCAGCCGTCGCACCTCCCCATCTCCTTTTTTACGTCAGGGTGCAGCCCATTTTTAAGGAATCCCCATCCATGTTGGTGACTGTGGAGGGGCGATTTCTTCTTTGGACTGTGTGAGAAGAGCTTGGGGCTTGAGGGAGAAAGCAAGGTAGACATATAGGCACAATGAGCAGGTATTCTAGCACCTGCCCTGACCAATGCCTGATGAATGCTTTCATTTCCCTGCCCAACACGGGCCCTGTCCATAATGGGCAGATTTCCTAGCAGGCAATTGAGCTAAACAGCAGAGCATAGTAGAGTGAGCTTTGAGGCATCTCTCAGCCTGCCAACCAGCATGCCAATCAAGGGTAAATGGCTGACTGTGGGCCCACATGTCAAGTAGCCATTTTTGAACCAAAGGATGTTGCCTCCCATCACCCTTAGCTGTTGATTATGGTAATTGACAAGAGTTTAAAGACAGCCTAGCCTTCCCCCTAATCTGTCAACTCACAGGTGCTTGTTCTGCTGCACATGGGATACAATGTATCTATGAGGGAGAGCAAGGGCAGTGTGAACTGTGAAATGGGACATGTAGTCAAGAAGCTAGTGGTGGGAGTGCAGGGTTGCAGGTTGTTTTGCCTTGACTACATGTTATTCAGTGTGCATGTGTTCTACATGTAAAGTATAGGAGACCCCTCAACTGTAGACCATTAGCTACGGGTTGATTGACTTTCTATAATACCCATTCTTCCTTTTGCACTGCAACCCATAGAATACAGCTGAGAACCACGAAGAATTTAGTCAAGCTGTCACATAGTCAAAGGCCTAGCAGTCATCTCTGCACCTGAACACAATATTCTGCATGATTTTTATAATGTTTTAAACCAGTCATCTGTGTTAGTAATTGAATAGTCACCTCATTCTAATTACTATTTGCATAAAATGTAAAGATCTTTCATTTCCATGTTTGCATATACTATAGTCTGCTGAAGGGCCTTCCACTCTGCAAGGCTTCAAAGCCATAACAATGGCAGTAAGAGCCATATAAATATCAAACTACATAACATAACATGTCACAAAGTTTGTCTAGATATGAGCTTAACAAGGGTCATAACATCTTTTATTACTAATAACAAGATACTACTACAATTACAAGTGCATTCCGCTATGGGTAAACTGTGATGTCTTCCCAGTACTCACAAAGGCTTGGTCATTAGGGACGGGCAAAGTATTTCCTCTAGCCTTCATGGTACAAGAGTTACAATCATTCCGGCTTTGTGCTCAGAGTTTAATCTTGAATATACAACCTGGATATTTTATCCTCCAGCAAGTAGATCAAATCTCTTGGACATGGGAAACATTAAACTGTGTCTCTGTGTTCATTTTAATATCATGTACCTCTTTAGTACTTGAATTATCATGAATTTATGCTAACACCTACCATCTAGGCATCCCTTTTCATTATTTCAAAGGGTAATAGTGGATTGTCTATACTTGCCAGCCACATCAAAGGTGTGTGAACCTTCTGAACAGTATCTTTTATGCCAGTATGGGTGTCAGAGATATTTGCTAATTTGCCCTGGTCAGCTTTCTGGTCGCCATGGAGGCTAGTGGACGCACATGAGATATTCTTCTTGCGGGTGGTGTTAAATTCACTTTATAATAGACCACTTCCATCATCTATGACATAGTTGGAAGCTGTAGTATTATATGTGGAAGTGGACACATGGGAATCTTATTTACATGGTATTTTTGTAAATTAAATAATTTAAAGCAAGTACAGTATATGGGAAGCAAGCTCCACCTCTACAGCTCCCTCTTTCTCTCCAACCGTCTCTTCTTTTCTTGTGCCGTGTCCCTCACTCTCACTGGCTTCAACGTTGTGTCATCAGGTTCCATGACACAGTGTGTACTACGCATGCTACACATCCCCTTTCTTTCACAAAAATGCTCTTTCCAACCTATTGAGTGTACTCATTTAGTTAATTTGGTCTTTGGTAACTCCTTCCAAACCGCGATGTAGTAGAAGACAAATAGTACCAAACAATGAATCACCACAAACTCTTTCCTTTCTCTCATCAGGTTTTACTCTCATAACTCTATGCAAGTTCCACACTGTTCCATCCTTTGTCTTTACAGCATACCTGAACACTTCTAAAACTTTGATGGGTTTCAAGCATTGACAGCCATCACCCCTCAACATTGATGGCACTTTAATCCTGACCCAATCTCCAATCCTCACTGAGGAATGCTTCACAAATCTCCTGTTATCATACAAGACTTTGTTACACATTTTTATACGCCTGATGTTTCCTTCCACACCTTCCAATCTTACACCCATACCAGTTACCTCACCCATCCAACCCGGAAAGAGCTTTATAATACCCTTCCTTCCTCTGCTGAGCTCAAATGGTGAGACCCCAGTCGTACTGTGTGGCGAGAACCTTTCTGCAATCATTGTATTTCTTACCACACCCTTCCATCTCTCCCTTTAGACCATGCCCACCTGATAGCTTCCTTAATTATCCTTTTATACCTTTCCACAACACCGTTAGTCTGTGGGTGGTATATAGTACTGTTTTTTTGTAAGCTGGCCTTTTCCTCGCAATACTTCTCCATCTCTCTTGACTTAAATTGCGGCCCATCACCTGTGAAAATCTCTCCTGGATAACCTTCAAGTTCACCAAATTCCTCCAAGAACTCAGTCATTCTTTTGGTAGTCATATGTGGTGTCATCATCACCTCTGCCCATCTCACCAAAACATTCACTGCAAACACACAATATGTCTGATACCCTTCACTCCACACCAGGCCAATCACATCAATAGCTATTTTCTCCCATGGACTCCCAGGGATGTCTGTGAGAGCCATGGGACATTTCTCCCCCACACACACTTTATCACTCTTTGTGCAAAGGATACATTCTCTGACAATTTTCTCTATATGACTGTCCCATGCCGGCCACCAGTAGTTGTTCCTTATTCTTCATTTGCTCTTTACTATTCCCTGATGTGCTTCATGTCCTAGTCACACTATCTTTTCTCTTAGTTCCTCAAGTGGAACCAATTTGGCTCCTCTCATAACAATGCCATCCAAAACACATAGTTCTTCTTTGATATTGCAAAAACCTTCACTCCTGCACAGCTTCTTTGTCCAGTCTTCCTCCGATCAATTCATTAAGAACAATTTTTAATTTGATATCTCTTTCACTTGCCTCCAGCCACTCCCGTTTTGATATTGAATATTCCACTATTTCACAAATTTCATCCTGCTCCTCTCCTTCCTTCTCTTTTTCTATCTTTGTAAGCATTCATGATAGATAGCCTGCAGCATCATTTCTTACTCCTGGAATGTATTGGACAGTAAAAATCAAATTCCTGCAGTCTGGACACGCATCTTCTTATCCTTCCAGAAACCTAGTCCAAATCATTCGTGGAAAACACCTCAACCAATGGCTTGTGATCTGTGTGTGGTTCAAAAATGGTACCCCATATGAAGCTTCTAAATGTGTCCGTAGCCCATCTAAAAGCTAGAGCTTCCTTTTCAATTGTTGCATAAGCCTTCTCTGAACATTTCAACAACCGAGAGGCAAAAGCTATCACAACCTCTTTCCCTTCTTTGACCTGTGTTTGAATAGCACCTAGTCTCACTTTGCTCACATCTGTGGTAATTATAGTATGTCGACCTCTTTGATAGTTATGTAATGCCATTGCTGTTGTTAGCACCCTTTATGTATATAAACTCATCCTCACATTGGCCATTCCACTCAAATGTCCCATTTATCTTTAATATACTTCTCAGGGCACTTGTATGGTCAGTGAATCCTCTCACAAATTTAGAATAGTAATCTGCCATTCCTAGCATTTTCTAACATGTTCTTTACAATTTGGAGTACTCATGTGTTCTATTGTATCAATCAAAACGTTATTGGGAGAGATCCCCCTTCAGAAATTACATGACCCAAATATTCAATCTCCAACTGTTCATCTTTGACTTCTCCTTACTGAGGGTCATTCCCAAATCATTTATTCACTTGAGCACTCTATCTAGTCTTCTGTCATGTTCCTCCTTGTTCTCAGCATATACCAACACATCATCTTGAAAAAATAAATCACACCCCCTTCTCCTTGTCATGGCCACAGGCCCCAGAACACAAAAACCACACCATCTAGTGATGGGGTCAATGGGTCACTTGACTCACTTATGTCCCTTTGGGACCTATAAACACAGGGGACCTGGCTGGACTCAGTCCTGGCGCCTTTGGAACCAGGCTCATATAGAGATGTGAGCAGGAACAGTTTATTTCAGTGCTGGAGTGCTTTTACTTCATTTCAGTGCAGGGGTGCTTTTATTTTACAAGAACATTCCAGGAGCTGAAAGTCTTTATTCCAGAGAACATCCTCATGTGCTGACTCATCGGGTGTGGCTCCCTAGGCCTGGTCTTCATGTGCAGACTCATTGGGTTTGGCAGGGTTTGGCAGGCAGACTGAACCTGGTGGCGGTAGCCTCAGAAGCTCAGCTATATAAGCTGCTCCATCCTTAAGGCCGGTGCTTCGCGTTACTGTGCACTCAGGTGCAATGTGACGCTCACCGCCGCTTGGACCAGTTTACTTATCTTGAAACCAGGCGTTCTCCTGCACACTCCCCTCCAGGAAACCGGTGCTTCATCACTTCATCTGCAGACTCATCTCCTGACATCCAGTGATCATGATCCCGACGCCGCAGCATTGCACTCCGCATACACAAACCCTGCGCTCCCCCTAGTTAAAAACTCACCAGCTACTGTACCGCTGCAGCTTCGTTCCTCATTCCCTCCAACTGTCGCCTCGAGCTCCGCAGCTTCTGGCGGGCCTGGCAACATCACCTGCAAGGGAAGAAAGCAAAAGAGCAAACATCAAAAGTGGAACGGACAGCAATGCAAGAGAACAAACTTTACAATACAACAAAAACAGAAGAGGAAAGACCAAGGCAAACAGGAACACTTACCTGAAATATAGTGGCTTAGACGCAGCAGGACTGGACTACCACGTGCAAGGGACCAGTGAAGGAACTCGGTCCAGATCATACAAGCGCACCTGCTAGAAGCAGCAGGACGGAGTGCTCGCCAAAACTAATCAACAGGTGAGCTTTCTAGTGACAGCGCATCCCACGGGTACCACAGTTTGGGAGAAGGGGTCTGGAAGCGGATCAGGCGCACAAGCTGGCATACTCACGCCCTCTATTCTCCACTCAGGAGCAGTACCAAGAAGCATCACCTATTACCACCAGTCACCACATAAGTGCGGAGGGCGAAGTCAGACCCGAGTGACCTCACCCCCGTGAGGGCTGCAACCTGCCCCAACGCCTCTGCAGAGACCAGGTGAGCGTAACACTCCTTCAAATAATCTGTACAATATCTTTTGAAAAATGGAAGCTGCAGATATAAGGCCAAACGGCATTCATTTATATTGAAACAGCCCCTCTGGTGTTATGAATGCTGTTAGATGTCTTGATGCCTTATGTAGTTTGATCTGATGATACGCCGCAGTGAGATCAAGTGTTGAAAACACAGTCGCTGGTCCCATTGTTAATATAAATTCATGTATATTAGGTAGTGGATGTCTTTCTGGAATAACACATTTGTTGAGTTGCCTGAGGTCTACACAAACTCTGACCTTCCCCATGTTTTGCTCACCACTACTAGTGGTGTAACCGATTCATATGCATCAATGCTCTCTATAATTCCTTGCTCCTCTAACTTTCGCAGTTCTTTCTTCACTTCATATCTCATTGACGATGGAACATTTCTGAACTTCTGACCAACTGGTTTACTGCCTTGTCTCAGTAATATGTGATGTGTGAAACCACTCAGACAACCTATTTCATCTCTGAACACTTGGACCGTGAAAACTGATTCTTCGGCATTTGGGTCTAGCCTCACTTTTAAGTGTTTTTTTTAATTTTATTTTTGTTTTTGGTAGTAAAAATTAATTTACACCTTTACAAAATGTTTTATAAAATAACATTTCTAAACACATTCCAATGCCAATGTTATAATAATGCTTGTAGTATTTATATAAAACATAAAACAAAATACAAACAAACATATATATACATTCACTATAGATTAAAAAGGAATTTAAAACACACAGGATGGCATAATCAAGCATTAAATTGCAATCATCAATAATTCATCACATAGTTCCTCAATATTCAATTTATAATCAAACACGATTCAAACCAAATTGAGAGTTCAATTTCATTACAATTCCAATAACATTTCAAGTCCCATCACCACTTCACAAAATTCATCGAGGGGGGACTGTCAGTATGTTCCATAAACAAATCAAAACCCTCGATATTTTGTGGACCCCACCAAGGCTCAACCATGATAAACCAAGACTTCATAATTACATTCAACTTATTGGAAACCACTATAAAGGCAGTTACAGTTGTTAATAAACACCTTCTTCACAAGTGGGACCTTTTATAGTGTTCGGGATAACATTTAAGATTGAGAGACCATCTTCAATCATATTTATAAGTCTTACTGTTGCCAACATTATTGGAACAGACTGGCCCCACATACATCGCAGCCAAATCATGTTACGCTCAAACTGAGACTTGGTCACAAAAAAAGAGCCTAAGCAGAGAAGCCTTTGTTGCTCAAAATGGTCACAATACATGAACAAATGTTCAAGAGTTTCAGACTCCTCACATTTGGAACAAAACCTACAGTAATCCCAGCATCCCTTCTCTTTAACCCCTGACCAGTTCTTAATACTACATCCCGTATGGATAAGATCCAACCGGAATCTCATATATGTCCTTCTGGCATTCTTGTTCGGAAAACACAAAATATAGGGCAAGCGTGGAGCAAGGGCATGTCTAAATTTAGCTTATGTGCCAAATGATGTGTAACCGGCGATTAAGTCCGAATTACGGGCCCAGGCATTCATATAGAACCTAATTTTGTCCTTCCCTGTAGAGACAATCAACTCCTGCTGGGACATATTCAAAGTACACAGGATTTTAGACATGCATATTTTAAATATTAGAATTGATGTTGGCTGGTCTGTTTGAAGCATTACCCTAAAATCCTCATAAAGAGAATTTGGTGGCGGGAGAAGCATTTTACAATATGTGTTGACCATGCGCCATTCATGTTTGTCCGCCAAGGGATATAAGCCCAATTCATGCAACAAGATGGGATTTGGCAGGTACCCAGGAAGACCCAGAACTTTTTTCCAAAGGTTCCCCTGCAAGGAATTTAAAATAGGACCCATGTTCAACAGACAGACATCAAGGCTGCACAGTAGGATAGACTCTACTTTCATAGTATAAAAATATAACAAAGGCATGAGAGAGTACCTACAGTACCGCGAGAAGATGATTCTCATCTGGGCAGTCAGATTATTCAGTTTACCGGTCTATATGCTGCGCCACTTTGCGAGAGACATACTGTTAGATATTTGGTAACAGTAGTAAGTAATCTCTTCCATGATGACTATAGTTTTGAGATTTATAACATACTTGAACCTGATAGGTTTCTTCTTCTTTGTAAAGGCTATGATATGGGATTAAGCCAAATTAATAGTCAAATTATTGAGCATACAGTAGTCTTGGAAGATATTTAATTTAATCTGTAGCCCAAAGGGAACCTAATCAAACAGTAAGACATCATCAGCAAATGCCAACCAGTTCAAACGCAGCTTGCCCAGGCTAACCGGGAAAACATTTTCTCCCTCCCAGATTTTCTCGATGTCCGCCAGATAAAGATTGAAAAGTACAGTGGCCAAATTACAGCCCTGCTTCACACCAATTACCGTCGGGATGCTGTCAGATAATAAACCCTCCGAGTTGATACGCACCCTATATGATGTATTTTGGTGGAGTGCGGCTATTATTGCTACCAGCTTAGATGGAATACCATAGGACAGCATCTTCCGCCAAAGGCGGGTACGCAAGCCGCTATCAAATGCAGCTGATAAATCTAAAGACGCCATATAGACTGTACCATTAGCTTGAATACGAGATGCTGACAATAAGTGACCAAGAATCGATGCATTAAGCTGCGTGCCCATATCTTTCCGAAAGCCTACCTGAGCTTTGGAAAGAATTCCTGCGGTCTTAACATATTTCTCCAATTCTCTCAGAACTAGGCGTACAAATCTGTTGGCCGTAGTATCTATCAGGGCAATTGGCCTGAAGTTTACCGGGTCATTAAAAGCACCCTTTTTGTGGATCGGAATCACTATTGCCATAAGCCAAGAGGCAGGTATGTTACTCGTGCGATATATTAGCTGAAAGCGAGGCAATAGATAGCTAGCCCAAAAATGGGGGTCATCCTTATAAACACATGGCGGCAACCCATCAGGACCTGCTGCTTTGGAGAACTTTAATTGAGCAATTGCCCAAATTATGTCAATATGTTCCCATGGGCACTCAGACGGGATCTTCAAATGTAGGTTCTCCAACTCCGACCTTCTGTGTGCATCTGGCATTGCATATTTTTCTATAAAAAAGTGCTGCCATACAGGACCAGATATGGTCGCAGTCATGCGCTCATCAACCTTTCCTGACGGATTTCTTAATGTAGACCACAGTTCCCTGGTATTTCTCTTACAGAGATGTTCTAACATCTGTTGATTTGCAAGGGTATGGGCTGCTTGACGCAACAATTTCACTTTGGACTTGAAGCATGTCACAATGGATTTTTTTTGTATCTTATAGGCCAATGGACTTGTAATACAACGTTGTGCCGACCGCAACTCTCTATTTTTACAGGTTTTTAATATTGCAACCTCTGCCAAATATTTGTGTGCAGCATTTGGTGTGTAGGTTCCAGGACAGTCCTTAAATAAACTCACCAAATGCTTATGAATCATCATCAAGTTCAATTCATTAATTTTTTTCCACATTAGAGACAGATGGACAGTGATCATTTGACACCCACAAAGTCCCTATTATCCAGGAACACCATCTTGCGACAGATACTCGGATGCCATCTGACAGACAAAGTATGCCTGTCACTTTCCAACAATGTCGCAGATACCGAAGATTCATACGGGTCAACCGCAATGTGGAAATGCATGTGGAGCATACAATGGTCACTCAGCCCCACATCCACAATCACAATTGGGTCAAGCAGCCCCGAGCATGTCCCTGATGCAAACATGTAATCAATTAAGGACGATAATTCTCCACGCTGCCAAGAGGCTTTAATGCTGTGGGGCGCTACTGAGATAGGGTAGATACCCCATGATTCAAAAAACTCAGCCCACACTTTGCTCCTACTAAAAGCCTTTTGGGCATAGGAATGGGACTGATGAACCCGGGGATTGAGTCCCTCTATTCCCAAGCAGGAATTTAAGTCTCCACCAATTAGGAGTTCATGCTTAGGGAAATGCAGTGAAGCCTTTTCCAACATTTGCGTGAGTTCCAATAGGACTATATCCATTGGAACTGCACTGGGGTTCCAATAAATTGACAACAAAATGAACGCATGTAACTTGCTACTAAAGGTATGCAATTCCACCAGTATACATGTGTCTGACTTGTCCACTAATCTTGAGGACACCTTCAAACTATTTTCAATAAGAATGGCAATACTCCCATATGGGCGCCCCGACAGGTGCCGTCATGCATGGACATTGAATGCAATATAACCATCCAACACAATGTCGTACATTGCCATCGTTTCCTGCAACATTATGATGTCAGGTCTAAGATGTGTTGCAACACGTTCATGCAAAGCCTTAAGTGTTCTCCCGCCGCAACAATTCCAAGATGTGACGGCAATTCCTGACAGTTATAGGCTTGAAGGTTCAGGTTTCATGGCAGTTGCCGCTTTGATCAAAGGCTCCAACCATGATAGGCCATTTAACACCTGCGTTAGCGAGGCCAGTCGTTGTGTCAAATCATTGGCCTGAGACTCGTATCCGGCCGCTGACAAACCTACGGCCCGATCCTTAGGAGTCGGGAGGGTAAAATCCAAAAATGCCCATGCGCTCTCCATATCTGAAAATAGATACGGAGAGAGCCATAATAACTCAAAGTCATCCGAAAAGTCCAGAATCAATTTGGTGATAATCTGTGATTGAACTCTACATAACACTCTATAAATGTTATGTGGTGCTAATTTTACCCAGTCCAGGTCCTTAGATGCCAGATTTCTTAGAGAGGGAATCTGGAAAAATGTATTAATCAAAAAGGACCTGTTGATCCTGGCTAAACAATTTATCTCTGGGTTACTTACCCATCCAAGAATCTGTTTCATGTCCTTTGGGGTCTCGGAAAGGGGCAACATGCCATGGTGGTTTACTACGATAGGTGTCATCTCTATTAGTTCCTCTTCAGGAATTACATAAACCTCCTGGGGAAAGGAAGCAGGCAGTTCCATAGCCAACGCTTCTTTCCCCTCATGGGCAGCCAAATCTACAATGCCAACTTCCTGTGTCATCAAGTCATTTCGAATGACCCCAGTAGATAGATCACTTGCACTATCCACTTCTTCCTGTGGCCGATCAGCCATTTTTTTGCTTTCAATTGTTGGAAAAAAGCTATGAAGTTGAGATTGTGATTTAGTAATAGGAGTCAAAGATGCCTTAACAGATGACACCTGTATGTTGCCACTTTTCAGTGCTTTGATCTGAAGATGCTTTTTGCTTTCCTCATTTAGGTCTTGAAGATCTAATACAAGATCATCGGAACTCACGCCAGATTTACCGCTTACGGTAGATGTGGAATCCTTAAGAGACTGCAAACCATTTCCAATGTAACTTTTTTTACCATCTTCTTCTGGCTTGTTTTGGCTAAATTTGGGCATTTCAGGGTTCTTAGAAATGACTTTTTTTTTAAATTCTTTATTTGTTTTTAGTTTTTACAAACTTTTACAAAAATACTTTTTTAAAAATAAACAATTCATGATTTGTAAAATCTTATAGATCCATAATTTACAATTTTTTCAATTTACACTTTTACAAAAGTCAGAGTTGAAAATTAGTTGTTATGCATTGCGTAAAAATGTTGCAGTATTTTTATTATATTTCACATACATGTTTTATAAATGCTAAAAGTCTTATTCTCAAGGACATTGAATCCCCATGTAACATTTTCGTCCATAAAAGATCCCTTAATAACCATACATTATATACAAAATCTTTAAAATACATTTCCCTTTTATCTGCAAGCTCACGGCATTCAGTCATAAGATGACGTAAAGTTTCCAGCTCTCCCATGTCTTTGCAAAATCTACAAGATCCATCATTGGGGAGTCGTCTAGTTCTTACACTTATTATTTCATTGGTCAACAACACATTCATACGAAATCTCATAAATCCAACTTTGATTCTTTTACTCGGAAATTTCTTTAGATATTTTTCCATTTCACTTACTCCTTTACCAGCTGATAGAATTTGAGTATAGAGCTTTGAGTTACTAATTTTCAAACAGGTGTTTTCCCAATCAAGCAGCTTAAGTCTTTTCTTTACCAAATTAGGATTTTTCCCCAGTAGTTCCATAGAAGCACCTATTTCTTGAAGTAAAGCTTCACACTTTGATCTAAGATGAGATATAAATCCATCAATATCATTCTCTCTGAGTAAATAATACAAAGTTCTATCTTTAGAGTGTTCACATTTATTCATCAGACAAAGTTTCTTCCACTGAATCAAGCTAACAAGTGATTGTATGCCCAATTCATATCTGATAACCTCTATAGGAATACATTTAGGTAGAAAAAATAGTATAGATCTCCAGATTTTGCTTTCAATAGCTTTGTATTCTGACTCCATCGTTTTTGGCCAGAATTCAGTACCATACATAATAGAGGGCAGTAGCTTACTTCTGTAGAATTCTCTGCAAGGTTCAAGTGAGAATTTCCCAAACTTGTTATCCACTCTCTTCATTTGAATTAGCATGCTATTGGCTTTTGAATTGAGATAATTTATCAAGAAGATTTTGCTATAATTGGCTACAACAGGGTACCCCAGGAATTGAAAATTCTCTTTTACCATAAGTTTCTCGCTATCCCAATTCCACACAAACTTGGTCTTAGCACGTTTTACAGATCCTTTTGTAAGCTTAATAACCACAGATTTACTTGAGTTAATATTCAGTTCCATTCCCAGCATATAATTACCAAAGGTTGTAATAAGTTTTTGAAGACCAGCCGGAGTCGAGTCTATAAGCAGAAAATCATCTGCATAGCTGATCCAGTTTATTTTGAGTTTCCCAAACTTAGGTGCAACCAAACCTGAGGCATCCAATGCCATTCCTACTCCTGCAATATAAAGGTTATATAAAGTGGGTCCAAGAATACACCCTTGTCTGATGCCCTTCTCAGTGGAACACTTTCTAGACAGCAGGCCTTCAGAATCCAACCTAATCTGTGTTTTAGAATAATTGTGCATTGATATAATAATGCTTAGTAGCCCCTTAGGGATTCCATAACTGTCAAGCCTTTGCCACAAAAGATTTCTATTTACACAATCAAAGGCTTTGCTTAAATCCATGGATGCGACATATACTGGTGCATCCAAAGATTTCCAAGCGAATGTTTGCAGACATTTTATCAAAAGTCCTCCACAATCCGTACCCATATTTCTATGGAATCCTATGATTCGTTAGTCAAGTATATTCATTTCAAGAATCCATTCATTGAGTTTTTCCAAAATGATAGCACTAAATATTTTGGAATCAGCATCCATTATTCTAAGTGTACGGTAATTTTGAGGATCTACCCTGATGCCCCTTTTAAAGATTGGCACCATATAAGATTACTTCCAGAACTCCGGAATGGTTTGTAACTTAATTATATCCTGGAATTGGATGTAAAGAATCTTGGCCCATAAATGTGAGGAGTGACGCAAAACATTATTAGTTAGCTTATTAGGTCCAGGGGCTCTGGAGGGGTTAGAATTCTTTATTTTTCCCTCAATAGTATCTATGGTGAAGATTAAGGCCCATTTCTCAAGTTGTTGCAGAGACTCTACAGCACTTTCTGATGTATACATGTGCTGAATATAATTAATCCAAACCTCTTCAGATATTGGGTTTGCCATCTTTTGCGAATTTAGTTCTTCATAATTTATGAGTTCCCAAAAGCCCCTGGAGTTTTTGCCCCGAGGGCTTCCTAGCATCTTTTCTCCGTCTATTTGGGTAATACGAATACGTTCTAGTTTTAACCAATTAGTATACCTCTACTTTAGCTTCTTGATTTGTTTAATGTCGTTCATACAGTAGGTCGAAATCTTAGTGATTTTCCTTATGTCCCTTCGGAGTTCATTTTTTTTCATTCTAATTTCTATAGAATATGCGTGTTTATGCTTTCTATTAAGATTAGGCTTGGGTGAGGAATTTGCATCTAAAATAGTTTTAAGATACACAGAAAAACCCTTTACTGAGTATCTTTCAATCTTAGCCTCTAATTTACAAGTGT
The DNA here is from genome assembly GCF_040938575.1 of Ambystoma mexicanum. Classification (NCBI taxonomy): domain Eukaryota; kingdom Metazoa; phylum Chordata; class Amphibia; order Caudata; family Ambystomatidae; genus Ambystoma; species Ambystoma mexicanum. The sequence continues at coordinate 402,130,972 of NC_090940.1, forward strand.
TAAATTCGGTCAACATACACATATTGAAATCGTTCATTTTTTTCTCCGACCAACACACACGGGTTCCTCTATGAGTAGCCGTTAGATTGCATAGATTTCTGTCACTCCTGTTTGGATTGTTCAATTGCCATTTCAATTCTAACATTAACATTGAATGATCACTCAAGCTGGTTTCTTTTACCTGAAAATGTTTTACTTTATCAAAGATGTTAGCAGAAAGAAAGATATAATCAATCTCTGAACTGACACCCCTGGCGTTCCAGGTAGCTTTGTCGTTTTCTATCCTTTGCAGCCCCCAACCTGAAGCCCAACTCAACCACATACCCCCTTCCACTTTTTTCCTTTTAGCTTTTTCCACATGTTGGAGGTCGGACAGAAAACAATCCAAAAGTTCCATATCATACAAATTACAACTTGCATTGAAGTCACCAGCAAGTATTATACTTACATCACAATAGTTATCAAACCATTCATGTAGATATATATCAAGTTTGGCCAAAATTACAGAGAGATCAGAATCCCTGGTTCTATAAACATTTAACAGGAAGAAGATTTCTTTATTTGTTCCCCTGTACTCGACCATACTGTGCCAAGAATTTCACCAAATATGTCACACTCTTCCTTTAGCTGCAACAAGCCAGCTGCCTTCTTTATCAGAATACTTATTCCACCTTTAGGTCTACCTAAAAGACCCTTTTTAGCCGGGATAGAAATGGTTACAAAATCATCCCACAAAAGCTTCTCAGTAAGCCACGTTTCCTGTAAGAAGAGAAAATCTGACAATTTAAGGGACGCACACAATTCACTATTACCTGTTAAATGTTTATTTCCCCTGGAATTCCAACTCAAAATGTTTATAATACTATCAGGCCTAAAGAGGTTGGGTTTAGGCTCTCAATTGCGTAATTGAGTCTTCAAGAACTTCTGCCACTCTCCTTAATTTCAGATTTTCACTTTTATCTATGTGGTTGACCGCCTGTCTTTCAAATTTATCTCTGTTCCAACGAGAGTCATTTTTATCTTCCCTCACTTCCTTTTCCATTTCCCATATCCCTACATCATAGCCATATTTGTGGAAGCTATCTGCCTCCTTCATTATAATGTTCCTAACCAGTGGAGAGTAGATCACCAGCCTAACATAGTCATATCTCCAGCCATGAATGAAATCAACGAGTTGTATATCTCCAGATGTAATTAATCTTAATTCAGGTATTTCATCGAAGAGGTCTAAGATTTTCCTCCTATTTAGGGAGTCTGGACCTCCTTCTTCAAAAAGATATTGTAATATCAGACCGAGTGCGTTTGGATATTTGGGTTTACGGAGTTTCCAAACTCGCTCCGTAGTTACCTTCACCTCCACCGTTCATTTGTTCATTTGAATTACAATAGTTGCCATTGTTAGGGTATGCTTCCGTCTCTTCCATCATAGCCCTTGACCCTTCGTGCTGTCTACCTCCTTCTATTCTCTTATTCCTAGGTTCTTCGCTTATAGTTCCTATAGCGAATGGAGGATCGCTCCAATTCTTTTCTTTCAGTATCTCGCTTAGTATATTCCTGAAGCTTTCTTCTACTTTTTCCACTTCCTTTGAAGTGGCTACATTTCCATAATTTTGTTTTTCATTACTACTTTCATGTGTTTGTCTTTCTCTACCTTTAGGGTATCTGTATTTTTCTTCTTTTTCCATGTCACCGCTTATTTCCCATATACTCTACCTCCCATCACTGTGGGGAGTCGTATGTTGGTATTTCGTGGGCACGGATATGGAGGGTTTAAAGATGTCATAGACTGCTCTTACTTCCTGAATTTGTAAGGGAGATTTAGATAGATCAATTGTTTGTTTTCCTTCATTTACCCCATTAGTGCTTTTCACAATTTTATTGACCTTGACCAAATCTTTAGCTGTTTTTTCGAGGTTTATAGGCCCTCGCCTTCCTTCTTATTTGTCTAAGTTTTTCCCTTTGAATGCATCCTTCAGTCTTATTTCTGAGTTTTCATAGTGAGGACCATTTTGAGTGGGGTCCCCTTCCTTAGACGCTTCTTTATTTGTCTCTTCAATAATCTCACTGATTGCTTGTTCACTGGTTAACCCCTTTCCTATATTACGTAGGAATTTCAATGAAGACCCCTTTCCGGTTTTTAATTGTGCTGCTTTTAGCACTCTCTGTTTTTTTTTCCCTTTTTTTTGCATTTTTAGATACCACTAATTTTAGATCACTGTATTCTGACTCTTTGTTTTGCCCTATTTCACCCAATTCTTCAAAGGGGTGTGAATTTAATCCTAGAGCGGGGGTGGGCCTGTCAATCTGTTTGAGTAGTATATTTGCATCCTTACTGTTCTCACCTACTTTTGTGTTTATTTCTTCACTTCCAACATCTGCTAGATTGTCTTCCAATAAGCCCACCTTACCACTTTGAGGTTCCATCAGTTTTATTCTCTCATACATGCGTTCCAGGCACACCGTTTGTTTAGAGATTTCTTTCTGAAGCCACTCTTTTAGTTCACAAAGTGTAACTATTATAAAAGTCCTTTCCCTACTAGCATTGTTGAAATTATCGTCTTTGGGAAGGCCCTTCCCCAGTCTAACATCTTGTGGGATATCTGTTTCTTCGCCCATCATAGCCAGTTGTGTTATTCTACCCGAGGTGAATATAAGAAGAGTATCTGCCATGGGACTACTTTGAGTATCTATACTTTCCTAGCTTAGGCGCCGATCCTCAGAGGATTCTTTCAGCTGACCTCCCCCCTCTACTTCATCATCAAAGAGGAGCTGAGATTGGGGAGGCGCTATTTCCCCCCATTTGCTCTTATCCCCCTCCATTTCATCTGCCATTTTTGCAAATTCCACATCGGTACTATGTGGCAGTTCCCTATCTACACCATAATCTTGAAGATTTGTACTTGGATTGGGGGAAGGTGGCAGAGGCAACGCCATCGCCTTTAAGAAGGTACTTCTCCGTGTGTTAAAGACTATTGGGCCTAAAGCTAAGTCCTTTTTGGAACATATGGTCTTTTTCTTCTTATCTTTTTTATTCTTATGCAGATACACTGTCTGAAAGGAATGTTTGTGATTAATGTACGTATTAATAGCTAATAAGTGGTCCGTGAAGCAACTGACCCAATGAGTAGGCACAAAATCTAGTGTTTGGTTGAATGCGCGCTTTCAATTACTATAAGTAAGCGAAATCCCTGTTTTCTCACAAAGAATACCTAGTCTTATGCATGTGAGTCTAATGAACATAATTTAGTCAAAAACATGCAGCCAATTGCAGCCAGCATGTAATGATTAACAGAGCACAGTTTCCCATTTAACTAGGTAAATTCAGCCGACTATAATATAAGCGATTACCAGCACGCTCACAGTAGTTTAAGCAGCTGCGGGTAATCGAGTGTTTACCAGCTCAGCATCATTATGGTGAGAAAAACAGAGAGATTATTATTTTTTTTTTTTCGTAATTATTGCTACCATGTAGCTAAATCATAGGTCAACATGGATTTGTCATTGAACATCCGATAGGAAATGCGAGCTTTAACAAAGCTTTAAAACAAATTGCGAGAAATATGTCAGAACTTCACAGCAATCTCGTTGATCTATGTGTAAGTGCCCATTTAGAGCTAACAACCATCAGCCGACTATAGGCTGTTTTCGAGAACTCTAGCACATTCATAGATAGCAAAACATGCGGAACCGTTTCACTTCAGGAAAAGAAATATATTTTCTGGCGATGTTTACATACCTCTCACATGAGTAATCTTTTCATTTGCTGAGCCATACAGATACTTAAAACAAAGTGAGTAGTGAATATGATGCAGATTGAAGGCGCAACATTCTAAAAGGAAAGAACAGAATCACTACTTTTTCAGCCTCCCGCCACCAGCCCCAGCGCCTGGCGAACAGGCAAACAGGCACTTGTCTGCACTTGCTTGGTACGCGCGGCCCGGCCCTTTTGAGGAATTCTGGGAGCTGGGGGTGGGGCTAGTCTAAGGAAGGAAGAAAATATACATTTTAGAAGCTTAGAAAAGCTTGTATAAAGTCCTGAAGTAGTTTAAAGGCACGTTGGATCCAATTGCTTCGTGTGCTCACCCTTGGAAAAAAGGAAAGAAGCAAAGTTCATAGTCTGGTCCGGCAGAGCAGCATGTCGTTCAGGCACACAGGCACTTGTCTGCATTTGCTTGGTGCGCGAAATGACTTTTTTGCCTTCCGAGAGACAAAGTACTTTCCCTCTTGTTCTGTGGTGCCCTCAACCAGGAGACTTGTCGGTGGATGCCCCAAGGGCTCAGCGATTGATTGAGCATCAATAATGTCCGTCAATACCGTGGGACTATCCAGTGGTTGACTATCACCACTGGCGGACTCCGTTCCTCCACAGGGCCCTGTAGTTACTAAAGACTGAGATTTTGCGTCCATATTAAAAAGTAGATGTTCCACCTGAAGCAGCCGATCGTGATGGAGTTTGGTCACTGCCAGAATATCTATTTCCTCAGTGGAACCATGTTCAATATTCTCACTGCTCACTCCTTGTAACACCTGGGAATACAATCTTTGCGGTAGCAATATATGAGAATGCCCATTTTCCGTTTGTGTTCCTTGAGACCGTACAACAGGGACAGACGAAACTGATGGACATTCCCCAGCAAACCTCGACATTATTTTTTCAAAATCGGAAAAATAAAATGCTTTTGATTGCTCCTCTACAAGCTTGAAACCTTCCAATTTAGAGATCTTCTCTTTCATAAAGGCTAATGAGCCCTGCATTTCCCGTATAGATCAATGAGTTAGTTCATGGCCTTTATCAAGAAAGTTAAGTGTATGCGAAATTACTGGGAAATTAAAGGTCTCGTTCGAAAGGTTATCAGAGGGAGAATCTTCAGGCGCCGAAGAAGCCCTACCTTTCCCCTTTGATATACCTAGACCAACGTCGTTGTTTCCCAATGAAAAGATCCCCAAATCTTGGGGCAAGGAAGCCCCATTAGTATGTACGTGTCCTTCATCGAGATTTGCTTGACCCAGAGGGTAGCCCCCTTCCATTCCCAACAAAGAAGACCCTGGAAGATTCCTTCTACGTTCACTATGATCCTTAAAATTAGATTCATTGGGAAGATGGAAGTGAACTTGTTCACGGAAAGGGAAGGACCTAGAGGCAGGTGAAGAAGGACCAAGGGAAAGTCTCACGCGTTTACCTAATTCACTCATAATTGTTGGAGCAAGCATAGATGTATCAGATACGTGGGCAAAACCCTCCTGTGGAGGTAATAAAATACAGTTGTTATCATGTACATGTGACAATTGGCAGTCCACCTGCCCATCGTATTCATTGGCATCTTGGACTGTGAAGGTCGGAAGGGGCTGGCCCAAAGCCCCTCCTTCTATCCGATCTTCTGTGCCAACTACCAGTCCCGCCATTAGGTTAGAATCTTGGACTATACAAGTGGGAAGTGACTGTCTCGGAGCCCCACACACTATCCGATCTTCTGGGCCAGTTACCAAGCCCACCATCAGATTAGAATCAGGTACATCTTCCTGTTCTGAACATACCGATTCCGCATCTGCTGAAATCGACATTGATAATAGAAATTTTTTGTTGGATAGCAGCAGGGGTAGGGTACTATTGGCTATTTTATTCCCTGTATTCTTACCAGGGACCTTGAGGGGATTTATTAACTTATTGCTGCTTCTCAAAGCGCGACTCATGATCTATACCTGATCTCCAGCTAGAGAAGGATGGAATTTCTGCTCGCTAATAGTGTAGTCCCCCCACTAGAGTTGGCACAACTGAGTATATTGAGACAGATTATGTGCTTTCCCACTTAAGCTTTCACAGATTCCTTTACAAAGGGTCCACCACCACCACTCTAATAGTTTCACTCCCAGTACTAGAATACTATCTCATATTAAGACAACACAATATAGTTTGGAAGCAGCAAACTCAAAATACAGCGCAAAACAAAGAGGAGCATGGACTCTGCTTTTCATACCTTTTGTCAACACTTTGTTACACACACATAGATCCCCAGACTCTGGCAGGTTCAAAGGCCTAATGCCTACAGTCACCTGGCAGCAGGGAACACTCGATAGCCGGTGATCAAACGTGAGACAAATTCACAAGCAGAGCCGACCCCTTACCAGGTTCAAAGGCCTAAAGCCCGCAGTCACCTGACAACTGAGAATACTGGAGGCTCCAAGAAGGCTGGCGAAAGCAAATTACACATTACCAGCTACACCTTGTCCTATGTGCCAAGGGTTCAAAGGCACAAGGCCCGCAGTCACCCGTTGGCTAAAGGTGCACACTAGAATTTTGCCGTTCTAACCACACATTGCTCTAACAGGTTCAAAGGCCTTAAGCCCACAGTCACTTGACAACTGAGAATACTGGAAGCTCCAAGAAGGCTGGCGAAGGCAAATTACACATTACCAGCTATACCTTATCCTATGTACCAAGGGTTCAAAGGCACAAGGCCCGCAGTCACCCTTTGGCTAAAGGTGCACACTGGATTTTGCAGTTCTAACCACGCGTTGCCATTGCGTTGGATAAGCAATGCACACACTTGTCCTTTGCACCAAAAGTATCAAGCACACATTACCATGGGGTTTACTTAATGGAAGCTTTTAAATCAAACTTCAGGAAAAGAAAGGGTTCAAAAGCCTACAGCTCACAGTCATCCTTTAAAAAACAGCTTCCCAAATCTCAAGTGATTTTCCACAAAGATTCAGAAAAAAAGAGGAAAAAAAAGACAGCACCCGCAACCGTCTTATAAGTGGATTTAGGGCTAACACCCCTAGAACGAAGTTACAGGCACGTAATATCAAAAGTCCAACTTGGCAAAAGTCACTTAGACATAACGTAGCGCCAAAATGGGCTGGACAAACAGACGTGTGACAGCCCACCAACAAATTGAGAAAGCACAGAGGAGGGTTCCCTCAAAATGCGTTCAAATTAGGAAGCACAAGCCCAAGAAATGTCCAATTATGAAAGAACCGCTGGTCACAAAACGACCGAAGAAAACAAGTTCTTTGTCGCAGAGTGATAGACCAGTATGAGGCTGTGCAAAGCTGCAAGAATGCCAAAGTCAGTTTTCCCAGTTCTTGTGCCTTTGAAGTCTTATCAGAGTCTTACCAATGAGATCGGAGGGGCTCCACTGCACCACTCCGCCACCAAACACGAAATACACTGCTGACACACCTCGCTCCGCGCCTGCGCGGTGTGTTTGTAGAACGCGAGTCCCAATTGATAGAAGTAGAAAGGGGACTGCATGTGAGAATGATCCCAAGTTAAATCGCTCCTGTGGCAGCTTGAAAGGCAGCAATAGATGTCCTCTCCCACAAGTAACACGAAACACACTGCTGACAGACCGCGCCGCGCTCCGCGCCTGCATGGTGTGTTTGTAGAACGCGAGTCCCAATTGATAGAAGTAGAAAGGGGACTGCGTGCGAGAATGGTCCCAAGTTAAATCGCTCCTGTGGCAGCTTGAACGGCAGCAATAGACGTCATCTCCCACAAGTAACATGAAACACACTGCTGACACACCGTAAGTGTTTCTGATGCGTCCAACTCAGGAGTGGGGAGGCTCCTTTCTTCGATACATACGCATGCATTTCTGCTTCTCTTCCTTTGAAGTTGAAGGTCGCCCTAAACCACCCAATTAGGTCAGTTTTCCCCCCTCTGTATGCTCTTGGATTAATATCCACCTCATGTAGATAATTGGGTCCAATTTCTTTCCACACAGCTTCTGGAATGAGCGTATAATTGGCTCCAGAGTCAGCCATTGTCACTATTGGGGCACGATTTACATGCACAACAGTCTTGGGGCTGTCAACTTCTCCACTCTGTTGTCACTGTTCCATCTCCTTCTCACATTTTGACCCTCAATTGCAGCAATCGAGTCATTGCTAATGGGCTGAGGTGTGCCAATAAGACAGTTTTGTTACGGACATCTCTTTTACTCTTCCTTCTAGTGTTCTTACGCATTTCTCTTTGTGTTCCACTTCTTCTGCCAAGAGTAAAACCGTTTCAAGTGGTGGATTGTCTTCTGCCCACAATCTTTCTCTCACTTTGCTGCTACTGCACTCTAGCATACATTGATCTCTGAATCTCTCATCCAACTGTTGGTTAAAGTGACCTGTTCTTGCTAGTTTTCTTAAAGCTGTGATGTATTGTTCTTTCCAAATGTATATCTTTCTAAGATTGTACTTAATTTTTTTTCATAGTGCTTTGACATTTTCTTCACTGCTTTTTCATGTTCATTTATGTCTTGGCTCTCTTTATCTGTTAGTTCTGATAGATCATCAAACTTTTCTTGTCCCGCTGTTCCAAACAGTGTAGAAATAATGTTTTTTTTTCGTTCTACACTATAATCTGTCCCACCACGTTCTACACTATAATCTGTCCCACCAAGTTGGCATAATGCTTGAATCCTTTGAGCCATCTTTTTCAAGGTATAGTTGGTTTACCTATCACTGGTAGAAACATCATACATGCCAACCCTCCCGATTTAGGAGGGAGACTCACAATTTTTTGGTGAAAAATATATCTATTTTGCACTGTCTCCCATCTAAAATAACTGTAGCCCCAATGCATTCTTATGGGGAAATATGCGTCTCCCGATTTCCCTGTGGAAATCTCCCTCCCAGGTGCGTCTGAATGTTGGCATGTATGAAACATTGTGGGAGGAGGTCAATCCTGCACTGCCATATCCCCTGCAGCCGTGGTGATTGGTGCCTATTCTGGTTGCAGCTTTGATAAAATGTAGGGGAATGGCATCAAATAGGAAAAAACATCTTTTTTCCTCTTTTTTTTTACTGGGACGAGTAGGAGTGGAATTGTTTTAGAGAAGGAATTGCCTGACTTTCTAAAATGGCCGCCCTATGCGTGACGTGTTGTATGGGTCCTTTCCGCTAAAGGGCTTGCCAGCACCCCTTTTCGTTTGTTCCTCCTCCTTTTTTTTACTTATTCCCTATGCATCAGAGCATGCAGCGCCACTGCTGTTGCTCACTCCCCTGTGGTCGAGCCTTCGTTGGAGTAGAGATGCTGGGCAGAGCTTGCTGCTCTTCCAGGTTGAGTTTCTCCGTCATCGTTGCCACTCTGTAGTATTATATGTGGAAGTAGACACATGGGAATCTTATTTACATGGGTCTTTGTAAATTAAATAATTTATAACAATTAGAGTATATGGGAAGCGAGCTCTGCCTCTACAGCTCTCTCTCTTCAACAGTCTCTTCCTTCTTCTCTTGCACCGTGTCTCTCGCTCTCAATGGTTCCACACTGTGCCATCAGGTTCCATGACACGGTGTGTGCTATGCATGCTAGAGAAGCATGTGAGGTTATTCCTTTAATGGTGGAAGGGAATTGCCTTGAGGTAGTTTAGGGATGAGAGTGGGAGTGCACTCAGTAGAAAATGTCATCTATTCATGCGTTTGCCTCCTCTATTGGTCTACTAATGGCCACTGATTTTTGTTGTTGCTTTCACTGTAGGGAACTTCAAAGTCACTTTTCTTTTCACTATTTAAAAAAAAAACTTTACAATCAGTTTAAAACTATTTCTAAAAAGATGCATTGACATAAATTGGCATATACTAACAGGACATGAGCATGAATAAATGTGCATAGGTACAAACATAATACATTGGCAATATAATACAAAAAACAAAGCTAATTACCGGCAGCGGAGGGGTGCAAGAGAACACTAAAATGATTCACATTCTACTCATAGAACTGTGCCGTGTTGAATTTGAATTGAGGTTCCAAAAACGTTCTCCACCAAAATTGGTGATTGTCTACATATATATTACTCTGCCCAACCAAAGCAATGATCAATAAAGTTAAAATAACTCAGGTTAAAACGGCATATTGACTAGCAAGGAGATTAAAAGCTGTGGAGTCAAATATAAGGTAAAGTTGGTGCAGGGCACGCTCGGTCGCTTGGGGAGCACCCTTTGCGAGACTCCCCACTCCCAGCACCCAGCTGCTTCTTTTAAACTTGCAGATGTGAATAGATCAAAAGTCAGAAGCCCACTCTCTTTCCGTCCATTTGTCCACAGCAGGCCCCCACCAAGGCGTTCAATAATACACAATATAGAAGAGGCATCAGCGTCTGAATATAACAGCTTGAGTCGGTAAGCCATAAGCAATGCATTGAGAAAAAGAATGTCAAGGTAGGATATCAGATCAATCTTGCCAGCTTCCCAACACCTGCTTTTACCTCAAGAAGGGCTTGTCTCCCACCCAATCAAGCCACCAGCAGCCCCAAAAGCCGCCTGCTTCCTTTACTGTATGTTATTCATATGCAGATGCTTGACCATGCCTTCTCAATTATTACTATATTACGAATTTGGGAAAACATCTGTGACCTGCTGTTACAAAAGATACTTGGAAGGACTGGCTGATATTGTATGTGAAGGGCTTCTCTGAGAGAATACAATGTTGGAAATAAGGTATTCCACTTTCATTAACACAGAAACAAAGCAAAATAAAGGAAGTTCCGTCCTTACTGGATGGGACCACATTGCATTAATATCAGCTGTTGTATTAAAAAACAGATGCAAAAAAGGGAGATGAAATATCTGAGCTTTTCGTTCAGGATGACCAACTCAAACTCTTTCATCCTCAAAGTGAAATTCGAAATATTGAGGAACAAATTGATCATAGAAAGTAATATGAATAGAAAAAGAGGCCCCTGAAATAGTGAAATGGAATTGTGAGGAAACGTAAGTGATAAGTAAGCCTTTAGTGGGAAAGGATGTATGATTGAGAAATAATGTTATATTTTCATTCTCCACAAGGTCACAAAGAAAAATGGTATTCCCAAAAGATTAAAATATCACCAAAACTAAAAACGTTACTCCAAAATATGTTTTTATTTTAGAAAAATTAAAAACAAATTACTTTGCAGGGTTGAGGCTGGGTAGACAAGTCTGGGATGTTTACCCTGGAGTCCAATGGCACCAAGAGGCTTAAAAGGAAACCATTTTGAGATGGATGTTGCCGTAAAGGTGACAATTGTCCTTTCTGTTGTCCTTGCTATTTCTGAGGTATATATCATGGAGTTCAATGCACATTTTAGAACATTAACTATGTGTTTAGCAAAGATGGAAACTCTGTTGGTCTCTATTCCCCATTTTAATAACATTTCCAAAGTTTCTGATCCGGAAAGAGGGGAGAGTTTTCTCTCCAGGGTTCATGTATTTACCACATTCAATGTCCAAACAAAAGACACGCCTAATCCTCTAAGACTCCCATATTCCAGTACTCCACCATTGCTCTTTGTCCTGCCAGACACTTCCACAGAATGCAAGGTGCCAATATTAAAAAGACTTGGAATTTTCAAGGACATTAGTAAATTATGAATGACCACACACTGAACCAGAATCTGAAGATAACATCACATTTTTCTTTTTAGTTTTGGATGTTAGGTTGCACTTAAGCACAACCTAAAAGCCGAAAACATTGCATTGGAGTACAGCTAGGAGTGAGATGACATGTGAGGAGGGACACATACTTAAAGGTGCTGTTTGGCTATTTACCCACCCATTGACTGTGAATGACCATGATAATACCTACAGCCATTCCCTCCCACTATTGCCCCTCCCCCCCACCAAACACACCCTCATGCGATCTATTTGAAGAATCTCTACCAGGCATTATTATGAAGTGTTGGCCTGCCTGTGTTATCTGTAAGTTGTCTTGTGAGAGTTGATGGCTTAATTGTAGCTAAGTGTGTGCTACTGGTATATTAAAAATGTGTTAACTGCACGGCTTGACCAGTGAAATAAAATAAATAGGTTTGGTACCAGAGCAGCTCTCCCTCTCTCCATCTATCACTCTCCCTCTCTCTCATTCTCTCTCTCTCTCTCTCTCTCTCTCTCTCTCTCTCTCTCTCTCTCTCTCTCTCTCAAACTGCCACACACGTGATTTAAAAACCATTCATCTCATGTAGTGCAATTCCCCAAAATGAGGAAAGCAAAAAGAACTGTCAAGCTAAAGTGGCAATTGGGGCCGCTCATACATGAAAGGATTGTGGCATAAATGTGAAGCAGTGGATTGAAGGATTAACATCAAATCTGACAAATCTAATTTAATTATTTGACTGGGCAACCATAGGCCTAGTAGCTAAGGATGGAGGTGGTTCCTTGGACTTTAGCGAAACTGTTTATAAAGTCACACACAGAAGTCTAAAAACCATCTTAGCTGCTTTGGGAGGATCAGTACACTGGTATAGAGCTGGCCGTGTACGAATGAGTGCTAGTAAAGAGAAACCACTAAAAGCGCAGGAAACAAGTTGAATAAGACATACAGTGGCAAGGTGTATTCAATGGAAGTAAGGTAACATAAGTTCTTACATTGAAGCATTCTGGAAAGTGTTTTAGTAGGCTTGTTACCCAGTTTTGTTTATAATGATCTCAAATAACCAGCATTCTTCTGCCTGTCTCTTGTGCATTACTTAGCTCAGGTTACCACTCCCATCCCTGGGCTGTTCAGCTTCTATACAAGTCTATACAGAAAGAAGGTCATCATGAGAGGCAGTGGAAGGGAAGCTCTCAGAGTAAATGTTCCCCAGTGTGATTCACGTGTTTCTCGCCTGCGGTGATGGTAATCTTACAGTATCTGCACACTCACCATTCAACTGTTGAGTACCTAGCACTAGAACATCACTACTTTTTCAGTACTAAAAGGGGGCTTTAACTACAGGATTAATATAGTTTAGTGTCCTGTGCCAGGTCCACTTGTCTCACTCTTACAGTGCCAGGCATAGATCAGGATATTAGTACTGGTGTTCTGTCCTGTGTGAGGTGCCTTTTTCACATCATGCATTCAGTCAGCATGATTATTCGTTACTGCAGTGGTGGTGTGGTGCTTCTCTCTCAATTGAAGGGCACTTGTTTTAGGAATGCAGTTTTGGCCAACTTGAAGTAGTTGTCCTACGTAAGTTGCACTTGTATCTGTACTAGTGCATATGCAAATCCCTGACGGCCCCTCCCTACCTTTGGAATGACAGGCCATAAAATCTTGATGAATAGAGCATGGCTTTTTTGCCCTGAGTCCCATCATTTAGCTGTCACACAAGGAAGAGAATCCAATGAGTCCCTTAGCTAGAAAGGGGCCAGAGAGACTGCAAACTCGAGATTGCAGTTTTATTGGAAAGCCTATCATATCCCTGAGCACAAAAATCCCTATCTGTCACTGCCAACACACTGCTCTACACCATGCTGCAGCCGTCACATCTCCCCGTCCCATTTTTAAGGTCAATGTACTGTACATATTGAGGTATACACAATCCACCTACCTAGTGAGGGGAGGGGAGTAGTATTTGTTGTGTGGAGTCAGAAGTTGTAGTAGTGAGGAGGGAGTGTTAGTAGTGTGGGAAGGACAGAGTTGTAGTGGTGTGGAGAGGGGACGTAGTAGGAGAGAGTAGAATTGGAGGTTGGAGGTGCATAGTAGAGAGGAAGCTAAAGAAGAACATCACAGGATAAAATAGGAAGTGCAAGGGAGAGAAAGGAGAGACCGCAGGTGGAGTAGTAGTGAGGAGAGTAGGAGGAGAAAAGGAAGAGACAGAAAGACATAAGGAGAGGAACAAGAGGGCGTGGAAGGAAGTGAGCAAGTGGGACCTGAGTTTTTGCGAGGCATCTATTCTTATAGAATACTACCTTTGTGAAATGTAGATCAAGGATTACCGAGATTGTTCCAATAGGTGTTAGAGAGAGAAGGCATTTGCCATTTGGCCATCAGACCCAGTCAGACAGTTTTTAGACAGTACCGATCTGTAAATTCAAACCTGGGTTTTAGGGGCTAAAGAGGGAAGGGCTGCACTGGATGAAAAAGAGAGAGAGAGAGAGAGAGAGAGAGAGAGAGAGAGAGAGAGAGAGAGGGAGAGGGAGGGACAGCCATGTTGCAATTCAAAAAGCATTGAACTATCTTTGGTGGTTGGTGTGTTCTTGAGAAAATTTGTGAAAAATGATACAAAAGACTTGTAGCAAGTTGTACATGTGACTGGCACAGCTCTTTGCCATGGTAGAATTATCATCCAATACAGTGTTAAATTTGTGAAAATGCAAAAGAAAGGAATGCTGCTATAAAAATGCATAAAGATGCTCACATTTCCTACCTCGCGAACACTGGAAATAATGAACATGGTATTTGATTTTAGTATGTTTTTTTGTAAGATATTGTTGTCCAAATATATATATATATATATATATATATATATATATATATATATATATATATATATATATATATATATATATATTTGCTTGGGCATGGGTAGGTGATTTTAGAGTCATCCATAGGCCCGAAAGCGATCACTGCCCGTTAGCCATTTATTTAAGATGGGAGGTCATCTGACTCAGTCATGAGTCTCCTATACAGGGCCCCCAATATGTGGAGGGCACAGGCCTTGCCCGAAGACCGCTGAAAGGGGCCATTGGGCCTCATTAGGAGTTTGGAGGTAACCATGGCACCAATAGCGCCATGGCTGCCTCCAAACCCTTACCGACTCCACCCTGGTGAATGGAGCTATTACTGCCCCATTCCAAGGTTGGCGTGGGCGGTAATTCCCCATTCACCAGGGCCCTTCCTCATTCCCATTTGAGCCCCCATAGGGATCAATGGGAATGGGGAAGGCGCTAATAACGGTACTGCAAATTGCAGTACCGTTATTAGCTCCAAAGTCCCTTTGCGGGTCCCGTCCTTAACGCATGGAAAAACCAGGCGTTAAGGGAGGACCCGCAAAGGGAACTCGTAGTAGGGTGGTAAGGGATTACTGGCACTGGTGCCCTTAACGGTGCCGGTAATCCCTTACCGCCCGCCTCGTAATGAGGCCCATTGTCTCTTTGCCTGAGTCGAAATAGAGCATGTATGCTTCAATCTCAGCCAACATCGAGGCAATCTGCAACCAGTAGAGCGAGTCTGCCGCAGTCCTGGCTGAATTTGAAAATCTAAAAAATAACATTCTGCGTATTATTTCTGTGCCTGCAAGTTAAAAAGTAAACATACTGAGAGGATGGCATAGTTTGATGGTTTCTGAAGAGCAGCTAAAAGAGCGATAGAAAAATGCATAAGGGACCCAAAGGGTATTGACAGACCCAAGCTGTTTCCTGAGAACCCAATATAAAAAAAGACATACTGAAAGAAATTGGAGGGCCTTTATAGATCCTATGATCTAAGGGATAACGTCTTGTTTTGGAAATTGGTTGCAGACTGGGACCATAAATTGGACCATCAACTGGCCGGTCGCATTGGGGGGGCAGATGGAGGGCCCATTTCTGTGACCTGTACGCTTCAGCCCCCTCTCTAATTCGTCCTCCTGCCACCCACTGTATAACAAACAGTAACTGTCTGTGCATCACCCTTCAGGAGGTAGAGGACTCATTAGCTTCTACAATAAATGGTAAAGCGGCAGGCCCAGACCGAATCCCATCCGATCACTATAAGGACGAGATATCCATCTGGGCCCCTATATTGTGTCAGGTGTTTAATGCAATTTTGCGTCAGGGCAGGATCCCAGAATTTTGGCACAAGGCAGTGATCATCCAAGTATACAAGAAGGGTGGCAGGGATAGTCTGACCAACTTCAGACCAATCTCCCTTTTGGACGGGGCTGGGAAGTTATTTGGAAAAATAATTCTGAAACCTCTTCAGTTGTGGGTTGACCAAAAAGGCTGATCAGTGTACATCAGGCAGGGTTCCAAAGGACGTGGGAGAGTGGATCAGTGTTTTATGTTTTTTCTTATTAACCAAAAATACTCTGCCCTACTGAAAATGCACCTATACGTACTGTTTATGGATCTTAGGACAACATTCGACTCAGTGGTCTGTGAGCAGGTGCTGGCAAAGCGTAAGGTCCCAGAGTATCCGATTAGTATCATTGCTTCACTCTACTCGAACACCACCTCCTGTGTAGGCTACAACATGGGTCGTGACCAAGCATCATTCTTTGAGGTGGCTCAGGGTGTTAGGCAGGGCTGTACCCTGGCGCCCCTTTGATTTAATCTTTACATACAGGAGATTATAGACGAGTTAACAAGGGGTTGCTGGGACTGCCCGAAGATGGCTAGAACTAAGTTCCTGGCATTATTTTATGCTGATGATGAGGTTTTAACAGGGACATCACCCCAGGGCTTGAAGGAATCCCTTTCAATTTGTTAAGGAAATTGAGGGAGCTGGGTCTCAAAAATAAATGCAGCGAAAACCAAGACGATGGTTAGAAAGCCGAAAGGAAGAACATCTTGCTTCAAATAATGATTGACGATTCTCTACTTGAACAAGTTGATAGCTTTGACTATCTAGGCATGAGATTTCAGGTGAGACCAGGATGGGCCCTTCAGATAAATAGGGCTGCCGTTATGCTGAACAAATTTAGCAGGTCTATTTTATTCATTTTTACCAATCATGGGACTGGCGCAATTCTGCCTGTATTAGAACTCTATGTTGAGACGATTGTCAGAAGGGAAGCCTGAATCTCCCACATAAAAAACCTATATTTCTATTTGAACATGGGCGTGTTTTGAAACGACCCTAGGAGCCTTTGTGCAATGAGTTGGAGTCGAATTAAGCCCCTGATAAGACAAAGAGCACAGAATCCTCCTCCAGGCTACAAGGCTACTAGGCTAAGGTTGGGCCCGGTCTATCTGGCCCGGAGGCATACAGCTGGATTTAAAGCCTACTTTGACCTGATCAAGCCTGCATATGCAAGATCACTTTATATTAGGCTAAGATAGGGGATGCTGCCAATTGCTGCCTTCACTTCCAAATGTAAAAACTAAGATTCAGCTAACTTTCCAATGTGCAGTGCTGCCGAGGAGACACTTGCACATTTATTTCTATTTTGTAAGCCTACTGAGTGGCTAAGGCGGTTTTAGTTGAGACCATTATTGCTGGAAGCAGGTATCAAAACATGCAGCCATGCATTAGAATATTTGACACAACACCTAATACCATCAGCGGCAGGCTGCGGAATCAAATACTTAACACACAGCATGGTTGCTGAGAAGAAATATGGTTGCTTATTAATTTGGGCTCCAGGCTGCGAGTACTTCTCTTCTGGTTTTCTAAATATTTTATGCATGGCCTTTATACCCATTGATACATGACAACTAAAGCCTTATGCTGTCGTAGTATTTATTTCCAGTGGATCACACCTGTTCCCTACATAAAGTCTTTTTTATCAGGGCTAAATTAAAATGCAAGCTGTTTTGTATTTTATCCATCGAGCAAGGCTACTGAGGAGAAAGATGGCTGCTTGTTAACTTGGGCCACAAAGCTGCGAATATCTTTCTCCTAGTTTTTTAGAAATTGTACGCATGACAGTGCCTTCTTAAAAATGTGTATATGATAACTAAAACTTTGCACTGCTGTAACAACTGTATTTAGTGGATTACACATGTGTTTTTTTTATCCAAAGAAGTTTTAGCAGGGTTATTTTAAACAGTAAGCTGCTTTGTATTTTATCTATTGTGTAATGTATCTAATCCTGATGACTCTATGTTGAATAAAGTTTTTGATAGAAAATAGTTAAATGTGTAACTACTGTAAGGGTGCAGAAAGAGAAGACTGACACACAGGTGACATGATTATTTTTATAGACTTTTATTTGTTTAATAAAATAAAAATAAATCCCAACTTTAAGAGAGGTTTCCATGCCTCAACAAAAACACCAATGATTCTGTCAGAATGTCTGAGTAAATCAATAGTCCACCGTCCTATGTAAAAACCCTACTGCTGTCCCTTACACCCGAAACTAAAGTAGAAATAAAGTAGATCTTCTTGGTTGAGAAGAATGACTGCCTTTTTCTGGAATGCTCACTTTCAGATTGTGGCTTCTTCGTAGGGGAATGGCTCCCTTTGCCGGTTCAAAACTGCTCTCCAACACAAAAAGGAAAAATTCAAACACGTCTCCTTGGCAGACACACTGCCCATCCCTTAACACTCTGCATCAGAAAGTATTTATAACTTTGATTACCAGGAGACTGATTCCCTTCTCTTGGTATCTTGATTTAACAGTTCACGTCAACCGGGGAATGACTCCCTTCCCATGTCCTTGGTTACCAGGAGAATGACTCCCTTCACCTGGTATCTTAGCTTCAGAGTTCGATACAACCAGAGGGAATAACTCCCTTACCCTGGCCTCTCTTCCACTTTGGTAACACAGTTCAACTACAGCAGGGTGGAATGACTCTCTTCCAATGGCTTCTCTTTCACTTGATTTCACAATTCAACAACACCAGGGCGGAATTACTCCCTACCCCTGGCCTCTCTTGTATTTGGGTAACACAGTTGAACAACACCAGGTGTAATGACTCCATTCCCCTGGCTTCTCTTGTACTTGGTTCCACAGTTCAACAACACCAGGGGGGATTACTTCATTCCCCTGGGCTCTCTTTTGCTTTTAGGATTATCAGCAATACAGTTCATATACTAGTACGGTCCTCGGCCCAGTCAACCCCTCCAGCCGCCGTGGCCCTCTTGGTTCAATGTCCTGCCAAGTAAGGCCACATGGAAGATTACTTGTAATTTCCTTTGGTTTTGGGTGCAGTGTCCAGACCCATATGTCTATGCTTCTTTGGTCTTGCAGACTTGATTTACTCTCCTGCCAAGTACTGCCACAAGGAAGATGACTCATGTTGTTTTCTTGATATGTGCCCCTACTGGGGAACCACCTGTCGTTATGGCTCTTCCCACTTGTCTCTAGCTCAAGCGTTACATGCCATCTCCTGAGTTATAGATTTCTTCTTCTTGTGTGTTTGGGCGATAATCCAGACCCTCTTGTACCCCCACCAGCCAGCCTGTTTATTCCTGTACCTTCTGGGACTTGTCTGCCTTGAGGTCTGCCTTTGTCTTCTTGGGTGTCTTGAGGCCTCTGCTGGCTTCTCCTGCACTGCAGCAGCTCCGTAGTTTCTGTCCTTCTGCAGTACACATAACTGTTACAAACTGCGTGGTCCATCTCCCCTGCAAGGTCATGTTCTTGCTTCACCAAGGGTCCTCCGGTGGTGGGCCAGCATGGGGATGCCATCCACTCCTTTTTGGCATCCCTGTCTACAGCCACTTGAATTTCCCATGCCGAGCAGCTCCCTGTTCCTCAGTTCCTCCTGGGATGGCTGAACAACATTGTAAGCCCTTCGTTGCTTTTTGTCTCACACTGCCATGAATGACTAGAATGCTTGCCCAGGTTACATGGAGCGTTTTGTATGGCTCTGCACCTCCTCCTCATCATCCCAGTACTTATCTCGAACACTTCCATTGGGTAATCCCGACTCTTCCTCATCTCTGAATTTCTTGGGGTAACAGACTTCCAACGGTACATACGAGTATTGGGTAAAGTGTTAGGGTCTATGGGATATGGATGTGTGTAGGGTGTTGGGTGAGGGATTTTATGCTGCATTCTCCTGAGTTGTTCTCCCTTGCCCCAGAGGGGAGGTCTCTTTCCATGAGATCCTCCTGCTGAGTACCACCCCCACAGGGACTATCATGTAGCTGTCTTACCACCCTGGCCTCATGGGAGAAGTGACGTTATCTCGGGATTCATCACACTGCCTAAATATTCATGGCTAAATCACGTTCCATAAAGGAATGCCGAAGCGCTTAATTTACCTCATTATTACTGCACATGTTTGGATTCACACAGGTTTTGGGTTAGGGAATTGTTTGTACTGCATTCACATCAGGCGTGCCTTTAGGCACTCATTTTATATTTCATTTTTACTGCCCTATTACTAATAATGCTTTTTATCTGGAAGGGGAATAGTGCCACCTTTACAGTTATGGTTGTTCACACATTTGCCAGGGAAGGTTGTGGCATTCTGTAAAATATGTATCTGGCCATCTAAAATGGAGCCCTAAGTGGCAAATGTGATCAGATGCTCTTTAAAGTTCAATGTCCTGCTGCCTTCCTCCCAAATGATGGAACCTTAGAAGCTGTCATTTGAGTGTAGAGATGGTGAAAATACACAATAAATCGCAAGTAGGAAATCAAGTTCCAACAAGGAATGCCTGACTGTTTCATGTTCCTGCACTGCTCCCAGTAAAACCTGCTGCACCTGGTTAGCACGGGCACCACTTGCGTGACATCTTGCTTTGTTTGGTCCCTCTTTTTATATTTAAATGATACTGTTCTGTTTCTAATCCTCATTATTATTTAATCTGAATGGAGAATTAAGGCATGTTTTGAAAGGCCTCACAGCTGGAGAGGATCTGCTCCCACCTATTTTCCTTAGGGCGGGTAGTAGCATTCCTGTGTTGTTACTGCAATGACACAGTGTTCAGAGCGCAGTGTGGCTCTGCGTCCCTGAGTGACAGGCCCAAGTGTGAAGCCACAGCTCCCCAGTGGCCCTGAAGGTGCCTGAGGGCTATGGCTGCTCTTGGAACTCTTGGCTTTTCCATTATGACATTGGATGAACCTGTTCTGTATGATGTCAGCGTAATGCTTGGAATTCTGCCACTCTGTTGGAGTTGTTTGGAGTAGGAGGTTTTAGAGTTTGGCAAACATTTGTTATATTGGTGACCTTTTATATTCTAGTTGCGGTACCGTTTATTGAGGACACAGAGAGTATTATCCCTTGTATTCCATCCAGAGGTAGATATTTCCATCTGCTCTCTGTGCCTTTGATGCACCCTCGGGTGCATCATTTTATATTGTAGGATCTGGGCAGAGGGCACATTTAACATCTAATTGAAGATCAAGTCCCAGAGCCCAGTATCCAAATCAACATTCATGATGGAGGAGCATGAGGTAGGTTATCTTTTTATTGATCTTCATCTTTTGCCAATTTTTGTTACAATTACTTTGAATGATCTATGTACGTCGGATTAGCTCATTTGATTGGTTCAGGCAGTAAAGTCATGTGAAGTATTTCATAACTTAGGTTCTTGGCACTGCTTAACTAATTGAAGTATGTTTAAGAATGTGGCCTTCTTTTCATGATGTCCATTTGTCTTTTTCTATCATTGTATTAGGAAAACATAATTTCAGGGTAAAGAGCAAAATGGCAAATATCATCCAACTATGTCTGAAAATTAAAATATGTTGGGCCTCATTACAAGTTAGGTGGTGTGGGAAAAATGGCAATAAATTAGCGGTAATGTATTACTGCCCGGTTCCCCGCCACTGAATACTGAACTAGGCAGTGAATTGGAGGGTTTAGCTCCAGCATACAGCTGGAAGTAAATTCTTCACTTTACCTCCAAAAGTCAATAGATTTACAGAGGCAGAATTATTACTATGGATTCAATCTGTCAATTTCTCTGACAGAGTCCTATGGATGCCAAAATACAGAATGGCACCGTCATATTACCACTTAAAGCCTTGAAGTAAAGTTGCAGGAGCAAGTGGTGATAACAGTGATGTCAAACTTGTAATCACGCCATTGTAACCTTCTCTTTCTGGTAATGCTGTATAGCCTAGCCACTAAGCCCAGGCAAACATATCTGGGTAAATTTCAACTCATGCCAATTTCCGCACATTTGCCTAACCCACACTTTCCCAAACTTCCCTCAAAGTTCAGGCAAAGTGCTTCAAGAGAAATCATCCTCAACTGTTATAAATACGACTGGCATGGTTGGCGTTTGTGATAACTCTTGCAGGCAAGGGCAGAAACTTGCTAGAGTAATTGAGGGCGAGGTAAAAAGATAATATTAGATCTAGTTAAAGTAGATGTAGAAAATAAAGAGGCCTTCAATTGATAGACAAGTGAAAAGGGATAACCCATCTCTTAATTACTACTAGTGTGGAGAGAATCCAAGTGACCACCTTTCATGAAAAACACAAATGCAGCATTTCTAGTCATTGAGAAAAAGGGAGGGGAGTATCAATCAATTGGTTGGAGGTAATAGATTATATGAAGTTGCCTTAAGTGAGCGTGGAGCACACCTGCCCTCTATTCTTGGCTACTGATCCTAGAGAGTAGAGAACCCCAGTGGCCACCTAGCGTGACATGTAGGCATGTTACATTTCTTGTCAGTGACTAGTAGGGAGAAGATGATCCTAGAGTTGGTTGGAATAAGGTATTTATTTACATGCAGCAGCCTTAACTGAGTGTGCAATACACCTGACACTTTCTTGTGGCTTCCAGTACCATAGTGGACAGACTCCTAGTGACCATCCAGCATGACATATATGCATGTGAGATTTATTCTCATTGACTAGGAGGGAGAACATTCCAGAAATAGTATTGCTGTGGTGCTACTACCATGGGGCCTCTAAGTGCTCATTCCATAGAGGAACGAAACAAAGATAATAAAGAACGCAGTACAGTTGAGTAGGAAGATCAAAATAGCATGGTTTGATTCATTTGTAAACACAAAAAGATATTTATTTTTTATTATAATGTATTCACTAGTTCAAATAACTATTTCACATTTACATACAAAACAAAACAAATCAAAATTAACAATCATTAAACTTAAAAAGAGCTAAGATAATTAATTATACCTAAAAACATAAAAACATAAAAACTTAAACGAGGACAACACCACCTTTTTCTTATGAATGTCCTTCCATTTTCCTCACCCAACCATTCCACACATTAAACAATGCAATCATTAAACTTGTATTACACAAATTAAAACTGAATTGCCAAAAAGAGGCCCCTCATAAACTCAAAGATCTATGAACAAAACACACAAGAAACTTAATATGTAGCCCCTCCAATCCTGGGCAACTAGTCAAAAAATGCCTCGCCATCTCACACGCCCAAGCATCTTCACAGATACGGCATATGCAGCCTTCCCTGGGAATTCTTTGTCGGTGCCCCAATACCGAGAGAGTGGGCCGCAAATTACATCTAAGCTTAAATTGACGGACATTTCAATAAGTAGACCTGTGGGGTCATAAACTTATATGCAACTTCAAAATGTTTCTGAAACTGCGCAGTCATTCCAAATGAGAGACATTTGTGACCCAGTCCCAGGCCTTAACCTCACCAAATCAAAAAAGCCCAAAGACATTGTCAACCATTTTCAGCATTAATTTCCAGGCTTATCCTGGTGCATAACCCTTCCCAAAAGATTGAGAAGGGACACCAAGGCTCTTTCCTCCCAAGATTTAAGTAAAGAAAATCTCTTCTCATCTTCACCTGCAATTCTAATGAGAACAGCCCCATTTCCAAAAGTATTCTTTCAATAGGAATAGATTTGGGGAGGCCAAGGAGATAACAACAACATATCCCTTCAATTCTCATAAGCCAATTAAAATCACTGCTATGGGTTGCCTCCAGCCCATATAATACTGCTGGGCAGAAGCTGCGTTTGTATATCTTGATGATCCCTGCTTAGCTAAAGCCAGCGGTATTGGTTGCACATTTCTTAATAAGCAAGGTCTGTACCCAGGCCTTACGTGTGTTTTCTACCTTCAGAGTAACATTTGTCTCTTATCAATTTCCTCTCCCAGATATCTATAAGACAACACTCGGCCAATCTTACCCTCAGCTGTCCTTAGGGTATCGAGTCTGCCTTTACCAAAACACATAAACTGGGTCTTGTCAAAAATGATAACAGGTTATTCATTTTAGTATAACTCAATAATCTATTAACCACCCTACGCAGACCGGCATACGCGTGATCAAAGAGAGCAATGTTGTCTGCGTAGGACTGTCAATCAACATGTTCGCCTCCAATTTTTGGGGAACACTGATTAATAACTGATAACCAACCTGGCAGATAAGCCAGATATAAATTGAAAAGGAGAGGCACGAGCACACATCCCTGCTTCACCCCACAGTAAGTCTAGATTACACTGGTGCTCAAGCTCCCAGCATCCAACTGTAGGTGTAAACTTGTTTGTTGATGAAATTGCTGAATTGCTGCCAAAAAAACAAGGTTGTATCCCCATGCACTCCAGCTTCTGCCATAACCTGCCACAATCCACTGTGTCGAATGCATTGTATATTGAGAAACAGCACATACAGAGGCAATGCATCTTTTTTCATAGCAGCTCTAATCAAAAGATATTTAATGCAGTGAACACTTTTGGGCAGATAATTCATATGACTAGCAGCCATGACCATATAAGCACAGTCAAGGCCCCAGTCGTGTTTAAAGCAAGGAATGTTAGATCTTAAGGGGGATGTGGCTGTATGCCATTCGAATTGGGGCGTTAATGTAGAAAGGGCAATTTCCACATAGTGCCTTCTGTGTAATGGTAAGAAGTCTAACCATGATTAAAGATTTAACCTGGAGCCAATGTAATTTTCTTAAAATTGGTGATATATGCATGTATCTTGGCATTAACATGCTTCAGTGTTTTGCAAGATTTTTTTAAAAGATGTTTAACTGCCTAATCAGGGGACCTCACAAGAAGAGTGTTGCAGTAATCACTCTTAGATCTGATAATGGCTTCTGAGAGCAGAGGACAAAGCTGTCCTAGGAACCTAAGGTGGTAGTTATTGGCTCTAAGAATGGAGTTAATCATCTCCAAGACACAAAGGTGGAGTTGAGTATAAATCCCAAGGTTTTATCGTCTGTTGAATAGGGATGCTAAAGCCTGAAAGCACGTCAGGGTGCTTATTAAGGACTGGTTTCAGATACTGCAGGTCTGGAAACAAAAAGAAAGTTGTGGAGGGGTTTTATATAGATTTGAATGACAAAGTTGAAATGCAAGAGTCATGTGCACCCCACAAACCACGACTTTTGGTTGGGATGAAGAATCTCCTATCTTCACCCTAGAAGTTCTATTAGATAAGAAGGAAGTAATCCATAGGGTGATATAAGCTGAAACTCTTGACACCCCTTAAAGTCATTTGACCGAGAGA
The DNA here is from genome assembly GCF_040938575.1 of Ambystoma mexicanum. Taxonomy (NCBI): domain Eukaryota; kingdom Metazoa; phylum Chordata; class Amphibia; order Caudata; family Ambystomatidae; genus Ambystoma; species Ambystoma mexicanum. Next base: position 402,155,704 of record NC_090940.1, read on the forward strand.
ATGTACTCTAAGCTCTAAAAAGTAGAAGATAACCTCAAAGTTTAAGAAGCCTAGTATCTCCTTGATCAGGGATTTGTGATAGGTTATCCATAATATTGATTATCGCAAGTTCTGTCCTGCTCATTGGGCAAAAGACAGATTGGGGAAGGCTCAGTAGTAGGGAGCCCTATGTGAATGGCTGCAGTTGTAAAGTAGCTGCTTTGTCCAAGATTTGCAATAGAAACTGGACTTTGTTAATTGGACAATGATTGGATCAGGCCTTCGAATCCAAAGTGAATTGTTCTAAGAGGAGTAGCTCATGCATGTTGTGATCATTAGGAGTACATGAATCTCTAAATCAAGTGTCTATGGCTTCCATGATAGTCAGACTTAATACCTTGGCACAGACTTTAATGATGTTGAATGAGCAAGGGTTTCTGAGCCACGTTGTGAGATTCAGAAGGAATATAATGGACTGTTAAAGCGAAAATCACAGAATTGGTGGGGGGCAAAGATCATACTGGGTGTCCGTGACAGAGTGTGCAACACATATGCTATCTTCTTGTGGCTACTAGTACTAGGAAGAAGAGAACCTCAGGTCTCACATTGCATAGGATGCACACGTCAGACATTGCTGCTCCGTTACTGGGGAAGAGAAAATCCCAGAATAGGTTTGAGGAAGGCAAATGCAGTCAGAGGCTGTAATTAAGTGTTGAACACATGTGCCACCTTCTTGTTGCTTCTATATTAGTAAAGGCAGAATCCTAGTGAGTGCAGTGCATGAAATACATGCACATGCATGTTTATGTCAGTGGCTGGAAGTAGAAAACACAGAATTGGTTGACGGCGGGAAGGAGATTACATACAGTGGATGTTACTGGGTATGCCATATTTTATGGCAAGAGAGAACATTTGCAAAGAGATAGTCATTGAAATGTTTTGAGGCATAAAATGACATTCAGTGGCTGTAACTGAGTTTGCAACACACCTACCACATTATGGATACCAGTACTAGGGAGGAGAGAATCTCAGTGACAGCCTAGTATAATGCATACATACTTGATATTTCTTGTTGCAGACTAACAAGAAGGAGGCAATAATAGAATTGGTTGGTGACAGGAGATTATATTTGATAACTGTAACCAAGTGTGCATGTGAGTAATTGCCATCTGGCAAGAGTGCAAAACCCTGGCTTTGTTATTTTTATTACTGCATAAAATGATGTGGGCAATTTGATCTCTGCTAACAAGATTCTCCTTTGGTCAACTCTATGCCAGACGAATAGTATACATGTGCCTTGCTGCATCAGTAGCCTGATTCACAGCACCTGCTCTACTCATGGCATAGAGAAGGTTCAAAGGTGTTAAGATGCCACTCCACAGGCACATCGACAGCCAGGTCTCTGTAGCGCAGGGGTGGCATATAAAATATGCCCCCTGTATCAAAACTACAATGGTCATAAGTAACCCATGACAGTGGTGGGTAAACTCTAAGCTAGAGCTATGCCTGAGTTTAGCAATGGTGCATGGTACTACTTATGTTCATGAACGCCACATCCCAATACATATCGCCCATGTGTCAACTCATGTGAGTCTGCTCTGCTGTGGAAGGTGATGTATATTCCGGTCAGCCGGGTGGAGACTGCCAAATGGCAGCAAAGGAACTTGGAGGACCAGGCCTCTTCTTGATCTCTTTATGAGGGCAGTTAACACCCCCTTCCAGAGACAGCCACAGAGCAGGCAGGTTTCCTGGGTACAGGCATCAAAGGAGCACACCCATTCAAGAGGAGTAGCCTCACACTAGGGTGCAGTATATTTCTTTGTTCTTAGTGCGAAGGGAAGTGTTTGGGATTAGAGTAGGCAGTAGTGCTTTAGTCAATGGATTGATATTTCCACCATTGTGCTTCTCTTGGTCTCCTCTTCTTGTTCCTGTCCCCTCCACTTCCTCTTCCCTTTGGGTGTGACCTCAGAAGGGCAAGGTCCACTCCGTTCAAGAGCAGGGATTGGACCACTAAGGTAGGCTAGCTTTAGTCCAATCACCTGGGGTCCTTTGCCTGTAAAAGAAGGGCTCTCCCACCCCTTTTTTAGATACTCTCAAGGCATGAAGATTCACTCTGAACTATTTGAGAAGAAGTCACTGGACTTCTTTTGGGAAAGTTGCACTTTCTAAAGCCCTCAGCGTGAGGAAATGAAGGAACCGTCTAAGGCAGAAGAAAGCCCCCTCCCCCTATCCACTGCCAGTGCATAATGGGAGTGAACTTTGCTTGGACCTGGACCTGCCACTCTGCACTGGAAACTACTAAAGCTGGGAGAGCAGACCGTGATCGGAACCATCCTGTTCTTGAATCCCTCTGAGTGGGCCTCACAGCAGCCACAGAACCAGACCAGCGGAGGTTCCATGTTCTGCTGCACCGAATCAGTTGCATGATGTTAAATGCACCTTGAATGAGAGGTAAGACACTGCTCGCTGGCTTTTGTGTTCTTCCATCAATCCGAACTATTGCCCGCACTTCAAACCAGCTCGACGCTGCATTGTGCCCTAGCTGAGCCCGTCACCTGCTAGGACCGAATAAACTGCTTGACACCCAGACCGGTTTTGAACCACTGGAGAATCACGCCGCCTCTGTCTAGGGATTACAACTACGGCTCGAGGCAGCCGGCCTTCGAACAGCCACCTCCCTGACCTTCACATCAGCGTCACGAAGATCACCATTTCGATGAACATCGCCCGTCGGCTCAAACTGCTGGAGAGTCACGCATTGACTCCTCGCAGCATCTAAAGTTCGACGCGGCCTGGCCCAACTGCTTAGAGCTCCTGGGATCGTCACTACCTGCATAGCTGAGAGCCCCATTTTCACCTTTTCACCGCACAGAGCGACCACATTCGCCCCTGCTCAAAGTCTGCTTGTTGCTTAGGCCCACACAATGCAACGTTCCCGAACTGAGCTGGATCTGCTCACATCAATGTTGAACACTGGGTTTAACATCGTCAACTCACCCAAGAACCAAAACAAGGTACTATTGAGACAAACTGCTCCTTGGGTCCACTGTGGGACCCGAGAAACTGGTTAGGTTACCTCAGTGCCTTCTTTCACCTAAGACATATCCTTTTGTGGTTGGTGTTCGCCTATCATACCTGTACCCACACTCAGAGGGTCTGTTTCTTCCTATCTGTCTTTCACAGGCGTGGGTTTTTGTACAGTGTTTCTATTCCGTTTTATTGCAGGTGGTGTGTTTAATGTTAGTATATATATTTTTATAGGTACCTTCATTTGACAATCCCATTATTGTGGACTGTGTTACTGTGCTCTTTGGGTCACTACTGGATCACATTCACACCCCTCTTAAGAGCATAGCCTTCCCTCTGCCCTCGTTACCACAAAATGCGAAGGCGGTATATCTCTTAACGTCCCTTAACTGTCCCTGTTTTTCCTTTATAATTGCATTGGGTTTTGGTTTCTTAAAGTGTGAAGGCTGAGTGGGCCATTTGTCCTCTACTCATCCTTGTACCTCAGCGGGAGCAGAATCCAATTAGCCACAGCGCAATACACTTGATATATTGTGGCTATTAGCCCTAGGCAGGAGAACATTCTAGACGAGACACATTGTATGGCATACTCACATGTCACATTTTTAATAAAGGGACCAGGGATGAGAAATCACAAGCGTGAATGCCAATATTTCTGAAGCACATAAATGCATCAAATGAGGTGAGAGACATGCAGCAATAGGGTATTTGCACCGTGGATGCCACAGTTGTGCATGCAAAATTGAAGGCAACAAAGTTGCATTTACAGTACCTTCTGCCACTCATCACACTAGTGAAAGTTAAAACAATAAATGTTCAGGTATTGCAGCTGCAGGAGGAGGCAATTAAAACAGTGTCCCTGAGTGGCTCAGAGAGAACAAGGCAGAAACCCACATCACATCACCAAATAACCCAGTAGGCAGGCACCAAAGGTATAGACAATCTTTATTTCCATACGGTTGTGCAGAAATGGACTGGGAAACAAGCAGGTGTATCCCTGTGCCAGAAAGGGTGGCCCTGATCTCAGAATTTTTCTGTGTTTTTATTTAGTTTTCCACAATGAATCTCCAGAAAAGTCAATAAGTTACTTTTGGCCTCATTACGAGTGTGGCGGTAAGTTGTAAAGTTGGCGGCAACTCCGTTACTGCCAATTTGACTACTACACCAAATTGGGGGGTCCTGGAGTGGAGGATTTGCCTCCAGGACAACGCTGGAGGTAAATCCTCACACTCACCGCCCACAAATCGGCAGAATCCGCAGAATTAATGTGGTGGAAATTCCACCCAAAAAGCCCCATTGGGTCAAATGGCCCCAAAATAAATGGGGAATTACACTGCCACCACAACTTGTAATCAGGCGCAAATTCCGCCGGACCAATTGGCGTTAACAGTAATTCTTTAGGGTGATTTTTTAAGGAATTTACTGCCGAATTAGCGCCTAACTCGTAATCTAACCGTACGTAATCTAACCGTACATCTTGGAGCATAGCTTTACAGCACAATCCAAGCTCGATCTAATACTTCCCTCCCCACCCACCTAACATAGACCACATCCTCTTCAAGAGCTTTCCAATGCACCTAACGGTTTAAAACTGTGGATTCAGCATTCATGTGGTCAGGATTCAGGTTCTCAGGCAGGTAAACCCACCGTAATGATCTAATGCGGGGCATGTAGGTAGGCATACCAGCACCTCGGACAGTGGCTTACTTCATCCTCGCGTAGCCTTATGGCCACTTGTGCACTTACTAACCAAACACTATTCGATCCACACAACCTGCGCTAGCTTGACTGCGACTCCCATGTCGTTGCCAAAAGGATGGCTGCCGTTCACCATCTGAGGCTCATGCACGTCCACTTACCTGAAGTGAAATGTCTCCAGCTGCAGGAGAAACAGGACACAGTGTGGAGAAGCAGGATATGCAACGTTCCTGACCTCCACCACCACCCACATCCAGTGAGGCTGAGAATAATGATGATGCGCAAGATAAAGATTATGATCCATTTGAATCCAGGCTGGAACACAAGATTCTGAAAACCCCCTGATACCGAGGAGGAGGAGGTGAAGGAGAGGGAGGAGGAGGGCAGTACCACAGTTTCAGTGATGGATGGAAAGACAAAGTTACATTTCCACTTGTTTAGGTGTCTATCAAGCATAGACTGGAAAAGCAGAAAGTGCTAAATATCAGAAAGTGATGGTGTGATAAAGTTCTATGGTTTAAGAAGGTACTGGAGGGGCCGTCATGGCTGGGGCCCATCGCCTGGTAAATGAAATAGGCCCAGGAGAAAGTAGATTACGATCTCTCAGGCCCCCCAGTCCATCCATAACCTTTAGAGTATAAGTAAATCCCTGCCATACTGCCATAGACAAACCCTCTTGTCAGTCTGAGGGCCACTTTCAGCCTCTCCAGAGTTGCGCCAATTGTAGTATCCCCAACATGTCTGACCATGTTACTAGTTATACCCCTTTATACCACAGTATTTGGCAGTCATTGGTCCCAGATAAGTACAACTCTTGGAAAGGAACCTTACCACAGGAATTTCTTTTGTGGGTCCCGCTCATGGGCAATCCAAGGTGGACCCCCAATTACATCTAAACAGGGAAATCCACATTTGTTTCCTAAGCGAAAACCTAAAGAGGAAGTGTCCTCACATACCTGCTGCCATGGCCAGGAGACTCAAGGCTCATCATAGCAGTGCCAGTAGCCGCAGGACCAAACTACAGCAGCAACACCAATGAACAAAGATCCAAAATGGCAGACAGCCCTAATAAGAGCTTGGTCCACGGGTTCACACTTAAATGCATAGTAATCCAGAATGAGTGAGACACTGAATTCAAAATCAGAGAATCAATCTGGAAGCTGGTTGGGAACTGGAAACGGTTGAATGTAATCCTGCAGGTACAGGCCCTGCAGGTTGGCATTCATAAGTATGAAAGTTCCCAAGGCGTTGCAGGAGGTATGAGGATTACAGGTCAAATGATCAGTGGGAGGCAGGTTGTTGATCGCTTTGGTGATGGGGTGCCTGACAAGCACAAGAAAGAGAGCAAGCAGGAGCAGAGGCTTGATAGTGCAGATCAAGAAGAAGGAGGGCAGCCAAAAAGAGAGTGAGATATCAGAGGGATAGTTGAGCAGAACAAGGAGGAAGGCATTTATGAGGCACAAGAAAGAGAAGAGATGGTTGGAAATGAATGCGAGGTGGAGCAGAATGTAGAAGCGCAGGAGGGGAAGCAAGTAGAGAAGAGACAGAGCAGAGGAGGTTGAAAAAGAACAGGTGGTGGCATGAAGAAGAGTAAGGAGGAAGGGTACTTTGAGGAGACAAAGGGAATGGAAGAGGTGGTACATAGTGAATAAATCAAGGTGGAGGAAAGAAGTCATTAGGAGAGCAGGATGAAGCAATCGAACATACAAAGAAAGAAACTGATATGGTAGAGGCAAAGAAAGATAAGAATGGAGGCAAAGAGGGGCAGATCATTGCTTGGTGTTGGGAGGAAAAGCAAGTACAGTGAAACAGCGGAGGAAGGGGAAAGAGAATGTGAGGAAAGGAGAAGGTACCTGGTCCTACATCATCAAAGCTTGTCAGTTCAGCCCCTGGGCCTCACGAATCCGAGGTGATGAGATCTTTCACAACTGTGAAAATTTGAATGTCATCCTGAAAAGTGTAACAGAGGAGCAATCAATAATCAAAGTGTTACGCTCACCTGGCTCCCACAGGGGCGTCGGTCAGACCCGGACAGCTGCGGTCTCCACCCACGTGATGCGTAGTGCAGCGATGACTGATTGGATCTGCCCTCCTAATCTTGTCTGCTTAACCCGTAGAAATATTCTCCTGCAAGTGGACGGATGGATTTAGCCACTTGTGGATTCAAGTGATGGCACCCCCACAGTCCTCCCCAACTAATCACCTCCGAAATGCCCTCACAGCAATCTCACCTTATATTCTTGAAAGATGAGCTCTCCATCCTGCGTGGATTTGCAGAGGCGCGTCGATTCCAGTTACTTCACTGGTTTGAAGGCTCGGGAGAGTTCTGGAGTATTGACTCTGAGGTTCCTGGTGAGGACCAGTAAGTATTAAGTTCATAGAGTTCAATATGTCCGTTGTGCACTCTTGTTCCCCCCTTCCTTTCTTGTCTTGCAGCTGGCTCGTGAAAAGATGCTCTTGTGGCAGCTGGTGGCGCTCAGGTAAGAGTCTGTATTACCCGGCGCTGTCCGGTAAATGTTGCACGAGGAAAACGTGTTGTTTTGTCTCTCTTTACAGATGCGGCACGTGAAAATATGGAGAGTCTCCAAAGGATGCCTCCGGTGGTAAATCAGGTAAGTCTATGGTGGTAAGAATTATATTTGTTGGTTCTCTCGGCTCACCTTGTGGTTTTCTTTTGTCTCCTAGGTGCCGAAGTTCGGCGAAGAAATGATGGAGGCAGCGCCGACCCGAAGGATGCTGTGAAGACTGGTGAGTATGGCGCGGCGCTGCAGCTGGAGGAGCGGCTCGTGCAGAAATTATGTTCTTTACAGGTCCGGAGACAAGATGGATCCAGAATCAGGTATGGAATAGAAATAAGTTTGTTTTCTAACCTTGTCCCTTTCTTTCCTCTTTGTTTTAGGAGCTCCGGATTCGAAGCGGGCGTGGCAGAAGACTGGATGCAGGCTGCAGGCACGGTGAGTGTTAAGCTGTTGGATGCAGAATAACGCGAAGCGTGTGTTGCTGGTCGGGTGTGGTTTAAATAGCCTCAAAAGTAGTCCCAGGTAAGAAGTCCCTAGAACGACACCTGAGTAAAAAATAGTCCCTGTAGAAAAATAGTCCCTTTCAGGCTTCATGTTGGATTGGAGTCATTTGCAGCATGGTCTGCCTGAGGTAAGTAATGACTATGAGCCTGGCGCCTTAGGCGCCAGGACTGATTCCTACTATGAGCCTGGCGCCTAAGGCGCCAGGACTGAACCCAGATAGCCCCTAGCCGGGGCTGCTGAGGTTTCACTAAATGTCTAGATGCCTGCTCCCGGGGCTGATGGGCTTGGTCCCTGATGCCTGGGGGTAGGCATCATGACACAAAGCTGATAAAGAAGTGTTGCAGTACTTGAAAGGTCAAAGACAGTAAGTGATTTTGTTTTCACCACTGCCTGGCGGTGCCAAAGGAAAGACACCGTTGGACCTATGGACTATGGTCCTCAAGAACGCTGAAATTGCTCATCATTGTGTACTTTGAGTTCCCTACAAACTTGTTTCCAGAATACCATAATCCCTTTGCACCTTGTGAAATAAACCCCTTTGAACTTTATCATTTGGGTTCTGAGTTGTTTTTAGATTCCTTGGCCATGGCAACCAGACCACCAACCCCACTACCACCTCCACCACTTTCACAGCCAGATGGCAGTACTTGGAAAGGTCTTAGCCCACCAACAGAATCCAAAATGCGAAATATCTTCTTACAATAAAAAAACAACAATATTTCTCTGCCTGCACTTCGCACAAGAACCTCTCTATTGTGCTACGGAAGTCTGATACCAAATGCCTCATTTTGTGGACCTATATGGCGGAGGTCCATGTACAGGACTGGGATAAACTTACAAGACCACAACTGAACTTCAATCCTACCATGACCAGCAAATGACCATACCACCCATCCCATGCTATTACCCTGGAAAACATTTCTACTATGCGATTGAATGATGTGCTATGCCCAAGCTATGCCTCTCCCAATTATTTCACCTCACGTGAGCATGAACAAAACCACTACACTGTTGCATTAAGGAGGCTGGTTATTGAATGCTATCCTGGGAGTAATGTTGTCTTTGGACTTGTTTTGTAGAAAAACATGGTTTCTGTTGTTTTATGAGGAAAGCCCATCACTGCTGGGAAATTCTCTGCCTGCAATGCTTTTCACATAACTTCAGTGTTGTGCAAATGACACAAACCTCTTCTTCAAACTTCCCTCTGACCCTCCTCTTACTTCCTCCATCATTCCTGACTGCATATTTGCCTGGTGTGCCTGCAATGATCTCTGCATCAACGCCAGCAAAACTGAGATCCTTCCCATTGGGACTTCTGCCCCCTCATTCTTCACTTCACTCTGGCCACCCTCTATATCTAGCGCAGCCACTCTAGCGGATCCATCATCTTCAAGTGCTCCAAAATGCTGCAGCCAGTCTAGTGGTTCATACTCCTTACTGTACCTCTATCTCCCCAACTTTGCAGAAGCTTAATTGGCTACTTGTGCCTCAAAGGGTATGGTTCAAGGCGTTATGTATTGTCCACCATACTTTCTATAGCCAGGGGGCTGAATTTGTACAGAGTAAGTTCTGTCCGTATATCCCCAACTGGCTGCTTCGCTCCCCTCACTTGTGTACGATTGCTGTTCCTCGTGTAAGGCTCTTTTGGGTAGGAGAGCGTGCCATCTCAGTGGCCGCTGCAAAAAAAGTTGTAACTCACTTCAATTTCATCTTAGAGCGACGGTGGACCATCAGTGATTTTGTCAGCTTCTAAAGACGTTCCTGTTCCAAATATGATAGTGGGCCTTAGCTGTGACTGTATTCTGCGCAGCACAAAGATGCCTTTGGGAAGTCGAACGCTTTCTATGTTTTAAATCATCACTCATCATCACATTCTATGGCCTCTCCCCCTTCTTCTTCATCTGAAGCTAGAAACTTTGGAGTCATCTTAAGGTCTTCTCTATCCTTCCTCCCTCACATCTGGGACCTTGCCAAGAAGGCCCACTTTCAACTCCACCTCCACAAAGGAATACTTCCTTTCATCCCTGTCCCTTAGGACTTCAAAATGGGGAATAACATAAGGTCCACACGATTCTAAATCATGTAGACCCACATGCGATAATTAACACATGAGATATCCCCAAGCGTTATTACCGCATGCTATTCCACATGGCCACAATGGAGTCCTTTAGGACTCCAAAACGGGGAATGATGTAAGGTCCACAAAATTGTAAATCATGTAGACCCTTCCTGTTATTGCATAAATACTGAGTGCAGTAACAATAATCCTGCTTGGCAAATTTTCCAGAGGATATACTGCCAAACTCGTAATGAAGTCCTGTGTCTTTTCATTCTTCTGCATACACATGTTCTCTGCCAGGGGGGAGACGGGATGAACAGACCAGCGTAGATCAAACGTCTTCAGTTCAAAACAACAAGCAAAACATGTCCTCATCACACAAAATAACGAGGATTGTTACTCGCTTCAGGGTTTGGTTGTGCCTCAGGAACTTAATGAAGGAAAGTGTCATTCAGAAAAATCTAGGCAAAAGAAAACGGTATCTTTGGGAAAATTACAAGCTCAAGTAGATGTTCCTGACAAGTCTGGGACAGGTTTCTCCTTAGTCCTCTGTTGTAGGTTTTCAGGGATTCCTATCCCATTCTCTTAATTGCTGACATAATCCCATGTTTTAGGACTCCTGCTCAATTCTTAAGATGACCCGGTTGGTCTTTTTCTAGGTAAATAAGTCCCCCAGGGCAACAATGAGGAGGGAGAGGTAGATGGATTTTCTGCTGCCGGTATGTTAGGTCTACCAGGGTCTAGTGGAGAGTGCATCTGGGAACAAGGTGCATCAAATAGAATCTGTGGTTCTGTTTTGCGTATGTTTGGGATTGGAGTGTCTATTCTTTCAAGATACTTTCCTTAACTAGTCTTCTCTCTCAGGACAGCATGCTCTCCAAATCCAAGATTGTGAAGGAGGTGATGAATGCATTGTTGCTCTAGTTCATCAGATAGGGGACTAGGACCTAAACTGCATATCATATGTCCTGTTTCAAGAAGCAGGTATCTCTCTTGATCAAACAATCTCTTGAACAAAAGAAAAGTGTGGCATTTGAATAAATAATTTCCAGCAACTAACAATGGCTGCTAAGTGGAACACGTTCCAGGCGAAAATTGGTGTGGCACAGGTTAGGGCCATGTGTGGGCAAGATCTCAGTTTTCAAGCACAAACTTTGAGCTTGGTATGAGCTTTATTATCAGAACAGTGAATTTCGGAAATAGTTTACTTGAGGGAGCAATTTACCAGGGCAGGGCCCTGCATGCTTCTCACCCAAATTCTGAAATTAGTGCCGGTGTGGAGAGAAGCTGAAGTGCAGGCATAAGGGTTCATGCTTGTGCTAGTGAAGAGAACATTCCCTCAGTACAGAGGCAAAAGGAACTGAACCCGCTTCAGCACTTGCTTGGTCTGCCGTATACCACGCACAAAGAGCACACAATAGTGTTTCCACACAAGAGGAAACCATTAGACTGAAACAGAGGCAGTTACTGCTGTTCCTGTTTCTGTGCCAGCTCTGTGTGAATTCAACTATGCCCATAGAACGAAGATTAGTGAATCAGTATCCCCAAGGATTTCGGATTTCGGATGCCATCTAGACAAACAAACAACTGAAGGGAATCCCCCTGAAAGCACTCCCTGTGAGATACTCTGTATTGAGACACTGCCCTAGAAAAAGAAGTGTCATAATTTCGTGGTGCTCTGCCACAGACCAAAGACTCCAAGGAAAAGTCCACTGAGAAAGTTCAAGAGACGTTTTAGTAAAACAAGGCATTTCACAAAGAGGCTAGTTTTCTTACAGAACGGAACAGGAATGATAGTTAAGATTTCAAAAAAAACAACTCCATAGGAGAGCAGTAAATTTGATTTCTTTTAAAAACTGTTTCATAAACAAAACTAAAAAGCAATCAATAGAAATAAGAAAAATCATTTTACAGTAGTTGACAATCTCACAGAGAACTCCCACGAAAAGGAAACAATGAACTCCAGATAGAGACAGTAGATGCTTAAAAATTCAGGACGAAGAGCACTTGGTTATTCTAGTTGTAAATAGATAGTCATGGGTCGTTAGTTAGGCAAATGGAGATGGAAGCAAATGTCTTAGTGCCTTAGGGTCTCTTGAATATCTCAGAAGAGAGCCTGTTTTGCAAGACAACTAAAGCCTTCCAGCTCTTTGCGGAGGCTTATCAGGTAAAAGAGGGTACTGGATTAGATGTGAAGAGAAAGGATATTGAATTTATACAGAAGTGATGGACTAAGTGGTATACGTTTCCCTCAACTCTCTGCATATGTAGGTCAAAGACAAAAAACAGCTCCCATTAAATGATGATATAACTGAGGATGAGCTGAACAATCTCCTTGTCAGGGCTCCGCCGCTATACTCCTATGTCTGGATTTATTGTTTTATTTATTGTTCATTTCCTTTCCCCTAGGGTCTTAAGAGTGTATCATGTGTTCATGAACTTTTGCACTCTAGACGTTCATGTGGGGCCACAGCCAGTGCCTGTGGAATTTGTAGTTGCTGAGCCCTGGCAATAAGATTATTTCAGACTCAATGGGGGCTTGTTCCTGTGTGCTGGGGGCCCCACGGCGGAGGGTCTTACTGGTTTCCAAGACACTGAGTTCCCTGGACTTGCCTATCTCTACTTCCCTAAATCCCTCCTTAACTTTTGTGAACCTCATTTATGTTCCCTGCCACACGCTTGGTCCTCCACACACTTCCAAAATCTGCCTAGGGTCAAACAGTCTGCCGCACTTACTGTTCTGACTAGCTCTAGTGTTTTTTGGTTCCTCCTCCTGTTGTCCTGCAAGCTTTTCCTTACCATCCTTCTGATCCTTATCTCTTCCTCCGGCCACACCTGGGTTATTCCCTTCTGCCTTCATACTTCTTTTCATGCACCTCGCTCTCCTCCTCTAGTCCCCCGCCTCTTCCTCAAACTCTCTTTGACAAAGTCTGGAAACTTTTCAACATCCTCCCTATAACCTCGAGGTATCCTCAAAACTCCTCCTGATGTTATCCCCCACTCTTTCCATGTGATATCATTCTATCTCCTTCTGATTCTCTCTACAAAACTCTAATTAATATCTTTTAAACACCTTCTTACTCGCTTACTAACCACTATCTCACAATATTCTTCTCTAGCAACCTCCTTATATCTGCCTCTATCAGCGTCTTTCTTTTTATAACTGATCACCTCTTCTCTGACATCAACCACCTCCCCTCTAGCCCCAATCACCTCCAATAGTTTCCAATACACCTCTGAACAGCCACCAACCTCCTCTATATTACCACCAAGTGCTTCCTGCTTTTTCTCAACCTCTTCCTCATTGTCATATATCTTCTCCTTGTGTTTAATAATCCCCTCATTACTGTCGCCAACTTCCCAGTGACATTGTACAACACGTTCTTCCTTGTGATCCCTGTGATGAAGGCCCCTAAACTTAAAGGACTGCAACTCTGAAAATGCCCTTTTTTGTCAAACCTGGGCTGGTTCTGGGAGTTACCTGTAGATTAGGATTGAGGCGTACAAAGGAAGGAGGACAAGAAAAATGCTAATGAGCATGTCCCAAGCCCAAACACATCTTTTATACCATGCAGGTGTGGCAAGTTGACAGACTCCCCATTCCTATATGTGAGGGTGGTAACCCGCATGGGGCTGGGTGTTACGCTCACCTGACTCCCACGGAGGCGCAGGTCTGGTTTGGAGTGTTGTTGCTTCTTCTATGGTGAAGCGCATGACCCGGAAGATGGACTGGAACGGACCTTCGAATCTGGCTTGTCTGGCTCGCAGGAATATCTTTCTGTATGTGAAAAGGGAGTATTAACAATCTGCGGGAGAAAGTATAAGCCTCCCGCTCCCTTCTCACCCCTCTACGAAACCCGCCTGCGACCCCCACGTGAAGTCTCACCTTAGGGTTTGAAAGGTTGAGCTCTCCATCCTGCTTCTCATGCAGGGGCGCATTGTATCCAGTTACTTCACTGGGATTTTGATTGTAGAGGGTTCAAGTTTTGTTTTCCCGGTATAGTACCGTAAGGATTCTGTTAATGAGTATGATTCCGCAATAATAATTGTTCGTTGTCTCTTTTTCAGGTGCGGAAACTATTCCGAGAAGAGCTGTGGAACCGAAGAATGAGACTCTGGTGAGCTTGATGAGAGTTCTCTCAGTGTCCTTGTATCAATGCGCTCACTAACACTGATGTCTTTTTTCCCCATAGGGGCCGGGGTCCGGAAATGCCTGGATGCGGCACCGACCCGAAACGAAGCTCAATCCAGAAGAAATCAGGTAAGTCTTTAATGGGCGTTTGGGTAATGTCTTTTCATGCGCCCACTAACGCTGATGTCTCTTTTCCCCATAGGGGCCGGGGTCCGGAAATGCCTGGATGCGGCACCGACCCGAAACAAACATCAATCCAGAAGAAATTAGGTAAGTCTTTAATGGGCGTTGGGTAACGTCTTTTCATGCGCCCACTAACGCTGATGTCTTTTTTTCCCCTTAGGGGCCGGGGTCCGGAATTGCCAGGATGGGGCACTGCAGGTGAGTGAGATGCGGCGCTGCAGCGATCGATGCAATGTGCTTTTAAATGGATGTCTTCCTTTTCAGGACCGTCGGCGAGATGTCTCCGGAATGCGGATTTAGCAGGTAAGGACTCTTCTTTACCCTTTTCTCTTCTCTTCTCTCTTTGCAGGTGTTCCAGAATGCTGGCAGGAGTGGCAGAAGACAGAATGCAGGAGCAAACACGGTGAGCGTCCAGCTGCTAGATGCAGAACAACGCGAAGCGTGAGTTGCTGCTTGGGCGTGGCTTAAATAGCCTTCAAAGTAGTTCCAGGTATGTATCCTTCCTCTCAGGTATGTATTCCTCCCCTGACCACACCCGTGTGGTTAAGTAGTTCCAAAGATAAAGTAGTTCCATTCAGGCCTCAGAAGGCCTGGATGTTGCAGCATGGTCTGCATCAGGTAAGTTAACACTAAGCACCTTTAACACAAAGTCCCCTTTTATGAGCCTGGCGCCTATGGCGCCAGGACTGTGGCCCGATATGAGCCTGGCGCCAAAGGCGCCAGGACAGAGTCCAAAGAACCCCTACTTGAGGCTGTTGTGACTTCCCTTGAAGACATGATGTCTGCCTCTGGGGTAGCTGGGTCTTGTCTGGCACCTTGGAGGTAGGCATCATGACAGTACCCCCTCCCAAGGCCCCTCCCAAGGTCGTCCTTTCCGGGGGTTTCGGCTTGCTTGGGAATTTTCGATGGAATTTTTGCACTAATCGCGGGGCGTGTACATGTTCACTTGGTTCCCAAGATCTTTCCTGAGGTCCGTACCCCTTCCAATCAACTAGATAGAAGAGTTTTGATTTTAACATTTTGGGATCCAATATGACCTTAACTTCAAATTCTAATTCCCCATCGATTTGAATTGGTTCAGGTGGTTTGCTTAGTCTGGTTCCAGGCTGCACCAGTTTTAACAGTGATGCATGAAAAACGGGATGAATTTGCATGTTGGCTGGTAGATCGAGTTTAAAGGCCACCGGGTTAATTATAACTTTGATGGGATAGGGTCCAATGTATCTGGGATTAAAAGTCCGCGGTCCTTTGAGAGGCAAATGCTTGGTTGCCAGCCACACCTGGTCTCCAATCTGGTACGAAGGTGCTTCACTCCGATGTAGATCAGCATTTTCTTTGTATTTTTTCTTGGCTTGTTGCAAATGAGTTGTAGCTTCCTTGAAGGCTCGGGTTATAGTAGAGTGCAAATGATCAACTGCAGGCATTTCCAGGTTTTGAGGAGGGTCTAGGTCTGAGGTTCTAGGACGATGACCATACAAGGTGTAAAAAGGGGTTTGTCCTGTTCCAGAATGTACAGAATTGTTATATGCATACTCTGCGATCCATAGAATATCTTTCCAGCTGTTTTCAGATTGATGCAACATGTACCGAAGATATTGTTCAAGGGTTGGTTAGTCCCCTCGGTTTGACCATCGGTCTGGGGGTGGTGACTAGTGGATAAGCGTACATCATTTTGTACAAGTTGGCAACATTTCCTCCAGAAATGGGAAATAAATTGGCTTCCTCGGTCTGAGATTAATATGGACGGAAAACCATGCATACGAACTATGTTTTCCAGAAATTCCTTGGCCAAGATGGAGGCTGAAGGTACTCCTTTTAAAGGGATAAAGTGGGCCATCTTGGAGAACAGATCCACAATTACCAAGATAGTGTTATATCCATAGCAAGGAGGCAGGTCGGTAATAAAGTCCATTGACAAGGTGTGCCAAGGGGCCGGTGGAATATCCAAGGATTGTAGGAGACCGGCTGGTCTCTTCTTTTGACCTTTATTTTGGGCGCAAACTCCGCAAGACATCACAAAAGATTTTATGTCTTTTCTCCAGGATGGCCACCAGAATTGGCGTTTGATCTTTTCCTCAGTTTTTGCGATACCAGGATGTCCTTCCATTAATGTATCATGATAGTGAGCAATGACCAATTCTTGCAGTTCTTTGTTGGGCAGAAATAACCGCCCCTGGAAGTACGGTAAATCGTTATTAACGGAAAAGTGTGACCCCTTTTGAGTCCATTCTTGCAAGGCTGTGGAATTTAAAAGTTGTTTAACTCGAGTTTGAACATCCTCTATAGTTTGTAAAGAGGTCAAGCCTAAAATTCTTTGTTCGGGTATAATTGGTACTGGTTCTAAGTTTGAATTTGTTTCATCCATTCCAATCCGGGATAAAGCGTCCGCTTTGTCATTCTTGCAACCAGGGCGGTAGGTGATTATGAAATCAAATTCTGCAAAGAATAAAGCCCATCAGAGTTGGCGGGATGATTGGGCTTGGGCCGTTTTTAGAAATTGCAAATTCCTGTGATCTGTAATCACCGTAATGGTGTGTCTTGCGCCGAGGAGGTAATGACGCCAAGCCTTGAAGGCGGACTTAATAGCTAGTAATTCTTTGTCTGTGATTGCGTAATTGATTTCAGGAGCCGTGAATTTCCTGGACAAAAAGGCTACAGGGTGCATCTGGTTAGTTTCTGGATCCCTTTGAGACAAGACAGCACCCATGGCCAAACTGGAAGCGTCGGTTTCAACAATGTAAGGGAGATCTGGGCGCGGATGCTTCAATACAGGGGCGGAGGTGAATTTGGTCTTTAGGTCTTGAAAGGCCTGTTCTGCCTCAGGAGTCCATTCGAAACGTTTATTCTTCCGTAAGCGGGCTGTTATGGGTTGAACCACTCGAGAAAATTCCGGGATGAATCTTCGATAGAAATTGGCAAAGCCAAGCATACCTGAACCCCCTTAACAGAGTTAGGAGATGGCCATTTGAGGATGGCGTCCACCTTTCGCAAGTCCATTCGGACTCCTTTAGGTGTCAGGATGAATCTGTGAAACTCGACCTCTGTGGTATGAAAAACCCATTTTTCGAGTTTCGCAAACAGGTTGTGCTGGCGCAATTTCTCAAGAACTGCCCTGACATGTTTTCTGTGTTCGGATTCCGAGGAGGAGTATACCAGGATGTCATCGATATATACGATGACACAAACATCGATAAGTTCCCGAAGAACATCATTCATAAAGTATTGAAAGGCGGCAGGTGCGTTGCATAATCCGAAGGGCATCACCTGATATTCAAAGAGCCCATATTTGGTGCGGAATGCAGTCTTCCATTCGTCGCCTTCTTTTATACGTACCAGGTGATAAGCTCCTCGGAGATCTAACTTGGTGTATATACAAGCATCTTTTACCTGGTCAAGAAGTTCAGGGATCAGAGGCAGAGGATAACGATTCTTAATCGTTATTTGATTTAGGGCGCGGTAGTCAATACATGTTCTAAGGTCGCCTTCTTTTTTCGGCACGAAGAACAGAGCTGAGGAAACAGGAGACTTTGACGGGCGAATAAAACCGTTGGCAAGATACTGATCTAAATACTGACGCAAATGAACCTTCTCAGGTTCAGTAAGAGCATAAATCCTACTACAGGGCGGTTGAGCATTGGGTACCAGGTCGATTTGACAATCGTACGACCGGTGGGGAGGTAACGTGTTTGCCTGTTCTTTTTGAAAAACGGCTTGTAACTCATGGTATTCAACCGGTAGTTGTATCGTGGTGGAAGTTACTGTGGCCAGACCCATATCAGGATTTCTTGGATAACAAGTCAGTTCACAATCAGGAAAGGTTGTTCTCTTTGCTCGCCAGTCAATTCGAGCATTATGTGTTTCTAACCAAGGGATTCCTAGAATTACTTGAAATTGTGGGGCCTTGATTACATCGAACACAATTGCTTCCCGATGTCCATCCTGTCCCACTAGTGTCATTTCTGTAGTGGAATGTGTTACCGGCCCTGAGGCTATTTTGGTTCCATCTACTGTAGTAATGACATCCTTGTTAACTTTCGGACGAAGAGGAAGATTAATCCTGGAGGCCAATTCACGATCTACGTAGTTTCCAATAGCTCCACTGTCGATGTATGCTTTTATAGCATGCAACCGCTGAGGCTGTTTCGGGTCCACGAGCACCATTGGCATGACAAAATGCGAGGTCAAAGAGTCTGTTTTCAAGCTCGGCAAGCGGACCTCTACGCTTGTCGGGCTTGACCGTTTCCCGAATCAGGTTCTATTAAATTGTTGTCCGTGGCTCCAACCACCTTCTTAGGTGGCTTTACCGGGCAGTCTCGTAGAAAGTGACCAGAAGCCCCGCAATAGAGACATAGTTGCTTTTGCCGTCTTCTCTCTCGTTCCTTCTGCGTCAATGGTCCTTTAACACCGCCGATCTGCATAGGTTCTGAAACATCGGTACTCTTAGGGTTAGCATGAGTTTTGATCAGCACTCGAGTTTCGAACTTGGACCGATCTGCTTTTCTAGTTTGCAGTCTGTGCTCAAGTTGGACCACTAAGTCTATGTATTCTGCGCAGGCTTGAGGTGGGTTTACTATTTGAGCTAGAACATCCTTAAGTTCTCCGCGCCGGCCTCGATGAAATAGTGTGATCCTTTTATTTTCGGACCACCCCGTTTCTACAACCAGCCTATTAAAGGTGGCAATATAAGATAAGAGATCTTGGTTACCTTGTCGTAAGAATAGTAGTTCGTTGTCAAGGGCCTGTCCCTAAGAGTGTCGAGCGAATAATCTTTCCATGCTCGCCTGGAAGCTTTGAAAATCCTGGAGAATTGGGTCATCCTGACTTACCAACGGAACAGACCAATCGGCAGCACAGCCACTGAGATAAGATAATACAAAGGCTACCTTGGTTTGATCATTAGGGAAGGCCCCAGGTCTGCAGAGAAAGTGTAGGCGACATTGGTTCATAAAAACGGCATATTTCTTGGGGTCCCTCGCAAAATGTTCAGGCGGGGCCAAAGGCATGTTTCCAGGTAGATTGATTTGTACCAGGTTATTCGAAACCATTGACGAGGCATTACCCCCAGAACTAGGTAAAGGAGTTTGTCCTGCTTGACCGTGCAACAATCGTTTGGCCAGGTCATCAGTTCTTTCCTTGGATAAGATTAATTCTCTTTTGAGAGCATTAGTTTCCTGGCGGGCGGAGTGTACTTCTGCCCTTAATTCCCCCAAAAGCTGAGCCAGCTGGTCTGTCTCGGAAGTTTCCATAGCGCCCGGGTGGAAAATTGTAGGTAGTCTTCGCGTTCTGTTACGCTCACCTGACGCCCACGGAGGCGCAGGTCTGGTTTGGAGTGTTGTTGCTTCTTCTATGGTGAAGCGCAGGACCTGGAAGATGGACTGGACCGGACCTTCGAATCTGGCTTGTCTGGCTCGCAGGAATATCTTTCTGTATGTGAAAAGGGAGTATTAACAATCTGCGGGAGAAAGTATAAGCCTCCCGCTCCCTTCTCACCCCTCTACGAAACCCTCCTGCGACCCCCACGTGAAGTCTCACCTTAGGGTTTGAAAGGTTGAGCTCTCCATCCTGCTTCTCATGCAGGGGCGCGTTGTATCCAGTTACTTCACTGGGATTTTGATTGTAGAGGGTTCAAGTTTTGTTTTCCCGGTATAGTACCGTAAGGATTCTGTTAATGAGTATGATTCCGCAATAATAATTGTTCGTTGTCTCTTTTTCAGGGCGGGACTATTCCGAGAAGAGCTGTGGAACCGAAGAATGAGACTCTGGTGATCTTGATGAGAGTTCTCTCAGTGTCCTTGTATCAATGCGCTCACTAACGCTGATGTCTTTTTTCCCCATAGGGGCCGGGGTCCGGAAATGCCTGGATGCGGCACCGACCCGAAACGAAGCTCAATCCAGAAGAAATCAGGTAAGTCTTTAATGAGCGTTTGGGTAATGTCTTTTCTTGCGCCCACTAACGCTGATGTCTTTTTTCCCCATAGGGGCCGGGGTCCGGAATTGCCAGGATGCGGCACCGACCCGAAATGAAGTTGGAATAACCCAACAGGTAGGCTGTGAAATGGAAATTAAGGGTTCCTTGTTTTCTTTCCCCTCTCACCTTTATTCTTGTCTTTTTCTCCCTAGGCACAGTGATGTGTCTGCGAGTCCAGATGTCGCCGTAGAACGTGGTGGCACCTTGTACAGGTGAGTGAGATGCAGCGCTGCAGCGATCGATGCGATGTGCTTTTAAATGAATGTCTTCCTTTTCAGGACCGTCGGCGAGATGTCTCCGGAATGCGGATTTAGCAGGTAAGGACTCTTCTTTACCCTTTTCTCTTCTCTTCTCTCTTTGCAGGTGTTCCAGGATGCTGGCAGGAGTGGAAGAAGACAGAATGCAGGAGCAAACACGGTGAGCGTCCAGCTGCTAGATGCAGAACAACGCAAAGCGTGAGTTGCTGCTTGGGCGTGGCTTAAATAGCCTTCAAAGTAGTTCCAGGTATGTATCCTTCCTCTCAGGTATGTATTCCTCCCCTGACCACACCCGTGTGGTTAAGTAGTTCCAAAGATAAAGTAGTTCCATTCAGGCCTCAGAAGGCCTGGATGTTGCAGCATGGTCTGCATCAGGTAAGTTAACACTAAGCACCTTTAACACAAAGTCCCCTTTTATGAGCCTGGTACCTATGGCGCCAGGACTGTGGCCCGATATGACCCTGGCGCCAAAGGCGCCAGGACTGAGTCCAAAGAGCCCCTACTTGAGGCTGTTGTGACTTCCCTTGAAGACATGATGTCTGCCTCTGGGGTAGCTGGGTCTTGTCTGGCACCTTGGAGGTAGGCATCATGACACTGGGTTGTTCCGGTCGCTACTCAATATGTCTCTCTGAGGGTCTGTGGTGTATGGTCCCTCAAGCTCTCCACCACCCACAAAGGTGTATTATTACGCCTTCTAGGTGGTTTAAGACCAGAAAACCTTACCAGGAGTTTAATGTGAAAGCTTCTTAAGTATTGCTTGACCAGTTCAGCTGTTGAAACAGAAAGCTGTCAGACAATGTTCCATATTAATTTGTGGAAAGGCAGAGTTGAAGGAGTCTGACAGTAATAGGTCACAAATGTGCCTGCTGCAGAGAAAGATGAAACAAAATGAGCATGAACCATGCAGTTAGGGAGAAATACCACAGAAATCTGCTTAACTGTCTGCCGAAGATGGGGAAGGCCATGGACTGAACTGCTATGGGAGAGAATTAAAGATGGCACTGATGTTGTACAGAGCCTATAAAGCTGCAGAAACACTTGGTGAGATGAATTCTGTAATTAACCAATTCAGCCAGGCTCACCGTTAGGAACTAGAAAATATCTTAAGTGAAACCAATCAAAGAGTCTAGCCAAAGCCAAAATTATAAACACCTAGTGCTGACCCAGTTAATGATGCCCCTTAGGCAATATAAAAAGAGCTGGATGAGCCCAGATAAGGGGGCAGCAGACCCGGAGTAGAAGGATATGTTCCTTGTTGCATCCCGCCGAGGTTGGGACACCACCAACTTGCAACACAGTGGCTACTTTGCTGAGAGGATATTTGCTACCCAGACCCTAATACAGCGTGTGAAGCCTCTCAGACGTCTAAGAAGGACCTGAATGCAGATTGACAAGAAATTCAATCATGGGGAGACTTGAGAAGTGAATGTGAGAAAGCAGGTTGTTGAGAGATCTGACAATTGAATGCTGAGACACCTGGCCATGGATAGGCCTGCTAAGTGAACACTGAGAAACTAGGTTTTGGAGAAACTTCAAAGGTGAAGGTTCTAAAACCTATGCCATTGTGCTACCAAGTAAATGTTATTCAAACAAGAATGTGGAGAAACCTGATTAAGTGAACACTGGGAAACCAAGGTTGAGAAGAGACCTGATGAAGTGAGAGATGTGAAACCAAGGTTGTGGAAATACCTGATTAAGTGAATGCTGATAATCCAGGTCTGGGGAGAGATCGGTAAAATGGAATGTTGTGGATTGAAGACCTAGGGAAGAGAAGGTTGAGATCTATGAGAAAAACGTACGTGAACAGTCTAAATGAGGTCTGGGAGAGATGTATCTAGTAGACTGAAAGACCAGAGGTTGACCCAGTAGTTCAGCAAGAAGGGCTAAAGATAAAACCAGTATGAGCTAAAACAGGCCAATGTAAAGCCTGAAGGGAAGTTTGAGGAACCAGAGATCTGGAAGAAGGCTAGAGGGGCACATTGAAAGCATGAAGAACAGAGACAGTCCAACCTGTGTGTAAACCATGGACGAGTCTTCCCAAGATAAAGCCCTTTCTTTTGTGTAATAGATTTGGGATGGACTTTGCAGTGTAGGGCTTGTAAATTCTTCCATTGCCCAAACCTTGAAACATTTGTATTTCAGCTTTGGGTAGCCAGAAGGATAAGGACTTGTTAAGTATAGGTTTGGAACTTTCTGTTGGCCACATACTTAGGAAATTGTTCTGCAGATTAGGGTGCCCATTGACGGATAAGGACTCGTAACACTAGGTTTGAACTTTATGCATTGAGGGAATGTCACCAAAGGTGTTCGACACCTAAGAAATAGCAGACGTTTTGATGTATCCCTGACACTGCTGTTATTAGGAGATCCCTTATTATTTGTATGCATTACCCTAGTTCCTATATGATTTAGTTGGAATCCCTTCCCTGATTTAACACTAAATAACCACATATTAACCCACACAGCTCTTGAGTTACTTGTATCAATGCTCCACCGCCTTGCAAGTGGTGTCAGAAGTTCAATCTGGAGTCTTGATACAAAGGGCTTAAACCATCACCTAGGTTCATGGGCCACCACCTAAATAAATGTACTCCCTTTCCTGGACTATGTCCTAGTCTGAATTAATCAATTATTAAACCAGCCAAATTTGGAGGTCCATGTACCTCCCAATATGAGTCTGAAGATTAGAGCACTAACCTTGGCAATCCATCAGCACTTCTAGATGAAGGTTCTTAGTCAGCTGAATGTTTTTTCCCATACAATATGGCCAAAGAGCAAACCTGGGTAACCACAGGAATATTAAGCATGCAGGGCAAATCCCTACCCTTCAACGCTATGAACCAACTCGTACCAGAGCACAGACTGACATATTGTCGGAACCTAAACCTCAGTGAGGCCATGACTAATCTATCAGGTCCTAATGAAGAGAAATGCACAGGAACTGCTGTTCCTACAGATCTCCCAAGGCATCCAGTCTACAGCAGTTGATTATATATCAGTATAATCTTGGTTAAGGGGAACAGAAAAAATAATACCTTTTGGATCTCTTCCTCTCCATCTGAGATCTATAAGCAAAGCACAAACATTGCTCATCAAGAGGATTGACTTACGAATGTTGTCAAACCCTAAGTTGCCTAATTTGGGGTGCAAACGTAGTTCCTGTAACCCCCTGCCAACGTTCTGGTGGGGCTGCACCTCTGGACTTCCTAAAACTCTGCAAGGACTGTGGTGGGTATCCTGCACTGCTGTCTGCTGACTTCATTAAGGCTACTAAGAGTTATTGGATTGTTCTCTTCTGACTGCAGGAGTTGTTCCCATAGTGCAAGGTAACTTAAAAAAGTCTCAAGGTATAATTGTTAATTTGGCATTAATAGCCTGTTCCAAGGGCTGGAACGGGGGCTAACGGCCCAGCAACCCAAATTATCGGCCCGAGCAAAGCGAGGGCCTATAACCTCTTCCAAAGACAAAATAGGCGTTATGTTGAATTATAACACTGCGACACTAATATTCCAAACTTGTAAAAAAGGATAAGTGTTCATCAGATAGGATAAAACCATGAAAAATATAATTCTTATAGGAAGCATTTGGTACTCTTCTGCATGCTGTTTGTGTCACACTTTGTTTCGTGCCAATGTAGTTGCACAAACCTTTACTTAATCGGCTGTGCATCTATAGAGAAATCATTGGGCCTCGTTCCAAGTCTGCTGGTAACCCGCCGGTGATATCAGTGGGTTGCCTCTGTACTTTAACACTGTTTCCGCCACCTCATATCCCGATCCCACCGGGGCATTACAAGCCCTGGCGGCCCAGGACGTCAGGCGCAAAACTTATTGTCCCCATTCCCGTGGAGTCCTATAGGACTCCACGGGAATGGGGACGCAGAAGAACCGGCACCATTAGTAATGGTGCCGGTGATTTGGGACAACTGCGCCTACCGGGGCCATTGCGCCCCGCAGGTCAGACCTGCCCTGCGCAACGGCGCCGGCAGGCACAGTTGTAGCCTACCGGTCCGGAAAGGGATCTGGCTTTCTCCACATGTCCAGTAAGGAACTCTTGGGATTTCCAACAAGCTGCTTCTGTCCCTTGGTCCGTCGTTCTGCTCCAGTAGGTTTGTCTTTGTCCCGGAAACCCTGCTCATACTCTTGTTCCACCTTGCTCAGAGTGTGTCTTTGGGTGCTGCCTTTTATTCATGTGAGGAGAGCTAGTTGGGATCCGGTGTATGCACTTAGCATCAAGTGCCTGACTTTGACTGACCCGATTAGCGGGACATGTCCCGTACGATGTGTGTAAGTGAATGTTGTTACCGTCAGTCAACCTCTTCCTCGACGCAGTGTTTGTTTAAAAAAGGGGGGAGTTGGGACCTCAGAGCATCCTTAAAGATAGGATGGGTTGGATAAATAAAATACGGGGAATACCGCGTCTCATCATCCGCAGCTTCACCCCCACTCCCAAAGACCCCTCACCCAGGCGATCCTCCTGCACTGGTCCACCCCAAGCGACTGGATCCAAAGGCAACGGCCGATCCATGGCCACCTGAGAGAGAGTGCCCCAGGGACTAGCGGGTGAGACACCCTCTGGTTTCTCACACCTCTCATTACCAGATCTAGGATCCCACTGAAAACTGCCAGTGGCTTGTGCCCCATTGTAGTTTTTTGTGCAAGGAAGGCCGTCATCACTACTCCGTTTCAATGGAAAAATAGAAAAGAATGCTTCATTATAATCAGGGATCCCTAACACGGCTGCTGTCTGTACTGATTGCTAGCTTCAGTTTGTCAAAGACATCTATCATCTCGCCTCTCCAGACTTTGTCATTGTTTTCTTTCTGTGCCTCTTTCAGTCCTTTTAAAAGTCACCTTACATATGTGCTCTAGTCAAAGACCCATGCCCTACAATAATTACGGAGGCCTAAGAATTGCTGTAACCCGTTCACTATATCTGGTCTGGGTGTCTTCATGATCGCTTCCGCTCTTTCTGGTGTTACTTTACTTCCTTCCTATGATATTAGCTGACATATGCATAGGACTTCTTCCAAGCAATACTAAATGTTCTCTTTCTCAACCTTGTACCCTTTCTTACTTCCAGATCATACAAGATTTCCTTATATTCAATTACAAGCTTCTTTGTTAGTGGCTTTTCCATAGTTGGGTGTACTCGGTGCAGGCGCAGTTGTCGGACCACACGTTCCTACCATTACAGGTCACGCAACCAGCATACCTTGCTTGCTTCTTCTTTATAAGCATGTTGCCACTGTTTCAGTTCTACAGTGGTGCTTGCTTCATTCATATGTCACATCCTCATGATGCTTTATCATTACTTGTTTTCCACCATCACTTGTTGCATTTTCACTACATACTCTCATGGCTCTTGCCAATGTTTATTCATTCAAGTAACACTGTTCCTTATATTCTTATAGTTCTTGGCCATGCTTGTTTGCTAAGGCTTATTCCCTCAAATTCCACAGGAAATTTCACAAAACGCTTTTCAATCAGATTGGTATTCAGAAAGTGCTGGCTTTAATTTTAATTTTAATCTGTATTCAAAAAGTACTTGCCTTCATTTAGTTTGGCATTCATTAAGAGTTTCACAAATTTTACGTTTTCGCCTGCTGTCCCAGTGTCACCCTGTCTAGGTTGACTCACCAGTCGGTGCTTATGGCATTCCAGCAAGGCCTCCAGCCACCATGAGCTCTCTCTCTCTCTCATGCAGCGCCTCGCTCCGTCTCCCCAGCAGCTCTTCGTGGCTTTGCTCCTGCCTCCAATGCATCACCTGCAGCTCGGGCTTCACGCTACTGCTTTGCCTGGCCATGCCGGTTCCCTTTCCGTGGTCCACCTCCAGCCTCCAGCTTCTTTTATCCTTGCTTCACACTGCATACACTCGGCATCTTCCAGGGATCCTGGAGCACTCCGTCTGCCATGCCGACTTCCAGGAGAGGTCTGCTTTCGTCCAGCAGTCTGAATTCCTGCTTCCAGAGCTGACTCAATTTTCACTGTTCTTCCTGCTTTTAAACCTCCCGCCAGCTTTATTGGTTCAAAAAGGATCAGTCCCCTCATTTCTGGTTTGGGAGTTCTGCACTGCTCTTGGTTGCCTCCTCCTCGTCCCAGTTCCTAAATGGTGTGAGTGTGTGTGAAAGTCAATAAAGAGAGTATGTAGGGCTGTTGTTTTTCTCTTCCTCGTCCCAGAACCTGACTGGTGTTTACTAGTGGATGATCTATTTGAGAAATAGGGAAGGTACTCGTAATAGCCTATAAAGGCTTGGAGGATATTGGACTCAGGGTGAAAGGGAAATGAGGGATACCATGTATCCCCCAAGGGTGCCTCATCTCCACCCCCCAAAGTTTCCTCCACCCAGGTAGTCCACCTTCGCATATCCACCCTTAGGGTTAGGATCCAAGAGCAATAGCCTTTCCCTGGCCACCTGAGAGAAGGATATGTTGGGGGGAAAAGTGAGGACGCCCTCACTGCCCCAACTCTTTTCAATAGGCCAACATCATACCGACTGCTGGTCCACAGTATGCTTGCGACCTGTGCCAAATCTTCCTGGAGAAAGGATGCTACCTTTTTTACCAGTGACATTCCCTGGAGTATTTCTCTGTTTTCAATTTTTAGCTGATATGTAAGACTTATATTAAACATTACATCATCATCTAAGTCATCCTCTGAAAACAAGTCTCCATCTGTTATGTCAGTCTGTCTGTGTCCTTCGCCAAAAGCTGTCATTGTTCTCCTGTTTATTCCTTCGTCATCAACTCTGCGCAAAAATACTCTGTCTTCCCTTACTATTGCTGTTCCAGTTCTATTGTAATCAGCTGCCCTTCCTCCTCATCCATGGGTACTTCTGGTCTGAACAAAAATTCTGTGGGTAATCGTAATAGTCTGTCCTGTATTCTTGGAAGCCATGCTAATAATTTGTGTACCCCATAAAGGAATACTTGCAGGTCTAATGGTATGGCCCTTTGTACTTTCTAACCGTAGATGCTGTTATGAATTCTTGTGCATTTACATAATGAATCCCTGGGGTGGAACATATTATCCCCTGATCAGTAGATGATATTGTTATATTTAATTTGCTCATCAAATCTCTCCCTAATATGTTGACTGGTGTTCCCGGCGTGCTGAAGGTGCTAATTTCGCTTGTGGAAACTTCATCCTCACTTACCTGACATTGCGAGCTGGAACGAAGCTCCTGTCGCCTTTCCCGCGCTTCCTGGAGGAGGCGGGCTACAGCGGTGCACGTGACCTATCACGTGACACAGGCCGCCTTCATAAGATCGAGGCTGCCGCCCGAGCGCAGTGTTCCCGGCGTGCTGAAGGTGCTAATTTCGCTTGTGGAAACTTCATCCTCCCTTACCTGACATTGCGAGCTGGAACGAAGCTCCTGTCGCCTTTCCCGCGCTTCCTGGAGGAGGCGGGGCTACAGCGGTGCACGTGACCTATCACGTGACACAGGCCGCCTTCATAAGATCGAGGCTGCCACCCTCGCGGCGTTAAGCCCGAGGGAGTAAAGCACATCGGCTGTTGTGCGGCTGTTAGGCGCTGGTGGTGCTGGAGGGTGACTGTGGAGACAAAATCATCTTCGATCCCCCCAGAAAACCCTGCAAAGTCCCACATAATCTGCAAATCCAATACATCACGGTACACGAGCAGAACATACAGAGTATCGTGCTGAGCCACAGTCAGCGGTAGGCAGCCAGCTACCAGGAAGAATCCTGCCCATGGATACCCGTTCATTAACTCGCCTCAAAACAAAACAGACCCTGAGCGAAATTGGGTGTGACTCACCCTCGAACCAGATGTCTATTGATTCAGACTCCATTCCCCCGACAGCTGCCCTCGGGGACAAAAATAAGTCCAACAACCCAGGAGGAAAACTAGTGGGAAATGCGATCAGCACTTTGAGTTCAAACCAGGACTGCCGATTGGCCTCATCCCTCTTGCCAAATGCTCCCCTTGAACTCACCATCATTGTGCCTCCACTAGCATCAGCACTTTCTCCCTCAACTCCGGGCTGTGATGCTGCACAAAATGGATTGTGCCCTGTGGAGAGTCGCTCCTCACCTGCTGCGTCCATGGATGAGGCCATCTTAGCCTTTGACTCCCAGGTAATTGTGAGAAACGTATTGGAACAGCCTCACGCCAGAGAGGCGGCAAGCGGTGATCGAAACGGTTGTCCAGATGTCCAACGAGACCAGCCAAATGCGGGTCTCCTTGAGAAAACCGCAAACTTACCTGAATCCACCCACTCAAATACAGAACTTGCACCTGTTTTAAATACCGATTGCGTGGAACACACTTGCAAAACACATTTCGATGCTGCATGCAAGATACTACATCCACGCTGTCCACCAGTAGAGAGTAACGAGGATGGCGAAGAGGTGTTTTATTCCCCCTTTGAGGTGTCGGATGCCGAGCTCTTAAACTCGCATTCTTTACGCACCCAACAAAATCCTAAAATGTTACGATTTCATTTTCGCAACAAGGATGGGGCTCAATCTGCTGCCATTACAACTCCCCGCAGTATGTCTCAGAACAGTCATCCCCTGATTAATCAACTTACAAACAATATACCAGTTAACTTAAGTACAGGAAACAGCTTTAAACCAGCGTACAGCAATAAAGAGAACACGCCAGCAAACTCCATACATTTTACTCCCTCTACAAGACCATTAAACACTGCAACTGATTCATCTGGTCGGGAGGCCCGACTTACACAAAGGCTACAAGCCGACTTTGATTTAATGAAAGCAAAACTGTCTGAAAGTTACCCTGAAGGAAAACACGATAATGGGACTAAAAATCAGACAAAGTCAGTTTTGGGGTCACCTCCCAATGTTGAATCAGGAACTACAAACTACCAACAAAAATCTAGTCCTCAAGAAAACGAAAAACATACACTGGTCATCTCACCGAAACGGGTGAGAGGTGTCGCTAGTCCACATCGGCCCCATGTACTGAAAAATGATCGAGTTGAGAAAGCGAGTGAGACTATGCTCAGACCAAAGCTGGCGACAAACAAAAGTGGTGACAACGCACCAAAGTGCTTGACCCCCTGTTACGCTCATAAACTTGTATCCGCCGATGCAGGTCGAGAGAAACAACGCCTACCATTCCAAGCGGACGACTCCGAATATAATGGTCACTACAAGCCAAAATTGCCTAATCCAATGGACTCATTCTCCGAAGCAAAAGCAAATCTTTCGGTCGCTGCAGCAATACAAATACATAACAACGTGCTAGCAGCGACATCTCAGGCTTTAATACCCTTCATAAAGTTATACGAAAGCATGAATGAACTACTTCTTAATAACGGTGCAATCATTGGGCACCTGACAGAAAAAGTATCTCTGCTGGAACACAACTTTAATCTGCAGTTGGAACAACGAACAAAAGATCAATCGGAGATGGAAGACGGCCTTAGAAAAATAGTCCTGCTGATCGGAAAAAATTCAAATGAAGCAAAGACACAAATGGATGACCTGTCGACATTCATGCAAAAATCTCTTCTGCACCCAAGTCCAGCCCCAACAAAATTGTTTACTCCGGAAAGTGGAATTTGTCAACACATAAACTCGGGCGACACAGCTGTACTGCCAATAACACTCCCTGGGAAAACAGTCCAGGTGAACGTGCAAGGTGTTACTTATCCCCAAGCAAAAGCTGAAGCAAATGCACTAAAGCAGGTGTCAAAAATGAAAGAAACAAGCTCTAAACCTGACATTCCTGCGAAACCTCAATCCTGCTTAGTGGAGGGCTCTCAATTGCCAAATGAAAGCGAAGCACCGCAAAATCTAAAAGGAAAAGTCCCTCCTAGCATCTGGGATCTCCCCCCAGCAGCTCCTAGTTGCTCAAATCTAAAGGCTTCTTTCGGGATTTTTCACGGGGGCGCAAAAAACCTCCAAACTGGTAAGACTCCAAGCTCCACACAAAATAGAAAACCAGGAGGTCCTCCAAGTAGTGATCCACACAACAAAAAGAAAGAAAAGACAAGATTTACAACGGTCGCAAAACAATTTCCAATCTCAAAGAAATTAATTAGAAATCTAACAACGCCTCCAAAATCTAAAATCTTTGTTCGTGACAACACGTCAGGAAAATTGTTAAAGAGTCAATCTCTATTCCAGACCCCGGTCTCTAGCAGAGAAAACTGCAAAAAAAAAAAAGAAGAAGAAAAAGCAGCCAACCCTCCTTCCCTGAAGAAAATTGCGCAAAATCATGTGACTAAGTCAACAAAACCAAATCCAAACAAGCGCAGGAGGGTTGTCTCGGATTCTGGCAGTGACTCATCCATAAATGACCTTGAGGAACTTTGTAACCTGTCCACTTACTCACACGTTGTGAGTGGGGACGGCGGCCATATCCTTGATGACAACATGTCGAACATTGATAAGACCCCCCTTGAGCTTCACACTCAACCATACAACAACCCTTGGAAAACGAAAGAAAACCAAACACGTTTGCCAACAAAACTGAGTGAGAAATGCACACCAGTTGCAAGAAAGTCTGACAGTAAAATGTTCGGGGGAAAACGTCTTAACTTAAACATCAGTGCGGAAAAGCTAGTCACAGTTCTAAATCCAAAGCGTACAATTGCTCAGAATCATAAATTCAGGGATACAAGAAGAAAACGCACCACTGTGGAGCAACATCGTGTCATAACAGCAAAGAAAATCAAACTGACCAACGTATTGGCTGACGACTCCGATGTAAATTTGAATCGTGGCAATGTCATGCGCCTTTTGCATTCAGTCCCTTCTCTAAGGACAATTTCATCCGACGACATCCAAATTGTCGAATACTACTCCGAAGAAAGACTCGACTGCGTATTACTACATATCAACTCACATGCAGTTAGAAGATCTATTATGGGGGCAAGAGAAGACATATTACGGCTTGGCTTTGAAATTCTTGAATATCTTGAATCAGCCAAACAGCACAGAGATAACCTATCTGAGGAACATGAACAAAAAACCATCCTGAGTCATCGGCGTGAGCAGATTCGAAGGCATCTAAACTCAAACTTGATACCTGCTAAGACCAACAAGACCTCACAACATGACACGAAAAAATACTAACTAGATAATGGTGGATCAGAGGCCGTAAATACCCTGATCTCATGGAATACCAGAGGATTCGGCCACTTATACAACAACTTTCCAGTGGGCCTCGAGGACAACTTCATAATATGCCTTCAAGAGACCTGGATGCGACAGCTTCCTGTAAAAGACGGCTACCACATACTAATAAATCCTGCAAGCAAAAATGCGAGAGGTCGTCCGTCTTCAGGATTATTGACACTGATAAAAATAGGAACAGGTTGGGAAGTGGCAGATACATCGAATCCAAATGGCCATGTACAGGCAACTTTACTCGTAAGAAAAACCAGCGAATCTAGAAAAGACCTCAGCTCACCTCAACATCTTTTGCTAGTTAATGTATATTGGAACCCTGCAAAGATCTCGGCTGGGGCTTTTATCCACTCAATAACAACAACAATCGACACAAATCTAAGGAATTGTGACAATCTGTGGATAATTGTGTGCGGTGACTTAAATACATCTTGGTTTAATGGCAACCATTTGGACTTCAATCATCGCTGCAATAAGGATCTAAAGGATTCTTCTAAAAGAACAAGATGGCAGGAGGCTATGGAAGCCAGAGATTGTACCATGTTAAACGGCAATGTCCCGGGTGACACTCCGCCACAAATTACGTGGATGAACATGGGACTAAAGAAAACACTGGATTACATCTGGGTTTCAAATAACCTGATGCCGACAATCACCAATTTGCAGATCACGCCAACGAAGAACAGCGACCATTTTCCGTTGAAAATGCACTGGCAACCCCACTGTAAGCATCTAAGCGGCACGGCATGCACCCACTTAGAGGTGAACGCCAGCCGCAATAGACTTCGGATGTCCTCAAAACAGATACAATACCTCACTGCCGACTTTCAATCAAGAAATGAGGCATCGACAGTCTTCACCGATTATCCTGCCATTCTCCTAACTGTGGCCAGCTCCCAATCAAGCAAGAACACGTCAATGTCTAAACATAAACACACATGGAGCGTATCTCAGAATAATGAGAAGAAGAAACTGAGGAAAGATCTGAAAGAACTAAGAGCAGAGAGTAGCGTTAATAGAGTAGCAAAAATCAAACATCGAAAACAATTATATCGAAACTGGACAAAAGCTTTTGCCCTCCAACGTGACCAAGAACGTGGCGAGGAAATGTTGTCCTTGATAAGATCTCAGAACACCAGAGACATTTGGAGAATTTTAAATATGGACCAGCCAAATCAAGCTGTAATCATGGCAAACGGTATACCCGAGGCGGCTTGGGCAGCGCATTTTAGAAACGTCTTCTCGTCCACTAGCAACATGTTGGTGGACGAGAAAAACGGTGAAAAGGTGCCCTGGGATACTGCAGAGACCGCAAAGACCATACATGGCGCCATATCAAAGTTAAAAAATTCCCGAGCAGCTGGCCCAGATGGTATATCGAACATCATGCTTAAACAACATCCCCAAGAATGGGCAAAGTTCATAGCCGATCTATTCGTGACAATAGCCTCCTCCAGGACAATTCCATCATCCTGGTTGGAGGCCATCATTGTCCCGATCTACAAAAAGGGCAACAGAGACGTACCTGCAAATTATCGCCCTATCGCGTTAT
Source organism: Ambystoma mexicanum (assembly GCF_040938575.1). Lineage (NCBI taxonomy): Eukaryota > Metazoa > Chordata > Amphibia > Caudata > Ambystomatidae > Ambystoma > Ambystoma mexicanum. The sequence continues at coordinate 402,188,705 of NC_090940.1, forward strand.
TGGATACCATCGGGAAAGTCTTTGCCTCGCTTCTACAAGAAAAGATCTGAGCTTGGGCACGCCGCTGCGGTTTAAACGATGTACGTCAAACTGGCTTTACAAAGGGAGTGGGCACTGAAAACAACCTTGCTATACTTAATCTACTAAAGTTGGAAGCCCTGAGAAGTAAGGGAAAATTGTTTTTTGCATTTATAGACCTGCAACAAGCTTTCGACGGAATCAACCGAGAAAAACTCTGGGGAAAACTGAAAAAATGGAATTGTCCTCCAAACATACTAAATCCCATAAAAGCCTTACACGAATCAACATCAGTAAGAATAAGGTTGAACGAAGGTGGTGTTCTTTCTGAAGCAATTCCAACGAAAAAGGGAGTGAAGCAAGGATGCCCTCTTGCTGCGGAACTCTTCAAATTATACATTGCAGATGTGTCAGATGCGCTAACAAATACTCACTGCTTCCCTCCCAAACTCAATGGCACTCCTGTGAGCTACTTGATCTACGCCGATGACTTTGTCCTAGTTGACAAAACGCAAATAGGGCTACAGAGGCTACTAAATGCATTGAACATCTATATGACGGACAACGACCTAAAAATTAATGTTGATAAAACAAAAATTCTGAAATTAGGACATGGCGAGGGCAAGAAAAACAAGAAATTCAAATGGATTCTAAACAACGTTCCGATTGAGGAAGTGACCTCAATCCGATACTTGGGCATTCCATTCTCTATGTATATAAGAGAATGGAGCTGGGTGTCCGAACTCGAAAAAAGAATAAAAACCTTGTCCCTACAAGGTGCAAAGATACACTCGCAATTTGGAAAATTCTCCCTGATTCCAGTACGCACCTTCTACCAACAAAAAGTGATACCATCCGTGACGTTTGGTGCTGAGACAGGTTGGAACATCGACTTTAAGATCTGGTCTAAACTTGAAGGCCTATTCTGGCGTCGGGTGTTGAGATTACCCAAATACCTGTCAGTATCAGTAATTCGCCATGAATTGGGACTCGAACCAATGTATGGAGCTGTCATTTGGAAATCAATGACTTTACTACGAAAGATGTCGTTAGAGAAGGTTGAGCCAGCATTTAAACTGTTCAACTCACAAAAAAACTTAAATTCAAACACCTTACAAGAAGTATGGGCCGAAAAAGTAAAATCAATTATGCAAGCCGCAAACATCAACATGGAGATGCTGATAGAACGACCCCAAAACGCAAAAAAAAAACTGAGACGTCAGCTCTGGATTGACAACACGGAAAAACTCAATGAACTAAAGACTGCAATAGATCTGAGTATGATTCCGAACAAATTAGACTGCTTACCGAAATACCTGAGCACATTCCCGTCTCGCCATCATAGAGATGCCTTTCTGCGCCTAAGAACAAACCTCCATAAAACCAGACAAATGTGCTTTCTCCGACACATCGACAACGTAAAAGACCCCTCATGTAGGTTTTGTCGAAATCACTCAGAATCACTAAAACATCTTCTGACTGATTGTCACGCATTGAAGGACACAAGGTCTCTCCACCTACGTAAGTTCGCCCCTCAAACGGATTGCATGGAAGAACTGTGGCTGAAAATTTTAAGCGGGACCTCAGTTCACTTGACTTGTGCAGTCATAAACTTTCTGGAGCAAACTATGAAATCATGAACCAACGAGTTGTCCGCTCTATTGCAGAAGTGAAGCGACTGAGGAAGAAAGTTGTAATAAAAGTTTGCAAGAAACTAGAAATTGCAAAAAAAAGAAAAAAAAAAAAAAATATGTTGACTGGTGTCTTACGGGAAAACAATATAGGCATGGACATGCCATGTTCCCCAACAATGATAGTCAAAGAGTCTGTAAAAGGAATCATTGTGCGTTCATGGCAATGCCTGACATTGGGAATTTCGCTTCTCTAACACAAGATCGAGTTACCCCCGTATCTACAAGGAAGGAAAATGTTTGTCACTTATGGTTACTCCGACTCTCGGGTCATCTTGTGGGTCGGGTTGTAACTGACAGGATGGAACACATCATGTTGTTCTGTGGACTGTCCTATTGTGGATATAAGTCCAGTCCTGTGCTGGTGAGATGGTTCCCTCCCACTTATGTCACACCCGCTATTCTAGGTGTGGATGTCTGTGGCAATATTCTTGTGTTCCATGGCACCACTACATTCTGTTTTGCTGGTGCTTGCATCTGTATCAATACCTGCTGTGTCTCCATTGGGGTTTGCTACGCTTGCATTGGTGCTTGTTGCATTTGTGTCTGCATTGTGTGCTGTGTGTGTTGCATTTGTGGTGCTTGTGTATGATACTGCGTGTGATGTTGGGCATAATATTCTGGTGGCTCTGCACTATATGGTGGGGATATGTGTTCCCCACACTTGGATCGGCTACTGGCCCATTCTGTTGCATCCCTCCCCTGCTTCTACACACACGTGAAATGTGTCCCATCTTACCACATGTCCAACATTGCTGTATCTGTCCTCCAAATCTAGGTTGCCACCAATTAAATCCTCCTCCTTGTGGAGCCTGAAATCATAACCCTCTCCCTCTGGGATCACCCCCTCACGGATAATAATTATACTCTCACATTCCTGCAAAATTCCTGTTAGCTGTTGGGTGTATCTGCTGTGTTCCCTGTGTAGCAAACCCTTCTCCTCCACCTGTCAATACTGCCCCTTCCACTGAGAACTTAGACATTTTATTCTGAAATAACCTTAGATCCTCCATCTTCCTGTCCTCAACGTTCTTTCTGTCTTTCTCTTGTTTTAACCGACAATGATGAACAATTGTCAGTTGAATTTCTGACCATGGCTTCACTCCCATCCCCACAATCCTTTTAAATTTCCTTTGCACTGCCTCGGGCAGCCCCTGGCATAATATATGATTATAAATAGTCCTGTTTTTGTCCTACGGTTCCCTCGTTCCTAACCACCATTTTTCCCGAATCACTTCAATATACAGAGTTGGATCCTCATCGTCACGCATCTTACAAGCCATAATTGCGCTCATATCGGATGAATCTGGGTATGGAACCCTAAGTACTCTCCATACGTCAGCTTGACAATTATTAAAAGGTACTTGCCGTTCTGTGCTGTCACTCCAGGATAGCCAGCCCATTTCCGGATGTAATCTGCCCACACCCCTAATATGGCAGCCGGCAAGCTTTTTACGTCACCTACTGCTACAGAAATTCCTGCTGTCATTCTTTCTCATTTGTAATCCATTTACCGGCCCCCAATGTCAGTGAAATTGTTTTTGTCAATGTGTGGCCATGTAACATATTGTGGCAGTGCTCCCCTTGCTCTAATAAAGGGAATTGTGTAAATCCTGCTCCTTAACCAAAGTGTTGTTGCACACTTTGGGCCTCATTACACGGTAGGCGGTAAACCATGGTGCTATTAGCACCATGGTTGCCGCCGGTACCATACCGATACCACCATGGAGAAAAGGGGAATTACCACCCTATTCCAAAGTTGCCGGGGAGGTAATTCCCCCTTTCTCCATGGCCCTTCCCCATTCCCATTTTTGCCCCATAGGGCTCAATGGGAATGGGGGAGGGGCTAATTACGGTACCGCAAATTGCGGTACCGTAATTAGCACCAAGGTCCCTTTGCGGGTCCCAACTTTAATGGCTGGTCTACACCAGCCGTTAAGGTCGGGTCGCGCAAAGGGACCTCGTAGTAAGGCGGTAAGGGTTTACCGGTACTGGTGCCCTTACTGGTACCGGTAAACCCATAACACCTACTGTGTAATGAGGCCCTTTGTCTTTCTAACTGACTCTGTCATGCTAATTTTCTTTTGCCCCAGTAAATATCTCAACCTATTCACGTACAGGGTTTTCTCTTCTAGACTACTTCATTGCTTTTTTGTGCATCTGGTATATTCAACGGTTTCTAGCCTCCTCCTCTCTGGTTCTTATAGATTGAACCATGCTGTCTCTTTACCTATCCGCCTGCTCGTAGAAGGGGTTTGTGCAACCTCTTCCTCTTCATCTTCCACGCTCTCCTCTTCTTAAAACAGTGAATCCTCACTCTCAGCTCCTTCATCTTCTTCCCTGTCTCAAAATCTAGTCTTCTAAGGGGACCCGTTATATACGTTCCACTTACCACCTCCTCCAATACATTTGTTCCCCCATCTTACGATGACCCTCCTCTGTTCCCTGTTATGCTACTTACACTATCTATTCTGCTTCTGTACAATTTGCCAATCCTCCTTCGTATGGCCTCTTCCTCTCCTTCATCTGGAAGAGTATGCTATTTAATATCTCTTCCACTTCCTTGCAGCATCTTTCTAGACTTCTTTTTCTTTCTCTCAATTCTTGTTTTCTGTACCTCTCTCTCTCTCTCTGTCTGGGAGTGTATGTTCCTTAATAATCTCCTCTATCTACTTTCACCACCTTTCCTTGCTTCTTTCCATCTCTGCTTGTCTCTCTGTCCCTCTCTTTTTTCTTTTCGCTTTCCCTTTCTGCATCACTCTGTTGTTCTGTTTCCTTTTCTTCTTCATACCTTCTTTCCCTCTCTCTCACTTCTCTTTCCTGTTTTTTCTCTTCTTCCTCTTCCCTATTCTCTTCTTCTTTCTCCTGCCTTTCTCTAACTTCCTTTTCCCTTTCTTTTAAATCCTCCATGCTCCTTCCATCTAATTTTAGCATTTTCTGCCCTCCTACCCTTCATTCAATACCATCGATGTCTCTTCCATATTGTCATGCCTCTGTCTTTGTCTCTGGATCTCTTCCTCCACCTCTGTCAATATTGCCTGTAACTCACAATGTTCATCATATTCATCATGTATAGACACTAGTCTGTGCATGCTTATTTATTCTACATTTATAACGTTGGCACTGCTATACACAGGGCACATATGTGGGGTTAGGGGTTTGTATATCCTGCTGCTGCTTTTAATTCTCGTAATGGGTATAATACTTGCCCCTCCCAGAGTGTCATGATGCCTACACCCGGGGAACCAGACCAGGTCCAGCAACCCCAGAAGCAGGCATCAAGTTGTTTTGAGAAAGCCCTGTTAGGGGCTGTTTGGGTGCGGTCCTGGCGTCTATGGCGCCAGGCTCATATGGAGAGTCTATGGCGCCAGGCTCATAGAGTAGAACTTACCTGATGCAGTCCATGCTGCAAGCTTACCTGGTGCAGACCATGCTGCAGAGCTCCAAGCCAAATGAGGCTTGGAAGGGACTATTTTACCTAGGGACTATTTTTTTTACTCGGGTGGGGCTGGGGAAGAATACTTACCTGGGACTACTTTGGAGGCTATTTAAACCACGCCTGAAGAGCAGCACACGCTTCGCGTTATTCTGCATCCAGCAGCGTAACGCTCACCGTGTCTGCAAGCCTGCATCCAGTCTTCTGCCACGCCTGCCTCGAGTCTGCAGCTCCTAGAAAAAGGGAGGAACAGAAGGAGAAAGGTTAGAGTAAGTGCAAACCTTCGAACCTTACCTGGATTCCCGGATCCACCGTACCTTCGAGCTGGAAGAAAGAAGCATTTATGCGTGCCGCCTCGCCTGCTGAACTCACCGGCCTTCACAGCATCCTCACGATCCACCGCATCCTTCTGCACGTTCCGCCACATTCTGGCACCTAAGGGGAACACAAGAATAGCAAAGGTGAGCCAAGGAAATAAACAGAGGCAAAAGTAACTACCCCCAAAGACTTACCTGATTACCGCCGGGGGTACTATTCCTCTTCACGGGTCGGCGCAGTATCCATTGCATCCTCACCGCACCCCGGCCCCTAAGGGGAACAAAAGGACGACAAGGTGAGACAACGGGGCAAATAAGGGGAACTCTTTTCACCGCAATAGACTTATCTGATTTTACCGCCGGAGGCATAATTCCTCGAACTTCAAATTTTCTCGCCACATCTGAATAAGGGAACAAGCAGCTTACGTTCTGGCCTTATTTTATTGAACTGTGTAGGATAAGCCAAATCCTTACCTGAACTTCGTCAGCTACCACGAGGAACTCTTCGCTGGGGTCAAGCTGCAAACTGCAAGGAATCGGACAAGAGTGAAAGTCAGACATGTGAACTCTTACGAACTACATATTTTTCGGAGTCATTATTGTTCTGGAACTCACCGATTCCTTCGAGCCAGTGAAGCAACTGGTTATCAACGCGCCCCTGCGCTCAATGCAGGATGGAGAGCTCATCTTTTCAAACCATCAGAAGGATATTCCTACGGGCCAAGCAAACGAAGCTAGGTGGGCCAGTCCAGTCCGTCATCTCGGCCCTACGCGTCACATTGGTGGAGACAGCAGCTGTCCAGTTCAGATCGACGCCTCTGTGGGAGCCAGGTGAGCATAACACAGAGTGTTTTGGTACCCTGGCGAGGAGGGGGAGGAGCCATGGCTGCTGTACCTCCCTCATCATGCTGATTAAGCATTCATTCTTTCACGGGTGGTTCCTCCGTCCCCTCCCCATTCATTTTTCACAGTTCTAGAATTTCTAGTCGATTCTGTAACTGGTTTCCCTTCTACTTGGCATGTAAATATGTCGTCATGTGTTGCAGTACTGATTTGAATGAGTGGCTTTGTGTGGCCAGGGAACAACCATCTTGATCTTGCCTACAGTGTCCTTCACGCACTAGGTGTGATGTTTGACTATGTTATCTTTATATCAGGGAAATGCTTTGTGTAAGTGAACAATGGAAGTGTCTGCCATCATGATACATCACCAGTTAACCTTTTCAATACTTAACACATTTTTATTTCAATCCTAACTCACTCTCTTTTGCTCCCTTTCACACCTTTCCCATCATCAATATTTTACTTACCACCAACACGCCTCCGTCTCTCCCTTAGACCACGCCTTCTACATCACCCAAAGTCTACTTTTCACAAAGTGGAAACTACCTTACAAACTAAGGCTGGCACCAGCAATCACTCCACAAATAAATACACTATGAAAGACCAAAGAAATATCGAGGCTTAATACCACAAAATGAAATTCTCCAATCACAGGTCAAAAAGATACAAGTATCTTTTATTCTGTACAGATTCAAAGCAAACAGATAGCTATCTGGCTCCCATCACCTTGCAGTGTGCACCAACAGACACAGTGAGGGGTGAGAGTGCTGGACATCTTAACATGGACACATTTATACAACTTCCAATCATTGTCCAGCCCCTTTCCAAACTAATAAGTTACATACTAGGGTTTGTGCCCAGTTGATATGTCAAATATTACAATATTGTACAACGGATTTAACAAGTTTGCATGTCCATGAAGTTACAATAGTAACATTGGTTCTCTGATCCACAGTAAGCCTTGTTTCACAAATCGCCACAATGCAGTTCAGCAAAAACACACGATCTGAATGTGTTCTACATTGTCTCGTTGTTTATATGAGGATGAGGCTTGCGAGCGCAGACAACACTTGGATTTCAGTTCATACGAGTCACAAGGTTTCATTGCATAGAACAAACAGTCTGCTCTCGGTTAGCCTCAATGTTGACACAACTCCAAGGTTCGGTTTGGCTGCAAGTTGAAAACACAGTCCACCATTTTAGAAAACAAAGCAGGAGTCGAAATCAAAATGGCGGATGATTCTTAAAATGGCGGCGAAGGGGATTGAAAATTTCAGACGCGGTTTTCTGTGCAACGCGGATGGGCTTAGGCCAATATTCATAACAAGGCGGTGTCATAACCCCTGCCCCTGGCCCTAACAGGCAAGCCATCAGGGCTACACCATGGCCTTCCATCATGGCCCCAAGGGCCTTACCATTCTGCCCAAGACTCTCCTGGAGTCAGTCCTGGCGCCTTTGGCACCAGGCTCATATGTGAAGCCAGAGAACTTGAGAACTGGGACTTGCAATAGCCTTTGGGCAACATGGAGGCCCCTGCATAGCTCAGTCCCAGAACTGAGCTATGCAGTCTAGTGTTTTAGGTGTGATCAGACCTAGGGGCACCTGGGATACCTGCAGGCAACACCCAAGCTGAGGAACACGCTTCGCGTTACTCTGATAGCTGCTGTTTGATGCTCACCACGTTCTGTTCAGATCCTCATCTGCATTCCTGAACCTGTTACCTGCAAGTACAAGAACATCGTTAGAATACACTTAGCTGCAAGCGAATCCTGCTTCTGTCCTCCGCTCCTGGGTCCTGAATATACACCAGCTCGGCGAGCGCTCCTTCGATCTGGAAAGCTGCACCTCAGAAGAAAAGAGAACGGAAAAGCAGCATTAGTAAGCGTTTATTCTCCAATATAGAAAACAATCAAAATAAGCGCACGCTTACCTGGGGTTGACTCTTCCTTGGCCCACGTCTATTCCGGGCCATTTTAACGACCTGCAAGAGGGAAGAAAACACTGATTAGCACACAAGAGATCAAGAAGGCGGCACGTGCTACGCTTTACTCACCACTCTTCATCTTCTCAGCAGCATCCATTCCGGGACATCGCAGCGGCCTGTAAGGAAGAGAGAACAAACAGGTCAGCACAAGATAAGGCACATAACACTGTGCATTGCGCTTTTACTTACCATCTCCTGCACAGCCCCAAGCAGCACAGTACCACCATAACTCCATTCACACCTAAGGAAGAAGGAGAGACATTAATAGGGGCAATTGCAAAGTAAAGAACAAACTGCCAGACCAGCAGTCTTACCTGGACAAACAGGAGTCGAAGCAGGTCTTGACTCTGAGGGCCCGCACTCATGAAGCAACTAGGTTGCGCCACGCCCATCCAACAACGCACCCCTGCACAGAACAGCAGGATGGAGGGCCCACCATATAATAAAACAAGGTGAGGAGAGCATCAAGGTGGTCAAGGGGGTCATTGGGACCACAAGGGAGGTGGGCTTTGGGCCGGAAGAGACAATAACACTAAACCCAAATTCCTGTGTTTTCAGACCCGGTCCTCGGCCGAACAAGAGTCCAAGGGAGGGGGTTCAAGGTCGGAAGTGGTCCAACCAGACTGAGTGGCGTCTCTGTGGATATCAGGTGAACGTTACAGCGGTATTATATGAATACAATTTAACACACCCTCCTTTTGGCCTAAGCCAAGAGCATTACTTGGCTTTACTCAAAACCCCACGCCTCAATGTCCGTACATCCTGAATCACATTCTTCAGAAATATCGATCACCATAAGTTCCCTAATAGTAATAATCCTTCATTACAAAAGAGTTAGCAGTTTTCTTAGGCGCATGTACTTTTGGTCCTAATGTACCTATAGTTTGTGCACAACATCCTCCTAACATCGAACATATGGCAGGAAGACGTTGTACACAACAACAACAAAACCTTACAACACCAAGAACTATCATTAGGACTGCAAAGAGCTTCCAACCCCATGAACGTAAAAAGTCCCAGAACCAAGCACTAAGATTCCAGTTTCCCTCTGGGACATGTACTTCCGTACTCAAGGTATGTAGATTTTGTATTGCCTTGAATATGATAGGGGAGGAGTCGGGTACGAAAACACAGCACGCAGATCCCACCAATTTACATACCCCACCACGCTCAGCTAGGATGACATCTAACACCATCCTATTTTGGAGGGCCACTAATCTAATGACCTTTTGCTCTAGCGTCATGTTGTACAGTATATCAGTGGTTCTATTGATGGTTTTCTCCAGTACCCTTGCTAGTCTTCTGATATCCTCAGAGTTCATTATTTGGCCCCAAAATGGCACAAAGGATTTTGCTTCATCACCCATAACTTGTAATGGAGTATCACCATTCTCATCTCGCCTTGTACGAGCTCTAGAGACTTCAAAGGTGCTGGCCACATATACCCCTGGTAACAAGATACCCATATAACAAGTACCCTGCCAATCTCTAGGTAACCAAGCATAAGCTTCATTGCCGCAAACAAAGTAAACAGGATCTCCTACATACAAAGGTCTGTCCTCACTGGTTAGATTTGCGATGTTAGTACAACCCTCAAATGTACCCATTGGCTGAGAACCATCCCTTTGTATACAGAAGGAAACAGAGTTGGGGCTTTGATTTATAGTATAGGAAGGAGGCATGGCATCCCGGTTGCCTACAAGAGCCATCTTGAAACAAATTAGTGATTGAAAAGGTCTATAGAATCTATCAGAAAGCCTAATAGAAGCAACATTGAGTTTGCTCCCATTTGCAAAGAGGGAACATCCCAAAGGTGTCAGGACTCCTTTTTCGAATTCATTCATATTAGTCCAATTGAAGTTCCCAGAAATACTGTGATTCAAACGACCAAAGAATAGTGCCCTTAGTGAGGCGGAGCATGCAGTAGTTAAAGGGAGAGGATGAATATACCAGCCCAACCTCTTTCCCCGTGTTGTGGCAGATGTGAACACACCCAGAAATGTGTTCTGTTTAGAATCACATGGGTTGCATTCATGATCAGTAGAAGAGTGTTATTACGATAACCCTGTCTATGTTGGGAGTCTCGAAGAGGAAGAATGTGCAGATGCACGAAAGGGGGAGACGCAGCTGAGATAATTTCAGTAGGTAACAAAGTCTGAAGGGGATGCACGCCTTCTATGTGCCATAAACCAAGCGCAAATATAATTACTAAACAGACCAGTACTGTGATTAAAAAACAATGGGTCCTCAGGGACCATGATCTCTGATTAACAGATTCTTTGTGCCACAAGACCGGTAGCTTGTTCTGCGCAAGTAGATTTAGGAAAGGACATTGTTTCTCAGAGTCCGTTTAGAAGCCTCTCAGTTAGGCTCTTTTAGTTCATCCATTGGTGGCTCCTGACCACGTGGCCTATCTTGTTTGAAGGTAACTTTGCTGGTCCCTCACCTCTTATTTATTTTTTCCAGCGAACGAGTGACAAGGGACTGGCTCAACAATGATTCCTTGTGGGCACAGCCAATGCTGTGCTGTGAGTCTGATTCCTCGGACACAGATCGTACCTCAAGACTCCAGGTACGGTGTGATCTGCAAACAGAGTGTCCTCATTTCTTGAGGGAAGTGATGAAGCAGAAGCAAGATTGCTCAATGGTGCAGAAATATCCGAAGAAGAACTTGAAGGCAAAGCGGCAGTCTCCCCAGGCCCCACAGGCTCAGGAAGGATTTCGGTTAGAACACACTTGTGAGAGGAACAGAATGAACCATTTCCTTCTCTTCTCCTTTGTCGTGGGGCAGAGGAAAAGGTATCTTCTTGATGTGTGTTGTGTGGATCCAGTGTCATTTTCCTTCTACTCGTACATCGGTCTGTGTGGCCAATAGGACTTGAAACAGTCCTTTCCAGCGAGGTGCAAGATAGGATGCTCTTTCAAATGCTTTGACGAGCACCCGGTCACCGGGTCGAAGTCGATGACCTGGCCTCTCGTATTTTACTGGGAGGGCTTCTCGCACCTGTTGATAAATCAAATACAAGTTTTGAGTTAACTGGTCACAGCACTCAGAAAGTAGCAAATGCTCTACATCTTTTAGCTGCTTAGGTTTAGGTACATTCCAAATATTGGCTGATCTCCCCATGATTATCTCATAGGGAGAGAGCCCTGTTCTCGACTGTGCAGTCATCCGCATGGACAATAGAGCTATTGGTAAGGCATCTAGCATCTGGCGCAGATTTTTGCCATTTTGTTCTTCAATATACCGTTATGGCACTCCGAGCATGTCTGGCCGAATGGAACCGTTTATCGATCTGTAATCCTGTACATACTTGCAGGACAGAGCAGCGATAAAATGTGGACCATTGTCCGACCAAACGACCCTCGGCAAACCAGACCTAGGAAAATATTCCTTCAGCATGGTTTTCGCTGTTGTTATTGCTGTGGCATCTTTTAAAGGGAAGGCTTCGACCCATTTGCTGAAAGCACAAATAACTACCAGAACATATTTGTAATTCTGACAATGCTCCATTTCAATGAAATCGAAGTGTTTAACCTCAAAAGGCACAGAAGTGGACCAAAACTACCCCTCAGTTTTGATGTACCCTTCCCCACATTATGCTGTAAGCATATCATGCAATTTTGGACCAAACGCTCAGCAGTTTTTGAGATATTTACATTCACCCAGACATGTTCTAACAGTTTACAAATCTTTCTAGGACATATATGAGTTGGACCATGAGCCATCGTAACCATAGCGGTGACATAAGCATCAGGAAGCATCCATCTTTGCTCTGCATTGCCTACCCAACAACCTTCATCGTCTAAACTTGCTAAACCCTCAGCCCATTGCTTAAGTTCTTCTGGAGTGGCATCAGCCTGAATGTCTTTTATACAATCAATTCCTTCGTCTATTATACAAGAGTTAGTGACTTCTTTTGTTATATACATTTCAGAGTGCACAATGGTAGCCATCTGTTTGGCTATCCTGTCAGCAAAGCGTTTCCTTTCCCCACATCATCTGTTACTTTCTGGTATGCTGCGCTCTTCATTATCGCTAACTGAGTAGGAAGCGCAAATGCTTAGAGTAGCCGAACTATCAAAGTGCCATATTGTATCCTAGATCCATGTGAGGTCAAGAAACCTCTCTCTGGCCATAATCTACCAAAGTTGTGAACCACCCCAAAGGCATACTGACTGTCTGTAAATATAGTCACACTAAGCCCTTCGGAAAGTTCACAAGCTCGAGTCAATGCAATAATCTCTGCTGCCTGCTCGGAGTTATGCAGAATTCTTTTGGTTACCACAATAGTGCTTAATGTAGTGATGGCATAACTAGCAGTGGATGTACCATCTGGAAGTTTGAAGCAGGAGCCATCGCAAAACAGCTCCCCTTGTGGATCTTTTAACGGTGTAGCACTTAAGTCGAATCTGTCTTTAGTTTCTTGCTTTGTGGTATAGAGGCAGTCATGTGACGACTTGTCACTGTAAGCAATTTCTTTCGGAAGAGGCAATAGTTTGGCCGGATTTAATGCACAACATCTCTTAATTTGGATATGCGGTGCAAATAGAATCAGCTTGTATCTTGTTACTCATGCTGATGTGAGATGTTGCGTTTGCGTTCTGTTTAATAGAACGTCTACAGAGTGAGATACAATCACAATTAAGGAGTGACCCAGAACCATACCCTCACTTTGTATTACAGATGCAGCGGCAGCAGCAACAGCTCTCAAACATCTCGGCAAAGCGCATGCAACAGGGTCAAGCATGGAGGAAAAATAACTGCACAGTCTATTCTTCCCTCCATATTCCTGCATTAACACAGCCAAAGCGCATCCATCACTACCATGCACATACAACACAAAGGCCTTATCATCATTTGGTGTGCCCAAAACCGGTGCTGAACACAACGCAGCCTTGAGCAGATCAAAAGCTTTCTGGCAATCCATGTTCCATGGTGAAGGCAAAGAAATGCCTTTCTTTGTCAATGCCAACATTGGTTTTATCATTAATGAAAAAATTGTGATCCACTATCTACAGTATGAAGCCTTGCCTATCAAGGCTCTGACCTCTTTCTGTGTATTTGGGACAGACATGCTAGAGATGCTTTGTATCCGTTCAGGTGTCCGTCTTCTCCCCTCCTTTCACAGGAGATGGCCTAAATAGGCGACCTCCTGTCAACAATATTGAAACTTTTTCAGTGAAGCCTTATGTCCATGTTCTGCTAGATAAATAAGCAGCAACACGGTGCCCTCTTTGCAAGCAACCTCTGAGTCTGCAGCTAAAAGAAGATCGTACACATACTGCAACAACGTACAAGTGGAAGGTAACTCAAGTGTATCGAGATGTTCCTTCAAAGCTCTACTGTAAATACTTGGACTCTCAGTGTACCCTTGTGGCACACGAGTAAATATAAACGAGCGGCCCCCTAGTGTGAATGCAAACAAATATCTACTGTCAACATGTTCAGGAATACTGAAGAAAGCATTCTTTAGATCCACAACACTAAAATGAGTAGCTGAAGCTGGAATCATCGTTAATATTGTAGTCACATCAGGCACAATTGGAAATTGTGGAGCAACAATCTTATTGATAGCACGCAAATCAATAATAAAATGGAAAGGAATCGCATTATCCCCTTTCTTATACACCGGTAGAATCAGACTATTATGCAAACTTCCTGCAATTTCCTCAATTAATCCTCGATGTACAAAATCAGAAACTATACTCTTTAAAGCTTGTTCACCGTCAACTGCAATCTTATACTGTGGAATACGTGGTAGTTTAACACCTGGTTTCAACACAATTTTAACAGGTTCAATTTGTAAAATACCGACGACATTATAATCAACCGCCCATAAACATGCAGAAACTTTATCCAATTCAGTCGGTAAAGGCCTAGTCAAGAATTGTGAAACAGAATTTCGCTGAGGTGAAATCGTCACATGCACTCCATCCGGAGAACAATAAATTACTGCATTCAATTTTTTGAACAGATTCAACCCCAACACATTTGCGTCAATATTCATCATCAAAAGAAATGGACATGAATCAGTGAATGGCCACAGTGAAATCGGTACCGGCTGAGAAACCAGACTAACCACTGGCGTACCAGAGAACCCTACAGAAATGTTGTTCTGCCCTGACAGTGGAATATCTTAACCCGCAAATGATCAACGGAACACTTCTGTGATCCTGTATTTATAAAAAATAGATGCTTCCTATTCCCCACCTTCAATTCTATGTAGGGCCCTTTCTGATCGATGGAAATAGGCACTGGTTCCAGACTCTGTTTCAGGCTGTCCTAACGGAACAGTACATCATCAAATGCAAGGTCCTTAGTAAGGGTATCAAAAATGTTCTCATTATTTGCGCTATGCTGCTGACTATTGTCATGGCCCTTGCCCCTGGCCCTCACTGGCAAGTCAGCTTCTGTCATGATTCCTGCCCCTCATGTCCCCAGCCCTCCAAGATGTCAGGCTGGAGCCAGGCCCCGATCACCTACATGGCCCTCAAGGGCCTCTCCATCCCTCCAAAGACCCACTTGGAGTTAGACTTGGCGCTTGTGGCACCAGACTCACTCAGTCCCATAGGATAACACTGGGGATTGGACTTGTAGTGCATTGATGGGGACAAGATGGATGCCCCCACATATTTCGGTTCCCAGAACTGCATGTGTGGTCTAGTCTTTTGGGTGTGGTTCAGCCCAGAGACACCTGGGATACCCAGAGACTATTTAAGCCACACCCAGTTTGAGAAACATGCTTTGCGTTTTCTGCACCTGCAGCGTGACACTCACTGTGTTTGGATCGGTCTCCAGTAGGCCTGCATCTTTCTTCTGCGCTCAGCTCCTGCAAGAACAAGAACACCGTTAGGAACAGCCTTACCTTGCAGCGCTTCTACCCATCATTCATCGCTCCTTCTGTTCTGCGGGCATCTTCGGCAGTGCCATTCCCATCCCGGCACGCCGCTTCTGAAGGAAAAGGGAACAGAACAGAAAAAAGGCATTAGTAAGCATTCTGCAAATCTTCGCTTATTTTTAAATACTGTATGAGCTTCAAACGCTTACCTTAACCCAGCCGCTCTGGGGGAACTCTGTCTCCGGAACTTCTCATCCATCTGCAAGAGGGAAAAGGCACTCCAGCTTAGCGTGGAAACATCTAGAGGCGCCGCATACCGCGCTTACCCACCACATTTGTTCTTCATAACCAGCATCCACGCTGAAAACGTCGCAGCACCTAAAAGACACAGAAAAAGAACTCAGTTCAATGCAAATACGAAAGGGGTGCATCACGCATCGGGCTCTCACTCACCTTCAGCGCTACTCATCTCAGCAGCATGCCGCCTTCCCCGGACGCCGGCCATCATCTAAGGAAGGAAAGGAACGAAGTTAGAGAACTGTTCAAAAGACTAATTATACTTACCTGTCGGATTCTTGCCAGTGAAGTAACTAGGCAGCAACGAGCCCACATCAATCAACGCGCCCCTGCACTGAAAGCAGGATGGAGAGCACACTATCCAAGAAAACAAGGTGAGCTGTGGATCAAAGGGAAGGGTTGGACCCCGGGGAAGAAGGGGATCAAGCACACAGAACAATAGGGAGTTAACTCTACCAATCCTGTGTTTCAGGCACAGTCTCCAGTCTAATAGCGTCCAGGGAAGGGTTTGAGGTCGTAAGAGGTCAGAACAGGCTGAGTGACGTCCCCGTGGATACCAGGTGAGCGTTACAGAACGCAAAGCCTCACATCAAAATCCACCTGGGCGTCATGGAAACGTCAGAAACCGACCAGTTAGCCCACATGTTGGGGCAGCTACGTTCCGAAGTACATGCATCCAGGCAGGAGAGCAACACCCTGAGGAGAGAGCTGATAGTAGCCAAAGAACGCACTGATGATTTAAGCCGGCAACTTCTCCAGTCACAAGCAGGGCATGCACCATTGCCGGGAAGCGTGCCCTGGATGCCAGCGCCATCAGGCAATCCCGTTCAGATAACCCTTCTTGGTGCAGTTCCCTTGACCCCGCCCGAACGATTTACGGGGGATCCCAAGAGGTTTGCAACGTTCATGAACCAGTGCTGCCTGCACTTCCTTTGTAGGCCAGGGGCCTTTCCGAATGACCAATCACGGGTCGCTTTTGTGCTATCCTACCTGAGTGGTATTGCCGCAGACTGGTCTGTACCCATTGTGGCCCAAGACGATCCTTTGCTGCATGACTTCAGGGGCTTTCAGCAGGAGATGGAAAAGCTGTTCGCCCTTCGTACTCATGGGCAGGCATTAGACAATGAACTTCTGTCCCTACGCCAAGGGAATCAAGACCTATTAACATACATAGCCACGTTCAATAGACTCGTAGTTGAAGCAGAATGGCCAGTTGAGAAGAGAACCACGTTATTTCATCGGGGCTTGCGGGGGGAGCTCAAGGATGTTCTCGCACAAGTAGTGAACCCCCCAAAAGACTGCTCAGAATTCATTGACCTTGTTGTTCAACTGGATCATAGGTTGTAGGACCGAAGAGCAGATGGAACCAGACCGGACCCTCGCCCTATGTATGTGTGTTCAAAGGACAATACTGCCCGAACAACGGAAGGTTCAGGAGAACCAATGCAAATCGGGGGGGGTCAGATCCCCCTTGACTAAAGCGGAAAGGGATAAAAGGAGACAGCAGAAGTTATGTCTGTACTGTGGAAGGTCAGGTCATTTCCTTAAAGAGTGCCCTGTGAAGCCACCGAGGAGGACGGTAGGGGCCACGGACAAGGAAGATACCATCAAGGAATCGGAAAACTCCCCAGCCCGGCAAGTGTAGGGGTCCACTTGTCGAGCGAAGAAAGTGAACTACAGACCTCCCATTTTGCACTATCTGTGGTCTTGATCAATCACCAACAACCACCTTGGATGCACGCAGTAAGAGCGTACATAGACAGTGGAGCCGTTGGGAATTACATCGACCAGGATCTTGCGGCAAAATGGGGCTTCCGTTATGCCCTAAATCAACCACCAACACTATTACCACTGTCGACGGCATGGAAATAGCTTCTGGTCCAGTATCCCAATGCACTGCAGCTTTAACCCTTCTTTGCCAGGAATGACACCAAGAATCTATCGTTTTCGACCTCATTAAGGCACCACAGTTCCGGTTGATTTTGGGAATGCCATGGTTGGTAGCTCACAATCCTCGAATCGAGCAAAAGAATTGGCCTTTCCCCGAGACTTGCGCCCACACATGTTATCGCCAAGAGAAACAACCAATAGACACCAGATCCTCCATGCTTGCGACTGTGGCAATCGGCACCCTACCATGTGAATACCAGGACTTTCAAGATGTCTTTCAGAAAGAACAGGCTAATACCGTGCCACCGCATTGACCATACGATTGCCAAATCGACCTGATACCCGGCGCACAAATCCCTTGTGGGCGAATTTACGTACTCACGGAACCAGAAAACCAGCACCTGAAGGCCTATCTTGACCAATACCTGGCCAACGGGTTCATCCGTCCCTCGAAGTCTCCAGCAGCCAGTCCTCTATTCTTCGTACCGAAAAAGGAGGGGGACTTGAGAACGTGCATCGACTATCGCGCACTGAACTAGATTACCGTAAAAAATTGCTACCCCCTGCCACTGATCCCTGAATTGCTTGATCAAGTCAAAGATGCCCAAATCTACACAAAACTAGACCTGAGGGGGGCATCTACCTTGTTCGCGTAAAACAGGGGGACAATTGGAAAACCGCTTTTCGCACCAAATACAGCTTGTACGAATATCAAGTAATGCCCTTTGCCTTTGCAACGCGCCTGCTGTATTTCAATACTTCATGAACGATGTGCTACGGGAATTGATTGATGTCTGTGCTCTAGTGTACATCGACGATATTCTGCATCAAAGCAGGACCACGTTAAACACATCCGATCCGTATTGGAGAAACTCTGTCAACACCAGCTCTATGCCAAGCTTGAAAAGTGCTCATTCCACATCTCCGATGTGGAATTCCTGGGCTTTATTCTCAGCCCCAATGGAATCCGAATGGATGTACACAAGGTAGATGCTATCCTGAACTGGCCATCCCAAAATCCATTCAAGGGAGTTCAAAGTATGCTGGGTTTTGCAAACTTCTACTGCCGGTTCATCCCAGGATTTTCGCAAATCGTGCATCCCATCACGCCATTACTAAGGAAAAGCAACAAAAACTTCCAGTGGACAACAGAAGCCCAGGAGGCTTTCCAGGAACTCAAAGCAAGATTCACATCTGCCCCAATCTTACGCCACCCTCGCCCTGATCTCCCATACCTGGTGGAAACGGACGCCTCAAGCATGGCTATGGGAGCCGTCCTTTCACAAAAGGACCCCAAAATGGGCCAGTTACACCCTGTTGCCTTCTGGTCGCATTAATTCACACCCCCTGAACTCAATTACGCTATTACAGACAAAGAACTCCTGGCCATTAAGTCAGCTTTTAAGGCATGGCGGCACTACCTCTTGGGCACCAGACAAACAATCACTGTAATAACTGACCACCGGAACGTCCAGTACCTAAAAACGGCAAAGGCCCAATCCTCACAACAACTACGTTGGGCTCTTTTTTTTGCTGAATATGACTACGTGATTTCATTTCGACCAGGGGTGAAAAACGGGAAGGCCGATGCCCTTTCCCGTATGGGGATGGAAGAGCAAGGGTATCAGACCCCTGACCCAATAGCAATCATCCCGAGTGACAAGCTCCTAGGAATCACAGCAACCATAACTCAGAAAGAATTACATGAAGAAATCCAAAACCTGATTATTCCGGAGCAATTACAAGCGTGGAGTGCACAAGGAGAACATTACATGATAAAAGATCAGTTGCCCTACTTCAGGAATCGTTTATTCTTACCAAACCAAGAACTACGAGAACAAGTCATGTCCGGTTATCATGATTCCTTGATCGAGGGTCACCCTGGAAACGCTAAAACCCTAGCAAAGGTAAAACGAAATTATTGGTGGCCCACGTGACATTATCCAATTCATCCTATCTTGTGGAGTGTGTGCTCAAAACAAGTCATCCAAGCAGAAACCGGCTGGGCCATTACAACCATTGGAAATCCCACCACCACCCTGGCACACGTTGTCCCTCGATTTTATTACTGCCTTACCACCCAGTCAATGGTTTAACACTATTCTTGTGGTCGTGGACCTATTTTCAAAAATGGCACATTTCATTCCTCTTAAGGGGCTCCCAAATGCTTCCACTCTGGCAAAGGTATTTCTTGAAGGCATCGTACGGCTCCATGGGTTTCCTTCAGTTTTGGTCTCAGAACGAGGTACTCACTTCGTATCTAACTTCTGGAGAAAATGCTGCTCTATGTGTTACACCATTCCTGCGATGGCAGGTTAGGCGTCATTGGTCTCTGTGTGGAGGCATGTTACTTGGAAACTCCAATATGGCTAGAGAGAACTGCTCCAGCAGACTAGTTGTTACACGCTGCCAGCAGACGCACATGACTGATCACATGACCCCTCTTAAGGAACAAGGAACACCGCTTTGATGCGTCGCTTCTGCTGAATGTGATGCTCTGTAAGTTCGCAGAGAACCCTATCCCTGTATCTGTACCATATTGAATATAATTGAACTCTCCCTTCTGACTACTTTTCTTTCCCTCTTAGAATTCTGTCTCGTCTTGGTCTCCCCGTCGTTTGCTCCTTTCTCGCTTCCCCGAGTCTCTCCCGTTCTTCTGAGCTGGGCTTCCGGTTAAATCACAAACCCAATACAGAATGGAAATCTGCCGCGCGGAAGTAAGTCCCTTTCGCTATGTTGACTCTCGCTTTCCCCTTTTTCTTTTGTGCCGTTACTAGCAATCCTTACCTTGCTAGGTGCTCCCTCGCCTTCGATCTACATCACTCCCAGCTCCCAGGGTCGATCAGCTCGAATGACCTAATTCCAGTCACATCAGTCTTCAGTAAGTGCAAATCTCTTCCACAAGATTGCCATTCGTAGCCCTCCACTCCATCTGTTACTTACCTGTTCTTCTCTCATCCTGTAGGACTCCTCTCCACATTCGCCACCCTGAGAAGAGCCATCAACCCGAGAAAACCGGCCCAAGACGTCCAGGGTTTTTTCCCCCAGAGGGTTTCCTTGGGGTTCGTGTTGCCCTTTGCTGGTACTCCGATTTCCAGTGATTGGGGGGGAACAGGGACTCCCGGGTGATCCTTTCATTCTGCAGTTGTTGCTCCAGACGAGTTGGTATCCAATCAGGTTAGTGTCTATTCATTGCCATTTCTCCCTATGGGCTTTGTTTATAAAAATACAGTATTGTCAGTGGTTCATAGAAGTTGATTTGTAACAGTGGTAACAGTAAGCGACGCCAAAAAGGTTCAAAGAGACTTAGCCAGATCTGGCAGTGGCAATAAGGAGCAACAAATGCAAAAATTAATGGCCGCCATGCAGTCTATGTCACTAGAAATGCAGACTATCAAACAGGATAATGCCTAATTAAGACAACAAGTGACCCGAGCATTTTCAGAGACACCCCTATTGCAATGAGCACAGGCAAGTTTGATGGAGATCCACATAAACTCAAGGAGTTTTTGGATAGCTGCACCGTTCAATTCACGTTTAAGTCCTGATTCTTCCCGACGGACAAGGATAAGGTGGGATTCCTTGTCTCACACTTGTCAGGTCCCGCTTTAGCATGGGCCACCCCCTTAGTTACGCCAGGTAACGCTATATTAGATTCTTACCCAGCATTTGTCAACAGTCTGAGAACTATGTTTAGTCGCCAGGAAATTTCCGTTACTACCCAAGAGAAACTTCTAGATCTCCACCAGGGAAGTAAGGATCTTATTTCTTACATCACCCAATTTAAACAATTGTCCTCTGAGATTGGATGGCCAGATGACGGATCGTTAACTTTGTTCGGTCGAGGTTTGTCGGTGGAACTGAAGGATGAGGTCTCCAAGGTTCCTCTGCCGGCCAATTTGGCAGAAATTAACACCCTCACCATGCAAATTGACTACCGGCTCCAAGAACGGGCCCATGAGAAAAACAAACCTAAGGGAATTCGTTCACATACCAATCCACTCCCAAGTGTTTACAAACCCTCTACGGTTGAAGAACCCATGCAGATCGGATCAGTCAAAGGTCCGTTAACACTTGCAGAAAGAGAACGGAGGAAGGCTTTAGGACTTTGTATGTATTGTGGCTCCTCCTCTCACATATTACGCGATTGTCCATTAGTTCCTCCGCGTAGGACAAGAGCTCTGACGCCGGGAAACGCCAAGTCCCTGCCGTAGAGGGAACAACGGTAGGGAAATTAGATCAGGGTTCCCCTCATCGTTTAGGATTATCCCTTAAACCCTCCACCTTCAATCAGTCCATGATAGTTCTATCTTTGAGCATTAGCTTGCCAGACCAATTAATTCAAGATATTCCTGCCTTATTTGATTGTGGTGCTGAGGGAAATTTCTTGGATGACCAATGTGCAGCCACAAACGGGATTGCTAGGATTCTTAAAACCTGCTCCACGCCTATTCAAGGAGTGGATGGTAGTCTGTTAGTCTCCGGGCCCGTTCGGGAACAGACCAGACCGGTGACTTGCCTGATCGCTTCTCATAAGGAGAGCCTCGTTTTTGACCTGATAAAAGCTGCCCACTTCCCGGTTATTTTGGGACTCCCTTGGCTACGCACCCATAACCCGTTTATAAATTGGACAGCAGGAACTCTCTTTTTGGGTTCTGAATATTGTTTAGCCCACTGTTTATCACAAAATGCAATTGGAATTCAGATCCCGTCTGAGATTTCTGGCATTCCCGAAGTGTCCTGTATTGGTCAGTTAAAGACAGTTCCAAAATGTCATCAGCAGTACTGCAAAGCCTTTTCAAAACCTCTCTTTCCCACCTTACCACCTCATCGCCGGGATGATTGTGATATCACGCTGCTCCCCGACCAACCTCTTCCGTTTGGATGGATGTATGTCCTTTTACTGAAAGAAAAGGCTGCCCTCAAGGAGTATCTCCATTCTAACTTACAGAATGGGTTGATCACCGAGTCCAAATCCCCGGCCGGCGCCTCTCTATTTTTCATTCCCAAAAAAAACACAGAAGAGCTTCGTCCGTGTATCGATTATCGGGGGCTTAACAAGATCACCATCTTGGACAAGTATCCGATCCCCCTTTTCAAAGATATATTGGAAGCAGTCCAAGGAGCTGCACTGTACACCAAACTGGATCTTCGAGGAGCATACCATTTGATTCGAATCGCACCGGGAGATGAGTGGAAAACAGCTTTCCGTACCCCCTTTGGCCACTTCCAATAGCAGGTGATGCCATTCAGACTGGTAAACGCACCTGCTGTATTCCAGAGGTTCATGGATCACCTGTTTGCTGATATCCTTCTTCATTTTGTAATCATCTATTTGGATGATATATTGGTTTACTCAGCTAATGAGACCGATCATATCCGTCATGTCAACATCGTCCTGGATCGCCTTCAGGCCAACCAGCTATATTGTAAGGCCGAAAAGTGTGAGTTTCATCAAGCACAGATCACCTACCTCGGGTTCGTCTTGTCAGCTCACGGCATCTCCATGGACAAGAGGAAGGTTTCGGCCGTCGTAGATTGGCCATCCCCAATCTCGGTTAAAGAGATCCAACGATTTCTTGGATTTGCGAACTTCTATGGGAAGTTCATTCCTTGCTATTCCGAGATCGTCTTACCCATAACAAGATTACTAAAGAAGGGTGTCACATTCTCGTGGGACGTACAGGCTCAACACACATTTGAAACTTTTAAGGGATTGTTTACTTCTGCGTCGATATTGGTCACTCCCGATCAGACTCGTCCCTTCATCACGGAAACTGATGCCTCGCATCATGCATTACGGGCGGTCTTATTACAACAATCAAGGAAAGGGGATGAAATACCTGTAGCCTATCTCTCCAAGACATTCACTCCTTCTGAAGAACATTATTCTGTACTTGAAAAAGAACTCCTGGCTATAAAAAGAGCCTTTGAAGAAAGGAGGCATCTCTTAGTGGGTTCCCCATTCACTGTAGTGGTCAGCATGGATCATCAGAATCTTAAAGTCCTTCAGCAAGCTTAAACAACTAACAGCAGGCAAGCACGATAGGCACATTTCTTTCTTCCGTATCGGATCGAGTTTACTTTTTTACCAGGGAATCAGAACCTGCGGGCGGATGCTCTGTCGCACAAGATTCCTCAATCCACCAGTTTCTGTTCTGAGAAGATATTTCCCCGAGCCCAGTTTGTTTCCGTCATCTCCGATTTTCTCCAAAACCTTAAAGTTGAGACTTCCAACCAACGCCAACAGTGTGAAGAGTTAGCTACCTCCTACCATTTTACCAGAGATCAGAATCTGTATTTCCATGCTGGCCAAGTGTTAGTTCATACTCAACCTTTACAATTGGAGGTTCTTCGGATTTGCCATGACACCCGGGCAGCAGGACATTGAGGCATTCAAAACACTCTCGACTTGATTAAGCGTCATTTTTGGTGGCCTACTCTTCATTCTGATGTCACAGACTATGTCAAGGCATGCAGCATTTGTATTCAATCAAAAACGTTGCGCACTCCCCCCCTTGGTCTACTTGCCCGCATGCCCATACCAGAAAGACCTTGGCAGGTCATCTCTACAGATTCCATTGTGGATCTTCCCCCCTCATCTCAGAATACCACTATTATGGTCACCATCGACAATTTCACCAAATTGGCCCACTTTACTCCATTACCTAAAATTCCAGGAGCCGCTCAGATGTCTAAAATCTTAATTTCAGAAATATTTTCAAGACACGGCCTTCCAGATACAATCATCTCTGACAGAGGTCCTCAAAATACGTCTCATTACTGGAAGAGAGTATGCCAAGTCTTAAGTATCAAGAGGGCTCTAAGTTCAGGTTATCATCCCCAGACCAACGGACAGACGGAACATCTAAATCAGACCCTAGAAGACTACCTACGCTGCTTTGTTTCAGCAGCCCAAGACAACTGGGTGGATCTCTTACCGTTTGCAGAGTTTGCTTATAACAATGCCAGACACTCAGCATTGAACACTAGTCCCTTCTATTGTTCATACGGATACCATCCTTCGTTTATACCTACCATCTCCTCTGTATCTTCACGATTTCCCAGAGTAGACAGTCTGGTAGCTGATATACTAGAGGGACACCGGACTTCACGCTTGGCACTACAAGCAGCCCAAGATCGTGCCAAGAAATATGCGGATCAACATCGCCGAGATGCCCCAACCTTTAACAGAGGAGACAGGGTGTGGTTGGCTTCTCGCTTTCTCGCCAAACACCTGGTTCCTTCAAAATTATCTCCAAGATTCTTTGGACCCTTCAAGGTATTAGAACTGGCGGGGACTACGGCAGTTCGATTGTCCTTACCTCCCTCTTGGTCTCGTATCCACCCAGCGTTCCACTTGTCCCAGATCAAGTTTGATGTACGAGATCATTTCGCTCGATCCACCAAACCTTTACCACCTCCAATTATGACCAGTTCTGGAGCAGAATTTGAAGTGGCCGACATCTGTGACTCTCGGTATCGTCGGGGCCGCCTCCAATTCCTCATTGATTGAAAGGGTTACTCACCTGCAGACAGAACATGGGAACCGGCATCGGGGGTTCACGCGCCTCGTTTGGTGCGACGTTTTCTTTGTCTTCACCCGGGTTAGCCGGGTTCTCCTCCCCTAAGGGGGGGGCATACTGTTACAGCATTCCTGCGATGGCAGGTTAGGCGTGATTGGTCTCTGTGTGGAGGCATGTTACGTGGAAACTCCAATATGGCTAGAGAGAACTGCTCCAGCAGACTAGTTGTTACACGCTGCCGGCAGATGCACATGGCTGATCACGTGACCCCTCTTAAGGAACACGGAACACTGCTTCGATGCGTCGCTTCTTCTGAATGTGATGCTTCGTAATTTCGCAGAGAACCCTATCCCTGTATCTGTACCATATTGAATATAATTGAACTCTCTCTTCTGACTACCTTCCTTTCCCTCTTAGAATTCTGTCTCGTCTTGGTCTCCCCGCCGTTTGCTCAATTCTCGCTTCCCCCAGTCTCTCCCGTTCTTCTGAGCTGGGCTTCCAGTTCGAATCACAAATCTGATACAGATAGGAAATCTGCCGCGCGGAAGTAAGTCCATTTCGCTACATTGACTCTCACTTCCCCCTTTTTCTTTTGTGCCGTTACTAACAATCCTTACCTTGCTAGGTGCTCCCTCTCCTTCAATCTACATCATTCCCAGCTCCCAGGATCGGTCAGCTCGAATGACCTAATTCCAGTCACATCAGTCTTCAGTAAATGCAAATCTCTTCCACAAGATTGCCATTCGTAGCCCTCCACTCCATCTGTTACTTACCTGTTCTTCTCTCGTCCTGTAGGCCTCCTCTCCACACTCGCCACCCTCAGAAGAGCCATCAACCTGAGAAAACCGGCCCAAGACGTCCAGGGTTTTTTCCCCCAGAGGGTTTCCCTGGGGTTCGTGTTTCCCTTCGCTGGTACTCCGATTTCCAGTGATTGGGGGGGGAACAGGGACTCCCGGGTGATCCTTTCATTCTGCAGTTGTTGCTCCAGACGAGTTGGTGTCCGATCAGGTTAGTGTCTATCATTGCCAGTTCTCCCTATGGACTTTGTTTATAACAATACAGTATTGTCAGTGGTTCATAGATGTTGATTTGTAACAGTCGTAACAGTAAGCGACGCCAAAAAGGTTCAAAGAGACTTAGCCAGATCTGGCAGCAGCAATATGGAGCAACAAATGCAACAATTAATGGCCGCCATGCAATCTATGTCACTAGAAATGCAGACTATCAAACAGGATAATGCCCAATTAAGACAACAAGTGACCCGAGCATTTTCAGAGACACCCCCTATTGCATTGAGCATGGGCAAGTTTGACGGGGATCCACATAAACTCAAGGAGTTTTTGGATAGCTGCACCATACAATTCAAGTTTAAGTCCCGATTCTTCCCGACGGACAAGGATAAGGTGGGATTCCTTGTCTCACACCTGTCAGGTCACGCTTTAGCATGGGCACCCCCTTAGTTACGTCATGTAACGCTATATTAGATTCTTACCCAGCATTTGTCAACAGTCTGAGAACTATGTTTAGTCGCCAGGAAATTTCCGTTACTACCCAAGAGAAACTTCTAGATCTCCGCCAGGGAAGTAAGGATCTTATTTCTTACATCACCCAATTTAAACAATTGTCCTCTGAGATTGGATGGCCAGATGACGGATTGTTAACTTTGTTCCGTCGTGTACGTGTTTCCCTTCGCTGGTTCTCTGATTTCCAGTGATTGGGGGGGGGGGAACAGGAACTCCCAGGTGATCCTTTCATTCTGCAGTTGTTGCTCCATACGAGTTGGTGTCCAATCAGGTTAGTGTCTATTCATTGCCAGTTCTCCCTATGGACTTTGTTTATAACAATACACGTTGATTTGTAACAGTCGTAACACTATGGCACAGATCGACATCCGGCTATCCACAAGTCACCATCCCCAAACAGAGGGTCAAACTGAGAGGACAAATCAGACGCTCGAGCAGTATCTGCATTGCATGTTACACCAAGCTGAAGGAAGCTGGTTCGACCTATTATGGATAGCTGAATATGCTTATAATAATTCCCTACACACCAGCACTGGTCAGACACCCTTTTATACCATGTATGGCAGGCACCCACGTACTTCTGAGTTGGACGTTCCTACAACCCTGGAAATGCCAGCAGTCAAAACCTTGCACACGACCATTTCTCAAACCTTTAAAAGGGCAGCTGAACACCTACTTCAAGCTAAGAATCACCAAAAGAAGTTTGCTGATCAACACCGAGCAAAGGCCCCCAACTACCAAGTGGGAGACAAAGTCTGGCTGGCATCTAAACACGTATCCATTAAAGGAGCCCGAACTTTCCGTCCAAGATACCTGGGTCCATTCACTGTCACCTCTGTGATAAATCCTGTGGCGGTCAGACTAGCTTTGCTGTCAAACATGCAGATTCATCCTGTGTTCCACGTGTCTCTCCTTAACCTGTTCAACCTGGGACCCGGGTAGCAACGCCACCGCAGCCAGTAGTAGTCGCCGGGGAGCCAGAATTCGAAGTCAAGGACATCCTAGATTGAAAGTACGTCAGATCCAAATTATACTATTTAGCAGACTGGAAGGGGTATGGTCCACAAGACAG
Source organism: Ambystoma mexicanum (assembly GCF_040938575.1). Classification (NCBI taxonomy): domain Eukaryota; kingdom Metazoa; phylum Chordata; class Amphibia; order Caudata; family Ambystomatidae; genus Ambystoma; species Ambystoma mexicanum. Next base: position 402,216,144 of record NC_090940.1, read on the forward strand.
GGCATGGGAGCCTTGTGAGTACATCCATGCACCTCGCTTGCTTAGACAATTTCATCAAAACCATCCAAGCAAACCAGGACCAGACAGAAGAGCCACCTTGAGAGGGGCATTGGGGGGGAGACACCTGGGATACCCAGAGACTATTTAAGCCACACCCAGTTTGAGAAACATGCTTTGCGTTTTCTGCACCTGCAGCGTGACACTCACCATGTTCGGATCAGTCTCCAGCAGGCCTGCATCTTTCTTCTGCGCTCAGCTCCTGCAAGAACAAGAACACCGTTAGGAACAGCCTTACCTTGCGGCGCTTCTGCCCATGATTCATCGCTCCTTCTGTCCTGCGGGCATCTTCGGCAGTGTCATTCCCATCCCGGCACGCCGCTTCCTAACGAAAAGGGAAAAGAACAGAAAAAAGGCATTAGTAAGCATTCTGAAAATCTTCGCTTATTTTTAAATACTGTACGAGCTTCAAACGCTTACCTGAATCCCAGCCGCTGTGGGTGAACTCTGTCTCCAGAACTTCTCATCCATCTGCAAGAGGGAAAAGGCACTCCAGGTTAGCGTGGCAACATCTAGAGGCGCTGCATACCGCGCTTACCCGCCGCATTTGTTCTTCATAACCGGCATCCACGCTGAAAACGTCGCAGCACCTAAAAGACACAGAAAAAGAACTCAGTTCAATGCAAATATGAAAGGGGTGCATCGCACATCGCGCTCTCACTCACCTTCAGCGCTACTCATCTCAGCAGCACGCCGCCATCCCCGGACGCCGGCCATCATCCAAGGAAGGAAAGGAACGAAGTTAGAGAACTGTTCAAAATACACATTATACTTACCTGTCGGACTTTTGCCAGTGAAGTAACTATGCAGCAACGAGCCCGCATAAATCAACGCGCCCCTGCGCTGAAAGCAGGACGGAGAGCACACTATCCAAGAAAACAAGGTGAGCTGTGGATCAAAGGGAAGTGTTGGACCCCGGGGAAGAAGGCGTTCAAGCACACAGAGACAATAGGGAGTTAAACTCTACCAATCCTGTGTTTCATGCCTAGTCTCCAGTCGAATAGCCTCCAGGGAAGGGTTTGAGGTCGTAAGAGGTCAGAACAGGCTGAGTGATGTCCCCGTGGATACCAGGTGAGTGTTACAGCTTCCCAGGGCCAGGTTCCAGGCCTTTATTGTGGGCACAAGGCCCTTAGCACCTTATCCAACACTCTCTTGGAGTCAGTCCTAGTGCCAAAGCATAATCATTAGGAGACCAACATTAGGATGGGACTATTTACATGGGACTACTTTATTTGGAGACTTCAGCTAACACGGAGGCACTCACATAGCTTAGGAACAAATAACTGAGCTATGCAGTATAGTGTTTAGGGTGTGGCTGGCCCTGGGACTACTTAACCTGGACTACTTTATCTAAGACTATTTAAACCACACCCGAACAGCAGAACATGATTCGCGGTATTCTGCTGTTTGCAGTGTAATGCTCACTGTGTCCAGATTGGGTCTCCAGTGTTCCTTGATGCCGCTTCACCTGACTCCACGAACCTGAAGAAAAAAGAGAACATCGTTAATCAAGCTTACCTGTGATCAGCATCCTGTCTTCAACTCATCGCCGGCAGCAGATTTTGCTTACCTGAAGATACTCGAGTCAGTAAACTCCACCGCCCCAGCGCTGCATACCTTCTGGAATACAACAACCTGGAAAGAAGAGAGAGAAAGACAGCATTAGTGAGCCCTTACTCACATTTTCTCCCGAACGATGAAAGCCACAAGATTCTTACCTGGTTAGACGTCTTTTGGTCAGCATTGTTTCTGGACATCACGGCGCTCTGCGAAGTACACAGCGGCCTGTGAAGAAAGGGAAAAGACACAGGTTAGCAAAATAAAAGGACAAAACAGCACTGCACACTGTGCATTCACTTAGCGGCTCGTGCTCATCACCAATCTGCACGAAAATGCCGAAATATCTTTCCATATCTAAAGGTAAGAAGAAGGACATTATTATTTAAATAAAGAACTGAATACCAAGACTGTAAAGCAGCAAACCTACCTTGTCAAAACAGAGTCGCAGCAGGCCTGGACTCCAGCAGGGCTCGCACCAGTGAAGTAACTTGGTCGCTGCACGCCCTTCATCAACGCGCTCCTGTCACGTGGAGCAGGATGGAGAACGCATCTCATAAAGAATTAAGGTGAGGAGAAGGCCCAGGGGAAGGGTTTGAATCCAAGGGAGGTGGGAAGGCATCCTACAAGAGACAGCCAAGTCCTGAATTCAGTTCTCCTATATTTCAGGCCTCACTTCCATCTGAGAAATTACCCAGGAATCGGGGAGAGGGCTCGAGGTGCAAGCCATCCAACCAGGGCTAAGTGGCATCACTGTGGATACCAGGTGAGCGTAACACTATCCTGTGAGAATGACTGTTGATTCTGAGCAAACTGACTTCTACCAGGGCCCCCTATCCCAGGACGGCTTCTCTATCGTCTACCCATGGTACCATATGTGTTATTTGATCGCTGCTGAAGGATCGGGCATTGTACTCGCCAATGACCTTCTTGTCTGCAATAGGCACATTGGTTCTTGTGTACAAGACCCATTTGTGCATTACTCTGTGGGGCAAACTAATCTCTAAACTCTGTATTTCCACCTCTGGTTCCTCTTACTATTTGCTGCAACAATACTTTTGTCTTCAAGTCTCCCTTCTTTTCTATCCTCTCTTTTTCATTATTGACCCTATTTTTATAATACTGAGCCATGTGCACTACAGGCGCTTTCAGAAGTCATAATTTGTGATTGGATATCAGGCAAAAATCCACGCACACATTTATCTACAAACAGCCTTTTTCCTGACTCAGTACTCAAATCCTGACTGCTAAAATCTGAAAACACTTGTTCGAAACGATTAAAACATTTGGTAGCGCCCTCAGATTTCCCCTGGATGCAAGCTGTAAGCTTGTCCCAAACTATTCTTCTCTCTGGAACTTAAGTCTTCAATTTAGTTACTATTCTGTCTGGCAGTGTCAATATCACCTGTGGCGGTTTCTCACCAGCCTTCCTTTCTCAATTTCTACGTACCAAATTAACCCATGTGTCACCCAATCCTGCCAAATCATCTGTAGTTCTAATCTGTTTCCATAAATCAGCAGGTAGGATCACAGGGAACAATAAGTCCATATCACCCAGCGTGAAAACTGACGAATGCAAGACAGATTCAATTTCTTTATAAAATCCTGTTGGATTTTTCCTAGTATCCGGAATCGTCTGTCTAATGGTATTCACTTCCTGTCTAGAAAATGGGAAATGAAAAAACTGTGAAACATAATGAGCTTCAATAGTATTGGCTGCAGCGCCTGTTGCAACATTAGCTGGAATTTCTACTTTAGGAACAAATGTCGGAGGAACTTCCCTCATTGGCAATTGAGAAGTAGGCAATTATGAACATTTGTTAAGCAACAAAGCTAAATCAAGTGACAAAGTAGTCAAAGCAGTATCGGGCGAAAATGCTCTCCTATAAATGACCATCAAATCTGCGGGACAACAAACCTTTTTCTTCATACGCTCATCCTGTAGGTACTCTACCATTACCTGTAACACTTTCCTTTGCATAGCCGGAGCATACTGACTAAACGTGTCATGTACCTCAATGGAAGAAATTGAAACATCCGAAATCCATCTAAGCGCGTCTCTTGTGCAAATGCGCATCTCTTCACTCATTGGTTTAGAAGAAGGAAGAAATCGTTTCTGCACATATGAAGCGTCCAATCTATTAACATCTATTTCAACATTCTGTAACTGATCTAACTCCCTCTTAAACTCGAAAACCCTCTCAACATGCTCATGTACATTCTCCGCCGTGTCCCTTGAGTAAGCTAAGACATTCAAATACCTCTACCCTTGCAGGACATCCATGTCCGTCAAATCACTCCACATTTTCGCCAAATGCAAACCCATCCCCTCTATCAAAATATTCTGTTCGGGAATACTTTCTTGGTCAGAAATTGTAGTTAAGACAGCTGATTTTTCACCTTCTTCTATACATTTCTTAGCCCATGCATACAATTCTCTTTTTCTAGCTTTTGATACTTTACTACGAGTCACTACTTTTGGATCGGCAGTCACCCCTTCAATCGCTACAAGTAGAGCAGAACCACTTGGAAAAGAAAGTCCAGACAAATCTTGTACAAGGGGTAGTGGAGATACTACCGCTGGTGGTAAAGATGGAATTATGGGAACAGCAACTGTCGGTAAGGGCGGAGATGCAGAAGGGGGACGATAACATGAAGAGGAGCAACAACTAGAGGAGGAGAGACAATGGGAGGAACAGGAGCAACAACGGGAGGAGGTGCAACAGCGGGAAGAGATAAAACAACAGGAAGAGTCACATAAGGAGGTGGTGCGGTGGCAACAGTCCTACGCTAATTCAAATGTTTATCAATTAGCCCGTCTGAGGCACAAAAATCTTGAGACGGATATATTTTCTGTACCCCTAGTTGAAAAGCCCTATCCATACTTCTAATAGATTGTGACGGTTTCTGTTGATCATACAATAATGCTTTTTTAGAGTTAGATATATGTCGACGTCCGTGTTTCTCTTTACTCTTAAGTTGCTGCATAGCTTCCTTTCTCCAATTCTTAATTACATCAAATGCTGCAGGACTAGCCTTTTTCTTTAACAATATAGACTCTAAATACTCTATACAGGCAATTTCAAAAACTACTATGAACTGCCCACTGAAATTCGGAAGCATATCTAGTTTGTCTGTGACAAATATTGTTGAATACTATACTACCAAGGCCGTACTTACAGTACATAGTACACGTCAGCGAACCTTGAGGTGGCGTCGGTCAGCCGTATTCCAAAGATTGTTTTATCTCTGCGGAATGAACCCCTGAAACAGGCAGACAATTTCCCAGGCATGTCAGATCACTGGTGTTACCTGGTGTCGTTTGAACTTGCGAGTGCAAATCTACAACCAAATATCAGGATACTTTGGAATCGGGGTACGACTCACCTGAATACAAAATACAAAGGGGGTCCGATTGGATTTCAAAGGATCCTCATGGTTGGCGATTTCAGCAAAGAGCCTACCTCCATATGGGGACCCTCGTCAAGATGTCCTCTCGAACCACGTGCTCACCGTTCAGGGATCGGATTGTGCAATACTGTCAAGGTGTCGCGTCTTATACAAAGGGTCCCCCTTTTCTCACTCCCTGATCCCGGTCCGATAGCCGCGCCTTCTTTTCAGCGAGGAGACATCAATCTTGAGGGTCCCTATTCGGGCGCCATCTGAAAGACCAAAGAAATATCGAGGCTTAGTACCACAAAATGGAATACGCCAATCACGGGTTGAAAAGATACAAGTATCTTTTATTCTGTACAGATTCAAAGCAAACAGATAGCTATCTGGCTCCCAACAATTCGCACTGTGCACCAGCAGACATAGTGAGGGGTGAGAGTGCTGGACATCTTAACACAGGCACATTTATACAACTTCCAATCATTGTCCAGCTCATTTCCAAACTAATAAGTTACATGCTAGGGTTTGTGCCCAGTTCATATGTCAAATATTACAATATTGTACAACGGATTCAACAAGTTTGCATGTCCATGAATTACAATAGTGACATTGGTTCTCTGATCCACAGTAAGTGGATCGCTACAATGCAGTTCAGCAAAAACACACGATCTGAGTTTGTACTACATTGTCTCGTTGTTTATATGAGGATGAGACTTGCGAGCGCAGACAACACTTGGATTGCAGTTCATACGAGTCACAAGGTTTCTTTGCATAGAACAGTCTGTTCTCGGTTAGCCTCAATGTTGAGACAACTCAAAGGTCGTTCGGCTCGGATGCAAGTTGAAAACACAGTCCACCATTTTAGAACACAAAGCAGGAGTCAAAATCAAAATGGCGGATGATTCTTAAAATGGTGGCGAACTTGATCGAAAATCGAAACATTTCAGACGCGGTTTTCTGTCCAGCGGCGATGGGCTTAGGCCAATATTCATAACAAGGTAGTATTATATGAATACAGTTTAACAACTAGGGCCATCTTCCCAACTTCTGGTGAGGTATTCATCTCTTATTATTATTATTCCATACTGAGGTGTACCAAGCAGTCTTTCCTGACCCTATCAGAAGCTATCTCATCATTATTACCTCGTAACGAGGTGTACTGCAAAGTATTTTCCGACCTTGTCAGAAGCTGCAATCTTTTCACTTCATCACAATTCCCCCTATGTACAAAACAAGTATCCCTTCCCCTTGTTTTTACAGGTCGAGGCTATACTTACATCCAGGGATCAGCTGAGGGTCTTCGGTATCAAGTCTCCCCCAATCACCAGCTGCCCTTCACCCTACAGGGCGTCCTGTGGGTACCAGGCAGGAATTTTCTCCAGGGGGGGCTCCTGTCTATCTCTCTCTGTTCACACATGATTTTGCTCTCTACAGGTCACCTCGCAGTCTTCAGCCATAGCATGGCACCCTTGACAATCCGACTGCCCTAGCTAACCGTCACCTCTGCTACCATCTGTAATGATGGCCTGGAAAATCCCAAATGTATGCACAGGATCAAGAGCCAGAAAGGGAGAACTCAATAACAGAAAGTGACAAAGTGAAAGGCAAACCCCACATTTATTAACATACAAAATAAAGCAGGGGCAGTACACAAGCAAAAAAGGTTGTCGCTCTCAGAGTTTCCATACAAAACAACATCTTTTAAGGTGAACAATTGTCATGAATTACATTATAATACAATCTTAGTTACCGAAACCTGTGGGATAAAGGTATTGTGTAAGGGTGATTGACTACATACACATTGTATATGGGTTAAACTTCTATTTGGATTATTACAATGTGATGGCTCCTCCTGAGACCACCTTAAATTGATAATAGTGAATGCACATCATCTCTGGTTGGCATAGTACATTTTGGCATAGTACATTTTGGGCAGCCTAGCATCAAAGGTTTTGATCGGTTGGCATTCTACTGACCAACCTTGAGCTACTTACAGGTCGTCGAGACATGAACCAAACAAGAGTAGAGAGAGAGGTCCATGGACTGCTTTCCCTTCAAAAAAAAAAAAAGAAAAAAGATACCATCCCTTATTCCTAGGTCATGCACCAGGGAAATTCCTCTGTAGTTGGCCTTGTACAATGCCCGATGTCTGGGAATATGTGTGAGGAGTGAGGCAGGTGGTCTATCTGTGTCAGTTAATAATCAATAGACAGTGTTGTTCAATTATGGATCACGTATGATCAGACCACGTTTGCAATTCTTTCACCCTGCATTTATTGGGATTTTAGCTAATAATAGTGCAAATGTTATTGTTTTCTCTACCACTGGGGACTCTCTTGATCCATTCCCTATGGAGTCTTGGCACTCATAATTATTCTGCACTGGGCTTACAATGGCTGATTATTCTTCTCTTAACTTTTTTAATTAAACAGGGAGTATTCTTCTTGTGTTCTGGGAATTATTATCTCATGCCTTTTCTGCAGCATTCTGATCCTCCCTAATTTCTCAGTGACCTTGGCTTGGTCTGCTAACTACTGGCTGAGCTCTTCACAAATCTGTATTTATGTGGTTTCAGATTTTTACATTCTCTCAAAGTCTTAAGGCCTTTCATTTTCTTTAGAAGCATGTTGGACTTCCATTTTGGAAAAGATAGCTGCCCATTACAATGGCGTTTTTATGTTAGTGATCTATATGCGTGTGTCCTACATGCTGCATTCAGCTTATATATTGCTTTTGTTAATATTGAATATGTCTTATGGATGCAATGTTAATAGTCTTTGTGTATAGATATATATTTGACCTAGTGTTCACTTTCTTCATCTTGAGTGCATATTTGCTTCATGTCCCATGCATGCATATGTGTTGTTTCATTGTAAGTTTGATTATTCTTGCATCTTTAGGTTAGATCAAATTCATATCCTGCTGTACCCATTCAGGATATGTACGGTATGGACGCCTTAGTGAGTAACGCCTCTCACCTGTGCGATATTGGAATGGGCGGGCTGTAGGTGTGCCTGACGTATTCACCTGTCCCTCAATAATCATGTGTCCACACTTGAATTGGCCTGTGGCCTCAGACTAAAACATCACTTCTAGATAGAGTATTGCTTAAAAGAGCTGCAAGTTGGGTGCTTTCAAAGACCTTAATTCATTTGACCGTATTTAACAATGCACGGTGTGTTTGTTCTAAACAGGCAGATAAAAGAGTGTTCTATTTGAAAACACAGGCCATGATTTTCTAGATATCTTTGAATCTTTAAATGTTGAATGTAACTAAATCTTGAAGCTTCTGAATCACACTTGCTATCTGTGCAAGCTTACTCAATTAATGTTATTTTGCTTGCAGTCAACTCTTAAAGTCAGAATCTCAGAATGTCTGCTGCCGTTTTCTCAAGCCATTTATTTAAATACAGTATTTCATTCTATAATTGTGGTGCCATACAAATAAACTATCATATCATATAAGCATTTTACTTAAAACCTAAAAACAAATGACTGATTTTGCATACCAATTTCCTTTTCTCTATATCGTCACATTTCCCGATGGCCGACAGGCCTCACACTGTCTCGCCTTCCTTCAGGTGCTGTGCGATCACTTTCCGGCGCTCTCCCTGCGTGACTGCCTGGCTTCGTGTCAGTCTGCTCGTACCCAAGACATCCATTTAGAGGGTGTCCTACCATTCCTTGCAGCCATAATCATAACGAATTGTTGGCTTTGTCGTAAAGATTTAGACTAAAACGATAACTCTGTTTGATTTATAAAATTAAGTAATTTGATCCTGTGGCAGAAGTAAGTAACGTTTCTAGCCTTGCAGATCCAACCTTGAAGTCGGTATTACTTGACTAGAAGGCAATAGGCGACTTCACAAAAGTGGCAAATAGGTTTTACATATCTTGTAGATTAGCTTTAAAATCCTATTAGCAATACCGTCGTCCTTCCTCCTGCTCTGGCCAATGGTTGCCTAGGTCCATCTCCCATTCGGTCTACATGTAATGTGACCATTTCCATCTCCTCTCTATTAAATGAGCATATTTAACAAATGTGTTTTTCATAATTTTCCAACTGCCCTGCAAGTTGCATCGCGTTAGCTCGAAAGTTGGGAATTCAGCTACTTCTAACATATATAATGTGTATTCACAACATAGCATTCACGCCACTATTGTAGCTACGGATGCATGGTTCTGCTGTTCGTATTTGGTGGTGATAAATGCTCGCATTTTGCTTGGTGCCCTGGAATATATAACACTATACTCGTCCCTGCAAGGACACCCTCTATGTAGGTCCCATATTACTTGGAGACTTGTACTCCACATATCAGGGTCTTGATCCCGATCTCAAACTGCCTATAACACCCTGAAGAAAGCACCCTTAATAATGGGTCAGAAAGATGATAAGAAATGATGAAGGAAACTAAGGGCGGTACAACTGAAACCCAAGGGAACACCTGATCGAGACTAATGGCAGGTTGAGTGGAAGACCTCGTGAGGAAATGGGTTAGCAGTCAGGATTGGTTAAAACCATCAAGTTCTTAACACTTGAACAGTTTGTTCCATCCTTATCCCCCTTTTTATGACAGATTCACGCTCCCTGTTTAGAATAAGAAATCAAAACTGCTGTAAGCCAATAGTCGTCACACTCTTCAAGACCAGTCCCGGTAGAATGTGTTGATTTTTTTCAATGCTGAAGTTTGAGATGTGAGAGCAAGAATCTGTCTGTGCATTATCATTTACTTTAAACCACCAAACAGCATTTCAATGCATTACCCCAAGGTTTGAGAACCTCCCTGGACGTCTTTTTAAGGAAACGTAAAGGACTACCACCATTTGTAAACACGGAAAAGACAAAGGTGATGGTCTTTCACCCTTAATACAGTAGACGCCGCCTGCTAACATTAGAGATAGATGCAGCAGAATTCAAGGCAGGTGGAGATTTTTGATTATCTCGGGGTACTTTTTTTAGGAAAAAGTTGAATGGACATTTCCGATTGAAAATTCAAATTAAATTTGTTGTAAATATAGTGGGCCACTAAATCTTTTTGTAATGAACTTGGGATTGGCTCCCTATCCCCTGCTCTGACTTTGTAAAACAGGTACACTCTGCCAGCCTCCACTTATAGGGCAGAAATCTGGGGGATTGGGGACACTAGGTTCATAGAATGTACAGAACGAACATTCTTAAAACATATTTTACTATTCCGCCTAAGCCCCCCCTCAGAAACCACTATATCTAGAATTAGATGTTCTCCCAGTGGGGGAATACATCTCACTGAACCCCCTACTCAACTGGGTAAGATTGTGAGGCACAGAGGGATTGGCAAAACATAGGGAGGCCCTGGACCATTTGATGTCATTGGAGGGTGGCAAGAGAATAGCTTGGACAAGGCATATCAAAAATAATGTATTGGTGCTGGGTGGTAGAGCTTCCTGGGAGAATCCCCAGCTGATGAACGGTCAAACCCGCAGGAGAATAATCCAAACTGCGAATATGTTATCAAAAACACGTGCGGTTGAAGCAGCAAGTAGATTGAAATTGGGTCGGGAGTATTTAAAACACAGAACAGTTATGGGCTTTGAAAGTTATCTGGACACACTTAAACCCCTGTTCGAAAGAGCATTATATCTATGATTTAGGTTGGGAATATTACCTTTGGACCCAGTGTTCAAAGCCTGGCCGACCAACGATGGAGAGGATTTCCCCCTATGTGGTGCACAAACTGAGTCAGAAACTCAATTCCTTTTGATCTGTGAGAAACTCCTCACTTTGAGGCGTTATTACATCCGACCAATGTTTATATCAGAAGGAATTCAAACAACAGGAGAAGCACTAGGCTACTGCAAACTCTGTCCTGCCCCCTGGAGTGTTTGCTACTCCTCGATAAATCCATAAATCCCGGTAAATTGAGAGTAAAATGAATCAAGCATGAGGACAGTTGAGCACCCTGCCTTTAGCACTTTCGATTATTGACTGCTCGGTCTTACAACAGCAGATGGTGTGAGGCAGCGAGCTTGCTCTCCTCACTCAACCTGAAACTTGTTCTATTTACCATTGTCTGATCATTTTAATTCTAATTATATACAGACCATTGTTCAGGTTTTAGTGGTATGTCATTTTATCTTGTTTTAACTGACAGCTCATTTTGCACGTCCTCTGTTTATTCTGCACAGTAGGAGTTGAGGCATTTATTGCACATTTGCACATTTAATGAAATGTGTACACCCACTGAACTGTTGAATATATTTTGCACACTGGACTTCTCAGTCGAAATAAAGTATTGATTGATTGATTTCAATGCATTACATGAAGGTGCTAAAATACTTTTGCAACACGTTAGAATATGCAATTAGTATTTTTTTCTGACCCCAACAGAATCTATATTCAGTACATGCAACAACAACTGGGAAATATATGCAATGTCTGACTGGTAAATAGATACATGGGCTTGCCCTCCTGTCCCCATGTCTGCTCCATAACCTGTGTATGTGACTAAGCTTCACAGCTCGGGTAAAAAACACAGTTCTTCCATGACACTGATATTGGTGCAAGCAATATCCTTTGATGGTAAAATACAAATCTCCAGGAACTGGGAAGATCTCGCCACACTCTTACCTGCAGGCCCTCCCAAGCCTTGGCCTTACAGAGCAGGTGCTCTGCTCACTGTTGCTGCTGCACAAACAAGTGCACAAATTCAGTTCTGCTCGGCTCTCAGATACTCCATGTTTAATCAACATCTGCACAATGACTAATGCAGTCTCTTGCTGCAGCCAGTGGCAGGCTCTGCTGTAGGGCACAGGCTCGCCGGGCACATTCGCAGAAATGTTGCTACAATGCTGCCTGCCTCCTGCTGACCTGCACAGCACACTCTGTTCAATCTAGCCTGCTTCAGACTGAGTGGATCACCAGCTTCGTTGGTGACTAATTGGGTGCAACCTTGAATTGCAATTCACTATTTTGCAAAACCTCCTGTTACTTGATGCACACACTGGATTGTTTTGCAAAGGAGTGCAATGCAAGCATTTGATTCATGTGGCCTCATTACGAGTTGGGCGGTATTCCGTGGTAAATCCCATGGAATACCTCCCAACAGAATTATTGGCGAGCATCCCTTGGACTGTGGAGCATTTTTGGTGGAAACGCTGCTGCAGTAATTCTGCTGATTTATGGTGAAAAGTGGGAGGATTTACCTCCAGCAGGATGCTGGAGGTAACCCCCCACTCCAGGGTGATACTCGTAGGATGGCGGAGCGTGAAAAGTGACAGTAATTCCGTTACTGCCATCTTTTCCTGCACCGCCATACTCGTAATGAGCCCTATGGTTTTAACTGTGGCAAGCCAGACAATCCAGTTGATCCCTGGGGAAAAGAGGGTGAACCTTGGTCCTCAGGCTGCAACATGTCTACACCACTGACTTATTCCATAGCTCTAATTGGCTTTGTGCTGATTTGAGCCTCCAATAAAAGAAAGAAAATATGGATGATCCCTTTTGTCTAGATGCTCACTTATCTGTCTATAATGCTCTCTGTTCTGCATGGAAACAAGAGATTCTCTGAAAGCCAAGAAACATGAAGTGTTTGTTGTCTAATTCAGATAAGAGCTTGTATCTCATGACCAGCGTTCTTTGGGTATGTGCATGCATAGCTGTACAGAGCAAAGACCTTAGTACCCTGATTTACAATGATCAGCCGTCCTGTTTGCATAACAGTACTCAAGATCAGCTTTTTATAGCAGTTTATAAAAAAGATTAATAATATGAGCCATGTGAATAACGTATGTCATTATAATTAGGCAAGTCAAAAGATCGGCAGGTTTGAAAGTTTTGGGGCTCTGAATAATTTTTAAAAACTCAAATAAGTAAGTGTACAATATTTGCTCTTCTATCCAATTGTTTCAAACTACAGGCATGTGATGGAGCATCTTACAGTGAAGATCCTAATGAGGACCCACAGCTTCTGATGAAGCTAAGGATGTATAATATGCTTAAGGGATTCATGCAGGGAGAGAAATCTCCATATTTAGATAACACCTCCCGTCCAGGTGGATCTGAATACCCTGTGACGCGGCCACCAACAGTAAGTATTTTTTACGTTCTTGCTTTGACAATTATGTATATCTCGATTGTTGTACATACTTATAAACCATATCCAGTCAAATGCCTCATTGTCCCAGCCATGTCTGTGTTCAAGAAACAATGTGTATTTGTGTACAATAGATGTTTTATGGTAGAGCCATCAGAGTATCTGCTTTATTTCCCATGTGGATTTGTGTCAAGTAACACTGTCATTAATATATGTCTTTTTTGCATAGGGTACATGTTTCCACTGAATGGCTTGTTGGCACTTCTAATTTTGGTAAATAAAAAACTGAGGAATAAAATGATTCGAATACAGTGATCAAGATATTGATTTAACCAACTATATTCCCTCCTGAAATTGGTAGAAATAGGTGTTATTTGGTTTTCAAGAATGCTCTGTATTTTAGCGATTACTTGAAACATAATATACAAAATATCATAGTAAGCCAACCTGAAAATGGTACATAAATCCGTATAGAAATACATTAGACACAAAGAGTATGGTCATAGCTTTCTTTCACAATTCTTAAAAAGAAAACTCCAAGAACTAGAATGAAAATTCATGTGAAGCAAAAAAACATCCTTGGAGTTTTCGAAATGTACTTTCAGAATGTAGACACACAACAAAAGGGAGTGTATGGTAAGGCCACTTTCTTCTGGTCCTCAATTTACATAATACCCACTGCCATTTAAATGCTATGACAACAGCATAGAGGAGCTCATTTGCTATTGGGCATAACCATCCCTCTGGATAAGTGGCTCATCTGGCCTTTTCCGCAATAAAATGATGTAAATACATAACATTTAAAATCTTTATGCGTCTCATTTACACTGAGGACACAGCAGTTTCTTGTGAGGTTGATCTCTCTGTTGTCCGGTAGGTGGAACTGTAGCTTATCAAAAAGCACATTTAAGCTTTATGCGCATGCAGACTCTGCACCACCACCACAGTTTATTCATCTGAGCGGGCTGGAGAAAGGAGCAGGGCGTTCATCGGGCATAACCAAAACACTTGAGCATGAAATTAGCCCTTATCTAATATTCCACCTCATGTACTTTACCATTTCCTTTTCGTGTATTTTGCTATGCAGCATCACACCAGCACAAGCATATAACTCCAAATGCTACACCCCACCCTTGCACTTCCCATGTCAGTTCGAACGTGGTGTGTCCTCTTCCCACAGTCTGAAGCACTCTTCTGTTTTCTACTTGCCACAGCTACCCCAGATTGTGTGGCTTCACTGCATTTTCTATGCCACACATCTCCCCGAGAACCAACATCTCAGGAACAAAATGTGCCCAAAAAACATTAGTTTTGGTTCAACGTTCCACACAACACGTATTTATTTTGAGGTAAACTGCCGATGGGCCCTGGATTCTGCAAAGATACAGGCAGCAGGTTCTGTGCTTTCCCGGGTCAGTGCATGCACATGCATCCGGTCTAAGTTCAGAGGTCGTTTTCCTGGCAATCAACGCAATGCTGGATTGGGATAAACTCACTTCTAAACCAGCAAAAGGAGGAGGGGTTGAAGTCGCATTTAAGTGTGTGACAAAAGGGTTTAATTTGGGATCCAATCATTATTCTGTCACTATTAATTTTGGGGCACGTTTATCCGGAACTGAAAGACCCAAATCCTGCATAGCCCACAGTAGGGAGTTCACCATTTCAGAAAACAAAAAATGGAATACAAATAAGCTTTCAAGGCTGCGTGGCTTGTTCAAAAGATTAAAATAAGCTTGCATTGAGCTGCAGGTTTACTTTTGTCATACATAAACACAAACTGCATGACTGTCGAGGGATTATTTTAAAGAGATGATTATTCTACAAGTTCTTTGGAAATGTGTTGGAAGTAAGAGAGTTCACAAAGATGTTATGTTGTCCCTTGGTGGCTGTTGAGCCAGTCCTGGCTTCTAAGCTTGCATCTAGCCATATGGGGTGTATCAACCACTTTTATTCCCTAAAAATCAGCAAACACTCCCACAAAATAGAGTAAAAATATTGCCAACAAAAATAGGAAAGAGAAGCCTGTCCTCGTGCTACCCTCCACCCACTCCATGAATATGTTTGGACTAGTAGTACAGTAGTGCCACAGAAAGAAATACTCTTATTAATGCTTGATCTGAAGAGGTAAAATGTATATTTTAATGTGCATGAATATATTGGTGCAAAGAAAGATTTATATTAAAATGTTTCTGTTTTACAGTTAAAACATGTTTTTACTCGCTCATTAAATACTACGTTTGGTAATGGGAATTACGTTTTTACTCCCTAAAAAATAATTATACTCCCAAGTTTAAAAAATAGGGAATTAAATACTCCCATTTCAAGATCTTATCTGAAGCACTGGTAGTAACGTTAATGGAAGGCGCAAAAGCCTTTTACTCATTCCATTAACGTTAGCCACATTTGTATTAATTTGTATGGCAGAGAGGAGGGGTGGAACCCAACTTGCGTTTCCTCCTCCTTCCTTCCTCTCCACCATTGAAATGCTCCAGCATTTGCTCCGGCATGGATTTTCATGCTGGCGCGAATGCTGGAGATCCCTATGGGGTCTGTCTGCTTTATGCAATAGCATCAAGCAGGCAAACCCTATAGGGATCCATTGTACATGCTGCCTGTCATGCAAGTATGACAGGCAGCGTGTTCAAATAAAACTAAACACTGTCCAACATGCTTGCTTGCCAAGCAGCGTTTCAGTGTAATTGGGAGAGCCACTTGCTATGTGAGCATTGCAAGCGGTACTCACAATTATTAGTAAACGCTACCATGCAAATGAAGAAAATGTCCCTACGGGGAGCCACCTATGTGTATGTCAACATGTGCAGGCTCCCCGTCGCAAAATTACACTTTGGCCAACATGGGCACTAGAGTGCATTAAGCATTTGTGAAGCCCTATTGGGAAGCCTTGTTCAATTTGCAGGATAGCGGTGTCCTTTCACATGTCTAACACACTTTGGCATCCTCTCATCATAGCTCTAATGGCAAGTCCAGGCTTTGAAGGCCCTAGACCTGATCCTGATGCACAAGTGGCACATGCCTTGCACTGTCTCGGATTGAAAGTCAGACTATACTAACTGCTGATTATATACACTGGAGTTTTTATAAAAATATTTGTATTTACCAATTTCGCCTAATCGTTTTTGCATAATGAAATTCTGCCTTGGTATATATGAAATATGTGAAGTGTAAATATAGCTGGCAAGCAGCAGAGCACTGTGCATAGCGGAGGAACTGAGAGGTTGCAGGCAGGATACAGTGGTAGCTGGAGTAGCTGCTTGGATTGAGGGAGAAGTGGAGTGGAGGACCTCCGGAAGAGGAGAAGTAGGTTTTATTGGAGCAATACAAGTTGCAGAGACATTATTCTAAGAGAAGGTTCTTTGGGTTCTTCTTGACATTTAGAATAGATGGGGCCAGTATGATCTTTGCTGGTAAATTGTTCCAGAGACAGGCTGCACCTTTCCTCCTTTGCCAATTTCTTAGTGTTGAATCAACACTATTCGATTACATTTCCAAATGTTACCTGATTACGCATTTCTCTGTGGAGAAGACTGAATGTAATCCTAGTGTTAGCATGGGGATTGGCGCTACCTGTTTCTGTGCACTTGATAAGGGTACAGGATTTATCCTCTAAAGTTCAACCCAGTAGCCCTTTGGCTTCCCATGCGATGCAGGGTTCTCATTTCAGAGCCCCCACAATGGCATATATTACAATTTTGTCCCCACCTGTCTGGCTGGACAGATATGGATTCTCAATGTAGTATTATAAGTATGGTTAATGACGCACATCTGCATACAGTTGTCATGGGAGGACTACCCTTCACAATGCAATCACCACACTCACTGGGCCAGGAAAGGACACATGGACTGCCGTGGTAAAACACTGGTGAAACAGGGGTTGACCAGCCACCCAAAACATGAGTCAGCACTGGGAAGGCCAGAGAAGATGCTCACATTGAAGCTCATGATTTATAGTGAATCTCACAAGATTTCCTTTGAGAACTATAAGGCCATGCCTCCTAGCAGCATGTGCCAGACATTCCAGGATTCCTACCTTGATATACCTTTGCTTGCGCTTCGTTCCAACTGGAAGAAAAGAAGAAAGAAGAAGCAACAGAAGACACAAAAAGAGAGAAGAAACAAGACAGAATTCCAAGGAAGAACTTAACTGCTGCATCATTTCTGCATGCCCTCCTTCATATCCACACTCATTCAGGACTGAGAGCAGCAACAAAAGATAAGCAAACCATCAGTTAACATTACAAGAGAACCCACAAATTCCACCCTGGAAAATGACGTAACTGTAGCACTGGGGTAGCACTCAGAGGGGCAAGTGGATTGTCGCTGATCTGGACAAAGAAAGAAGAAAGAAACAATATAAGATTATGTAATTGGGACACCTAGTATCAGAAAGAGCAAGAGAGAGCAAAAGCATGGAAACACAGAAATCCTACAACAATCATAATAGATGAAACCTAACTAACGGTGTTTGTTTTGCCAGACTTATTGACTGTAGTGTGAAGAGTAACTCCACAGTTCACCGAATTGGGATCCCTCCAGTTGTTGCTAGGCAAGACTGGGAGACAGTTGAGACAACTCTCCTCTGGCTAACCTTCAGACCAATTCTGGTATTTAACATTACAGGGTAGGGAGACTGGTTGAGAGAAGGCAACAAGGAACACATAGAGTACCAGTGTTTCAACATTTGTCATTCCATTTATAGATATGCACAGGGAAGGGGAGAGGGTGGGTACATTCCATGAAGGGGGCACCCCACACTGCAAATGCAATCAGGAAAACAAACCCTCACCCCCCATTGCACACCCTCTTGGCTGTAGGTAACATCAGCCATTTGGGGCATCTAGTGAGAGTGCACAAGTGCAGGCTGTTTCATCTCTGAATCTTTGCCTCTGGGTGATGCTGTCTGGACACCCATGGGGCATTGTCAACCATCGCCAGAGAAGCCCCTGAATCGTTTTTAATATTTACTTTCACAAATCTGTATTTCCGAAAACACAGACTTTCATTCCCATAATGCACGTGCAGATATCTGGAAAACCAGGCATCCCAGTCCGGAAACTCTTTTGGAATCTGCTTTCACCGTGTCTGGAAGCAGACAGACTCATTGCAATGCACTGCAACATTCAAAACGCCTCTATAATTATTGTGCTTTTGTTTCAATACTAAAACCCCTGGAGTTTGTCAGTAATGTATCCTCTCCCAAAGTGAATTCCAGGGATTTCCGTTAAGAACACCTGGGACTGCTTGTGTGTAGCCCAATCATAGAGCCCCGCCCAGGCTTTCATTCCTGCTAGCACTGCTTATAGGTTTCAATGCCCTCATGCTCCCTGTTCTTGCATTGCATTTTGAACCTCATACAGCTGCGAGCCATTTGGAATCTCTCTTTGCCTTCATGACTATTCTGCCTTGTGCTTTACCTGTGACTCGTCTCTGCTCCACTGCTGCTTTGATCCAATTCTTAAAGCCTTGCCTTGCAGGCTTGATACTGCACTCTGTGCCTGTTGCCAGTGAATTTTCTTCTTCACTTCATGCTGTGGGCCTTGAGCAATTAACCCGGTTTCTTGTCCTGATTTCCTGCAGCACCCAGCCCAAACCCCTGTACTGTGTACCTGCTGCCTTAAGCCTCTGTTTCGTACGCTGTTTCAATTCAGTCCTCTTCCCTGCTTGCTGCTCTGCCCTTCCCTAGCTTTCCAATCTATTTATTCACAATCATTACCCCATTAGTCAGTCTCTGTTTATCTTGCTTCTGTTTTAATCCTTTTCCCTTTGTTCTAGGCCTGTTTCCCACAGTTTTGCATTTGTATAGTTTGCGTGTTTCCGGTGCAGTTTTCCACCTTGCTTTTGTTACCTAGATTTAGTTACCCTTTGCCAGTACCCTGCCAGTTATTTGTAAAATGACTCTGCTCAGTTAGATTGCATTAATATTGTGTCTCTGTTACCATGTACCAGTACCTTGTCTCTGCAACCCTGTACTAGCCAATTTCCTCTGTTACCTTGTAGCAGTTCCCTGACCCTGTTAACTTGTACTAGTTCCCTGCCTTTGTTATCTTTTACCAGCTTCTTGCCTCTGTTACTGTCTGCCCGTCCTTGCCTATGCTACTGTGTACCAGTTCTCTGCTACAGTTTCTGTGTTCCTAGTTCCTGCTTTGCTGTTATGCACTTGTGTCCCTTTTGGGCATCTTAGTGTCTGGTCAGTGTTTTAAGGTGTCCACACCCATGAATATGTATTTATTTATTTTATGTATTGGGTATTTGTAAGGTGCCTATACAACAAGTGGTTCCTTTATACAGCGATTGGCTTCTATACCCTAGGAGGTCATCTCTGCCCCTTCCTTTGTCTCATTTTACCTGTAGGCTGTAGTGAATTTCATGTTACAGTGTGTTGAGTTATGTTTCCACAGAAGGCATTCAGTGTATGTTCCGGCTTGACCCACAACAGTTTGTCTCTTGTAAGTAAACTCTTTGTTTGTACCTTAGGGTCCAGCTACCACCGCCACTCCTGCTGCCCCCTTCCATGGTCTTGCATGGTGTGGTGCCTGTAAGAGTAACTTGCATAGAGGTATTGAACTACCGTTATTTCTGTGGGTGGTCTCAAGTCCAACCTGTGTACAACTCTAGTGGAATTGACCATTGTTTGTCGAGTACATCCCTTTCCTTCTTGTTAACCATCGAGGTTATCACCTTTCTTTCTTTCTGCTCTGTTGTTGTGATTTACCTTGTCTGTTCATCCTTCTTGTTTACCCTATTGCTGTATGTGCTTGCCTGTCCCCTTATACCAGCATAGCCACCACCAATCTACCTGAGTGCCCTGTGTATTTCTGACACAGGGCATCTAGAAGAAGGCATCAGCCGTCAGATCTGCGTCATGCCCGCAATTCAGAATACAGTTAGAACAATATAACAGCCAAGATGGGGGCCAAGTGTGCCAATGATCAAAGGCCAGATACACTTCAAGATTCTTGGTGCACTATTGCTTTAACTCCCAATCCCAAAGGGTAAAACTACACCCTAGTTGTTCTTGCACATGACACCATCTGAAACTGTGTGCTATTTGCAGGGTGCAGAAGCAGGAGACTGACACAGGAAGGTCATGTTTGTTGGCAAAAAGGTTTATTTAATTAAAGTAAAGTGAAAAAAACGATCCCTCCCTAAAACTAAGAAGGGTTTCCCTGCCTCAAACAAAACTATGGAAACTTTCAGAATGTCCAAGAAATAAAGCATCCTTCATCCTGCGCCAAATCCTATTTCTAACCCTTACTCTTGTAACTAAACTAACTAATATGTTCTTGGTTCAGGGGAACGGCTCCCATCTCCTGGACCACAACTGACAGCTCCTGTGCTTCGAGGGATTCTTTCCTGAGGTTTCGGTTCCTTTCCCTAGGATAGGAGTATTTTCATCAAAAAGTGCAAATCAAAGTTCTCAAATGGTGCAAAGCAAAGTTCCACAGTAAAAAAAACACAAAGTTCCAAACAAGTGTAAAACAAAGTTGCAACTCCTGTCATTCACCATAGTTCAAGTGAATGTCCCCCTTCTCTTGATGTTAGAAACGACTCACGAGCACCAGGTGTAATGACCCTCTTCCCCAGGATTCTTAAGCCTTCCACTGGTGTTAAGAGGCTGCCCCTCCTCTTTTAGTCTTTCACAAGGTTTCCAATGCAACACCAAGAGTTATGCTTCTCTTCCCTGGTCTTGTCAAGCTTTACAATATTAAGCGAAACTCTCCTCTCTTGGCTTCTCTCCCAGTGTTCTGGCAAAACCCTGGTCCACTCTCCTGCCAGGTCTTGCTCTTCTCAGGCTTCACAATGCCAAGTGGACTTCCCTACTCTTGGAATTACTCACAATGTTCTTGCAAAACCAAGGTTCACTCTCCTGCCAGGCCCTGCTCTTTGTGTCACAACCTCAGATAAACAGGTATGGGTCCCAGACCCTGATTTCCACTCTATGAAAATCTGGAAGCCTTAAGGCACCAGCCTCCCAGGTATTTCCACGAGGTAGATACAACTCGGTTTCTCATGTGGGTCCCAGACCCTTATTTCTTTTCTCTGGAAATCTAGCATATATGGTGCGCTAACCTTCTAGGTACTGCCACAAGTAAGAACACTCTGGATGCACCTCAGTTTCACAGGTGGGTCCCATATCCTGATTTCCCCTCTGAAAATCTGGACTAGCCTCCCAGGTACTGCCACGTGGTAGATACCTCTGGATACAACTCGGTTTCTCATGTGGGTCCCAAACCCTTATTTTCTTTCTCTGGGAATCTAGCAGATATGGTGCACTAACCTTCTAGGTACTTCCACAAGGAAGATCACTCTGGATGCATCTCAATTTCACATGTGGGTCCCAGACGCTTACTTTCTTGACTCTCTGCCTCTTGGGGTCACCAACAGCATTTCCAAGCCTCCAACCCTCCTCTGGGTGCTCACCGGTCTCTCGCATTTGTCCTTGGGCCCTACTCCCACCTTCAGCATCTCTTGCAGATTGCAGGGTCTGCGGTGGCTCTGCAGCGGTTCCCTGTCTTTCTGATAGGCAAACTGGTCTGCAACCCCTTCACGCACAGCACAGCTTCCCTGTTCCTTCTTCCTTTAGGGAGGGTTTGACCTTGGTTCTACTAGTAAGGAAGTCTCCAGCTTCTTCCAGCTCTCTGTACTTCACCGGCTCGCAATGATTCCCCCTCTCTCTGGAAGGCAAACCTGTCCGCAGCCCCTTCTCTCCAGAACACAGTTTTCCTGCTGCGTGCTCCTCCAGTTAGGGCTTGACAATACTTCCTGGTCTCCCTCTTCAATTTCAACTCCACCTTGCCCAATAGGAAGTTGGCAACAACTAGGCAGTTCAATTTGGTTCACAGAGGAAAACATTATGCTACTGCATATTATTCTCATCTCAGTACTGATCGTAAGGACTCCTAGTGGGTCAGTAGGACTCTTCCTTGTCCCAGTACTTTTAAGGGGGACTGACTTCTCAACCCTACTGGCATACATAGGGGAGCCTAGTACAGAGGCAAAGTGGTCACAGGAGGAGTGTGCGTGCGATGGTGATGTGCTATTAGAACACAGCATTCCCCCGGGATTGTTGTTCCCATGCAAATGGGCTCCCCCTAGTGAAAAGGGGACAACATCCACAGATTTGTCACATATTGTAATGTGTCAGACAGTCTAGTTAAGATAATTACCGGGATGAAGAAAAACCCAAGAATGCTTCCACCAAACATGAAGAGTGTTTTGCCAACTGTCAACAATTGGACTGACAATGCTCTGGGGCACGCCCCGCTATTTTAACGAAACACCTGGCATGCGTGGAGACTGCCAGAAAGCCTGTGAGTTGAAAACAGGGCATTGGAAGGCTGCAGGGAGGCAGTCATGCAGAGTCAGAGAGACGAACCGCTGGCTGCCGGAAAGCTTCTTGTTAGTCGTGTGAAAGCCGGCATCCTGAAAATTGAGTCACTGTGGTATTGGGGTGATCAGTGGTGGGTAGACTGTTGAGTCCAAGGAATAAAACCAGACCATCAACACTAGCCTGCTGCAGAACCGCGGAGTCCATTGCATGGGAAGTATGAGAAACTGTGGTGGTTTAGTGACCTGTAATGGATGGACCGTATGGTCCGAAACTTGCACCCATACCACCAGCAGTAACAGGCCACAAAGTCAAGCAGGCCAGAGAAAAGTGGAGGAAAGCAGTGAAAACCCGCAACCCCTGGCAAAACCGGTGAAGCATTCCCTGAGAGAAGGTAACGGAACAGTGATAAGACCGGGAGGGGCCGGGAAAAGATACCAGAAGATAAGAGAGAAGTATATCATTTTGTGAGGCATCTCCCTGGTCCGTTCCATAAGACTTTGTTATTGAAGAGTCAAGAAATACTGGGGGAACCTCTTTCTTGTCCTGGTGGGAGCAGTTGAAAGGATATTGTTGAAATGTTGAAGAGTCAAGGAGTGCTCAGGGAGTATCTCTCTGATCCCAGTGGAGGCAAATTGAAAGACAGTGTGCAAGTGAGGATAATACAGAACCCTTGGGAGAACTTAAAAAGTTAATGAGAAATCTAAAGACCACATAGATTGAGAATAACTGAAGGTGAACTAGGAGAAAGAAGCCATTGTCCTAGTCCCAAAACACTTGTGGAACTTTGTGAGACTGCTACTCAGGAGAGTGGAGTCATTCTCCTAGGGTGGGATAAGAACTCTTTCCATTAGCTTAGTGATTTGTGTTTAAGTGGTAGGGATAGAAAAGGAGTTTTGACTTGGAGAGTATCTATTCCTTTGGACACACAGACTTCCTGACTGGCACGAGTTTTCATTTTGCTGAGGTAGGGAAACCACTTCCAAACTAAGGAATAGAGAGGATTTTTTTTTTTCAATAAAGGTCTGTAGTAGCAAACATGTCTTCTTTTGGTCAGACTCCTCTTTCTACGTCACCACATCTCTTTCTTGAAATCCTAGTCGCCCTTCATGGAATCCTTCAAGGTTTTGACCCTAAGCCAGTTGGGGAATTCTGGGAGTTGTAGATATCTCTTCCCATATTTCCTCTAGTGGCTTGGCTAATTGATAATGGTATTCTCACATGTGGAGAGATGGCTATCATGTAAGCCATGTGACTTTCCTCCTCATTGACAAGCGAGTGCTGCGGAGGTGGCTCTGAGAGCTTTAATGTCACCCTCCTAGTAACCCTCGAATCTCAGGAGGTGACCTTGTCACAATACAAATAAATATTTACAATGGAGGAGCTCATGAAAGTTGACTTGGGAGCACCTTTAGCCCTGCACTTTTACACTCTGCTGTGCAAAGTGAGTAAACTGTGCCTGGCTGCTCACATGCCAGGCAGTATTTATGTTTAATTGTGCAGGGTTTAATTTCAATTGTGAGCACTGCTTACCATGCACGCATAGTGTGCATGATGATTTTGTGTTGCCATTGTACTTGTGGTTTAGTGTTCTGCTTGTGGGGGTTGTGAGAAGTAAATAATGGGAGACAGACAACTGCTTGAAGTTTTCTCAAAATATGACATTTTCATTAAAATACATATTTTCAAATAAAGCCTTGCTTGCTCTACTGAGGAATTCCCTACCTTGCAGCCGGGTCTCAGTGCCTCTTTCCCCGACAAGGGGTGTTGTCTGCTATTTTATTTTTTCTCTCACACGTAGTAAGACGGGGATAGGCACCTACATTTTTGGTGACCGCCGCAACGTGATTTAGAGAGGTGCCTTGAGGCCTGCCCGCCCGGCAGCGAGATCCAGGGTGCCCCCCAGCAGAACCATTGCCTCTGCGGTTGACCAGACTGTGCACACCAAGAAGAGAGGGTCAAGGGTTCCCGGTTGACGAATACCCAATCGAGAAAGCTGCTCGCCAAGGCAGGCCACGGCTTGGTTGGGGGACGGACCTGAGCGAGGTCCGGCCGTGAGCGGCGACCCTCGGAGTACCTGACTGAACACGTGGAGTCCCGGTTGCAAAGACCCCAAAGGAAGGTAAGGGGAAGATACAGGAAGAAGGGAATTAGCAACAAAGGGAAGGTAGCCAAGAATAGGGTCTGCGTGAATGACGGTGAGGCTTTTCTGATCTATCCTTTATATGGCCATTAGGTGTTGTAAGAAGTGAGAAGAAGAAGAGAAGTGGTATCCTAGCCCGTAGGGGGTAGAAGGCGGCGCCGCGTAGCATTTGTCCCGACCAAGTGCAGAATAGAGATAAAGAGAAAAATAGTAGGGTTCTCGTGTAGGCTCGGAGTAGTTTTTAGAATATTCTTTTTCCGTGAAAGTAAGAAATCTTGAAGCATAATAGAGGTGAAAGAGGTGGGGAGTGAATGCGAATAGTAGGTAGTATAGGGAAGAAGAAAAAACAGGGACAGTAACGGGAATAGGGAAAGAACAAACTCGCACAGGCAGTGCATGTGTATGTTGCATGATTATATGTTTGTTGGTCTGCTTTTATGTATATGTCTTGTTGAATACGCTAAAGTATTTTAATACAAGTAATTTGTGATTGATATAAGGTAAAGCAAAAGAAATAAACTGTGAGGGGTGATCAGGTAACACCTCTCAGAAAAGCTAATGTGACATATGGTAATTGTGAGCATTGATAAAGAGCGTATTATTTCTACATATTGTAGCTAATATACCAAGTTAGAGGTGGGAAGAGATTCAAAAGGTACTGAAATACACAAGAAAGGAAAAGAAACATTGCCATGGGGGGAGTAACACCACTGGCACATATTTGCCAGCACCTTCCACTTTATAGCGACAGGATACAGAAGTATCACGCTCAGTGGATCACTGAGATAAAGGGAGACGGGGTTACACCAATTTGGCCAGAAGGAGGACCATTTGATAAGAGTGTTGGACCTAGTATCAACACATTTGTTAGCGCGATATAAAGGGAAACAGTTACAGAATCGGAGAGAAGTGTTAGATTTATGGTGAATGTTTGAGGAAGTTTCCCCCACGGCAGAGGTAGGTACAAGCCGAATGACAGAAAAGCAGAAAAACCCTGAAGAAGTAGGCGGGACACCAAAAGGGCAATGCTCAACAACTACAACCGAAAACGAAGGAACAAAAATCTATCCCTTAATGACTAGGCCAGCGGTAGGGTTTAGTGAACCCCTGTATATACCACCCACCGCCACTGCCCAGAGCGGGGCAACAGCCCCTGAACCTCCACCATATGACAAATGAGGCCTGTATGGCCCCACGAGTGCGCCTCCTGTGGACATAGCACGTTTTACAGGTGATTTGAACCGTCAGCTAGCACACGCACAAATGGAAATAACACGGTTAAGAGCTTTATGTGACAAGGGGTAAATGCTGCCAGTGGGAGGGGAGGTACCCCCGCTGTCACTGGCAGATCTCACACCTCCGATCGGGGCAGCAAGCAATGCAACCCCAGCAGCCTCGGTATCAGGGCAGTCTATAGCATCGCAAGGGACGTCATCGCAGCAGAGACAAGAACAAGAGTGGCAGTCAGGACAGTTCCTGTTCCAATTGAATAACAAGCCAGTGAGAATTATACGCCCAGACACACCAGAGAGTCAACAAAGTGGAGACCAGAGTGGAAGACCAGGAAGTGAACCCAAGGAAAACTGGGAGGATAATAATGAGTTAGAGTCAGAAATAGAAGAAATATGGGACGATTTAGATGAATATGAAGAGGCAGCTGCCGCGGAGGGATCCCCACTGCCAAACCACCGTTACCCAGACACACTATCGCCACCATTATGGCAAGGTAGATTAAGACAACGAACAGGGAGGATAGGAAACATATTGGTAAGTAAAACGAAAAAAGGGAAGACAAGCAGAACGGGAAAGAAACAAAAACTACAAATGCCACTGACACATAAAGGAGCAGGTAGGCCAAACTACATTCTGTGGGCTCAAATGGACAAAACCAAACTGTTAAAACTCCCCCCCCCCACTGACGGGAGGGGCAGGTAAGTGGATACATAAATTTGAGAAGAACACGGCAGGCGTGCCGTTAGCTATAGGTGATGTAAAAAGTCTATTAGTTTCGGCAATCGGGGACCAAGCAGACACAATCTGGGAAAGGGCAGGGTTCCCGAGAGTAACGATGAGCTGTGACCGACATGATGGATCACCATTTAACAATGTTCGAGCACAAGTATGGGATGCATTGCGGCGTGCATTTCCAGACGTTCCAGATTTACATTCAGTGATGCAGTGTACAATGGAGGAGAACGAGGATCCTGCGCAATTCATTTTGCAAGTGCAAGATTTATGGAGAAGCGAAACTGGTATGGCATGGAATCAATCAACAGCTTTATTCTATTTTATCATTAAAAAGGGGTCGCCGAAAGAGGTGCAGAAGGCCTTGGACAAGATAGCTGGGATTGAAGCCAAAGGGTGGCCTGAAATTCAGAGCATAATTGTACACCACTGGAGGAGGATCAAAGAGAAGGAAAAGGAGGTCACGCAAAAGAGGCTGGCTGACGAAGCAAAATTGGTACAGACGAAATTAGTGAAGGTTGCCGCCATTACAGCCAGTGTTACAGCAGACAGAGGAAATGAAGGAGAGGAAAACGTGGGAGGAAGGCCCGTTGGGATAGCAGCGCAGTGGGTTGGAGAAGATCAGGGACAGTGGAACGGAGAGGAACAGCCATGCCAAGGATCGCAATGGCAGAACAGGCCGGCCCAAGGAAGAGGTGGGTACCGTGGGCAAAGGGGTGGATACGGAGGAATGGGAAACAGAGGATATGGTGGGCAAGGACCAAGGGGAGGACAACAGGGGTCGTGTTGGAATTGTGGAAGATGGGGACATTATTCTCGAGATTGTAGAATGCGACCATCAGGGTATTTTCAACAGCAGCAACAACAGCCCATGAACAATGAACAGGGGTGGGGCTACCCACACCCAGGTAGCCCTTATGGAGCTCCAATGGGGAGGGTGGGACAACAGGATCAATACTGCTATGACCCCCGAATGCAACAGAGACAGCAAGCCCCACAACAGCAGAAACAGCAGCAGCAGCCACAACAGCAAAACGCACTAGAGCCCATGGAGAGACAAAACCCAGTAGGGAACATAAACAATAACCCTTTTACAGCGGCCGCAAACGGTGCCCCTGGACCATTCCGCGGCGTAACGGTCGTGGGTGACAACGTTTTTTCAATGCCAGGTCAGCAAAGATACCAAGACTAGGAGCCCACAGGGAGCACTTGCGTGTCCAGTCCTATCCACCACACAAAGTGCAAATGAGGAACCACTAGTGGTGGCAGAGATAGGAAATAAGCAGTTTATCTTTATGGTAGACTCTGGAGCAGAAAAATCATGCCTCACAGAGGGCGGTTTCAGCTCTCGGGAAGGAATTTGGAGACGCAGGGGTTCTCTGGGGCTATTTTAAAAGTTCCTTATACAAAAGATCTTGATGTAACAGTGGGGGGAAAAACAGTGCATGCACCCTTATTGTATTATGAAGACGCGCCAATCAATTTAATGGGACGAGACCTACTCAGTAATTTAAACATGACCATAGCCTTCACTGAAAGAGGAATAGTGTGCTCGACGCCAGGGTTATGCCCCGTACGGGTACTCTTGATAATAAGCACGATTACAAAGGAAGTTGCAGTAAGAGGGATTCCCATTGACATGGACATGTTCGTCTATGGAATACAGGTATTAGCCCGAGTAGTGCCTGAAATAACACAAAAAGAGTGGAGAATACCATCCGATTTCATATTCCGCCCAATCACACCAACAGATGTAGTGCCAGGCACAATTATGTCTATAGACATTAAGGCAGTTCAAGTTTCCAACAAACGCATTGTGGTCATAGGCCTGGACACGCAAGGACACGAGTGGAGAAGTGTGCTATGTATAGAGCCAAACATAATGCTAAAAGATATTACTGATGAATAATTGTTTACTGATTACGAAGGGGATGGAGAAATAATAATGGAAATAAGCATACCATGTGACATTATGATTCAATACAGAGAAATACACAACCCACTCATGGCTAACATAAAGGCCCCACTGACAATATTTGAAGAAGACATGGCCAGGGTAGCACCTGAAATTTGGACTACAGGACCACACGATGTAGGATTGTTGCACGAGGTAACTCCCATAAAAATAAAACTGAAACCAGGTGCCCTCCCACCCAGAGTGAAACAATACCCGATATCAAAAGAAGCAGAGGAAGGTATTAGAGAAACAGTGAATGCACTCCTAAGCCAAGGTATCTTAGTGCCATCAACTTCCCCATGCAACACAGCGATTTTTCCGATTAAGAAAGCAAAAGGAGGGGCGTGGAGAATGGTCCAGGATCTCCGCCCACTCAATGACGTCATCCAAAAAGAGTTCCCTTTAGTGCCTAACCCGTCATCAATATTGTGCAGTATACCAAAAGAGGCAACTTGCTTCACTGTCATTGATCTGAAAAATGCCTTTTTCTCTGTGCCACTCGCACCAGAGTCGCAGTACCTTACAGCTTTTACATTAGGAAACAGCATATGAACATCGCAGACTCCCACAGGGGTATTGCGAGAGCCTGTGCATTTTTAACAGAGTACTACGAGAAGACATTGGCAACATAGATGTAGGGAGCACCATCATATAGTACGTGGACGGTTTACTCGTATGCAGTAAAACGGAAGAAGAGTGTAGAGAAGACTCAATAACACTGCTTAACGTATTGGCTGCCAAGGGATACAAGGTGGACAAAGGAAGGTTACAATACTGCCTTGATGATGTTGTGTATCTAGGCCAGCAAATATCTAAAGATGGAAAAAGAATATTGCCAGACAGGGCAGCAGCCATTCGACACATTATCATACCAAAAACAGTGAAGGATATGCAGAAATTTCTTGGCATATGTAACTATTGCCGAGCGTGGATCCTCGATTACGCAGCATACACACGGCCAATGCTACAAGCATTAAAAGAAGCACAAAAGTACAGAGCCCCATTAAAATGGACACAGGAGACAATTGCTCAATTCTCTCAATTAAAAGATCTTATTTCAGACGCCCCAGTTCTTGCAAATCAGGATTATGAAAGGGAATTTTTCCTGTTTTCACACAGCAATGGAACATTAATGACAGCAGTATTGACACAAATGACATCACTAGGCCACAAACCATTAGCGTACTACAGTGGAATACTAGACCCAGTAATGCAGGGACATTTCGCTTGCGAACAGGCCCTTGCTGCAGCGGCCTTCGCCATTGAGAAAAGTGCCACGATCGTAATGGGATGTTCAGTGACGCTATATGCGGAACACTCCTTATTTGCTATCTTGGAAAGATCAAAATCTACCCTCACAACACAGAGAGCCTCTGCTTATGAAATAATAATATCAAGTCCAAATGTACGTGTGGTCAGATGCAAGACAGTGAACCCAGCTACCTTCATTACAGAACCATGCACAACAGGATTTTCAGGAACACGATGGTAGCACATACGAGGGAGAGGGCGATGACATTCCCAAAGCAAGCGAAAACGCCCTTACAGAAGGAGAAATGTATTTCATAGACGGGTCAGCATCCATAAATTCAGAGACAGGAGAGAAACATGTAGGGATGGCGGTAGTGCACTTGGAAAAAGACACATACGAAGTGATTGTTCAGAAACGCCTCCCCTCACACTACTCTGCACAAGCAGCCGAACTGACTGCGCTAATCAGCGCGTTAAACACAGCCAAAGATTGTGCCGTGACCATATATTCAGATTCAGCTTATGTTACCACCACAGTTCACTCAGGGCTATCACATTGGCGAAGGAGAGGGTTCAGAAGAGCAGACGGGTCCCCTGTACAGCATGCCACGTTGCTAAATGAACTAATAGAAGCTTTAGCAGAACCATCGGTAGTAGCAGTGGTTAAATGCCAAGCCCATACCCATAACACAGACGGCGTCTCATTGGGGAATGCGGCAGCTGACGCAGCAGCGAAAGAAGCCTCATACTTCAATAAGACACCAACATCAGAGTACATTGTAAAAACAACCACAGCAGAACAACCAGCAGATGCATACAATAACACGCCCATAGCACAATTGATAGAACTCCAGAGAAGGGCCCCACCGGAAGAGCAAGAGTTGTGGGGCAAACGAGGGTGTGAGCAATCAGCCACAGATCTCATTTGGAGACAGGAAACGACAGGCAAGGTAGTGATGACCGTAGAATTATTAGAAGTAGCATTCCAACAACTGCATTTTTCAGCTCACGTTGCAAAACAACACATTGCCTCAGATATTCAAGAGGATTGGTTTGTTCCTAATCCACACGAATACTTGACTAAATTTGTGATTGAATGTACTACATGCCAAACTTACAATTCAGGAATGACATTGCGAACTCTGCGTGGCACTTTGCCACGCCCTACAGGTCCATTTAGAGAACTACATATCGATTACGCCATTATGGGAGAAAGATGTAACGGAGCAAGATACTTGATTGTGGTGGTATGCCCTTTTTCACGGTGGGTGGAAGCGGGCCCCTGTCCACACCCTGATGCAAAATGTGCTGCCAAGCTCCTAGTGCGAGAAGTATTCTGACGGTGGGGAATCTGTGACGTGATCCGTTCAGACAACGGCAGTGGTGGTATGCCCTTTTTCACGGTGGGTGGAAGCGGGCCCCTGTCCCCATCCTGATGCAAAATGTGCTGCCAAGTTCCTTGTGCGAGAAGTATTCTCACGGTGGGGTATCTGTGACGTGATCCGTTCAGACAACGGCACGCACTTTGTAAATGACCTCTTCAAAGAAGTGCCTCCCTTCTAGGGGTGAAACACAAATTATGTTCAATTTATCATCCAATGGCCAATTGAGTTGTGGAGAGGATCAACGGGCTGCTCAAAAGCAATTTATCAAAATTATGCAGCATGTTGAAAAAAAATTGGGTATATTGTCTGCCCCTAGCACTGTGCCAACTCAGAAACCAACCATGCAAGGACCACCATTTAAGCCTGCATGAAATCGTGACAGGAAGAAGAATGCACACGCCGCTCTCCGTGTTAGGAGGGCGTCCGATGCACACAGGGCTGCCACAGTGCTGGGAGAAGAGTTTGAGGAATACCTAACACAGCTAACACGCGCAGTATGCAGCATAGCAAAACAAATTGTTTCACCATTTACTGAAGATGTAGCAACAGACACCTCCATGCCGACAGCAGATAGCCCGGAGGGGCCTTTAATGCCAGGGGAGAACATTCTTATCAGAAACTTTGTGAGAAGGTGGAATTCACCAAGATTTCATGGTCCATACACAGTAGTGTACAGCACCCCAACTGCAGTTAAGGTCACAGGGTTAAAATATTGGGTGCAGCTCTCAGACGTAAGAAGGGCACACAGTGTTACACCTCCCCAAAATGAAACTGACTGTGTGGATGCCATCACTGGCACAGGTTGATATGATGAAAATTGCAACTTAGACGGGGAAAGTATAGGGGAAAAGCAAAGATGTTATATATTTTGTCTCTCTCTTTCTCTCTCTCTCTTTCTTTTCTTTTCATATAAATCGTGTTGTTTTTTCTATTTTTTCCTCATTTTTTTTCATGATGAAATGAAAAGGAATTGTTAAATGCCTAACTGAGTAAAGAAATGAAAAAGAGTGAATAATTGCAATTATGTTTCTTTCATATGACTTAACAAATTTGTCTCGCCCACATAGGTTCAAAATGAGCCAATGCGACGAAATGGCTGAGCAAGCTGAAATGTTAGATAGAAATAGGGATGCCACTAGGGCCAGTAGATTAAATAATTTGGAATGTGTTATAAAATATGCTGCCATACTATTTGCAATAATGATGTTTTATCTTATTTGGTATAATGTTGTTTTATATGTGGCAAATGAAATGAACAAAGGGGGAAGCGGAACTGATATGACAAAAACAGGGTCTAAACTAATATGGACTGAAGCAACGGCTATTTTGAAGGACACTTATAACATTGAATTGAATGATAAAAATATAACATTGTCCCTTTTACAATTGCACATAAACAAAACTGCTATTCCATTGTTGAATAATACTGGAGCCAAGGAAATAGAGCTTGGATGGAATGTAAATGATGATTACTATTGGTTAACTAATTCCAGAAATACCAGCATGCGTACACACACTGCACCAGAAACCACTACTGAATACACACATGTCACAATGAACAACATAAATGAAGCATGGTCTAGAATATTCCCGCTGCAATATTCACTAGTTGGTACCCAATTAAAAAACAGAAGGAGGAGAAAAAGGGGGGTGGGAAAAAACAGATACGATATTTATCATAACTTGGGGTTAGATGAAATAGAGGACCCCCGACACCCTGAGCAATCAACCAAATGGTATTCTGACATGAGCACTGCAGCAAAGCAAGCAAGTAACGAAAGTTGTTACGTTTGCTCACTTATTCCTCACGCAACTGGAACCCCAAAAATGTTAATCCCACAGGAAGTACCCTTGTCTGAGGCCCAATGTTTGATTCATTTGATGCTGTGTAGAATAAAAAAGACATTTCAAGCACACAGAGTCACTATGGAAAAATTGGAAAACGAACAAACTTGCACCAGCAGACGACAAGGAGTAATCTGCCTCCAGGAACCATTTTTCGTTATAAAAGGCACAAGATATGCAGATGACAAGTGGCATGATGAAACGATTGAATGCAAAGCTGAGGGGCTTCGAGGGCTGCCAGATGAAACATATGAATGGGCAAAAGAAACGTGCATCCCCATCTGGACACAGCATATCACCAAGCTGACATGGGTCACACCCCTGGAGAGACCCATAAAGATTCAAAAGGAATTACCGCACAGACTTTGCTTCCATGGAGAAGGGAAGGTGAACATGGGAACCGTGCGGCAGTGCAATAAGACTTTAATAATGCCAGTCATGAAAAAAGGCACTGCTGCATTAATG
Source organism: Ambystoma mexicanum (assembly GCF_040938575.1). Lineage (NCBI taxonomy): Eukaryota > Metazoa > Chordata > Amphibia > Caudata > Ambystomatidae > Ambystoma > Ambystoma mexicanum. Next base: position 402,249,580 of record NC_090940.1, read on the forward strand.
GACATATACTGGATCTGTGGCAAACGAGCTTACCTGCATCTCCCAGCATCCTGGAGGGGCACTTGTGCCCTAGCCACACTTCACTCAGCACTAATGGTGATACCAGAGAGCCACGTCCAGTTTACAGCAAGGCCTTCGGCTGACACATCGACAGCAGGCCAATCGACTGACACATCGGCAGCAGGGCAATTGGCTGAACTATCGACAGCGCCCGATAAGACAATCACAGAGCCCCCAGCATACGAACTATTGTCAGAAGAAACTTTGAAAACCAAGTTGTCACGCAGCAAAAGATCCAATTATATTTCGGCCAAATCGTCAGAACTCCTTGCTAAAATCCCACAACAGTATAAGCTTTTCTCATCTGCAGAAACATTCTTTGCATCGTTCCTAGCACCAGGCGTTCAAGCAAGGGCAAACGCGAAATGGCTGCAGATAACACGCTGGGAGCTCATCCAGCTGGCCAACGACACTGAAGAAGGATTCAACATCATAAAAATAGAGCTCGGTGCACTGCGCCTGATGACGATGCAAAACAGATATGTCTTAGATCTTATCACAGCGATGGACGGTGGTGTTTGCAAAAAAATTGGGGGGGCGTGTTGCACGTTCGTACCAACTTCCGATGCTGATAACGGGACACTGTCACATGTGATAACAGCAGTGCATAATTTAGGAGAAAGAATGAGAGCAGAAGGTGGAGTAGACAACAACACGTGGTTCGACGATCTGTTCAGCTGGATACCATCATGGGTGAACATCGCAGCAAAGATACTTATTCCCATCATAGTCTTTCTTCTCCTAATATTCTGTGTGTGCCAACTGGGACTAAGATGCTGTGAAAATAATATGCCTAATTCAGCAATGATGATGGTAACAGTGGGCCGACAGACAACGGTGGCTACTATGATAGATGCCCAAGTACAAACCGGAGAATACACCACATCACAGTATAGGATGACTGCCATCTATAGACAGTATTGGGACGTGGTCGATAATCTACATTACACTTCCATTAGAGAACGAAAAAACTTGCTGTGGTATAACGAGGTATGGATAGATTTAGATGGGGATAGTGGGATATACTTAATGGTCACCCCAGAAGAATATGCAAGAAGAGGTAACAGCTTAAGAAGTGTGTGTAAAGCATGGATGCCAATAAAGGGTACACCTGCCTGGGATGAGGCTGTGGCTGAAGCTGAGCGCTACCGAAGGGAGAACGGAAAGAACGAGATAAAGTAGTTTGTTACTTTAGATGTAAAGAAAGGGGGGAATTTATGGGAGCGAGGGGTCCTCAGGCCCCCTCGCATCGTACGCTCCTGAGTACAAGGCTTGGACCGCGTGCCACCGGTAGTGGTATTGCCCCTTGCCCTTATGTAAAGTTAACCACGGTTGACTGCTACATAGATGGGAATACTGAGCAGGCCACGGGGCATCCATCTTTTGTGCCCCCTTTCGACTCCATCTTGGGTAAACAGGCCTCACTGCAATAGTACAGCAATGCTCAGCTCCCCTTTCCACCGCAGCAGCCAAGGACAGAGACACACACACACAAGGCACGCAGGCAGCTGGCTGGCTCCCACCCTTGCACTCCCCCTGCGAAGGAAAGCTCTGCGCTTCCATTCTCACGCTGAAGCCGGAGAAAGTTGCAACAATCAATATGCTACAGTTTTCTTCCTCTGAGATCGTCTGAGAACCGGCATGTGAACCAAGATGAGCTAAGCACTTTCTGCTCGATTCGTCCTCATAAACGTGCAAGCCACCCACACCCATTAGAACAATTTATTGCCATCCTGACCCTGCACCCCCTGTAAGGTATTTCTTTCAAGTGCCAGACCTTCGCCTGTGCTGCGAAACCCACCCAACAAACCCACTACTAACCTTATGCATTTTTATTATTATATATGCTTTTACTTGCACTAATGAATTTGAAACCTAGAAAGAGATGCGAAACATAGCCTGATTCTTTTACATACACAATAAAGGTCAAGGCCTTCAATTAAAGCCACGAATGACCCAATTGTACTGACAATAATCATTGTGTGTAACTTATGTAGAAATGTGACAAGTAGCATAAAATGTTTTAAATAATTTGTCATTTAGTATGAAGCAATACTAGCTTAGGTAGTGACCACAGTGACCGGACCCTGACCTGCATGGAGCACAAAATGTTTGACGTCCGTCAGCTACTCAGCCAACCAGGAGGAAGAGATGCTACCCACACCTACAGCACCACACCTTCTGGCCAATCGGGTCCATTTAGTATTTTTGTAAGAGTTACTTTAAGTAATATAAATGTTGGCACTGATGTAAATGTGTTAGAGAGTTTTTTGGGTTATTTCCAGGCTGGAGAAATAAACCATCCTTTGAACACTTGCAGCTGGGTCTCAGTGCCTCTTTCCCTGACAGGGGGTGTTGTCTGCTATTATATTTTTTCTCTCACACGTAGTAAGACGGGGAAAGGCACCTACAGGCTTTACGAGCAAAATATATATGGCAAGTAGATAATATCAAGATACTACCGGAAAGAGAAGTAATCTATCGAGGTGTTAGGGAGAATTCTCATTCTATCGGTAATTTCCCTTACCTAGTGAGTCCCCCAGCAGCTTTGCTGGATTTCTGGAGTTTATTTTTTCCACTTGGTAAGAGTGTGAGCTTTTCCCCCACTCTTACTTGTGTTTTGCCATGTGTATTTCATCTGTTTTTGTGATTGTGGACTCTGGAGTACACCACTTCAGTAGTCCCATCTTTTGTTTGTTACACAGCACCCTCAGTGCAGTGACACAGGGTTGTCTTTTAGACTTCCCACCAACTCCATTTCTGGGGCTGACTACTGTTCCCCAGAAAAGGGTAAAGTTGCAATTAACTTTACCTAGTCATTTAACCACAGATCCAGTACACCCCATTTTACATGGAGTATTGGAAAGGGTTAATTCTTAGCTCTTTTTTATCTGTACCTCCTGGAGCATTGTTTCGCTCCCTTAACATTAAGACTTGGTTGGTGGCAGTGGTATCTACCCTAATTTTCCTACCGCGATTATATTACATAACGTGGTATTGTTTAGGTTATTTTAGTAGCCTCGAACTTTAAACCCGCTAGCCCAAATACTTTTTATTTCGGCTCCGGTTGGGTTTAATTGCCATTTCTTTTTGTTAACATCCTTCTTGGGTCTTTCTTTGCGCGGCAAACCAGGTTTGCCTCCTTTGTTTGCCGACCTTTGGCGGGCTTCTGACCAGAAGCCCTCCTTCGGCATCTGAATGTGAGGGAGGGGTGTAGTCACCCCCTGCACAGGGTCTCCTTGGAGACCCGAGTCTCACTTTGTAGTGATTGGCTGAGGTGGTTGTCCAGGCTGGTCAACCCCCCTGCTGAGTGATTGACAGCCAGGCTGTGTGAATGGGGGATTTTGGCATAAAAGGCAGGACTCTTGGGCTAGAAGTCAGAGTCACCACTGCAACTGCAAGGAACCAAAGAGAAGCGGAGAAGAGGACAGCTGCTGCAACCCCGAATCCAGGTGAAGCCCTGCTGCAGTCCTGAGCTATCTACCCTTCAACGACAAGAGAAGATCCAGTCGGGAATCTTCTTCCCATGAGCCTGGTGGGATCAACCAGCTCGTATTTTCTTCAGTCAGAGAATCCTCTCCTGGGTCGGAATCACTGCTGTGCTGCAGTGGTCCGGATAGCCATCAGAAGAGCCCACTCCTGATTCAAAGGAGCAAACCATTTATTCACCGTTGTTCTTTTCGCTGCTGCTGGCCTCATCCCTGGGTAGTGCAGATCCCTCCAGACGTCCTCCTTCTTGTCCCCACGACTGAAGCCGCAGGAACCGTGAGTCTGCAGGAACTACCAGGAACAACTGCCGTGGCAGCAGCTTTTCTCCAACGGAATAAGATACTGTGCACACTTGGTCATTCTCTCCGTCTGACCAGCCGGAATCGGGGTGAACCCTTTTCCTCCATGAAGATTTGTTCTTTCTTCCCTCCTTCTTATAACTTTTCCTTCCATTTGATACTCTTACAAACTCTTGGCATCTCGAATCTCGAACTGTTCAACGTGTGATCCTCAGCAACTGAGCATCTGCTCCATTGACACTGGCGCAGGCCTATTGACTTTAATCTGTATCTTTGAACAAGTCCTCGAGTCTCCTTGCCTTGAAAAATGATTGCCTTTGATTTTTATTCACTTTTCCCTTGTTTGAAATTCTTAAGTACAAAGTGTGTTTTAACTTCCTGAGCATTTCTATCCGCGGTTACGTGTTAGTATCGCAACACCGGTCTGTCAAATCCTGATGTACTTACCTTTACTGGCACAAGTGGAATTGGTTGCGTGTAGTGTATTTTATGTGTGGTTTCGAATTTATAGAAGTGAAGTGTTTTATAACAGAGGGTTTAAAAATAAATGTACTTATATTTTTTACCTGAAACCTTGAGTCATTGTTTGCTTGAGTCACAGTAATTGTGGTCCCTTTGTGTAATCTCTGCTACTGATCATATACTCTTGAGATAAGCCTGGCTGCTGGGCTACTGCTGCCACTTTAACATAGTAGTACAGGCTTGTACCAAAGGTGAACTTTTATTACCACCAGTAGTCTTAATTCTGTGTAGTGGTCCCTAAGGGCACTGCACAAGATTCTGCCTAAAACTCGGTTTTCATGTTACTGATAAAACATTGTGTGAGGACAGTGTGAATCGGATGCTGCATAAAAGCAGTCAAATGATTTACCAAATGAAGAAGATATTCTCCAAATACTGCAAATTCACAATAAAAACCCTGCTCACATATTATATTGGGAAAGTTGCTCGCTAGATATTATATGCAGTGGAAGGGAACCCTACAAGTCTTACCATACCATGGGTAAAATAGAGGGCTTCATATGGAAAAAGGGTATCAGGTAATTTTGTGCCTATATATATATGGCCGCTGTATATAATGTCAACGGAAAAAGGTTGTGGCGACATTATATAGGTGACAATATATATAGGGACAGGGGCAGCGGGGGTTGCAGGGGTGTCCCAGGCTCCTCCTGAAATTAAAAAAAAGGGTTTGGGGGTTGCAGGGTTGTCCCCCGCATGTTCATGTAATAATGGCCCCACAAAAAAAATGTCAGCGATTATTTTGCATGGTGATATTTTTGAGGGGACATTATTACATGGAACCGGAAAAAGGTACTAGGTTTAGTGAGTGGGACACCAATGCACTGGAATATTGGGTCCAATGGAAACTATTGACCTTAGTCACAAAAATTCTCCATCCCACCCTAAACACACTCTTTGTAAACTCAGCTTAATAATTGCAGTCTAATAAATCATCCCTGTTAATGGTAATGGTTAAAAAAGCTGAGGCTATTTTGGTGGAATGCAGTAAAGATCAGACAGAGATGTCTGAAAATCTGAACGCAGTAATGAAAAGACTGAAGGAAACAGGTTGGATTAATAGGATCACCTTGGTTAGAAAATACAAAACGTATTCTACTTTTGCCAACATATTTTTATCAATTCTCATGTTCAAGAATATGGACCCAATGTTTGCGCTTTCGTCTTAATCTCTTGTCCACAGGGGAAATCTGGGCCACCAGAAGCAGGGGGGTAGAGACAAGCATGTGTCGTTATTGTAAAATGACCAAAAAGTCCTTATAGCACTTGATGGTGGAATGTCAATTTTTAAGAGATATCAGAACGAGATATTTGAGTAGATTCTTAACATTAAGTAATGAAGATCAGGCACAAGAGATATGGGAGAGGTTAAGTGCAGAAAACAATGTTTTCTTTAACTAGGGAAGTTATCAGAATGTTGGATGAATTAGGATACTCTAGAACGTGTTAAAAAAAGAGCATCTGCAGATGCTGTGATCAATTGCATAATGCACTGGATAACAATGCCTTAATTTTCTTCTTATATGGCCACTGGGCCTATAACTAAAATGGAGTTTGGTTTATTTTATAATATAATTGTATAGTATAGGTATTTGTGAATGAATGTTGAATGTTTGAATGTGCACGAGAGTTCGCATATAAGAATCAGTGTGATGAATATTGTCTTATTTTAGATTTTGTTTTTAGAATTGCTAAATTTCATTTGCTGTCTAATGAACTATGTAAGTTTTTTTTGAATGTGCAAAAGTTCTAATTTTGAACATAAACACAAAAAAATAAAAAAAAATATATTCAGCCCCATGTCCTGACACTGCCCGGTGAACCAGGCAAAGAGATTCAAACTTGATTCTCTGGGCAACCGGAAGCCAGTGGAGATCACGCAGCACTGGACTAATGCAGGCTCCATACAGAGAGTTGGTTACCACTCGTGCAGCAAGGTTTTGCACCAGTTAAAGTCGATAGATTGACCTCAAAGGTTGGGCCAGATAGAACGCATTGCAGTAGTCTATTCGATTTGTGATCAATGACGCTACCACCAGTGGTCTTAAGTGGGCCGGCAGGAACGTAAGTACCCTGCACAGAGTTCTACGCATAAGGTGACCCACCTTACAAACCACACTTATTTGGTGGACATAGACAGGGAAGAAGAAAGAAGCACCCTAAAATGTTTGACAGTTGACATCGGAGTGGGGAGATCACCCAACGTGGAAGGCCAGAGTAAAGAAACCCGCTGCCCAGATTCAGAGGGAGAACCGACCACCAGGACCTCCATCTTATCCTCATTAAGTTTCAACCAGCTCACACTCATCCACTCCCATACTGCAAAAAGACACTCCCGAAGGCCAGACGACTGCCCCGGCTACCAGACCAGGATCTGGGTGTCGTTGGTGTAAGAGTAGCAGCAAAACCCCTAGGAGCGGATGAGGGGGACCAGTGCTTGAACATAGACATTGAAAAGCACGGGGGACAAGGCAGAGTGCTGGGGGACACCACAAGTGAGTGCACGTGCCAAAGACAGAAAAGGTGAGAGCAGAAGTGACTGACTCCTCTCAGAAAGGGATGAAGTAAACCATGCCAGGTCGGACCCAGAGAGGCTCGCCGTGGTGAGCCGTGAGACCAGGATGGAGTAGTCGACGGTGTTGAAGGCCGCTGACAGATCCAACAAACCCGGGCCCCCACACAACCCTAGTCCACCAGCATGGTCAAATCATTCACCACGGAGACCAGGACACTCTCCGTACCCCGCCCAGGACGGAAACCTGACTGAAAGGAGTCAGAGAAAGATGATGATTTTAGAAAGGAAGAAAGAAGAGGTGAGACAAGTGACTCAAGCAGCTTCATAAAAAAGGAAGGAGAGAGATAGGCCGAAAGTTAGCCAACACCGTGGGGTCTAGTGACAGCTTCTTTAAAAGTGGAATAACTGTTGCTTGCTTTAGTTCTGTGGGAATCAAACCTGACTGACAGGCCTGATTCATGGCATCTATTATTAACTGCAACAGATACAGCAGAATTGCTTTGATTGTCACCGGAGGAATGGGATCCAACGTAGCAGCTGATTTAAGCCGACCAACAACCAAAACAACCTCCTCTTGCGAGAAAATAGGAGACTCTGCCCATGTTTTTAGAGGGTTCTGTGTCAGCGGGTCAGTAGAATGATCCGCACAGTAGGATCTCGTGGTAGCAGTTTTGCCCTTAGTAATACAAAAATCAGAAAGGGCCTGTGAGGGCTGGACCCCAGAAGAGAGGTGGAAAGCCGAGGAAAAGGATCTCACCACTGAAAATAGTTCCCTGGATTGGTTTACAGCGGCCTCCACTTTCTGAGTGAAGGACCGCTGTATGACTATTAGAATATCAAAATGATAGCTTTTAATAGCTGATTTCCATAGCGCCTTCTCAGCTGAACCATAGGCAAGTCGCCATTTACGCTCAGCTGGCCTGACCAGCAGACGGGCAGCTTTCAGCTGGCCAGTGAACCAGGGTTTGGAAGGAACCCTGTGTGCATGAATCAGTTTCACAGAGGCAACTAAGTCGGCTAGCTCTGTGAAAATGGAAGAGAGGGATGACAGATCAGGCTTATCCAAAAGCCTGCACCTCTCTAATATCAAGGATGCCAGGGTGGGAAAATCTACAGGGCGCCAGTCCTGCCTTTTTTCGAGGGCACCGGAGGCGCCTAAATAGATACTACTAGGCGCCTTACTTTGAAGGAAACAAGACTATGGTCAGAACAGATTATTTTCTGGACCACAGGGCAGGTGACACTGTCTACATGCTTGCCAACCCTACCGATTTAGGCGGTAGGATACCGCTTTTTAAGCAGTCCTACCGCCTACCGATTTAGTGGCAACAAATACCGATTTTTTTAATTAAAAAAAAGGATTTTTATTTTGGCCTGGATTTAGCAGCCTGTTCAGCCATGGTTGCAGGGTGCGCAAGTACACAGAATCCGAGGAACGTTCTTCAGTGGGGATGTGTTCAAGCTGCTGCTTTTATAATAGTGTGTTCTTACTGGCAGCAGTTAGCAGACCAGTGCACCAGTGCAACCTCCCCAGACTGTCAGAGGCCCCCTTGAGATTCGCTCCAGCACTTCTGGATATCAACAGCCACATGGTTCACCGTACCTCAGCTCCCCGGTGCCAGTCATCTACATGCTGGGGCGAGCCGCTGAAGCAATGGCGAGCCACTCCTCCTAATGAGTTCTTGCAGGTATGAGCTTGCGTCAGGAGCCGGGGGAGGAAACTGCACATTTCAGCCCCGCCCTGCGCGAATCTCGCCACTTCCAACCGCCTGCAAGTGCAATATGCTATTTCTTCAGCGTAGCTGCACAACGCAGCGCCCCTCTCTCCGGCACCTGCTACATACTTGCCAACCCTACCGATTTAGGCGGTAGGGTACCGGTTTTTAGGCAGTCCTACCGCCTACAGATTTACTGACAACAAACACCGATTTTTTCAATATTTTTGAAACTTTAAGATTTCTACAGATTTTTGGTCACAGAATGTTGGCATGTATTTGTCTGCCATGGCAAAAAGCAAATCCAGTATCCCACCTTTATCATGGGTGGGCTCTATGACACGTTGGAAGAGCCCCAAGTCCAGTAGGGCTTCAGAGAACTGGGCAAAAGCCGGAGTGCAAGGGAGATTAAGTCTCAAATTGAAGTCACCCAAAATCACTAAGAGTATTGGACTTGAAAAGTGGCCACCAGGTCTAGAAAAGGATTGAGGGTCGTGGCATAGGGTCCCGGAGGCTGATATACTAATAGGAAGTGAAGGGCTAATGATGTTGAGACCGAATGTCGGACTAGCAGTGCTTCCATTTCCAACGTATGGTCCAGCTGGACCACCAGAAACTGGAGCGTGTTTCTAAAATCTACCGCAACCCCACCGCCCGGATGGCGGGAAGCACGGTCCAAGTGAATAATGTTGTAGTCAACTGGAAGGGCCTGCACAAGCACAGGAGTTGAGGACTCTGATACCCATGTCTCCGTAACAAATCCAATATCCCACTTGTCCTCTAGCAAGAGATCATGGATAGACAGCGCATGAGCCGGGATAGAACGTGTATTCAAAAGGAAAGAATGCAGTGCATTTTCAGCCTTACCTGAAGGAGTAGCAAGTACTGGAGGAGTGACTACAAAATTCGGACGTAAGATGGTATTCGAGGGCTGAAGAGCAATTAAATACATTTTTGAGTAATACCTAGCATTGGACCCCACGGCCCGTCCTTAACCCGGACAGGCCCAGACAGGGTTAACATTTGCGCTGTATACCATAGTGACACATAAATAGGAAGTTGCATTACCGGAGCCAATCTGCTCCCACTGCTGCTTAGACAGTGAAGACAGACTGCACCACTGGTTTACATGTAGGAGAGAAATGAAAAACAGACCTACGCACCCGAGCCAAGCCTCCATGTAGGGGTGAGGCCAAGCACCCTCTGCCTCTAGCATACAAGGAAAGGAAAATCAAATCAGAGGTAGATAGAAAATACAAATAATTTAAAACTAGCCGCTACAAAGTAGCGTGAATGTAAATGGGTGGCGCCCAGTGACACGACGCAGCCCGGAGGTCCGGCGCTGTAAAAGGAAAATAAAACAAATGCATCTTAATAAAGTTAAAAGCCAAAGAATCAACCAAGGGTGTACCGTGTAGTCCCATGGATTAGCTAAAAGGGCAGCGGTGTCAGAGTCAGCAAGATCAGAGAATGAAGAGAAAGAATGTGGAGGTAGGACAGGACAGGGAGAAGTGCAATGAGTAACAGAAAAAGTGAAAGCTGAGCGGAGATTTGCTACTTTAGATGTGAAGTAGTTTGCAAAGTCAGAGGAAGAGAGAGACAAAAAACAGATGGATCAGGCGCTTTAGGAGACAGAATATTGTGAAGAAGCTGATAGAGATGACGAGGGTGTGAGATAGCACAGATAGCACAGAAGAATGTAAAGTACTAGCAGCTGTATTGGGGAGAAGGAAGAGAAATGCGGGATTGATGGAAGAGAAGAGTGCAAAGAAGAAAGAAAAGACATAGGGCCTCATTACGAGCATGGAGGTAGCCATGCCCTTAGTAAGGGCATAGCTGCCTCCATACCGGGTTCCAGTACCGGGTTCCTCCAATGAGGACTTACCGGGCTATTCCAACCTTGGAGGACCCGGTAAGTCCTCATTGGAAAAACCCATCCCCATTCCCATTTGAGCCCCCATAGGGCTCAATGGGAATGGGGAGGCAGCTAATAACAGGCTCGTTAATAACGGGCCCGTTATTAGCTCCCTGGTCCCCTCGTGGGACCCACTAAGGACACCTGGTTTTACCAGGCGTCCTTACCGGGTTCCGCAAAGGGAACCTCGTAATAGGGCGTCCCGTAATGAAGGGTGCCGGTCCCATACCGGCACCCTTCATAACGGGGGCGCCTGCCTCGTAATGAGGCCCAGAGTGTTAAATGAAGACAGATATCAGCGAGTAAAGATAGTCAAAGAGGAAGATGTAGGTAGATCAGGAGGGGAAACAGAAAGAAAGTGGTAGGTGATCAGAAGCATGAAAGGGGCAGGAAGATACGGGAGAGGGAGGAGGAAGTGAGGAGAAAATTAAATCAAACGGGAACCAAACTGATGAGAATAGGGGAGGGAAGGAAATGCAAATGACAAGAGTCAGCGAGTAAAAGCAGCAAAGAGAACGATGAATTAGAGGAGGGAACGCTGAAATCCCCAGTCCTTACTGAGTGTGGCATTGTATATGTTTCTCGGCATCTATGATTAAGTAAGCATGATAAGTGTTATTACGTGGTTAGTGTGGCAATTTGGTGCAGTCAGTCTAGGTAAGTAACACATCATCATAATTAATTAACACATTAATGTTCCTGTGCATTGCAGTGACTTGCTTCTATTGGATTTTTGGTCAAAGGTCAAGTGACATCACTTTCTGTGGCATCAGATCTGTGATGTCACTTCTGCTTACCTGGCATTTTGGTGAATCAATGTCCCTGGTCGTGTCTGATGAAACTCAGGCACGGGAGAAGAGCAACACGCGCAGACATCTGTGAGAAGGTACTGAACGTTGTGACGTTCTGCCTCAGTTTTTGGGAAATGCTCAGGAAAGAAGTGGAGTGTTTATTGAGGGTCACGCCTTTAATAACTACAAGTGAGCTTGAAGTAAGGCAACATCCGCTAACATTGCAGAGGCGCACATTTTGTAGCTGGTACCTGGGCAACCATATAATTGGCTGCTTCTCATCGTGAGTACGGACAGCACTTATAAGCAGCATTTACTGCGAGTGAATTTTGAACAGCAATTCCGCTTAAGAGAACATCTCTCTTCTATTGCATGCAGATGCACAGGAATGAACTGTTTAAGAGATTGTTCCTCCTTTTAAGAAGAAAAAAAAGAAATGAGATACATGAATGGCCATTGATTGAAACTAGGAAGTAAACTTCAAATAAGAATTCACCCGAGAGGGAAGTGCCTGGAAGAGCAGAGCAACTCAAATATATGAGGAAATTCAAAGATGACTGGGATATTTAAACAACAAAATAATGTATCTATTATGGTTTAGATTTTTAAGCAGTTTTTGACTTCCAATTTACAGAGAATACAGTTTGAATAGAGCAGTATTTCAAAGAGACTCAGTAAGGACAGTAGGGTGATACAGTGAAGAGCCAGAAAGTTATATTGAAGACCAGAGTTTACAGATAAGAGTAGGTTAGACATTCTCATCTTGGCTTTAAGCAGAGGAGTCACACATCTCATATCCAGAAAAAGCAGATGAGCCTGTGTCTTTTCTTATTTTATCTACTTCCCCTTTCCCTTCAGAGTGACCACATCTAGCTGTATAACAGCACTAGAGGTGGAGCTCCTTGGGGGATAGTGGAGTTCAGCAGCTCCTACAGATTGTAATGCTTGGTCCTGACACCTGGCTTTGGTGAAGAAACCAGTGAGCGATGTGCTCACTTTCCTAGAAACTGCCGGCAAAAGGTTGCGTTACCCATGATATCCCTGGAAAACATTTCAATGACATCTCCATGTTTGATGTTGTGGTATAATTGGGAAAGCCTAGAATGTGCACCTTGTTTCCATGCACTCTCACCTGCAGAGCTTCATTATTGATGTTCATAATCCTCACATCACACACAAGGTTATCAATAATGAGTTGAATGGCTAAAGAACATTCTTCCATGGCACTCTTTCTGGTCTCGACCTCAGTAACAGTGACATAAACCTTGCCTCACCTGCACTGCAGAATCTTGTTGGGAAGGAAATTATCCTATCCCGCCCCCCTAGTTGCAGCCGAAGTGAATAAAACCCATCGAAGCTAAGGGGGGAGCTGCCCCCATCTTCAGGGCATGTGGAAGAGCCCTAAAGCGCATAAAATTCGGCAATAACACCAGCCATGCCTCAGCTCCAAGACTCAATTTTGCATTAGGCCCTGACGCCATCTTTTATTAGGTCTAAAACCACCACTCTTAAGGGCTGCAGCCTCTCAGCTCCAGTTTCGCACAGAGGTGCCAGGCCATCAGCATACCTGGCCAGCTCCGCACAACCCTTGTTCCCACAGAAGACAATCCTTCCCCTCACCCCTCAAATGTAATACCTAGTATCGTTTTCGAGAATGTATTCTGTGAGGAGCGTGGACAGTACCAGGCCCCAACACTGTGTACATCCATCTCCACTAAACTGCCAGCGCACTCCTGACCCCCACCCCACCAGGCCGGAGCCCACCACACACCTTTGCCCCGACCCCCTATCTCTTCACATACCAATAAGTCTCTGGCCCCCTGATCCTGACCAGTCCAGATTACCCACGACAGATCTAAAGCAGGCACGTCTGTATATCTCTCCAACAGCAACACACATCTTCTCGTATCATGAGACACCAGGGAAGGTAGACGGTAGATCAAACCCCCGGGGGAGAAACTTGGGTGTGGGAACTGCAGTATTAGCGAAGTCCTGAATGTGGGGGTCGGTATGGCTATATATTATATTCTTTTCTGTTAAGCGCCCCTTTCATATGATGTTCAGGTGCCTGCCATCTCTAATGAATCAATGGTTCCTGTTGTTTAGCTTACATTAGATAGAATGGGCCTCATTACAGGTCAGGCGGTCCGGAATTAACAGTGGCGGTAAACCCGCCGCCACTGTTAATTCCAGACCGCCCGATCCCGAGTCCTGCAGGCGGGAGGTGATGTTCCCGCCAGGTCTGACCTGGCGGCTTTAACACCGCCCACCTGCAGGCGGACGTGGAAACACCAGCACTATCACGAGATGGTGCCGGTGTTTCCACTTCCCCATTCCCATTGAGTTCTATGGGACTCCCATTGGACTCAATGGGAATGGGGATTTACCGAATTCCGCCTCCGGAATTCCTGGGACACCAGGGTCGTAATGCCCTGGTATTTCCGGGAGTCACGGGGCGGAATGGTAATATGATTCCGGCGGTAACCAGGTGGTTTTACCGCCTCAGTTACCACCGGACTCGTAATGAGGCCCAAATATCTCTAACGTGCCACTCGACATTCACCGCGAGGATGAGTCCAGCTGACCCATGTGCATCAAGATCCACTGGGAAACAACGGCCAATTAGCGCCTGGCATCCCCTATGGAGCAGGCTATGCTATATGTCCACACCAACCAGCAATGTGATTTTCTACTCTATGTAATGTCATCACTGATGATGCGTTTGGCCTTTTTAGTTTGCTGCCCTTGTAATTTTTGCAGAGTGCTTTTGGGCAGCAGAGTTCTTTGCTGCCATTTATATTATATAAAACTTTGTTATCCTTGCTTTATTCACTAGCAGGGTTTCTTTATTTTTTGGAGTGGACGTCAGAGGTCTAAACATTCAATCTGCACTGCAGAACTCGTCTGTGTCAGAGGGGCTGCCTGCATTTCAAAATACAAAAGCAGTTTTGTATTTTAAATAGCAGGCCACCTTCTATTCAAATTACCAAAACAGACGACCATCATCACACAGAAAACGGATGCTGGCGCTGGAAGTAAGGCCTGTGTCACAGGCATTACTTCCAGCGCCAGCATCCGTTTGCTGAAGTCTCTGCCTGGGCAGTGCTCGCCACCCCCTCCTCTTTCCAATGCCCCCTGGGTAGGGTATGCCCCACTGCACGCTGCAGGGGTGTGCGTGCAGTATGCAAGCTTGCATAGAAACCCATGCAAGTGCAGTGCAGGACACCCTACCCAGGAGGGGGCATTGTTGTTCAGTAGCAGGCAAGGGCTGGCCTTCTGAGACGGTGCGGGCATCTAACTTCTTTACACATTCTAATGAGAGAGACTATTGTAGTGCAGCTTCAATGTTGCAAGCAGTTAACTCTCTCCTTTAAATCTGAAAGCACCCACTTAAGGACTGCTGTGAGAATGAGCAGTCTCCTGTCCCCTCTCTGCCCTTCCAATCACTCTCCTGGCATGCAAGTACTAACTAACCCCACATCACGATTTCAATTGCCTAAAAATGTATGCATATGAGTGCAGGTGCTAACAGTGAAATGCTTTACGTTAGTAATTGCGGGCCTTTGTTAACAGCAAGCCCAGGTGCCGTTTAACATCTGTGTCCTGCTCTGTGTGTCCACGGCTCTGTAGGTCAGCCAGGTCGAGCCAACATAGCCCATAAATTTGGGCGTTAGTGGGACTGAAGCCTGGTCAGCTCAATGTTATTGCACCACTGGTGTGGAGCCTGATCATGTTTATTTTCTAAAGAACTTGTTGATGGGAATGCATTTGTCTGTGAATTAAGGTGCTACAGGTTCTGGTAGTAAACATGCACTGTTTATTGGACTGAAGAGGGATCTGCTTTTGTGGGGAGACCTGGTAATTCTTAATGAGTAGTGGATGCCTGGTAACCAGCGTCCTACATGTTGAACAGACGGTTTTCCAGGTTCAAGTTATTTTTGTTGCCATTTTTGCCACATTTTACATTGCTGGTAATGGACGTGCTTGTTGGGGGTGGGGGTGTATCCAGTGCTTTAAGTGGGCCGGGGCCTGCTGGGGCCGGGCCCCGGCAGTCTCCAAAAAGTGGGGCTGGGCCAGGGCCCTGCCGGTGCCCCCCAGTCCCACCTTAACATTGTCGGGATGCATTATCGGCCACAACGGGAGATGCGCCTGCCATGAAGTCAGGCGAGCTGACAGGGGTGCCAGCCAGCCACAGCGATGCTGAGGCTGGCTGCCACTTCCGTCATTCATAGTAACTGCCTCTGGTGACCCCTCGCACGAGAGGTCACCAGAGGCAGTTACTGTCCCTTTGTTTCCCCAGGTCACCGAGGTGTCTTTAACCCTCGGCGAACCTGGGGATTCCTCGACATTTTTCGAGGTTTATAAAAGACGGCTTGAAAAGTACACAATTCAAGCCATCTTTTATAAAGCTTTGCCGACGGACAATTTTGTCCGTAGTCTTTCAAGAATTGTGTACCTTCAAAGCCATCTTTTATAAACCCGAAATGTTTAAAAAGATGGCCTGAAAACTAGGCAAACCGTAAGGTATGCACACAAATATATATACATGTTATATATCTGTGTGCGTACCTTCCTATGGTTTCTGTACTTTGCAAGCCATCTTTTCTAAAAATATGTTACATATTTCTATGTTTAGAAAAGATGGCTTGCATAGTACACAAACCGTAGTAAGGTACGCATACAAACATATAACATGTATATATATTTGTGTGCATACCTTACGATTTGCGTACTTTCTAGGCCACGCCCCTCCCACAAGCCATGCTCCCAAATGAGGCCAACCCCTCGATTTCTTACCCCACTTAAAGGCCTGGGTGTATCCCTGGGTGCAGAAGGGTTTGGTCTATTGACTCATGGCTTCAGTGGAGCATGCATGATGTGGTTGTGAATGTAACCTGCCATCACTTTTATTTTCAAATTGTTCTGGAAAATGCACCATTTCCAGACCTCATTTAAAATAAATGTTGGCAGGGGAGAACTCCCCCAGACCTCCCTTTGCTAAATCGGGCTCGCTCCTGCCGAGACGGAAAATACATTTACGCCCCACCACTTTAAAAGTTCACCAGCCGCCACTGGTCAGAACCCCTGGCATTTGTATATAGTGTTCCAGTCTCTGCCCCATTTCTTGATACCCACTCACAGTGTGCTTAATGACCCCTGTGACAATGCCCTCTCTTTCCTTTCTCTGGTTAGGTAACACTGCTCCCAATTCAGGCGTTGGGCAAACTCCTTGTCAAATAATATAATGGCTTATCCATAGGCAGTCTATTGTAAGGGCCTGTGTATAGGGTCTGCTGCATCTTGTGGGGAAATGCAAGTAATGGGATCCTTCTTCAACCACCTTCTGGAAGGCACATTTGGTAGTGGCTGGACCAACACAGTCCCTAGTGGCGCGCTTCCAGTCAATACAGTATTCGAGCTTTCGCCCTCGTATGATGGAATCAAGAACATAATGAATCTCAGGTGCAATAGAATCAGAAACTGTGATATCAGAGGTGCTAGTGTCCCTCTGTGTGTTTTGAGCAGACTTATTGGTAGACACATGCAGGATGTATCTACCAATGCTTGCGAAGTAGCAGTTTGGCAGCTGCGCTGGAAAATGCATTTCAGGATTTTAAAGAGGCAAACAAAGGGAGGCTTGAAGTTGCAGTGGTATTGCAGATTCTGAAAATTCTTGGTTTAGATTCAGAGGGGTTCATGGACTGGGTGGGAAGGAGCTGGTTGTTTGTGGTTGGGCAGGTATTTGTTCATTTCCTTAGGCTCTTGTAGTGTGTGTTGAGCCATATGTTGTACAGAGATCATGCACTTGGCTAACTCTTGACCTGTTGGGACAGAGCTGGTTCTGGGCAGTGGAACAGGGACCATTCAAGGACGGCAGCCTGTCAAGCAGTGGAGCTGGTTCAGGACAGTGGGACAGGGACCATTGAAGGGCAGCAGTCTGTCAGGCAGCAGAAAGTAGACATACCAATGGATATGTGATGATGGTTGTTGTAGGTAGAGTGTGATGTGAGTGCAGTCGGCTGAGGACTGAGACTGTCATCATCCTGGTGGAAGAATTTTTGTTCCGGACTACTGTGGCTTTAAGCAGATAGCACCTTGCAAGGTTTAAAAACAGAAGCGGCACGCGTATTGCCTCTGTGAGTGCAACGAGAGTGCAGTCTGCAGTCAGCAGCAGATGGCGGGAGATGTGAGACACGCATTTCCTGGGGTTGGTAAGAGCATTTTGTCATATGCACCACGTATTAAATTGTACATTACTTTCCAAACCATCAGCATGACCAAACGGTGCAGACAATATGATACTAGAAGTAAGGCTCAAACTGATTCTAATATCATTGGAAAGCATGTGGACAGTAAAACATTTAAAATACCTGATAAAGATAATAGGTATCCACTCCACTGTGAATAACCCCAGATTATGGAAGTAGCAAACTGCCACAGGAAAATAGCGACGTGTTTACCCATTGCATTGGGAGCGGGTGAAAAGGACTCTGTGGCCTTGGAACTCATGCATAGTCAAACAGAAAGTATCTGTTCCCAATTAGACATTAGGATGACGTTACCTCCGATTGACAATATTTAATTCAATAAATTGTTGCGGTTGGTGGCAGCTCTCCTCATGGCGTTCCCACCATGCTGGGGAAGGCGACAGCACACCTCAAAATCATCTGTTGGCCTGCTATTTAGTGGGCCCTCATCGCTGTGTCTCCCCAGGGCCGGGTGCCGCACCAGTCAGCTTGCGCCTGACCCACGCAGATCATGTGTTAGTCTGGTGACATCTGACCTCTGTCAGCGCTGGACATCACCTGGAGGTTCCCCTCACGCTTCACTTGCAGTTGGGGCCATTAATCGCACGATCAGGAAGTGTGATCCAGTGTAATTTTGAGCATTAGAGCCGGTTAGTTACGGAGCTCAATTACCCGGCGGCCATCTTATTCGGGCACATGAGCGCCCCCATGTGTTACTTATGTTTTGTAAATGTGTGGAGTAACGTATTTCCATCGGGCAACTAAAAGGGACCCCTCTCATGGTAGGGGTCTCGGGCCTGCCCTCCCATAAGGATATACAAGGAGCAAAAGCAATTGGGCAACAAGGACTGAAATGTTGACAAACTCTGTGTAAAAGCGCTTGTGCAGGCAAGGCACGGGGCTCTAAGAAACGGATCATCAGGCCTGGCCCCAACAGGGCCATAATCACGCAGACACGAAGGGGGTCCAAACACAACTTTGTTTATTACCATATAGCGGCTTAACTGCCGAAACCGTGACTCCATGTGACCCTTTGGTTACCGCCCCCATCCCTAGCCCAACGTCCCCTTTCTCTCAGTGTGGCCCAAACTGAAGGCCACCCACATAACGATGTGGGAGGGTAGCACTAGTCACGTTATGACGTGACATCTCCCCCTTTTTTTAAAGTACAGCGTACCCCATTTCCTCAATCAGCCTGAGGGGTTTTATGCAGCTGCGTTGAGGCCTTCTGGGGCAAGGAAGTTCCTGGGCGCGTGAACGTACTCCTCTGCACTGTTCTTCATTTTCAGAATATTCACTGTCTCCTTGATACGAATCATCTGAAAATGATCCATCAGCACTGTCACTTGACAGCTCCCATTTCTCAGGTATGCGACATGGAAGTCTCTTGAAACTAGAAGAGTTCCTCGTTATCTCTTGTTGCTGATCTCCACTGGCTGTTACCATGTTGCCCTTTTTGGTGGTTACCACCAGCATCTCTGGGGCAAATGTCGAGTCTTCCTTCTGGGCCCTCGGCTAGCACACTACTAGCTGATCTCCTAGATCTACCTCGCACTCCTTTGCTCCTCTTCAGGTGTCAGCTCTCTCTTTCATTCTCTCCTTCTGCTCCTGATCACAATCTTTGACTTGTTGTTCGAGAGGAGTGATTTGCTGTCGATTCTGAACTTCTGGCAGTCTGGTTCTTACAACTCGTTGAAACATGAGGTCAGAAGGACTGACCCTGGTGGTGCTACGAGGAGTGTGACGATAATCACGTATCAGCTGATATAGTGCCTACTCAAAGGGTTTATTGATCAAGTTGGCTATCTGTAAGGACTTCTTGATGTTGGACATAAATCGTTCAACAATCCCATTGGCCTGAGGCCATTGTGGTGTTATCTTGCGGTGTAGGAACCCCTATATAATTGACAAAGTTCTCAAAATCATGACTTGTAAATGCGGGTCGATTGTCTGATTTCAGGATCTTTGGTATTCCATAGGTGGATAACATTCGGTCCAGTGCCAGAATGATGCACGTCGCTGCAGTGGAATCAATGAGTTATGTGTCGGGCTGCGAGAATTTTCAACAGTGAGCACTAGTACATATTTCCCATTTTGCAGTGGTCCAAAAAGATCTACTGTTACCTCTTCCCAGACACCTCCAGGAATTGTTGACATATGTAGCGGATTTTGTGTGGCGATGGAGCCACTAGTGCACACAGGTCACACCTGCCAACGACTTCTTCCACCAGAGTGTCCAACTTAGGAAACCATACCTTCTCATGCAGGAGATGTTTCATGGAAGCTATTCCCCGGTGACCTTCATGTGCTAGCGCGACAATACGTTCACGTAGCGACCACGGGATGACAATTTTAGAACCTTTCATCACAATGTAGTCGTCATCTACCGTTAGCTCCTCTTTCACAAGTTCCAGAGCTCTCATGTCATCTTTCACAGTTTCTTGTTCTTGTATGGCTTGTTGCTTGGCATGCAACATCATGTCATTCCAGATGCAATGAGTCCTTATAGCGAGGGCTTTGTCATTTTCTGATTCCTTTCGTATGGTGGCCCATTCCACCGCCAGCAGTTGCAGATGATGTATGAAGAGGTTGATGTAATTATCAGCTATAGACTGACTTGTTTGGGGTGGGCCGCCAGGGTGTCTTTAGTGGTAATCAGCCGGTTTGTTTTCTTTCCCTGGCCGATGTATGATGTTACATTTGTAGTCTTGAAGACGTAGTCCCCATCTGACTATCTGAGGGGGCATTCTTGCCTTGGGGTCACCAAAATTGTTAGAAGTGCTTGATGATCAGTGATGACCATGAATGTTTTGCCATATAAGAAGGGGTGAAAATATGTGCAGGCTCACACCACTGCTAAGCTTTCCTTTTCTACCTGAGAGTAGGCCTGTTCTGTTGTCGTGAGGCTTCTGCTCGTGTTTGCCACTATACATTTCCCAGATGGATTTTCAGGGTCGCATTGTATCAATATGGCACCCATGCCGACTGGGCTGGCATCTACCACTACTTCGGTCTTCCTGTCTCTATCACAGTATGCCATAAATTCTGCTTTGGAAATGTTATCACGGATGGTTTCAAAGGCACTTTGACAGCCTGGTGACCACTCGAATGGTTGGTTCTTTCGTGTGAGTAGGCGTAGGGGATTGCTCACTGTCGCATAGCCTTGTAAGTATTGCAAGCAATAGCTTGCCAATCCAAGAAAAGAGCATAATTCAGATACATTTTGTGGTGGTGGGTGGAATTAAGGGCCGCAACATTTTCAGGGTCTGGTTTCATTCCTCTTTCCGAAAATATGTGTCTGAAAAACCTGAGAGATTCTTTTCTGAATTCACATTTTGCTTGATTAAGTGTAAGTCCTGCTGTCTCGAGCGCTGCACAGACGTTATGTAGGCCTGAATCATGTTCTTCCTTTGATTTGCCATAAAATAATACGTCATCCGAGTAATTCAAACAGTTTGGGACATGGCGGGTGACCTTGTGGATCTCCTCTTGGAAGATCTCTGCAGCCGAAGAGATGCCAAAACGGAGTCTTTTGTATTGAAATAGGCCCAGATGAGTGACGGAAGTGGTGATGTACCTGGACTCAGGCTCACTTTCGATCTAATGATATCCTTTTGTAAGATCCAATTTCGAGAAGAACTTGGCACCATGCAGTAGGTGTTTCATATCTGTTAGGCGTGGTGCCTGGCGTCTTTTCTTTCTATGGCCTTGTTCGCCCTTCTCATGTCCACGCATAACCTGATGGAACCGTCTGGTGATTTCTTCAGTACGGGTACTATAGGAGACCCTCATGGAGTGGGTGTTGCCGGCTCTATGACATGCTGCTTTATTAGTTTATTAATTTCATCCTCCACCTGAGTTTGTATATTAATAGGTATGCCTCAGTAGTGTTGGGTGACAGGTTTTATTTCAGGATTGATATGAAGTTGGACTTTTCGATTCTTTAACTTCCCTATCCCTTTGAACAATTTTGGGAAGGCTGCCTCAATGTCCTCCGGCCGAGAAAAGTACTTGTGGGCCATCAGCTGATATATGATGTAAACTAGTCCCATGTCTACTGCAGTCTTAAAACTGAGTATGCATCCGCTTTTTGCTTCTGTCTTGAGGACATGTACTTTTGCGATGTGCGATTTGTGTGGACACATGGCTGAGATGACACCTTTGCAGAGCAGTGGCATGGTGGAGCCATATGGGTAGATGTCAACCATGGCTTTCTTGAGTTTTGGCGCATTCGGGAGGGTGTTGTAAGCTTCTTCGCTGATTATAGTAGCTGTTGCACCAGTGTCAATGAGAAAATCCATGGGCGTGTCATTAACTTGTAAACTAAGAACAGGGCTATGTTGAGTTGCAGTGCTGTTATTCAAAACCCACACATATCCCTTTTTACGCTGCTCTTCTCCTGATGTAGACGAATCACTACTAGAAGGTAACTTCATTTCGATGTAGCAGACATAGCGCCGGCGCCTGCTGCGTCGGAAGGTGTCAGACGGCCTGTGTTCTTCAGTCGAGTATGTTTTCTTAATGTCCATCTCATCTCGCCATTGCCACCTGAGGTCTGTGTCTGGGCCCCCTTCACGTGTGCTTGTTGGTACCAACTTTATTGGGTCTTTGAAACTTTTCCGGAAGGTGGGTTGGATGGGGGCGTTCTTGCACATGGCCCTAAAATGGTCGTAGCCCCCACATACAGGGTACTTATATCCACATCTGTAACATGTAGCCTCAGTGCGTCTTGGTAATGAGTTGTCTGAAGAGAACTGTTAACAGCTTCTAGAACAGCAGATTTTGTCTGTATGGTACTTTCCCTAAATTGTCCAGTTGAGATTCCACTGCTGCCTCCATGCACTCCAGGGCGAGAATTTCATTGATGGACTGTTGTTTTGGCAGGAGCTTCTTACGAAAACTTTGAGAGTCACACCCAGCTATTACTTGTGACCGGAGTGCTTCATCATTGGAGTAGCGATGGAATTTGCATTGCTTCAACTTGATGCGTAACCTCATTACAAAGTTGTCTAAAGATGTTAATTTCTCTTGGCGTGTAGTATGAAAGATATGTCTTTCATAATCTACATTAGTAAATGGAGTGAAGTATTCCGTTCATTTTGTGTGTAGCTCTTGATATGAGGCGGTGTCAAGATTGATTAATTCTCCTACAATATCTCTAACTGCAGGGCCCACTGCCATGGAAAATGTTTTTTTGAGTCTGGTGACATCTTTAAGTCCTATGGCCCCTATGTAGAAATTGAAATCACGTAGCCAGGTAGCCCACCGCGGGGCTAAATTACTGGTATCTCTTATGTCGAAGGCATGGGGTAAATGTAATGCTTGGGACCCTCCGCTCTTAGAGGGTGGTGTCTCATTTGAGGGGCCCGCCACTGACGTGGACATGGGATCTTCCTCAGACATGGTGATTGGCTGGATTCCTCAAAGAAGTGCTAGCGTGGGCTGGCTTGAACGTGGAAGACCCCTTTTAGAATTCTAAGAGCTATGCTGTTTGGCAGTCTATCTGTGGTGTGTCCACTTTGTGGTGTTTCTTTCTAAGGTCCACAGATTCTTTTTTTCTCCTCCTTTATTGGGACAGTGGTATGTTTATTTGGACCCATGGGCCTCGTTTTCCTGCAGAAATGCCTTATTTTGGCTTTACTAATGCTGTGACGTTGTCAAAAATGGCATGGCAGGTTTTGATTTATTTGCCTCACTTGCACATGGTTGGGCTACACTGCCGCACTCTGTGAAATCGGTGCTGGGCTTATGTTGACCCTCACGCCTCTTTTATCCTCTCAGGATTTATTATTCTTAGCTTAAGTGAGACTGGGCTGCCGTGCCGCGTTTATACGGTAATATAATTAATTTTTTTTTTCTAACGGTGCTTCGCTTCCAGCGTGCTCCGTTTCTCCCCCTCCCTTTCCTTAAGTCGTGGGTGTGAGAGGGATGTGCGCATTCAGCAGGCGCATGGAAACATATTTATGACGGTGCCGGGCTGCCTGTATTTATTCTCATTTGAAAATACTTACGGTTTTGCATGTGACTGACAGAATGCGGAGGCGCGCTGACGCGTGTGTGAAGTGCCCGACAGCACCCTCCTTATCAGCTTCTACAGTGGTTCACGGCTGACGCTTCTAGTCAGCGTCTGTTTCTTCCCTCACTCGCTCCGGACACAGTGCTGATCTCGTTTGTTCGGATCCTCGTCGCCAATTGTAAAAGCCCTTGTGCAGGCAAGGCACGGGGCTCTAAGGAACGGATCATCAGGCTTGGCCCCGACAGGGACATACACATTCAAACATGGAGGGAGTCCAAACACATCTTTATTTATTACCATATAACGGCTTAACTGCCGAAACTGGGACCCCATGTGACCTTTGGGTTACCTTTGGGTTACCACCGCCTCCCTAGCCCAATGTCTCTTTTCTCTCAATGTGGCCCAAACTGAAGGCCACTCACATAACGATGTGGGAGGGTAGCACCAGTCACATTACGACACTCTAAATCATACATACGCCTTGTAATATATAAAGGATTCAATGAGCAGACCATGATGCGACATCAGTTGCCCTTTCAACAAGGAGCCGTGCTAGATACCTAATATAACCTATGCATGCTTAATCTATGTATATTTGATGGCGTTCAGCCGTGTACTCCCTGACCTTTAGCAGGCTCTAACATCAAATGGACGCATTTCTAAAAGTGTGCCCATTTCGGAGCAGACCACAGTGTTGCTAGAAGCGAGGCTGTGCAATTGCTCATTTCGTCAATGCAAGTTTGCACTTGGCTTGGAAAACGCCATATGCACAGATAGCCTGTTTATGTGTTTGGTTATCATTAAAGTGGAAGCCTTATGGGAGGGACACGTTGGCTAAGTGGATAAATAATATGACTGAGTTGCACAATAGACGTTATTTATGTAGTTTGTATGTTCTCTAATCGCCAATATTAAGAGCGATTATTTTGAGTAGACTAGGTGCGATCTGTTGCAGAGGCTTAAGAAAGAAATGGGTTGCAAGTGGTTTCTTTTTTTCTCCACGGGGATAAACAAAATGGCTCACTAGCCCTCATACGGATGATCGTTTGGATTTATTACTGAGTGTAATCAGTACACACATTGTTAAACATACTTCCATCACTGGGAAAGCTCTCACACTGCATGCAGCTAATGGGTCGCAGTAGCCTTCACTTCTCAGCTCAAAACTAACACCCTTGTTCGCGCCATTCTCTCTTTGGAAACAATTTAACTGGCTTTCCTCTACCAAACTATCCCAGAGCAGCCGAGTCAGCCCGCTTCCTCTTCCTTCTATACAATAAACACCCAAGCAATATCTAAAAGGAAGGCTATTAGATTTGGTTGGGTGCACGTTTCGTCTCAACTCCTTCCAGTTTCGCTCAGACCATAGTATACTTTATTCCTACTTGCCCAGCTGACCATATCTTAAATTCCCACAAGCCCAGGACACAGCTTTGTGCCGGGGAGGAAAACACGGAAGATCAGTCTTTGGGGGGTTCTAAAAAGCTTGGCAGATTATTGATTTGAACAATGATTTTACTCACCTACACAACTTGTACTTTCAGACCAGTACCTAGCATAACATCAGTATCAAATGCTTGTTGAGACAAATACTTGTAGATATAGATTTCAGTGAAAAAACCTTACTTAAAGTTTAGTTAAGTGTTAAATTGCCCACATTTATTGCAACAAAACACTTGAAATTCAGTGCATTGGGAAAATCATGACCGGCTTAACTTGGCGTGACCCTGTTGATCTCCCCGTAACGCTATGTCCCCCATAATGGTATTTTGTATGTTATTGTGAATCTATTATCTTATAATAGATGTTCTCTTCGGCTTTTCAATGGGAACCTGCTGAGTTAAGCCGTCATGATTTTCCCAATGCGTTGAATTTCAAGGGGTTTGTTGCGATAATTGTGGGAAAATGAACTAAACTTTAACTAAAGTTTTTTCACTGAATTTCAATGGTTTTGTTATACCATAGGTTTTTTCCACACCACACACTTGCATCCCACTGGCCATGGCCTTCAGCCATGCCTACTGAATATTTCACAACACTAACGGGTCAGTAGCCATGGCCTTCAGTGTTGACCACTATACATGTCTTTTGAGCCCACTAGCCAGGGACTTCGGGCCTGGCCAGTGAGCACAGCCTTCTGCCATGTCCACTGTATATTTAAAAACACTAACTAGCCATGGCCTTTGGGCATGGCCGGTGGCCAAGGCCTTTGGCTGTGCCCAATGTATATTTTACAACACTAACAAGCCACTAGTCATGGCGTCTGGCCATGGTCAGTGATCACACTCTTCGGCTGTGGCCACTATATATTTTAAAACACTAATGGGCTGCTAGTCATGGCCTTCAGCCATGCCCACTGTATATTTTATAACACTAAAGAGCCAATAGCCATAGTCTTTGGCCATGGCCACTATACATGTATGGCCTTCGGCCGTGCCAACTGTATATTTTTAAACACTAACGGGCCACTAGCCATGGCATTCCTCCATGGCCAGTGGGCACGGCTTTAAGCCGTGCCCACTGTATATTTTAAAACACTAACGTACTAGCCATAGCCAGTGGCCAAGGCATTCGACCGTGCCCACTGTCTAATTTAAAACACTTCTTATGTGTATTCCCCTTTTTAAAAAGAAACATTGTCCCCATGACCACACCTATGATACCAATGTACTACAGATAGCCATGGTTATTTGTAGTTTTCTGATAACCGCTGTTATTGGGAAAAAAAAGCAAAATAAAATGTTTCCCTGGCTCCCCAGTCACTCACAATGTGCCCCTCCCTCATGCCATGGTTCCCCACTCTCAGAAAGTTATGTTTCGTCCCCAGCCCTCCCCATGCCCCCCCAAACTGTTGTTGTTCCGTGTGATGCACTTTCATTCCCAATCTCGTTTTCTTCTGTAGCCGCGAATATTATGCCGAATAGGGAGACAACAGGAAATCGTTTGTGCTGTTAACTTGGTCCCAAGCCCCCCTTCAACTCCCAAATTTCGCATGGTGTCCCCCTCCATGTCTAGCTTGATGCCATTTAGTGTTTTCCCTGCTCCAAATGGCCATTTTCAGATTTTTTTGGGGGGTATTCATGGGTATAACCGCGATTATCTCTCGCATTGAAAAGATGCCCTTTATTTTATTTTTTAAAAGCTTCTATCCTGCAAAGCACCATGGGCCTTGGGGCATTACCTGAAGTGTGCTTATTGCTTTTATAATACCTAGTTCTCAGTTCATAGAATTTTGGCATCATCTGATTTAGGTTTATCTTTGTCTTCTCCTCCCTTCCTCTACCTCATGTCTCCCACGCATTCAGCTTTACACGCCCAACTCATGCCGCTGAAACAGTGCTATTAATTTTTGGAGGAAAAAGCTAAGTACTGTTACACTTTACTAACATGCAACCTTATACTTCACCTCAAATTATCCCTTATACAATAGGCTGAGGGATAGATTTAGCTTGTTCCTGGTGCATGCATGTTTGTTTTGTGAAGGACCTAAGAAGCCTCATTATCATTTTGGTGGTATCCTGCCGGTATATCCGGCGGGATACCACCAAATGGTAATACCGTTACCGGCACTTGGTCTGCCAGAATGAACGGCAGATTCCAACTGCCGGCAAGAGTAGATTAATTCCCATTCCATGGAGTCCCATGGGACTGTATGGTGGATTGATTTTATTACCGGCACCAAATACCGCAGTTTCTTTGCCGGTAGGGCACCTGATTTACCTCCAGCTCTTGACCATAGGTAAATCAGGTGCTCCACCAGCAAACTTGTAGTTTGTAAATGTTATTACTGGCACATTAATTCCGGACCGGCAAACCTATAACGACCCTAAATGTAATATCATGTTTCCCACTCCCAGAGCTCTTGTCCCCTACACCTACTTCCCCAAAGCGCTACACCTGTCCCTCCCAGCATACATAACACTGCACATGAGAATTCACTACCCTGCCAAGCGTAAGGAGATGTAGAGACATGAGAGCAACAGCACAGCAACGCGCACCGCCCGGGCAGGTGCCAGTAAGAACTGTAGTTAATAAAGACACAGCTGAGAACTGTTACTGCTTCCATGCATTATATCTAATCACCACACTCATCTTGCGATTGTCACCTCCTGTGGAGTCAGTTCACTAACATGGCATGCCCCATACCTGTCTTTAGACTTTAATGAACTGCCAAACCCAAAAGTCCAAATCATCTCTTTACACCCTCCCTTCTGACTGAAGAGGTTGAGCCGTATGAGTAATATCAGCAGTGATTCTTCTAGAAAGTGAGTTCCATCAGTTCAAGTGTTAATAGTGACTGCTATCAGACACGGCATTAGTAAAATGGTCAATCAAATGCATAGTGCTATATAATTAAACTCAGACAGTAGACAGCATTTTTATATTTCTCTTACCCATACTTACAGACAAATAAAAATGATAAAAAGGAAATAACGACATCTAAGCGTTTGACTATGTTGAGAATAAAAGCTTGCAGTATGTTTTAGATGCATGCAAAGGGATTGCTAGGAGAAATAATAGACTTATTTAATCAATTGTGTTTCATTTGCTCTGCAGCCTGCTCACACTGACACCTATGTGCCAAAGCACAAAATGCATAAATACATCCGTGCAGATGTAAAGACAATCCCTCTGAGCGAATACCGCAACAAGAACGTTAGGGCCTCCAACACCATTATATGGCTCAGAATGAAGCTCAATCTTTTTTTAAGTGCAGTGGTGGAAGTGGAGGAACCTGAGAGTGAAGAGGAGGATGACATCACGGAAGAGAGCAAAGAGTTGGAGGACAAGGAGGTTACCATCATGGAAGATGAGAGTGTAGAGCTGGAGGAGGTTGACATCAGGGAAGAAGAGAGCAAAGAGTTGGAGGACAAGGAGGTTACCATCATGGAAGATGAGAGTGAAGAGTTGGAGGAGGTTAACATCATGGAAGAAGAGCGTATAGAGCTGGAGGACGGGGAGGATGACGAGGATTACCAGAGTAATGAGGTAAGTGCAAGGAAGGCAGTGCATGAAGGGGATGGGGGGAGTGAGGAGAACAGAAAGGAGAAAGTCCACAACATTAAGCTTGCTTGACAATAATGATGTTGAAAGAATTTCCACCATAGGAAGTGTATAGTGTGCTTGTTTCTAGGATGCTTTCTCCTATTTCAGAATATTGTAATATTGAGCGTTTGCCAAAATGTTCACAATACATTTTTACAAATTAAGAAGTCACTGGCAAGACAGGGGCCTCATTGTGAGTTTGATGGTGCAGTAAACAAAATGGAGGAATTTCTGCCTCTTGTACCACTCCGATGAATTCTGAGTCTGACCTCAATGTGGCGGGTCTGTCTCCAGCATAATGCTGGTGGTCGATCCTCCAATTTAAGGCAGATCAGATTTAATGCACGGAATAACCGCTCACAGTAAATCCACAAAACATTACCATGGAGTCCTATTGACTCCAAACATGGGGATTTACACCACCATACCACCACTCCTAATCGCTTGGTAGTGCCGAGGTACCAAATGTAGGTTATGGTAAATGATTTTGGTGTTAAATCGACACATTTACTACTAATTTGCCACCAAAAACATAATGAGGCCCATTGAGCTACTGTTTCTCACCTCCCAATTAAGTCCTAAAGTCATTGAATAGCTTTCATGGGAGGAGACCTGAAATACATGGTGGGTAGTGTGATGAATTGCTCTCTGGCAAGGGTTTAGGAGGCCTTGCATTTTTTACTTTTATTAATTTATAAAATGATGCATCACTTAAGGGGTAATCCACTGATCAGATTCCCCTTTCATAATCTCCATGCTAATGACATAACATACATCTGTGCACTGCTGCATCTGTAGCCTGATTGCAGCGCCTGCCATACAGCGGCACAGAACAGGTTCAGGTCACAGGTGCCTTCTTGACAGCTCAAGTGAAAGCAAAGTCACTGCAGCACAGGAGTGGCATTTGGGATATCCCTGTTCCAAAATATTATGTTATGTTATGTTACTGTGAATTTATATAGTGCCTTATGTACCATTGGTATGGTCTGAAGGCGCTGGTAGGTTGAATGCCCTTGGGAACCGGAGTTCAAGTCAGTAGAGAGAGTAGAGGGAGTCAAAGGTGCGTGTGAGCACCGGATATGTGTGCAGCTGGTGTGGCATTCGTGTAATAGCTGCTTCTTAGCGGTAGGTGTGGTGGTTGAGAGATCAGGAGTATGTATTCGTTCTGGCAGGATTTATCCAGACCGAAAGTGGCTGCGTTAGGCCTGAGGAGAACGCCTGGCTGGGGGGTGTGTAACCAGCAGTAATGGGGAGTATGCGGCAGATGTTGGTATGAGAACAGTTATACCGAATGGTGTCATAGTATCTCTGTGTTCTAGTTGAATAGTGGTGTAAAGAAGAGAGTAAGCATGGTGATGTGTTATGATGGGTTACATGCTCTTTCAAACGTTCCATGCACTCCAAGCCATTCCATGTCAGTCACGCAATTCTATGCGCTCCAATCTGTTCCATGCACTCCAGTCTGCTCCATGCACTCCAGTCCGCCCCACGCACTCCAGTCTGCCCCACGCACTCCTGTCTGCCCCACGCATCCCAGTCTGCCCCATGCACTCCAGTCCGCTCCACGCATTCCAGTCCGCTCCACGCACTCCAGTCCACTCCACG
This sequence comes from Ambystoma mexicanum, assembly GCF_040938575.1. Classification (NCBI taxonomy): domain Eukaryota; kingdom Metazoa; phylum Chordata; class Amphibia; order Caudata; family Ambystomatidae; genus Ambystoma; species Ambystoma mexicanum. Next base: position 402,279,801 of record NC_090940.1, read on the forward strand.
CACTTCAGTATGCTCTACACACTCCAGTCCGCTCCACGCACTCCAGTCTGCTCCATGCACTCCAGTCCACTCCACGTACTCCAGTCTGCTCCAAGCACTCCAGTCCTCTCCACGCACACCAGGCCGCTCCACGCACTCCAATCTGTTCCACGCACTCTAATCCGTTCCACGTATTCCAATCCGTTCCATGCACTGCAATCCGTTTCATGCATTCGAATCTGTTCTATTTACTGCAATCCGTTCCATGTATTGTAAGTTGTTTTATGCACTTCATCTACATATTTCACCCGTACCATCTACATACTTCATCCGTTCCATCCACATATTTCACACATTCCATCCACATACGTCACCCGTTTCATCCACATACGTCGCCCGTACCATCCACATAAGTCGCCCGTTCCATCCACATACGCCGCCCATTCCATCCACGTACGTCACCCGTTCCATCCACATATGTCATCCATCCACATACATCACCCGTTTCATCCACATACGTCACCCGTTCCATCCACATACGTCATCCGTTCTATTCACATACATCACTCGTTCTATCCATATATGTCACCCATTCCATCCACATACTTCACCGGTTCCGTCTGCTCTACGCATTCAGCGGCTCTACGTACTCATCCGCTCCACGTATCATCCACTCTACGTAACTCATCAGCTCTACGCAACTCATCCTCTCTATGCAACTCATCCGCTCTACGCACTCGTCTGCTCTAGGGACTCGTCAGCTCTAGGCACTCATCCGCTCTAGGCACTCATCCGCTCTAGGAACTAATCCGCTCTAGGCACTCGTCTGCTCTAGGCACTCGTCCGCTTTATGCCCTCGCACGCTCTACGCATTCACCTGCTCTACTCACTCACCCGCTCTACGCATTCACCTGCTCTACGCATTCACCCGTTCTACGCACTCACCCGCTCTATGCACTCACTCGCTCTACGCAGTCACCCGCTCTACGTACTCACCCGCTCTACGCACTCATCCGCTATCTACGCACTCATCCGCTCTACGCACTCACTCGCTGTATCGCTCTATGCACTCACTCGCTCTTAAGCACCCCTCCTCTCTTATGCGCTCATTCACTCATACGCACTCGTCTGCTCCATACACTTGTCGGCTCTACCCATTAGTCTGTTCGACATAATCATCCACTCTATACACTCCTCCATTCTTACACACTCCTCTGCTCTGTGTACTCTTCCACTCTGCGCTCTCTTCCACTCTGTGCACTCTTCCGCTCTGCGCACTCTTCCGCTCTGCTCACCCATCACGTTTTGCTCACCCAGCCGCTCTGCTCACCCATCCGCTCTGCTCACCCATCCGCTCCACGCACTCATCCGCTCCACGCACCCATTCGCTCCACGCACTCATCCGCTCCACGCATTCATCCGCTCCCACACTCATCCGCTCTATGCACTCGTTCTTTCCACGCATTCATCTGCTATATGCACTCATCAGCTCTACAAAGTCGTTCGCTCATACGCAGTCATCGGCTCTATACACTCATCGGCTCTATACACTCATCCTGCTCTAATCACTCAACTGCTCTATACACTCATCCGCTCTATACACTCATCCGGTCTGCACATTCATCTGCTCCAGTGTTCTCAACACTCTTCCGCACTTCCGCACACATCCGCTCTACACCCTCATCTGCTCTACACACTCCTCCGCTCTACATTCATCCATTCTGCACATTCATCTGCTCTACGCACTCCTGCGTTCTACACACTCCTCTGCACTTACGCACTCATCCGTTCTACAAACTCGTCCGCTCTACACACCCAACTGCTCTACCCACTCCTCCGCTCTACACACTCATCCGTTCTATACACTCATCCGATCTACACACTCATCTGATCTGCACACTAATCTGCTCAACGCATTCATCCGCTCAGCGCAATCATCCGTTCCACACGCTTCATCCATTCTAATGATTTCATCCACTCCATTCACTTTGTTCATTCATCATGCAATACATCCATTTCATTAATTTAAATCTTGTTACTGTTTTCGTACGATTTATTCTTATTATCCATTTCACTGCTTTGATCTACTTTACACGTTCTAGTCTGTTTGTCCTTTTAGTTTATATTATAGGTTATTAGATGTCGATTTTTCGCATCTAGCAGTTTGTTGGATTGGTGTCATTGAGATGCTGTTATTCTGTTTGGGTTAGTTTGCGTACGGGTTAGATTTACGGGAAGAGCCAGGTTTTCAGTAGTTTGCGGAAAGACATTAGATCTTCAGTTAGGGGGATGTGCGGTGGGAGTGCGTTCCACAGCGTGGGGGCCAAGGCTGAGAATGATGATCCGCCTAACCTGACCGAGTTTGTCTTAGGTATGACTAGGAGGCCGGCTGAGCTTGATCTTAGAGTACGTGGAGGGTGATAGGGTTTTAGCTTGTCTTGAAGATATTGAGGTCCGGTTTTATGCAATCCTCAATGGGAGATGCATAAGGTTTTGAAGGTCTCCCTTCGGGCCACTGGAAGCCAGTGCAGAGTCTTAAGGGCAGGGGAGATGTGGTCTCTTGGGCCGAGCGCGAGTAGCAGTTTGGCTGCAGCGTTTTGTGCCCTTTGAAGTTTATTCAGTTGGTAAGCGTGGACACCGAGGTAGAGGGGGTTTGCGTAGTCCAGTCTTGATATAACAATTGATTGGACCGCGGAGAGTCTGTTGGGAAAGGAGAGATATGGAAAGATGCGCCTAAGGGTTTTAAGGTGGTAGTGGCAGGACTTTGAGACATTGTTGACTTGGCGCGAGAGTGTTAGGTCAGAGTCAAGGGTGCATCCAAGGTTTTTCACTGAGTTAGAGGGGGTCGGTGAGTTGCCCATGGCAGATAGCCCCGGTAGTGGGTGTGGAAGAAGTTTGGAGTTGCCACATACCATGATTTCGGTTTTGGAGGGGTTTAACAAGAGGTGGCTTTGGGTCATCCAGAGCTCTATGTCAAGGAGGCAGGAGGCGAGGTCAGGTCGGCAGTTGGGTTTTGAGTTCAGGAGTTTTAGAATTAGTTGGGGGTCATCAGCGTAGTTGTAACACAGGATGTTGTGTGAACAAATTATTGGTGGGAGGGTGATCAAGTAGAGATTGAACAGGAGGGCAGATAGGCATGCTCCTTGTGGGAGTCCCGTGTCGACTGGTCGGGCTTGGGAGGAATAGGTGGAGAGTATTGTTATTTGGTACCTATCTTTGAGGAATGAAGCTATCCATTTAAGGGTGGTTCCATGAATTCCTAGGGAGTGGAGGCGGTCAAGGAGGATTGAGTGATTGATTGTGTCGAAGGTGGCGGATAGGTCAAGAAGGATTAATGCGGCGCATCGCGCGGAGTCTGCCGTCATTTTAAGGTCATCCCAGATTGAGGTTAGGGTGGTTTCAGTTCCGTGACGGGCTCTGAAACCTGATTGTGCGGGGTCTAGGAGATTGTTGGCTTCGACAAAGGCATTTACTTGGGAGTAGGCGGTTCGGTCGATGGGTTTGGCAAGGAACCTGGTGTTTGAGATGGGGTGGTAGTTTGGACTTGAGAGGGTCGAGGGAAGGTTATCTTATTATCGGTTTGACATTGCGTCGGGAAAGATACCTGAGGAAAGGGAGTCATTTATGATGGATCTTGCGTGTTCTCCTGCGCAGGTGGAAACGAAATTTTCTTTGAGTGTTGTGGCCGGGCAAGGGTCTAGCGGAGAGCCGGATAGTTTGCGGGCAGATAGAAGTTTGAGAAATTGGTCTGGTGATATTGGACTAAAGGATTCAAACCTTGGTTGCGTAGTGGTCGCAGGCGGTGGGTTGTCCGGTATGGGGGGAGGGTTGCCTGGTGGATGTAAGAGAGCCAGTTTGGTGGATAGAGCATTTGTTCTTTCAAGAGCTGTGGCGTAAAAGTGGAGAGAGAGTGAGTCGCACAGTGATTGTGAGGGGGTCAGGACAGTCGTAGTGCAAGTCGGTTTGGTGAATTCAGAGATGATTTTGTGCAGTTCTTTGCTGGGGTTTTTGCAGTTTAGGATTCGGGAGATGTAGTGGGCTTTTTTTGCTTTCCGTATTTCGCCTTGTACTGATGAAGGTGTCGGGCCAAGGTGGCTTTGCTCTCCTGGGTTTTGTCTTTCTGCCATTTGCGTTCTAGGTATTTATATAGCTGTTTAGTGGTATTCACCTCACGTGTGAACCATCTAGGAAACAGGCCACGGCAGGCTGATGGTTTGCAAGAGGGTGTGAGCCGCATTAGTGAGGTGTTGAGCCATGAGTCAAAGGCGTCAGGGGTTAGTTGTTTATTGAGTTGGCAGGTAGGTGGTGGAGACTGGAGGAGTGCGTCGGCTAGGTCAGGAACGATTATTAGTTTTTTCCAGCATTTGCGTAGATTCAGAGGTTCAGATTCGAGTACGGGAAGGGAGTCGGGTGAGCGAATGGCGAAAGAAACAATGAAGTGATCGGACCAGATGATAGGGGTGGGGTGGTTTATGAGTAGCCCATGCTGGTGGCAGGGTAAACTCTAAATTTAAGCCATACCTGAGTTAGGGCATGCTGCATGCTCATAAACATTGTGGCAACATCCAATGTGGTATCACACACATGTCTGCTCCTATGAGATAGCTCAGCTGTGTAAGGTGATGTGTATTCTGGCCAGACAGGCTGGTCCTGCAAGTGACAGGGTGGTAACCTGAAAGGCCATATCTTTTCTTTGATCCCTTTTGAGGGTAGCTAATGTCCTCACTCAGAGAAAGCCACTCAACAGGCAGATGCCTAAACCCAGGAATCAAAGAAGCATACCCTTACAAAAAGAGTAATCTCAAACCAGGGTGATGTATACCAAGGGGGCTGTTCATCCTATTGAGTAGGGGAAGGTGGGGGTTTAGTGTAGACAGGAAGAGCCCTGTACAGTTGGTGGAAGGTTCCTCCCTATCGTTTCTCTCTGCCCCTGTCTCTCCTTCCTGCCCCTCCACTTCCTGTAGCACAAAGCACTTCGAGTGTGATTTCAGAAGGGCAAAGTCCACTCATTTCAAGAGCAGGGATTGAATCCCTAAAGCCAGCTAGTTTTAGTCCAATCACTTGTGGACTTTTATCTCTAAACACAGGGGTTTGCCACCACTTATTTGAATCATCATTTGGTCTTCCACCCTTGAAGAAGATTTCGTTGCACCCTGCTGGGAAAGCTGCCCTTTCCAGAGTCCTCCGGTTGTGAGGGAAGGCAGGTGTTCCAAGGCAGAGGCGAATTCGTCCCATAACCATCCGCAGGGAACATTGTGGGTGCGCTGCTGCTAGAACAAGACTTGCCTCTCTGCCAGCCACAGGGGTACCCAGGACCTCACCATGTTGGATGACCCCTGCAGTTGTGTGCAAGCCTCGCCGGTGTTTGGGAGCACGAGAACAAGGACTCATCTTGTCCCTGACACCCTGGAAATGACCTCAGAGCGCTTGGAAGCCAGCAGAGCAAAGATTCCCCATCAAACTGCTTTTATCTGTGATTTATGTGTGATCGACACAGTTCGAACCAGTAGGTCACTCTGGGGCTTCCTTTAACATTCAACGTTCTAGTAAGAGCAGTTTGACCATTTCAAACTAGTTCACCACCGCACCATGACAGCTGAAGTGCGTCATTGTTTCGGCTCGAACCATGAAGTACTGTTGCCTCTTCATTGCTCAAATCGATATTTGAACTGCCATCTTCTACATCAGCAAGCCTGTAACTTAATCGAACTGGGTGTCTTCCGAAAAGTGACCTTCAAACCTTTGCATCAAACCGATTCACCTGTGTATGCTGGTAAACCTCAACTGCCGAATTGAACCTAGTGATCACCTGATTCACACAGCTTGAGTTACTTTTCAATCGCAGCTACCTTCCATTTGACCCCGGCTGGACACGCACTCGCTGCTGGATCACTGTGACTGCTGCATTCTTGAACTGAATCGAATCATCAAACCACATGAAGAAGCCATGTTCGAAGCCGTCAAACCACTAAGACAATGGAAAAGGTATTTTTGACTGATATCGGCCCCCAGGCCCATCGTTGGGCCCTAGAGACTGCATAGGTCACTGTAATCCCTTTTGCAACCTCAAGAACATATCCTTTTTGAACATTCTGATCTTTATTTGCCTTTTCTGCCCCTGTCTCCTTACCCAGAGTGCTGCATCTGCTATCTAGCGTTGCATATTCTGTGTTCTTTCTACAGGGGTGGGTTTTTTGTAGTATTTTTTGTTACTTAATATTGTACATGCTAAGTTTGATTAAAGTATAGATATTTGTATAGAAATTTGATTGGACATTCCTTTTGGACTGTTATATGTCACTCTTTGGGTTGCTACCGAACCACATTCACACCCCTCTTAAGAGGTATATTTCTAAACTCTGCCTGTTTCCATTTATGATTGTGTTGGCTCTTGGTTTGTAGAGGAGTGAGGGCTTAGTAGACTCTTAAGCTCTACTTGCCCTTGTACGCCTGCAGGGAAGAAGTCAATTCATCACAGATATCATTAATTTGGATGTGTCACTTTTACTGTAATATCAATTAATCTTCAGAGTTAAGGGTCGGCCCCACATCTCATAAGGTGGTGTTGTGCTCATTACATTACATTGATGCACCCTTGGTAGAGCAGGCTCAGCATATTTAGTGCTTTGGATGCATGATGTACTACAAAGCTTGCCAAGGTTTCACTCCAGAATAGGACAGTGGGATTAATGAGAATCTGCATTCTAACCTATCGGCTGCTACAGTAAACATGGTGCCCTCAAATATGTCAGATCTGAGGATCCTTCTGGTTGATTCTTCAACTTATTGAAAATCTTCCTAAGACATAGACAACCAAGCAATCAGCAATGTTTACATCTCTGGGTAAGAGCTTAACCAGAATAGTGGGATCATGCAGTGAGGTCTCAACTCTGCATGCATGACTCCCTAAATCCACTCCCCATGCCTGCAGGGAACGCTGAATCTTTACAGACATCTTGTTTCATCTGCTCATAAAGACTTTAAACCTGCCCGATGAACACATTTAAGAGTCTGAGTCTCCAGTGCAGCGTGAGAAAAATGACTAAAGAGATGTGGGGGGCTTTGTTGAGGGACAAATCACTGTTTCTGGGAATTGGTATCTCCTGTACTTCTAAAGAGGGATGAGAACAAAAGATGCATCAGAATCCCCGTTGCTCATCCTATTTGGTTATTTGGTGATTTTCCTTCCATGGGAGCCCTGAAAAGGCTACCAGAGAGTTGAGGAACACAATTAAGAGTGATTTGGGGAAAAAATAGTTTTTTGTGTCCAATGTTGTAAGTCTTCTTAATTGGAGTGAGGGTGAGATCCCTTCAACTGAACAGGCAAGATTATCCACATTCTAATTTCCAATGGTGTACTCATTAACTCAGATAAGAGACACATGCCAGGATGACGAAATATCTCACCCCCAAAATACAATGCTGTGCTCTGATGCTGAAGCAAAACATAGGGGTGTATTTGGCTGAGTACACTTTGCTTGTTATAATATCAAGAGTAATTCAATGACTAGTGATGTAGTGCGATCATGAAGAGGTATTTCGGTATAAATATAATTTATAATTGGTTATTTATAACACGCTTAATACCCAGATGTTTCTAAGCTCGGACCCAGGGATCAAACATGTGTTGCTCTGCATTGTTTTGTTTGCAAGGCGAGCGCATTACGCCTGAACTATCCTCCCGATACTAATTCTGTGTGAATATAGATTAAGAGCTAACAAAGGACACATTTTTGATCTAATAAAAGCCATGCTGTGTCAAATGAAGACATTGCCCACAAAGTCCTCTCATGTGACAATGTAAGGTTAATTTCTAGATCAGAATTGCATTGATCTTTAGCCCTATGGGCAGCAGTACCAATTCGGCTACAATAGAGCTTAGTGTCCCCGATCTGAGCCCATACAGTGAGCCTATAATAGCAAATGATGAGTCGCCTCACATCTCAAGGCTGAGCGTTACTGATCAAATCACGCATGATGTGATCCCCCAGACAAGTACTTCTGAGATTGGAGAAGGCACGCCCACTGAATCAACCAACATTAGGCCAAAAAGTAATATGAGTGAAAAGGCATCCACAAGCAATAACATACCAAAGAACCTTGAGTTTCATCACCCAGCGACCTCCACCCCACTACTTACCTACGGAGATCAGATAGAATCAAATGCGAGGGCTGATGCTGTGAAAGAAGAATACACTAAGTGTTTTAGAGGAGGGTCCCATCCCCCCCCCCCCACTCTCTGGGCCTTAGCATCTCTGGGGTCAGGAAAACACTCTGGAGCACATCAACAGGCTGAAGCAGGATTTTGAAAGTCAGCAAGTTTATTTCTTCCAGCAGGCAAGACACAGGATACACAGGATGCAACATCAACGACATCTCTGGGACTCTGCTAAAAGTTATACAATTTCCCTCCTTATATACCCTTCTTGGTTGGCTCAGCACCCTGTCAATGATGCAGAAGACTCTCATTGGTTCAGGCACTCCAAGACAAGCCCCTTCCTCCTCTAGGGCTGGCTGACTGAGCTGCCAATTCACAAAAGTTTCCATGTCATACTTACATCTGTAACTGATTACAATTGTGTGTGCTGTACCTGACCTTTAAAATGGGACATTACTGATGTTAGTTCTGAGACGGTTTTAGCAACAGCATCATGGTTTCCTGTCCCAGAGGCCCAAATATGGGCATCAGCTGTATCCTCTCTGCTAATTGAACCAGCTGAATGTAACACTCACTATCTTCCCTTGACTGCTACCTCGCTCCCACGGCTCGTCACTGTCAACATTAGATATAGGAAGCCCAGACACCATGTCCTTGACTACTGAACTCTCACTGAACTATCATGATGTAATTCCTTTATCCTTTCAGCATGGTTTCACAGAAATTCACTTATTTGTATGCCCAGCATCCATTTTAGGGTGACTGACTTTGTCCCGAATCCCAAAATGGCGGATAACTTAGGCAATGCCTGAGCAACCCAATTTTTACCCATAACTTGGTACTTGCTCCGATTTGAATCTAGATTCCTTAATAATATATTATAACATGCACTACCTTGCACATTCTCTACTGCACATAACTTTCTGACCCCATAAACATGGATCGTCCTTTAAAGCGCTTTCCTAGAAGGCATTACATTTCTAATTACTACAATATTTTAAGTCAGTGATCAACCCAATAGTTTATCATCATTCGGTATGAGTTAGAGGGGGTCTATCTCCAGGTGAGGCTATAACCACTTCAGTACAGTGTACTCAAGAGGATCAAGCTGCTCGGGTTTGTAACCCGTCCACAGTATATATGAAGCAGATATCAGTATGGTGAGTAATTCTAGTATTACTTCGATGGCCATGTTTGCCGTGTTTGAAAATGTGCTAACTACAGTGGTCGAACGCTGTGTGAGTCTTGAAAGAAAATTGATGTACAGTCCATATTATTGCATAAAAACATTAATAAGGGAAGAAAAATACTTAGAAATCAGGGGACTGAAACCTGTAAAGATAATGCTGAAATAGATATGTGCCAGCTCGAGCAAACTGATCAAGTAATGTGCGCATCTTTGGAACACTCAGGTATAGCTGATGTTGATGATGTCACACTTCGCGGTCCAGTAGAATGTGCAGTAAGTGTAAACTCCATGATGAGCCAAAAAGGTGGTACAGTGGCACAATTGACAAAATGTCCAGGGAAACAATGTCAAAAGCCTTAAAGGAAAAAAAATACCATATTTCTCGCGTAATGTACAACGGCAAGACTTCAAGAATGAAACAAAATGCCTGTGCTGTGAATAAAAGTGTAATGAGTATGACAGTGTGTGAACTCGATAATGTGACTAGTGATCAAAATGTGACTAGTAAGAAAAGAATTATAGAAAGAAATAAAACTAGTGGATCAAAACTAGTATTCTTGACAGACACAGCATCAAAAGGTATGATAGTGTCGACTGATTCCCAACTCACTAATGACATACGAAAATATATGGTCATGCTGATACAAGATGGCGAGAAAGTAAGCAAGATTAGTAATCAACCCTATATAGCGGCAGTGCGTAAAGTCTGGAAAAAGCAAAAGCAAAGGTCGAGCGCAGGTCTTAAGGATGTTGTCCTGAAGATGTAAAATGTCTGATTGAAGGAACATCTGAAACATCTAACTCGATCAGTCTACAGATAGGAGTTGGAGGTGTCGTAGAGCTTGTGACTGATAATATTCGTCCTAGTTGTCATTCTGCCAATAGGCCCACTGATGTGCAAGGTGACAGAGTTAAAGTGCTACAACCTCAATATATCATCGAGCAAGATTCGTATCCTCCCCTCAATAGAGTGGCTGTGTTGAGAGTACTACATATTGTTGTCCCGCTTAGAGGCATAACAACCGATGGTATATTGATAGAAGACCAACTAGTTGAACTAAACAAAACCATAACTAACATCTGGTTCGCCTCTGATAATACTCTTGAATATAACCTGAAATATGATGCTGAACTGTTTCGTTATGGATATAAATGTGGGATTTTATACACGAATACTGTAAAATATAGTGTGGAGACTAAACTGATTCACAATGAGAGTAACAAGTGCCACGTGCCACCTCAGAGAACAGGCCAGACTCAGACAATATGTGCCGATTCTAGGCAGATCTACCCCCTCCTCCCCCCCCAGGGGAAGAGACAAAAATAAATTGTAACCAATAATGATGGTGAGAAGTCTGATGGATATTGGCAATTGTTGCCCTCAGCCTTTAAAGCCTACTTTGTGCAACCTTGTAGGTAACAACAACTTGCTGTGATCGTAGAACACTAGAGGATCCTACCATCTGTCAGCCCCTAGCAGATTCTTGGCAAATATTCATCTAAGTGCCTTGGTGGCACTCTAAGAAATGTGGATGATGGAGCTACGTGTGATAGATGATGGAAGCACTACACAGGTTCTGGCCACAAAAGGACCAATAGGAAGACCTAAAGAAGCCTTACTAGTAACTGTACGGCACCCATGGGGTATAACAGAATCTAGTGGAATATCTACCATGATTTAATTAATCAAAATATCATGTGATGTTTTAGCATATAGTGAGATGGTACTTATTAACATCTACGGCCCACCCAATTTAGTGTCAACTAAAAGTAATGTTGTGATAGTAAAACGACTTCTAGGTCATCTTGATCATAATACTCCCATTTGGATCGTTGGTGACTTCAATGCCAGGATGGGTGCTCACCCGGAAGGTCTTTCTGATTTATGTATGTCTGAAGCATACAAAGCAACCAAATTTTGTTGTCAGGGAAATGCTATATATGTATAATTTAAAAATGCTTAATGTTTATTGTGGGTGTGATGCACATAAAGTGTATGCCACGATAAGTGGTGAGGCAACATCAATGCCGGATTATGTATTTGTTAATCCTGAAGCAATGAGATTAGTGGAAGATATGTCCATATTGATAAGACAAGAGTGATCATATGCCAATTTGTGTCAGATTAACAAATACGCCAAGCAATGACCAATATGACACCCATGGAGACTTATGCCTTAATCAAGGTGAAAACCGCATTCAGTGGAATAAAACTAACCTAGACAAGGCAAAACTTGTTTCCGAAAGAGAATTAGTATACCATGGAGCTAAACGGGAATTAAATCAGATATATGCTGGATCTGATCCGTTGACTGATTTTATGGCACTGATATCTAGGATTAAGGATACGACAAAATCAAACGCCACTTGAAAAGTCTGGGTGTAATGGGGAATGCAAGTACTGCCAAGTGCCAAGGCCAAGGGAATCCAGACTGCTAAAAGCTGTCTTTGTAAGGACATTGCTGAAATGCTCGCAAATCCTAGCTCAGAAGGTGTTGAGACGGACAGAGCTAATAAAATTAAATTGTTAAAAAAAGCCTACCGGAGATGGTTGAGATCACATAGGATGACACGCGAATAGGAGCTATGGATGCACCTGGCAAATCATGCCAAAAACAATAACACTGGCATATGGTTCGTCATAAGGAGACAGTAAAAAAAGATCTCCCTATGCACAATGGATCTGAGCAGGACTGGGTGACCCACATAGGTAACACATTAGGATGTGCATTTCCGATTGACATGGATGAATTAGAGATAAAAGAAGATTGGAAATGCAAGTCCTCTGTGAGGGACATGCGGAAGATCATTGAGAAAGTACACTCCTCTCGAGCAACAGGTCCTGACAGCACCTGTAATGGTCTTGTCAGAATGTCTCACACTCTCTGGACTAAAGCACTATACATTCTATATGTGCACATCGGTAGAATTGGGAAAGTTCCCTCCTCGTTAAGAGAAAGTAATATTCTCCCTGTATATAGGAGAGGAAGTAGAACAAACCCTTGTAGTTATAGAATGCTGGTGATGCTGGATATTGCAGCCAGCAAAAGTATTTGCTAGTCTTCCTTGACAAATTAAATCTTTGGATCAATGAGAATAAGATCCTCCCTTCAAATCAACTGGGCTTCAGAGCTCTCTCAAGCACAGTTCATAACCTGGCAATTTTAGTATCATCTGTTGAATATGCATGGTCCAGACGCCAATTACCGGTATACAAAGCATACATCGATTTTAGTGCTGCCTTTGATACGCTCATGAGGAATCGACTATGGACTAAATTGGCTGCCCGGAAGATTCCTCATGGCCTGTTATCAATGCTCATGCAGCTACACTAAAATATCTGCGAGAATTTGATTGAATGGAGATGGACGACTCTCAAGCCCTATTCATACCACCAGGGGGGTAAAACAAGGCTGCATAGTGGCAGCAACTTTATTCAATCTTTATCTAGCCGATCTTGTTGAAGTTCTATCAGCATGTGTTTCGTCCCAGCTGAAAGTAGGGTCGATGAGTATTGGCTGGCTTGGCTACGCCGGCGATCTGTCACTTTTGGATCACACGCCCCGTGGCCTGCAACGTATGCTAGATGCCCGAGTCAATTTGCTAAAACAAATGGTTTACTTATTAATATCAGTAAAACAAAAACATGATGTTCTCTGATAAGAACGAATACAATTTTAAAAAAAGTTGGATGAGTAGGAGGAGGAGATGCTGTGCTCACTGATTGATTAAGCGACTTTTCATTGATTGCAATGACCCCCCTTTTTTAAATTCCAATATTTTGGAATTGCACATTTTCTTAATCAGAAGGTGCATTATAATTGGACTGAACAAATGTACAGGTGTATTATGTGATGAATCCAGGGTATTTGTCCCTTTTACACAGGAGGGACCCATCCTCTTTGAGGTTAGGGAGGTCAGCCCACTAAACAAGACCCTCTGTAGTGGTCTGGGAAAGTGGGACCTCAATGGGGAGGACTCCCCTCTTGGGGACAAGGGCTCCCATTCATGTAAGGAACTCCCTGTCCAGAGTACATTGTCAGCCTACATGAGAATCGGAAAGACTCTTGTTACTTCTGTTTTGGACTCGAGATACTACATTTCTTCAATATATTTGACTTCAGGTAATGCTGGATCTCACCTGAACCCCACAGTCAAAGAACAGCAACACACCTGTTATGGTTGTGATGACATACATAAAATGATGAGGAACCTAGAATGGAGCACAGAGAATCTTACGCAGAGGCGGGAAGGCGTCCTGGAGGGGTGGAGCTACGCTAGACCGCAGAGCCAGCAGTAGCTTGGACAACGAGCGACTCGTTCACAAGATGCCAGAAGGCTGGCATCCTGACAGTCTGGAAGCCAAGGTCGGGAGAGAGACATAGGTGGTAAAGAAACTATCTTGCTTGGTGGCATGACCACGCAGAAGCTGTGGTGAGCCTAGGGCCTGTTAATCGAAGCTGAGAGCAGACTACAGCAGAGAGGTTGGATACCCGATCTCCACATAAGTAATGTGTGAGCTGCCAAGCCCAGTAGCCAAAGCGAAGTGAAGGCTCCTGAAGAGGTAATGCCGCTGAGGAGGCACGAACAGAGGTATCAGAATCTGGGAGAGCTGGTAGGGTTACAGGGACCAAGAAGAACCCTGCAGACAGATGCCCTACTCAGGCCCTGATAAAGCAGGCATATCCAAGGGCAAGAGAGCTTTTGAGAGCCCTGAGAAACAAAGAGACATTGACGTTTGAGGCTGGGAAAGCCACAAACGTTATGGGAGCCGAGAAAACCTGATCGGGAAGACGTTCTATCCAGGGGTGTCCAGTTAAAGGATCGAATGTAAAAGGATCGAATGTAAAAGGATTGACGCAATAGGGCCGAAAACAAAAGGATCGCATTTTTTTTTAATTATATATATATTTTTTGGTTTATGTATAGTTAAAAAAGTGTTTTTCACCACAAAAAAAGGGGTTGTGGGAGACCCCACCCCCCAAAAAAAAATAATGTAAAAAAAATATATATATTTCTTTCGATCCTTTTGTTTTAGATCCTTTTGAATCGATCCTTTTCCATTCAATCCTTTTTTTTTCAATCCTTTGACCTACAACCCTATCCAGGCCCTGCTTAAGGAACTCTAGCAGAGTGCCAGGGGGCTTTGAAGAGCCCTGAAAAACCAAGGGACTTTTCTTTTTGAGGCTGGGCAAGCCAGAAGGGTAATGGGAGCCAGATAAACCCGAGTGGGCATAGGTCTCACCAACAAGGACTTAAAGCAATCCTATCAGAGGGTGAGATGGCTTTGGAGAGCCCTGAGAAACTCAGAGACTTATCTTTTCGAGACTGCCAAAGCCACAAGGGTTACGGGAGCCAACAGAAGCCGAACGGGCAGACGCCCTTCCAAGGCCCTGCTAAAGCAAGCCTGACAGATGGCCAGAGAATCCTGGAAATGCCAAATATAGTGAACAGAACAGGGAGGAGGGGGAATCTGGAGGGTTCACATGTTTAAAAACAAGACAAGGGGCCTCATTACGAGGCTGGCGGCCACGGTATGAACGGTGCCTTTAAGGGACCATCACTATTCATATCGGGCCGCCACATTACGAGTTTGCTCGCGGGTGGCGGTATGCACGTCTGGTCTGGCCAGACGTGCATACCAGCACCCGCTAGCAGACGGGTATGCTAACAAGGGACCCGTCATTAACGGGTCCATTGTTAGCATCCTCCCCATTCCCATTGAGGCCACAGGGGCTCAATGGTAATGCGTACGTACGTACCTACCGGGAACGGGTCCCGAAAATGAGAATTACCGGGCATGCAAAAGTCGGAATGGCCCAGTAATTCCCTTTTTTCGGGACCCGGACCCGTACACGAGTTTGGAGGTAGCAATGCCGGTAATGAAGGTATGGCTACCTCCAAACTCATAATGAGGCCCAAGGTCACTGTCTAGCATCAAGTGGAAATGGTGGAATTGTGTAAAGAACACACTGTTTTTCCTTAGAAAAAGGTAACCATATGGAATATATGTAAAGACTTGGAATTTGATATAAAGAACTTGCAGAGATGCTCAGCAATGTATGATGAGAAATTGATGAACTTTGTGAAAGAGATACAGAACTTGATGAACTTTTGAAACCTTCTTGGAAAAGGGATCCAAGTGTTGAGCCAGGCAAAAGCCAAGGAACGAGGCTATTGCTCTGACTTTCTTTTTTCGTTTTTGTCCTTTTCTCCTAAGTGGTAGGGCCAGTTAGCTTGTAGGATTTGGACTAAGGACTCTTTCATTTGGACTTTGACGAGCACTCTTACTTTTAGTTTGGTTAGGCAGGGAACTTTCCTCATAGGGTTAGGTCTAGATAGGCATTTTCCTTATTTTTTGAATAAAACCCCTTGAACATGTCACAATTTAGTCTGACTCCTTCTGGTTTGCCACAGTTTACATTTAATATCTTCAACTACTACTATGAATGGCCACTTATCCTGAGGGAGGATGGGCACACGGGTAAAGCATCTCTCTCTGATATAAGGACAAGCTGCCCTTCGAAAGCATGAATACACCAACAGGGACAACTTCACCTTTCGTTCTCAATCTGGCATAAAGCGCTTAGATAAGACACACTATTATTTATGAACTGCATGTGCCAATGGGACAGTTTGGTGAAAGACAAATTACGTCCCTATTATGTTACTGCCCTAGTCCTTTTCATCCTACACATTCAAATGAGTTCATTTGTGTGTTTATAACTGCCTGAATAAGACAGGTTAAATAAAGCTTTCTGCCATTCGTAACTAGAAACAAATAATGATAACAGTGCTAATGTTCACAATGATTGAGGGATCACAAAATGTGTTTTATCCACAATCCTACAAGGGCAATTGAAACATTGAGCACCTAACCTAGGCACTTGAAAGTGCTTCCATGCCAAATACTTCGACAGCTAAGGTGTTAAATGCACCTGAGCAAGTACCTCGAGTACTGTTTGCTGTCTGGACCCGCTGCCCGTTCTGCGCCCTACTGCTTATTGGAAACCCGGCTCGATTCTTTGCCTGGAGGACGTCCATCGAGGCAACACCTGGTTTTGCCTGACTCACTTTGGAAAGCAAGAAAGGACTACAGTCCAGTGATCCCTCCCCTGTGGTGGCCTCGCCCCTTTCTGCCTCCTTATCAACAACGGCACTTGCGCACCCGCACTGCGCACCTGAGCGAGTACCTCGAGTACTGTTTGTTGTCTGGACCCGCTGCCCGTTCTGCACCCTACTGCTTATTGGAAACCCGGCTCGATTCCTTGCCTGGAAGACGTCCATCTAGGCAACACCTAGTTTTGCCTGACTCACTTTGGAAAGCAAGAAAGGACTACAGTCCAGTGATCCCTCCCATGTGGTGGCCTCGCCCCTTTCTGCCTCCTTATCAACAACGGCTCTTGCGCACCCGCGCTGTGCACCTGAGCGAGTACCTGAGTACTGTTTGCTGTCTGGACCCACTGCCCGTTCTGCGCCCTTATGCTTATTGGAAACCCGACTCGATTCTTTGCCTGGAGGACGTCCATCGAGGCAACACCTAGTTTTGCCTGACTCACTTTGGAAAGCAAGAAAGGTGACTGTTGTGACACGTTGTGTCTGGACTACATTTTGTGCATACTCGTTTTGTGCCTCCTGCACATTGTGTGCTTTGTTTAGGTGTATAGACGCACGGTGCCTTCTGCACGTTGCATTCAGGGGGTGTATTAGTTGAACACACTACGGCATCCAACTGCTTTCTCTTATACCCCTTTCTTTGTGTTTATAATTTTTAGGACTACAGGCCAGTGATCCCTCCCCTGTGGTGGCCTCGCCCCTTTCTGCCTCCTTATCAACAACGGCAATTGCGCACCCACGCTGCGCACCTGAGCGAGTACCTCGAGTACTGTTTGCTGTTCGCGGTGCGAGGAGCGAGAGGCAGGGGTTCGATACAGAACACTCTGCCACAATTTCCCAGTATTCAGAGTGTCTGAAACTGTTAGTGGCTCACTTTATCTATATTACAACTCATTGTTGTGATTCACGTACTTATCTAAAGTCAGATCCAGTGGCAGTCACCACGCATCTAATTATAATTTGCTAATCTTTGTCCTCGGTCTATTTCTCGTTCCATTATAAATATGGCTTATAGAATTACTACAAACATGCCACCACATATTCCAAGCTTATATGTCCTAGCAACAAATCATGGGACAGCTACTAAGGACGAGGTTGTGGCTCAACCACAAGATTTTTATTCTGCCCACTCCTGTATTCCAAAAGGCACCTCGCTATCCGCAAAACCAAAGTTTACTTTTGACAATAACATAGATGAATCTATTGTTTCTATTTCATCAAGGTCAATCTCCCATTTAGGGAATTCCAAGCAACTTGAGCATTCCAATATACAGGATATACCCACCTCCTCAAAAACTCCAAGTGGAAGAGCCAATCCACGGCCATTATCCGACATCACAATGCTAGCCTCTACTCACATTTGTCCGCGCCTCTCTTCTTCCCATATTACAATCTCTCCGATAACGTTTCCCACATTAGCACAGGATCAGTCTGGCTTATCCATCCATGCCAGTCAAAGTGAATCTCCTATACCATGGAGCACTAACCATTATCCTACTGTTAAGCCCTTGTGCACCAAAACTACTATGTCTGATCAATCTTCAATAAAGTCTGAACATTCTATGTTACATTCCTTTGTCCTGCCCACCCCAAGAACAACTAAAAAAGTATCTTCAGAATTATTTTTACAACACACAACTATGATCCAACCAGCACTGATAGCCATCAACACAACCATCATGAGTCTGTGCAAACTGTTTGAATCGGTCGACACAAAAGTGTCACATCAATCCAGGCAGTTTGATGATTTGATGAAGTGGTTGATGACTCATTACAATTCTACTCTTTCTAAAAAGCTTTCTTCGACCTCTGAATCCTGGATCACAAATGATGCACATGACAGCGTGATGAAAGGGAGATCTGCAATGTCCAAGGTTTCCAACTCTAGTGTTGCTGAAGTACGCAGTTCGGAGGCATGTGCTTTGCCTCTGATCACTGGTATCATTCGGCCAATTAATCAATCACCCCATGTTCAATCATCTGTGAAAGGACTTGTTGATTCAGTCCAACTACCTCAAAAATTTGAGCATGAAGCATCACAGCCACCATCAGAGCCGTCATGTGCACGAAAAAGTGGAAAAGGTCTAAGTCATTTAGATGCGCTAAAAGTAAGAAATCCAAAAGTCACATCACAAAAGCCTCTTGCATTAAAAAAAACAAAGAACATGGCAAATCTTAAGCAAACTAAAAAGACTTTGAATTCTTTCTTTAAGGCTCTGGGCAAATCTACTACTTCAAAAAATAATGCAATCATTCCTCCGACACAGACAAATGATCTTCCACCCTCTCATTTGCCATCATGTGTGTCGACAAGCATGTCCTCGGATGGGCCCCTATCAGAGATGGCTCGACCAGCTTTGCCACCTCTTTCTGCGAGAACCCTTCCCCTGCCTTCATCAGTCTTGGCTGACAAGACAAGGAATACATTGACACAAGACTCGTTCTACCCAGTCCTTTCAAACTTACGTGTTGGGCCCTATTTCATGCCTTCGAGAATAACCAAACAGGATATTGTCACTCAAGTTCACGCCCTATTGTCTCCATTGTCGCAGCTAGTTTCATCTATAGATCACAACACCGAGGCAGATAAACAACTAGCTGCACTGAAAGCACAAAATGCTGCCCACATGAGGTATTTTGCAAATGTTTACACTTCCACATCAATAGGCCCTCCACTGACAAACATCACAAATAACCAAATAATAAAAGGTGCCTATCCTGTCAAACCTCCAACTCCTTTTGTTGTGGCTTTGGGCAAAATATCTAGTCTTCAAAGTCAGCAGAAATTGCCAGTTACCGTCGATGATCCTACAACCCTGACTCAACTTGAGAATTTTAGACAAAAAATAGACGAATACCTGGCAATTAGTTTCGCAAAAGCACAAAACTCTCTTGCTTCAGCTGCAGCTGTCTCTGAAGTTCAATCCACTCAGAAACCAATGCCCGCATGACAAGCAGATCAAGAAGGAGGTTATAGCACACATCCCAGCAATGACAGCGATAACCCTCAATTGCAATGGGCTCCAGAAAGGGCCAACACTCAGATTGCCTCACGTCATTTAAATCCTCGACGTGAGCAATTTTTCACTCTCATCTTAAAATGTAGAGAAGGAACGTTCCCATGTTACGATTTGAATCGGCAAAGCGTCCTAAATATTTTTAGAGATATTGATGACTTAAGAAATATGGCATCTAATGACATAGAGCAAATTGAATTTGTTTCAGAAATCACATGCTCAGTGGTCAGGTTGTGGATCCCTTCTGGTCTAGTCCGAGACTCTATTTGGCAATGCAGAATGCAATTATTTAGCATGGGCTTTCTCTTAGCAGAAGAACCTGAGAAAGGACCTTCAAAAATTCAACACCTTACTACGAAATCTAACATCTATCATGGAGTGCGGAGGCAGTCCGCAGAGATACAAAGCAAAACCTCCAATTATCAGTAACCATTAACAACATGTGCTAAAGATTTGATTCGGCTTTTAAGTTGGAACACAAGGGGCCATTCACACTTGCATTCCTCCATTGCCAATTTTGCCAATCGCCATCATTTGATAGCCTTACAAGAAACCTGGCTTACCACGTGCCCGGTCTGGGATGGTTATGAGATCTCCTTTCTTTCTGCAATCCCGAGCAGTAGTCGCCCCTCATCCGGCCTTTTAGTGGGTGTACACAAAGCCAGTGGCTTCTCTATTACACCTTGGGCTTCGGTTGGAACCCAGATTCAATTAGTTCGCATTCTGGGACTTCCCAAGAACTGGCACTGGTAAATGTCTATCGCAATACTACCACCATGGCCGATGACGTATTCTACGATGGTCTAATTACGATCTTAGACCTTATAATTTCCAAACCCTCCATCACTCATACCATTGTTGCAGGAGACCTTAATTTGGATTGTCGAGACATATCTGATAACTCTCGGTCCGCACAGAAATGGATAAGTATTATGTCAGATCGCAATCTATACAGGTTAAATGGCTCAGTTACAGGTGATGTCCCCTCAAATTTCACTTGGCATCGTGGATCCAGTACTAGTACTCTGGACTACATCTACATGAGCCCAAATCTGTTCCAAAGTGTTCAACATCTTTCCATCAGTGCTCACCCCAATAGTGATCACTGTGTGTTAATTGCACAGCTCACATGGAATTTTGAGCATGTTCTCAGCAGTCGAGTCATACATGCCATAGCAACAATAAACACTGCAAGAAATCGCCTTAGATGGAATATTGGCAAGATTCAGTCTTTTGCAAACATCTTAGAAGCAAATGAGTGGCATGACAATGGTGCACAATATCCGGACCTCCTAAAACCCTTCATGCAAAACCTAACTACTCTGCAGCATAATCGTGTTTGTCATTTACACACTTTTGATCCTGAAATCAAGGTTATGAAAGCCGCATATCGGAAAATCAGGAAACAATTAATTTGTTTGAAGGATCCTTCACGCTGGCAACTCCTAAATACTGCTAAATGCCGTTATAAAAACTGGCTTAGGAGCAGGAAATCGTCACAGTTCCAGCGTGTAGTATCTTAATGCAAGCTGCATTGTCCGACAAAAATTAGGCAGATATGTGGCAGTTATTAAATAATCATAAGCAGAATCTACAGGGCGATGCACAAATTAATGGCGTCTCAGAAGCTGAGTGGATCACACATTTTTCCGCTTTATATGCTGATCCAGCTTTTGAGAATTTCAAATATATCCCCGCCACCGACTCTCCCTGGCGATTACAGCTGTCTGAAAGATCAATCCGCTCCAATATTATGCAAATTAGCTCATCAAGAGCGCAAGGTCCCGACGGGCTCTCGAACTATATGTTTAAGGCACAGCCGGACGAATGGGCACACATTCTTTATCTCATCTTCAAAGATATCTTACTCACTCGCAAGATTCCAAGCTCCTGGAAAACATCTATTATCATCCCAATTTTCAAGAAGAACAATCGCTGCCTCCCAGCTAACTATCGGCCGATTGCCTTGCTTGGCGCCCCGGGAAAAGTTTTTGCCAAAATGATCCTTGCAAAATTCAATGACTGGACTCTGCACTTACACTTCCATGATCCCCATCAAACGGGTTTCGTCGCAGGTATGGGTACAACGATCAATTTATTTGCATTAAATGCAATCAAGTTGCAATGTCATCTGCAGAAACAACAAGTCTTCTATGCGTTCATTGACCTCAATGAGCCATTTGACTCAGTGAGCCGCGTCCTCCTGTTAGCAAAATTGCAGAGAGATCACTGTCCTGCAACTCTACTGGATGTGATATGTGCTTTACATTCCAAAACATCGATTAGAGTCCGATTGACATTGGACGGCTTGTTGCAAAACAGATTCATACATCACGTGGCCTTAAACAAGGCTGTCTCTTAGCTTCAGCCATCTTTAATTACTATATTCAAGATGTGAGACATGACCTCTCTATTGTGATTTCAGACCCCCCGAAATTGAATGGCCATCCAATCCAAACCCTTTTATATGCCGATGATTTGGTACTTATTTCCAAAGCACAAGTGGGTTTACAACGTCTCTTGAATGCCTTTTTCGTTTACACACAGACTAACGAACTGAAATTAAATCTATCCAAAACACAAATTGTAGTGTATTCTCCGAAAAGGCGATGTCCGCTTTCTTATGTGTGGACCCTCAATCAAACCCCTATAAATAGGGTGCGTTATTACAACTATCTTGGCATGGCTTTTGAGAGTCTTATTCAACCAACAGGTCACTTAATACGTCTTGAAACAAGATTAACATCATTTATATCACAAGCCAGCATTTTAATGCATAAATATGGTAAATTCTCAATATTGCCAGCATGGCATTTTTGGACCGCGAAAACCATTCGGGCATTATTATATGGGCTGGAAATTTTTCATGAAATTCCCTCCTTTCAACTGGCAAAATAGGAGGCAAAATATTGGTGCCGAGTATTACATCTGCCAACCTGCACCCCAGTAGCCTGAATAAGGTATGAACTCGGCTTAGTCTCAATGCAGGCAATTTTCAACTGGCGTCAATGCTCCTTTTTTCGAAAATGTCTGCTGTCAACGACATCCCAAAGTTTGCTAAAACATGTCTCATCATATATGTTTTCATCAAAACAGCCGTTCATTACATCTTGGTTGACGAGTGTCTATCGCGTGCTAATTTTGGCAGAGGTATCATTAGATCTTTTATTGCTATATCCGGACAAAGCCAAATTAAAAATATATCACACGGACTGGATTCTTACCCGAACTACATGTCTTGCATATCAAGATGCAGATGAATTTCGATTTCCACATAAAAAAATGAGCACATTACCAGCATATTTAATTCGTTGTCCATCTCAAAAATACTGGAATAACATTTTAAGATTACGATTCAACCTGTGGGTCACCAGAGAGATAAAAGTTAAAAGGAGACTACTGAGTATTTCAATTAATTTTTGCCGATACTGTAACTCGATGGACACTCGTGAAACCTTGATGCATCTTATCACGGAATGTAAAATCCTTCATCCGCTGTGAGAAATTCATTTTGCGAGACATTGCAACTACCTAGGTCTCGTTTCTCAAGACGTGACTTGGTCACTAATACTAGGCTCGGGTTACTTACCACTACAGATTGCCACTGTAAATTTGTTATCCAGTTTAAAACTTGAAATGAATTGACGATATTCTGCTTTAATGAATTCTATTTGAAGACGAAGCCTAAGTTTTTACAATCTTGTGTGTTTCTCATAAGTTTTGTTTTATTGTTTGTTTTAAAGTTCATTTAAAGGTGAAGTGTAAGATTCATAATTTGTATATATTGATTCAATCGTAATTTGTTCATTGCTCTTTCCTTCTCTCTACTTTTCCCTATAAAGTGTTATATGTATATATAATATGTAATTGTATTTGAATTTGAAAGGTTGATTAATTTCAACTGATACAAATAAAAAAAATAAAAAAATTAAATGCACTTTTTACTGAACTCATTCACTGGAACTCCATCCTCTCATCCTATTGGGTTACGAGAGTTGAGGGTACCGGAAAGAATAATAGATTTTGATTGAAAAAGTACATGCACAGTGACACACTGTTTGACTTGGTTTAGGCATGTAGGGCTGTTGCATAGACCAAATAAAAAGGAAGGTATTAGTTAAAAACAATAAATAATAAGTACGTAACACTAAATGCTTAACAGATTCACTGGCATCCCGGGCATTTTTCCAAGCAGGTTTCAGGAGTTAGTGCCAAAAAAATAATAAATTTAGGTAAAAACACAGTAGAAATAGCAGGGAATGCATTTCAACAATAAATAAACATTGTGTTGGCTTCTATTGAAAGCTAGCATTAATGTTTTCTATTTCCGTTTGATGTACCTTCCTTGCTGTGACATTATAGTGGGGGATTATGAAAATCATAATCCACTGCTATGATGTCGAAGCAGGGAATACCGCATTTTGTCTGTACGATAGGTTTTCCTTTTTTTTAAAGTGCTGTGATTTGAAAGGATAGGGAACTTTGAGTCTCATTAAAAAATTCCCATGAAAATACCACCAAACTCATTTACCATTTCCACTGCTTGTAATCATGGTAAATCTATGTGATTACAAGTGGCACAGTGGCAGTGTTGATCCCCATTTGAACTCCAAATAACTCCATTGGGGGATGGGAGGATTTACTCTTGGTGGTAATTCTACCTGCAATAAGTCATCAATTTTTGAAGATACAGTGGAAAACCTCAAGCAAGTATTTCAGTAATTTCCTCTGTCTTACTTCCAAATTTGGTGCTCCGAGAAATTGGAGGGAAAGTGGTGGCAATCACCTTACTTTACAGTCTTCTGTTTTGTATGTTGTATGGTCCTTGATGCCTCCACTCTACAACCCCTACAAAGCTGTTTGCAAAGTTGTTGAAAATTGGCAAAGAGGGCCATACACAACGTCCAACTATAGATGGGTAGCCTTCAATTATGGGCTCCTTTTTCACTATTGGTTTCAAGCAACATCGTAGACAACTCGAGGTTCCCTCTCATATTCTATCAAGTGTCCCTCAGAACCCCTTCAGTGGAAAATACCCCTGCACTTGATTGCTACCCTTCTACAATGTTGTATGCATAAGCTCACTATTGTTTACTGTACTACTAGAATAACATTGATGGAGTGGCCAGCTGATTCGACCTTGTGCCCAGTTGATTGTATTGTGCAGTCTGTTGATGAAAGGTTTATCACACTGAAAGCCTGGTTCCCAGTCTCTTATATGTAGAGCAAGCAGATTTTCAAGTTTGTGGCCACAGATTCCACACGCAACCAGGGGCTCCTGAACCCCTATATGTTTGAAAGAGCATCTACATCACTTTTTTTAATTCAAAATTCCTTGATTTGGAAAATATAACATTTCATCAAAGTAAATAGAACAACCACACTCCCAAAAGTTAGATTTCAATTATTAATTCAAATATTTCTAACATTATGGGCCTCATCACAAGTTGGGCGGAATCCCCGACGGTATTAGCGCTGGGGCTGTTAGTGTTACCACAAACCCCCATCGCTATTAGCGCCGGATCAGGGGTTTGGTGGAACAGTAATTCCCCATTCCCCAATGGGCCCATTAGGGAATTTCCCATTCCCCATTGGTCCCAATGGGGAATGTTTGGTGCTACTACCACTGGCGGAATTAGCGCACAGGAATAGTACTGAAATTTGCAAAATCGAGGCGGATTTATCCCCAGCTCAGAGCTGGGGGTAAATCCTGCCAAAGCTGTGACTTGGTGGACCCTTAAATGAGCAAAGACTCAAGGAGATAGAGGCATGTCTGAGAGGTTCGGAACTAGAAAACTACAAGGAAAGGGGGGCTACTTCCAGTAGTTTAAAATCATTTTAAAGATTAAAGATTGAGTCTTTGCTTATCTAATCCCTGAAATCCGGGGAACAGATAGAGGTAGCACTTGGACATTTGTTAAATAAGTGCACACCCGGGGTTCCGCTATAATTTTGAGGGACCCTTAAATGAACCAGCAATAGCGTTACCACCGCATTTAAGGGTTACCGCCAAACTCGTGCTGAGGCAGTGAGTCTCTTAAAAGTTGGATGTACAAATCTTGTTCTTGGTCAACTGTAAATTATCTAAAAGAGCACTAAATGGGTGGGGGGCTGTAGGCTAATATGATCACACAAGAAGTTGTGAGTAACACTATTATCTGCACACCTCAAGTGCCGGAGGGAACTTGCTATTTGCAAAGATGGCACTCCTGCTTAAGACCCTTGCGCCCTATTGACTGCAATGTTGTTAAATCAGTACAACTACTACTTATACATGTGTTTTGTCCCAGATTATTCAGATATTTTCTTGCCATATTAATGTTCACAATATATCCTGTTTGTTCTACTGTCCTGAAAACTGTTCATGCACTTAATATACAAGCATTTTAGTCTACGTTTCCGATTTAATGTATTATTGAATCTTACAGTCTGCATTGTCATGAAATTTTCCCAGATCATCTTTAAC
The DNA here is from genome assembly GCF_040938575.1 of Ambystoma mexicanum. NCBI lineage: Eukaryota > Metazoa > Chordata > Amphibia > Caudata > Ambystomatidae > Ambystoma > Ambystoma mexicanum. The sequence continues at coordinate 402,305,726 of NC_090940.1, forward strand.
ACATGCACTTTACCACTTATTATCTGTGTTTCTCCCCATATCGCTTTTCATGATATATTCTGTTAGTTGTACTAATCAGGACCCATTTTTTACATTTAGTATAAAAGTACTGTGATATTTCATATGTGTTACATTTCAATTACACTTTTTAAAGTGTCATTGAATGTATGTAAATTCTCATGATTAGGAACAAATAAGCTGAGATCATATGTTGTTTGCTCTGTTTTGTGATCTAAAAGCTCTGCCAAATAAGGAGTTCACTGAAATATGTTATGAAAAGCAGACCATATAATAAAACATGAGTTAATTACTGAATCTTCTCTTAGTAAATGATATTCAATTGTCAATTTTAGGATGGCTCAGTGGAAGACACAGGAAAGAACACCAGTGAACCTGCGGTCCAACAAGGCTGCTTTTACACCTTCAAAAAAAGAATTGCAGCACTAGTTGAAAATCTGCTGAAGCCGTTCAGACAGAAAAGAAATAAGGTGGCCCCATGCCCCCACCTGCCCTGTTACCTGGCGAAAATGGATTGTTCACCAATTACGCATCTTTTTGCCATACGGATGGCAAACAAGCCCCAAAAGCAAGATGCAGAGGAAGACTAAAATGTGTTTCCTGATCCCGATTCCTACAGTTTTTGATTCCCTGGTATTGACCCCGGCTCTGCATTTGGACTTGCCTTTCGCCTTATCCTTGCTACTGATGATTCCAGATATTGACCCCGGCCTCGCTCATGGACTTGCCTGCCTTACGTTTTGTACCTCTATTGCCCGACAAACGCCAACTTTCTGCTTCGTCCCTGGAACTGAACCTTCCTGCTGTTTGGATTGTATTGCTGCCCGCACGTTGCCGACTATCCTTTGCTACACGGACTGCTTTGCGGCTCACTTTAAAGCCAGTGCACAGACTAGAGACCCTCCGCTGATCATTGTGCACCAACCTGATCACTGGTGCGTCTTCGTGCCTTAGGGAAGTAGATCCCACGAACACACTGTTACCCTCCTATTCCGCTTTTGTTTCCTGATCTCCTGCCCACCCACAATACCGGCAACCTACCTCCTTAACCCAGTGTTTACACCTAATCTTCTGCCCCAGCACTGGTGTTTACTCCTATTGTTCTGTTTCCTGATGCAGAAACAAGCATCTCTGAGGGGATCCTTAAGGCCAGGAAGTCGCAGTTAACCCCCTCTTGGTAGCCTACCTCTACTGCCTCCGGATTGGAGAATGATGTCGGAGGATGGCCTTCAAAAGACAGTCCATGAACCAGTTCACCCAGAAGTATCTGGTTGTGGATGCTGATCAGCAGAAGCTGCACATATAGTCACTGAGGTAGGAGCAGTCTTTGCAGTCCACTACCTGCAGCGTGCTCCTGTTTCTTCCCGTGATCCAGAGACCTGTAATCTTTCTACCAGCTCTACAACCGTTTTGTGGGAGGACCCATAAAACACCTACTCGGCCGTGGAGCTAGTCGCTGAGGTAGGAGCAGTCTTTGCAGTTCTTGACAGGACTGCAGGACGGGCGATGGACTTGAAAATGCTCCCACCCGCGACCAGTTCCCCATCTAAACAACTGAGCGAGGGAGACGGCGAGAAAAGATGTCTATGGAGCTCTTGGGCTCCCCCTTCAAGGAGAGAAACTCCATCCACCCATCCATCAAGCAGAGGTTGCTTGCTCTCAGCGCCGACTACGGCATTAGAGTTGTCAATTCATCCAAACTCTGAAGAGCCGGTGCCTACTTTGCAAATCCTCCTAACGACCGTACTAGATGCTAACCTAGTGCAAACTCTTGCGGAGCGCACAGGCAAAAAGGCCAGCAGGGCTGATTTGAACTGCGAGACAGCTCCCCAAAAGACATCTGCATGGGAAGGTAAACCTGCCCCTGCTGACTCGTTTCTTGCCCTGGCCGTAGATAAAGCCACGGCAGTGTTGGCAGACGCCAGTACGAGGTCCCGAGATACGGAGAGTCCGGCGTGGGATCAGCCGTTCTTACCTTAGCCACCACCGGCTAGAAATCCTCTCTCCCCACAACAACATATCTCTTCACCTCCCAGCGACTTGGCTGTTGTGGAGAGGGGGCGAACCCGCCCGTCCACTGACGCTGCGGTATACGCTGTCAATGCTGGCTCTAGCCGATGCCCCTCTCCGGGGGGGAGGGTGGAGCTGAGCGCCATCCTGGCTGGGCCCAGGTGAACTGCTGAATCCACGAGGACACCTTCAATATTGAACATGAGTCGCCGCAGTCTAACTGCTGCGAAGACACAGGCACTGATAAGGCACAACCCTCCGCCTCTACTGTTACCAAAGAAAAGCCACCCAAGAGCACAAAACCCACCTGCAACCTGGGTGAGGCAACTCGTAAAGGAAAAAAGTCATCCCTGATTGAGAAACTTACGCAAGACCCAGCACAAGCATCAACTCTCCCGCTGGGAAAAAAGAATACAAGCCGTTCAAGCGGGGCAAAGTCCAAAAGAAAATATAAAATGACTTTAAAGAAACTTTTTCTAAAATCGGCCTTCTGTAATTCTCTGAAGGATTTTTCAAAAGGCATGGCAAACGAAAACATGACCACCTAGATGAATCATCCAATGTAGAGATTTTAGAGGCTATCCAGGACCCTCTGCATGCCATCAAGTTCCGGAAAACAGGTATAACCTTAGAGGCTGACCCTCCACAAAATTTCCCCGATTCGAGTAATACTTCTCAAATCGCTATAGCAGACGGCAACCCGGAAATAAATCGGAAGCCCACAGGGGAGGAAGTAAATATACAGAGTCCGGGTGTTGCTGCTTCTCCACACAGAATAGAAAGTACTCGCAAAAGGCCTATCCCGCCTTCACATCTTGATATTCCCCGACCTATACCGGACAAACTCATTCTGGAGACGACACCATCACAATCTCTCTCATCCTGAAAGAGAGGCGCAGCACCCACTGTTCCATCTGAATGATCATCAAATACAACCCCTGCAAGAAACGACAGGCAGGCAAAAAGAGTGGAGGCACAACACGATAGCGATGGGAATGCGGCCCTAAGCACCTCGCTGGAGAGAGATTCTCTCTTCAATCCACCACTACCTCGACACAGCAATAAAAGTCTCCCAAAACCTCAGTCGCCTGTACGTTTGGCGACCCACGACTCCTTTTTCAAAACACCAATGAGGCCCCGGAGCCAAAGGGACCAGCCTCCGTCAGCCCAAAAAGAAACTCCATCCAAGAAACCTGACCTGCTAACGATCATGTGAGCAATACCATTGCGCTGGCTCCGTTTGGAAAATTATACGAAGCAATAAATGATACTTTGAAGGACCATTCCACAATATCTGCTATGATGCACACCAAATTGATCTATTTAGAAGGGTACATCAGAGAGATGGAACAAAACACAAATGCCCTCAATGAAAAGATAAACGCCCAAATAAGCAGGGACTCTGCTTTCAACCAGCAAACCAATAAACAACATGCCAGCAATATAAACTTGAAACCAAAGACGGCGACTCAGACAACCCAGAGTCCCCAAACAGAGCAAACCCTGCAGCAAGGGTGGATCCATACCCGGAAAACCTCAGTATATTCAATTTTCACCAAGGTAGCACCTCAGGGGGGAACCCCATCCTACCAGAAGTTTTCTTGTTCCAACAAAAATCCCCTGGGAAACTTCCTGTTAAATCGTCACGCACGAGAGGGGAATTCAACCAGCTGTAAACCGAAGGAGCCTCATGCATCACCATTGGTTCACCCTCAAATGAAACGACAGCCACCACACAAGAAAACATGACTAATCAAGCTCTACTGAAATTACAAGACCCTACATGCGAAAAAAAGATACTACCGACAACAACAAGCAAAATTATAGACTCCACACAACCCAAAGAAATTCCTAAAACAAAGGCTATACAGTCACATTCGTCGGGGCAAGAGACGGCAGACATTCAAAAAAACAGTCGGCAGTCCCCACCTAGATCTCCGGTCACGGTAGCAGACTTCATGGCGGACAAGACCTGCATGAATATTTTGCAACATCTCCAGTCAGACTATGAAGATGACCAAGAAGGCCAATGCAACAAAAAACTGTCCAAAATGGAATGCAAACACCCTCAGAAAATAAAAACAAAGCTCAGAGAGAAAAATGCTGTCAGTGCGTTACACATCACGTAGCCCTAGGAAACACAGTGAGAAGCGAAACTTCAGAGAATACCCTTCTCTGACGGCCAGAACATCTAGACAGACTGATCTGTTGGAACAAAAAGCCTGCAGACGGCCAGAAAGATCATCTCACAAACCGACTAATAATCACTCTAGACCTCACTCTCCATATACTCACAAGACTAGACAGAAAGAGGTCCCACATCAATCCCCAGACCGCACTATTTACACAGTGAGGGACCACCGCTCGCCGGTCATATCCAGAAAGAGGAGAAACCCCACTCCAACGAAAACTCTCAAACTGGAACAAACCACAAGGAATCGTGAGGACCTTATTCTTAATAGAAGAACAGTAAGGAAATTCTTCAGCAAAAACTCAGACTTCAAAACCCTGAAACCTGAAGATGACATCCTTGTCGAACCATATCATAGAGGCGCTAATGCAAAGTCCTATCTCCACATAAGAACATCAGCTCTACCCGCATCTCTTAAAGAAGGTGAGGAGGAGCTGTTCTAGTGGGGTTTCCGCCTGACACAGCTTTCAGATAGCAGTCGTGAAGCGAACCTGCCGAGCCGCAAAAACCAGCAACCCCACGTGAGCCTCCACTATACGTCCAAAACTGAGGCTTTGTACAACACCAACAGGATGCCTCGTCAAATGGTTAAGACCTCAGTCACTAAACCAACTGACAGCAGACACCTTACCCAAGTATCCACGAATGATTTGAACGAAGAAGGGAGACCTTTTGAAAATACAGCCAGTGTATCTAAATTACCCCTCACAGACAATCAGCTTTACCACAGCTCAGAAAACGACACACAACCAGGTCTATCCAGAGGACCTGCCCGAGGTCTGGCAGATACTAGTTCAAACAACCTGCCAAACTAGTCCACAAAAACGATCCACCTACTCCCAATGAAACAACCTTGGGCCTGGCTGCCAAAAACGCTTTCTACTTACGCCAAGAAATAGCAATCCGTGACTCGCTGCCAAGGGCTCTTGAAACCGGTTACCTCAACAGCCACCAAAGCCCCCCGTTTCCACCTTAAAAATGGGTTTGTGGAAAACACTGGGCCACCAACATCTGATGAAAAGGGGCGGCATCAACTTAAGCAACTTCGACATTCTTGCATTGCAAGAAACATGGTAAACGGAAAAACCCGATCTGGATGGTTTTGTCATAGAAATTTCATCAGCAAAAAAAAGCCCACTAGGACGCCCTTCCTCAGGGCTTCTATTAGCTGTTCGCTCGGGCAGTGGAATTGCCACCCAAAGACATTGGCCTTTTCACTAAACCACTTGGTAGTTTTGACAACTTGGAATCTCTCTGACCCCGAGACTAACTCCATCCGGGCGATTTCAGTGTCAATAATCATTGTATACTGGAACCCACAAACAATCTCGGACATTAAGTTTTTAAAGACCATTGAAAAAGAAATTGATGATATCTATGCAGAAAAGGAAGTCGCCCACATCATTATTTGCTGGGACTTAAACGCCAAGTATCCCAGATTGCCCACCTGCAAGAAACAACCAAAAACGCAAGCTGAAAAGAGAGGCGCGCTTTGGTCAGAGCTGATGGATTCACAAGGTTGTTATAACATTGACCAGGCTTCCCTGACCCGGACCGCCATCCAACGTGGGAAAGAGAAAACTCTGTGGCGACAATCGATCACATCTTTGAGCCGGAAAGCATGCTGAAGCAGGTAACCTGCTTTGAAGTTATCAGAACTGCAGCAAGCGACCACAACCTGTTGAGAGCGACTTGGGCCTCACCCACTCATCCCATCCTATCTCTGTCGTTGCCCACCAAATGCAACATCCGAGGCAATCGCCTTAACCTTACAGCCAATAGAATCAAAGATCTGATGTTCAATTATCAAAGACAACTGGATCATAACAAATACAGCCTTCCAGCAGAACCAGACTACCAGCCTCTTCTGAGCCGCTGTAAGATAGCGACGAGAAAGAACGTTTCCTCACTGGACCCCACAACTCACCAATATGACAAACTGTTGGTGGAAAAAGTCACCAACCTGAGACGCCTAAAACGAAAAGCAACTAACACGAAATTGCACATGGACCGAAGCGAGCTTAGAAATGAAACTTAGAAATACAAGTCGTGGATAAGAAATCACCAGATCTTATCTACCAAAGAGACTCAGAAGAGATGCTGAAAACACTGGCGGGAAAGAACGCTAGAGAATTCTGGACACTAATAAAAGCATCAGGCGCACACAACGAACCATCACAGTCAAACACCGTAAGCGAAGAAAGATGGATATCCCACTTCAAGGCTTTATTCAGAGCCCCATCTGCAGACTACTACATCTTTCCTGACGACTCAGAATACCTCTGGGAAGAGTTCTCCAACGAAGAAGACATCATAACAATCATCCACAAGCTAAAAGCCTCACGGGCCCCTGGGACTGACGGAGTGACAAATATCGACCTCAGGAACTTTCCATCAGAGTGGTCAACGTTCATCAGCTTGGTTTTCAGAAAATGTGCCACCTCAAGATCGCTTCTGAGGTCTTGGACTTCGTCGGTGGTGGTCCCAATTTTCACGAAGGGCGACAGGGCAGATCTATGAAACTACCGACCAATCGCTCTCCTTGACACCATCGGTAAAATGTTCTGGATGCTCTTACTACAGAAATTCCAAGAATAGGCTAAGACTGTCCCCAGCGCCGACCCCTTGCAAGCAGGTTTTAGAAAAAGCTTGGGAACAACAGTAAACATCATGCTGCTCAGCATTTTAAAAAGCAAAATTCAGGAAGATCCCACAAGGGTGTAGTTAGCGTTCTTAGACCTCACTCAGGCCTTCGACCAAGTCGACAGATCTTTGCTATGGACAAAACTTCAGGCCTGCAACTGCCCGGAATAGATTCTTGGTCCAATAAAAGTGCTCCACTCTGCAACATCGATGAGGGTCAAAATCAACAAAAATGGCCTCTTATCTGAAGAAATTCCAACAAGCAGAGGGGTAAAGAAAGGCTGCCCCCTGACCCTGCACTTTTTATAGCCTTTCTAGGGGACTACAAAGATTCAGCCAGTGCCATCAGTGCTTTTCCACCAAAAATCAGAGGCAAGCCTGTGCCCTGAATACTATATGCCGACGACATTACACTGTTAGACCAAACCCCGGTCTGCCTACAACGCCACTGACAAACTTTTCAGATTACATTGGTGAGAATAAGCTGGAAATTAACAAAAAGAAAGCGAAGATCATGATACTAGAAAGAAAAGCAAAAAGATTGAACACTCTGCACTAGCAACTCGAAAATGTCAAAATTGAAATAGTCAGTGAATCTAAATATCTGGGAGTAATGGTCTACAGCTCCAGAGCAGAACTGAGCATTAAAAGATACATCTGGACAAAAGCACGCTCACTGAGGAAACAAGCGCGAATGATGGACAAGAAATGTGGGCGCTTCTCCTTAATGCCAGTTTTTAAGTTCTACAAGGCAAAAGCTGTTACCTCTCTAGTCTACACTGCTGAGGCTATGCTGCCAATGATACCGGAAAGAATTTGGCAGAAAATTGAGGGCTACTTTTTGGAGATCGGTGATGACCCTACCTAAATCAACTTCGCTCCCTGCGATTAGGATAGAGCTCGGCCTCATCTCTTTAAAGGCAATAGTTGAATCCAGCAGCATGTCACTGTTCAGGAAAACCCTACTACCTGATGCGTTGCCTTTATACAAACTGATCAATAAAGAAACTAACAAAGGTGGTTGCAAAATGTTGATAAAATGGGCAATCCGAAAAAGGGATCAACTTGATCTATTTGCTTGTAGAGAGGATGACTTGATTCGAAATCCACTCAGAATCAAAAAGAAATTAGAGGAGCTAGATTGGATTGCCACGCTAGAAAAGGCTAGCAAGAGCAAACTCTTAAGCCACTTACCAATGCACTCAATGAAAGTGAACGATACAACGGAAATGTATAAGAGATTCCCGAATAGACCCTTAAGGCAGATCTTTCTGAGAGCACGACTAAACTTACTGCCTAGGAATGAAATTCTTCATGTAAGAGGTCTTTCGAGCTTTAACACCTGCAGGAACTGCAAAGAGGCCGATCAGATTGAATCGGACCGACATCTCCTAATGGCCTGTCCCGCGCTTCGAGAAACGAGACGGGCCTATCTCTCGCCAGTCCTAGATGCCTTCACCATCCGAGAATAAGATACATGGTGGCCGTGGCTTATAAGTGGACAAAAAACTGCATGGTCAATTGCCACTGCAGAAATCTTATACTGGAACCCACAAACAATCTCGGACATGAAGTTTTTAAAGACCATTGAAAAAGAAATTGATGGTATCTATGCAGAAAAGGAAGTCGCCCACATCATTATTTGCTGGGACTTAAACGCCAAGTGTCCCAGATTGCCCACCTGCAAGAAACAACCAAAAACGCAAGCTGAAAAGAGAGGCACGCTTTGGTCAGAGTTGATGGATTCACAAGGTTGTTATAACATTGACCAGGCTTTCCCTGACCCGGACCGCCATCCAACGTGGGAAAGAGAAAACTCTGTGGTGACAATCGATCACATCGTTGCGCCGGAAAGCATGCTGAAGCTGGTAACCTCCTTTGAAGTTATCAGAACAGCAGCAAGCGACCACAACCTTTTGAGAGCGACTTGGGCCTCACCCACTCGTCCCATCCTATCTCTGTCGCTGCCCACCGAATGCAACATCCGAGGCAATCGCCTTAAGCTTACAGCCAATAGAATCAAAGATCTGATGTTCAATTATCAAAGAAAGCTGGATCATAACAAATACAGCCTTCCAGCAGAACCAGACTACCAGCCTCTTCTGAGCTGCTATAAGATAGCGACGAGAAAGAACGTTTCCTCACTGGATCCCACAACTCACCAATATGACAAACTGTTGGTGGAAAAAGTCACCAACCTGAGACACCTAAAACGAAAAGCAACTAACACGAAATTGCACATGGACTGAAGCGAGCTTAGAAATGAAACTTAGAAATACAAGTCGTGGATAAGAAATCACCAGATCTTATCTACCAAAGAGACTCAGAAGAGATGCTGAAAAAACTGGCGGGAAAGAACGCTAGAGAATTCTGGACACTTATAAAAGCATCAGGCGCACACAATGAACCATCACAGTCAAACAACGTAAGCGAAGAAAGATGGATATCCCACTTCAAGGCTTTATTCAGAACCCCATCTGCAGACTACTACATCTCTCCTGACGACCCAGAATCCCTCTGGGAAGAGTTCTCCAACGAAGAAGACATCATAACAATCATCCACAAGCTAAAAGCCTCACGGGGCCCTGGGCCTGACGGAGTGACAAATATCGACCTCAAGAACTTTCCATCAGAGTGGTCAACGTTCATCAGCTTGGTTTTCAGAAAATGTGCCACCTCAAGATCGCTTCCGAGGTCTTGGACTTCGTCGGTGGTGGTCCCAATTTTCACGAAGGGCGACAGGGCAGATATATGAAACTAGCGACCAATTGCTCTCCTTGACACCATCGGTAAAATGTTCTGGATGCTCTTACTACAGAAATTCCAAGAATGGGCTAAGACTGTCCCCAGCGCCGACCCCTTCCAAGCAGGTTTTAGAAAAAGCTTGGGAACAACAGTAAACATCATACTGCTCAGCATTTTAAAAAGCAAAATTCAGGAAGATCCCACAAGGGTGTACTTAGCGTTCATAGACCTCACTCAGGCCTTCGACCAAGTCGACAGATCTTTGCTATGGACAAAACTTCAGGCCTGCAACTGCCCGGAATAGATTCTTGGTCCAATAAAAGTGCTCCACTCTGCAACATCGATGAGGGTCAAACTCAACAAAAATGGCCTCTTATCGGAAGAAATTCCAACGAGCAGAGGGGTAAAGAAAGGCTGCCCCCTGACCCCGCACTTTTTATAGCCTTTCTAGGGGACTACAAAGATTCAGCCAGTGCCATCAGAGCTTTTCCATCACAAATCAGAGGCAAGCCTTTGCCCTGAATACTATATGCCGACGACATTACACTGTTAGACCAAAGCCCGGTCTGCCTACAACGCCACTGACAAACTTGTCAGATTACATTGGTCAGAATAAGCTGGAAATTAACAAAAAGAAAACGAAGATCATGATACTAGAAAGAAAAGCAAAAAGATTGAACACTCTGCACTAGCAACTCGAAAATGTCAAAATTGAAATAGTCAGTGAATCTAAATATCTGGGAGTAATGGTCGACAGCTCCAGAGCAGAACTGAGCATTAGAAGATACATCTGGACAAAAGCACGCTCACTGACGAAACAAGCGCGAATGATGGACAAGAAATGTGGGCGCTTCTCCTTAATGCCAGCGATTAAGTTCTACAAGGCAAAAGTTGTTACCTCTCTAGTCTACGCTGCTGAGGCTATGCCAATGATACCGGAAGGAATTTGGCAGAAAATTGAGGGCTACTTTTTGGAGATCGGTGAACACCCTACCTAAATCAACTTCGCTCCCTGCGATTAGGATAGAGCTCGGCCTCATCTCTTTAAAGGCAATAGTTGAATCCAGCAGCATGTCACTGTTCAGGAAAACCCTACTACCTGATGCGTTGCCTTTATACAAACTGATCAATAAAGAAACTAACAAAGGTGGTTGCAAAATGTTGATAAAATGGGCAATCTGAAAAAGGGATCAACTTGATCTATTTGCTTGTACAGAGGATGACTTGATTCGAAATCCACTCAGAATCAAAAAGAAATTAGAGGAGCTAGATTGGATTGCCACGCTAGAAAAGGCTAGCAAGAGCAAACTCTTAAGCCACTTACCAATGCACTCAATGAAAGTGAACGATACAACGGAAATGTATAAGAGATTCCCGAATAAACCCTTAAGGCAGATCTTTCTGAGAGCACGGCTAAACTTACTGCTTAGGAATGAAATTCTTCATGTAAGAGGTCTTTCAAGCTTTAACACCTGCAGGAACTGCAAAGAGGCCGATCAGATTGAATCGGACCGACATCTCCTAATGGCCTGTCCCGCGCTTCGAGAAACGAGACGGGCCTATCTCTCGCCAGTCCTAGATGCCTTCACCATCCGAGAATAAGATACATGGTGGCCGTGTCTTATAAGTGGACAAAAAAACTGCATGGTCAATTGCCACTGAAGAAATGTTATACTGGAACCCACAAACAATCTCGGACATGAAGTTTTTAAAGACCATTAAAAAGACATTGATGATATCTATGCAGAAAAGGAAGTCGCCCACGTCATTATTTGCAGGGACTTAAACGCCGAGTGTCTCAGATTGCCCACCTGCAAGAAACAACCAAAAGGGCCAGCTGAAAAGAGAGGCGCGCTTTGGTCAGAGCTGATGGATTCACGAGGTTGTTATAACATTGACCAGGCTTTCCCTGACCTGGACCGCCATCCAACGTGGGAAAGAGAAAACTCTATGGCGACAATTGATCACATCTTTGCGCTGGAAAGCATGCTGAAGCTGGTAACCTCCTTTGAAGTTATCAGAACTGCAGCAAGCGACCACAACCTGTTGAGAGCAACTTGGGCCTCACCCACTCGTCCCATCCTATCTCTGTCGCTGCCCACCGAATGCAACATCCGAGGCAATCGCCTTAAGCTTACAGCCAATAGAATCAAAGATCTGACGTTCAATTATCAAAGACAGCTGGATCATAACAAATCCAGCCTTCCAGCAGAACCAGACTACCAGCCTCTTCTGAGCCCCTATAAGATAGCAACGAGAAAAAACTTTTCCTCACTGGACCCCACAACTCACCAATATGACAAACTGTTGGTGGAAAAAGGCACCTAGCTGAGACGCCTAAAACGAAAAGCTAACATGAAATTGCACATGGACCGAAGCAAGCTTAGAAATGAAACTTAGAAATACAAGTCGTGGATAAAAAATCACTGGATCTTATTCTACCAAAGAGACTCAGAAGAGATGCTGAGAAAACTGGCGGGAAGAACGCTAGAGAATTCTGGATACTAATAAAAGCATCAGGCGCACACAACGAACCATCACAGTCAAACAACGTAAGCGAAGAAAGATGGATATCCCACTTCAAGGCTTTATTCAGAGCCCCATCTGCAGACTACTACATCTCTCCTGACGACCCAGAATCCCTCTGGGAAGAGTTCTCCAACGAAGAAGACATCATAACAATCATCCACAAGCTAAAAGCCTCACAGGCCCCTGGGCCTGACGGAGTGACAAATATCGACCTCAAGAACTTTCCATCAGAGTGGTCAACGTTCATCAGCTTGGTTTTCAGAAAATGTGCCACCTCAAGATCGCTTCCGAGGTCTTGGACTTCGTCGGTGGTGGTCCCAATTTTCACAAAGGGCGACAGGGCAGATCTATGAAACTACCGACCAATCGCTCTCCTTGACACCATCGGGAAAATGTTCTGGATGCTCTTACTACAGAAATTCCAAGAATGGGCTAAGACTGTCCCCAGCGCCGACCCCTTCCAAGCAGGTTTTAGAAAAAGATTGGGAACAACAGTAAACATCATGCTGCTCAGCATTTTAAAAAGCAAAATTCAGGAAGGTCCCACAAGGGTGTACTTAGTGTTCATAGACCTCACTCAGGCCTTCAACCAAGTCGACAGATCTTTGCTATGGACAAAACATCAGGCCTGCAACTGCCCGGAATAGATTCTTGGTCCAATAAAAGTGCTCCACTCTGCAACATCGATGAGGGTCAAACTCAACAAAAATGGCCTCTTATCTGAAGAAATTCCAACGAGCAGAGGGGTAAAGAAAGGCTGCCCCCTGACCCCGCACTTTTTATAGCCTTTCTAGGGGACTACAAAGATTCAGCCAGTGCCATCAGAGCTTTTCCACCAAAAATCAGAGGCAAGCCTGTGCCCTGAATACTATATGCCGACGACATTACACTGTTAGACCAAACCCCGGTCTGCCTACAACGCCACTGACAAACTTGTCAGATTACATTGGTCAGAATAAGCAGGAAATTAACAAAAAGAAAACAAAGATCATGATACTAGAAAGAAAAGCAAAAAGATTGAACACTCTGCACTAGCAAATCGAAAATGTCAAAATTGAAATAGTCAGTGAATCTAAATATCTGGGAGTAATGGTCGACAGCTCCAGAGCAGAACTGAGCATTAGAAGATACATCTGGACAAAAGCACGCTCACTGACGAAACAAGCGCGAATGATGGACAAGAAATGTGGGCGCTTCTCCTTAATGCCAGTTTTTAAGTTCTACAAGGCAAAAGTTGTTACCTCTCTAGTCTACGCTGCTGAGGCTATGCCAATGATACCGGAAGGAATTTGGCAGAAAATTGAGGGCTACTTTTTGGAGATCGGTGAACACCCTACCTAAATTAACTTCGCTCCCTGCGATTAGGATAGAGCTCGGTCTCATCTCTTTAAAGGCAATAGTTGAATCCAGCAGCATGTCACTGTTCAGGAAAACCCTACTACCTGATGCGTTGCCTTTATACAAACTGATCAATAAAGAAACTAACAAAGGTGGTTGCAAAATGTTGATAAAATGGGCAATCCGAAAAAGGGATCAACTTGATCTATTTGCTTGTACAGAGGATGACTTGATTCGAAATCCACTCAGAATCAAAAAGAAATTAGAGGAGCTAGATTGGATTGCCACACTAGAAAAGGCTAGCAAGAGCAAACTCTTAAGCCACTTACCAATGCACTCAATGAAAGTGAACGATACAACGGAAATGTATAAGAGATTCCCGAATAAACCCTTAAGGCAGATCTTTCTGAGAGCACGACTAAACTTACTGCCTAGGAATGAAATTCTTCATGTAAGAGGTCTTTCGAGCTTTAACACCTGCAGGAACTGCAAAGAGGCCGATCAGATTGAATCGGACCGACATCTCCTAATGGCCTGTCCCGCGCTTCGAGAAACGAGACGGGCCTATCTCTCGCCAGTCCTAGATGCCTTCACCATCCGAGAATAAGATACATGGTGGCCATGTCTTATAAGTGGACAAAAAAACTGCATGGTCAATTTCCACTGCAGAAATTTTATACTGGAACCCACAAACAATCTCGGACATGAAGTTTTTAAAGACCATTAAAAAGACATTGATGATATCTATGCAGAAAAGGAAGTCGCCCACATCATTATTTGCAGGGACTTAAACGCCAAGTGTCCCAGATTGCCCACCTGCAAGAAACAACCAAAAGCGCCAGCTGAAAAGAGAGGCGCGCTTTGGTCAGAGCTGATGGATTCACGAGGTTGTTATAACATTGACCAGGCTTTCCCTGACCCGGACCGCCATCCAATGGGCGAAAGAGAAAACTCTATGGCGACAATTGATCACATCTTTGCGCCGGAAAGCATGCTGAAGCTGGTAACCTCCTTTGAAGTTATCAGAACTGCAGCAAGCGACCACAACCTGTTGAAAGCAACTTGGGCCTCACCCACTCGTCCCATCCATTCTCTGTCGCTGCCCACCGAATGCAACATCCGAGGCAATCGCCTTAAGCTTACAGCCAATAGAATCAAAGATCTGACGTTCATTTATCAAAGACAGCTGGATCATAACAAATCCAGCCTCCCAGCAGAACCAAACTACCAGCCTCTTCTGAGCCCCTATAAGATAGCAACGAGAAAAAACTTTTCCTCACTGAACCCCACAACTCACCAATATGACAAACTGTTGGTGGAAAAAGGCACCCAGCTGAGACGCCTAAAATGAAAAGCTAACATGAAATTGCACATGGACCGAAGCAAGCTTAGAAATGAAACTTAGAAATACAAGTCGTGGATAAAAAATGACTGGATCTTATTCTACCAAAGAGACTCAGAAGAGATGCTGAGAAAACTGGCGGGAAAGAACGCAAGAGAATTCTGGACACTAATAAAAGCATCAGGCGCACACAACGAACCATCACAGTCAAACAACGTAAGCGAAGAAAGATGGATATCCCACTTTAAGGCGTTATTCAGAACCCCATCTGCAGACTACTCCATCTCTCCTGACGACCCAGAATCCCTCTGAGAAGAGTTCTCCAACGAAGAAGACACCATAACAATCATCCACAAGCTAAAGGCCTCACAGGGCCCTGGGCCTGACAGAGTGACAAATATCGACCTCAAGAACTTTCCATCAGAGTGGTCAATGTTCATCAGCTTAGTTTTCAGAAAATGTGCCTCCTCAAGATCTCTTCCGAGGTCTTGGACTTCGCCGGTGGTGGTCCCAATTTTCAAGAAGGGCGACAAGGCAGATCTACGAAACTACCGACCGATCGCTCTCCTTGACACCATCGGGAAAATGTTCAGGATGCTCTTACTACAGAAATTCCAAGAATGGGCTAAGACTGCCCCCAGCACCGACCCCTTCCAAGCAGGTTTTAGAAAAAACGCGGGAACAACAGTAAACATCATGCTGCTCAGCATTTTAAAAAGCAAAATTCAGGAAGGTCCCACAAGGGTGTACTTAGCGTTCATAGACCTCACTCAGCCTTCATCCAAGTCGAAAGATCTTTACTATGGGCAAAACTTCATGCCTGCAACTGCCCGGAATATATTCTTGGTCCAATAAAACCGCTCCACTCTGCAACATCGATGAGGGTCAAACTCAACAAAAATTGCCTCTTATCTGATGAAATTCCAACAAGCAGAGGGGTAAAGCAAGGCTGCCCCCTGCACTTTTTATAGCCTTTCTAGGGGACTACAAAGGTTCAGCCAGTGCCATCAGAGCTTTTCCACCCAAAAAAATCAGAGGCAAGCCTGTGCCCTGAATACTATATGCCGACGACATTACACTGTTAGACCAAACCCCGGTCTGCCTACAACGCCACTGACAAACTTGTCAGATTACATTGGTCAGAATAAGCTGGAAATTAACAAAAAGAAAACGAAGATCATGATACTAGAATGAAAAGCAAAAAGATTGAACACTCTGCACTAGCAACTCGAAAATGTCAAAATTGAAATAGTCAGTGAATTTAAATATCTGGGAGTAATGGTCTACAGCTCCAGAGCAGAACTGAGCATTAAAAGATACATCTGGACAAAAGCATGCTCACTGACGACACAAGCGCGAATGATGGACAAGAAATTTGGGCGCTTCTCCTTAATGCCAGTGATTAAGTTCTACAAGGCAAAAGTTGTTCCCTCTCTAGTCTACGGTGCTGAGGCTATGCCAATGATACCAGAAGGAATTTGGCAGAAAATTGAGGGCTACTTTTTGGAGATCGTTGATGACCCTACCTAAATCAATTTTGCTCCCTGCGATTAGGAGACAGCTCGGTCTCATCTCTTTAAAGGCAATAGTCGAATCCAGCAGCATGTCACTGTTCTGGAAAAGCCTACTACCTGATGCGTTGCCTTTATACAAACTGATCAATAAAGAAACTAACAAATGTGGTTGCAAAATGTTGATAAAATGGGCAATCCGAAAAAGGGACCAACTTGCTTGTACAGAGGATGACCTGATTCGAATCTGCTCAGCATCAAAAAGAAATTAGAGGAGCTAGATTGGATTGCCACGCTAGAAAAGGCTAGCAAGAACAAACTCTTAAGCCACTTACCAATGCACTCAATGAAAGTGAACGATACAACGGAAATGTATAAGAGATTCCCGAATAGACCCTTAAGGCAGATCTTTCTGAGAGCACGACTAAACTTACTGCCTAGGAATGAAATTCTTCATGTAAGAGGAACTGCAAAGAGGCCGATCAGATTGAATCGGGCCGACATTTCCTTATGGCCTGTCCCGCGCTTCGAGAAACGAGACGGATATATCTCTTGCCAGTCCTATATGCCTTCACCATCCGAGAATAACATACATGGTGCCCGCGTCTTATAAGTGGGCGCTTCTCCTTAATGCCAGTGATTAAGTTCTACAAGGCAAAAGTTGTTCCCTCTCTAGTCTACGGTGCTGAGGCTATGCCAATGATACCAGAAGGAATTTGGCAGAAAATTGAGGGCTACTTTTTGAAGATCGTTGATGACCCTACCTAAATCAACTTTGCTCCCTGCGATTAGGAGACAGCTCGGTCTCATCTCTTTAAAGGCAATAGTCGAATCCAGCAGCATGTCACTGTTCTGGAAAAGCCTACTACCTGATGCGTTGCCTTTATACAAACTGATCAATAAAGAAACTAACAAATGTGGTTGCAAAATGTTGATAAAATGGGCAATCCGAAAAAGGGACCAACTTGCTTGTACAGAGGATGACCTGATTCGAATCTGCTCAGCATCAAAAAGAAATTAGAGGAGCTAGATTGGATTGCCACGCTAGAAAAGGCTAGCAAGAACAAACTCTTAAGCCACTTACCAATGCACTCAATGAAAGTGAACGATACAACGGAAATGTATAAGAGATTCCCGAATAGACCCTTAAGGCAGATCTTTCTGAGAGCACGACTAAACTTACTGCCTAGGAATGAAATTCTTCATGTAAGAGGAACTGCAAAGAGGCCGATCAGATTGAATCGGGCCGACATTTCCTTATGGCCTGTCCCGCGCTTCGAGAAACGAGACGGATATATCTCTTGCCAGTCCTATATGCCTTCACCATCCGAGAATAACATACATGGTGGCCGCGTCTTATAAGTGGACAAAAAACTGCATGGTCAATTGCCACTGCAAACATTTTACAAGACGCACTAGCACAAGTTGAAACACGAAGACAAGAATTAACTGAATAGAACTTCAACGTCAGGCATTGAATATCTTTGAATCCGCCTTGTAAAATCAAGTAATCTTGGTAAATACAAGTTAAAAAAAAAGAAAAAAAATAATTTTTCTGTTTCTCTAGAAATCAAGGCCTATCAGGAAACTGCTTGTTGACACCCATCTTCCCAAAATCATTGCTGACAAGCACTACCCTGGAATTTCATTCCCAGAAAAGAGATTAGACAATCTCACTCCAGATTATGTGTACCTCATGTTTTCTGTTCATGCCCTTGACTGCTGTTCTTTTCTCATTACAGCTGGCATTGGTTGAGGTGTTTTCCACCCCGCTCTTCCGATTAATGAATCCCTCTATTGGTAATTCTTGATTAACAGAGGGGTGCATTGATAGGAAGTTCTCCCTCCTTGTGAGGAGACCTTGACCTACCGGGCAAGGTCCAGTATCCCGTAGTCACCTTGGAGTGGAACAAGAGTCGATTGGGACCCGTGTCTGGTGAGTCACAACACCAACTAGATAGTCCCCATATGACTCTTTCAGTGCCTTGGACTCAAAACCTGCTGTCTCCTGTCCACCCTACTGTCAACTGCACCGTGAGTGGTGTCATGGAGCTTCCCTTGAACCAGAGTGCCTCTTCCAGAAGCTCAATCTTTTACCATGCTCCAGAGCGCCTGAGCTGCCACTTCGACTAGCTGACCGGAGGTGAGGGACAAGACATGAGGTGAGAGTCTGACTTTTAGATGTTCCCATAATTACACCCTCCTTGCAGACTCTGCTTAAAGCTCTCGGCACTCCCTCCTTGCACCGGCAAACTGCTTGGCCGGACAGCCTCAGAAAGAACAGTCCACCAGAATACTTTAGGGCTAGAGCTTAACGCCCTACTTGCTGGGACACAAGGACACAGTGACAGACAGTGTTTAAGAGCTGTGAGGGTGCCCTGCACTAGAACACATTGTTAACTGGTTCCCCAGTTCAGATGCAAAAATGGCAAGGCTTTGAACACTGAAAAGCATTGAATGATAACAATTGTGTCCTACTCAGCAACATCACTTCTGTTTTGTTACGGACTATGGCAGTAACTGGTAGATGTATTATACACTTTTACTGTCAGAGATCCTGCTATACTTGCCAACGTAGACACTCTTCCCTGACCAACCAAAGCCTGGAGCCTCTAGTCTCAGCTACCAAACATTTCCCAGAATTATTGCAAGAAAATACAGAACAACAACGTTTACTGGGTCTTGAAGGAATGACCAACCATACCCAGTAGATCAATTCCCACAATAATATGTGTTGCCTCATCCCTCCGCCTCAGAAACCTAGCCGCTGCTTCTTTAAGTAGTATGGCAGAATCTGGAACATACACTATACACTTTCACTTTCAGAGATCCTGTTAAACGTGCCAATGTATGAACAAACAAAAGACGAAGACATTAGTCACAGCTACCACATATTGACCAGAATTTTGCCAAGAAAATACAGAAAAACTACGTTTCGTGGGTCTTGTTGGAGTGACCAACCAAACTAATTAGATCACTCTCCAAAACAGTAAGTGTCGCCACTCCTCTCCTCCTCAGCAATATAACCACTGTTTCCTTAAGTACTATGGCACAAATGGTATAATTAGTATTCACATTCAGTATCAGAGATCCTGTTGGACTTGCCAACGTAGACGATCTTCCCTGAACAACCAAAACATGGGGCTCCTAGTCTCAGCTACCACACATTACCCAGAATGTTGGCAAGAAAATAACGAAAAACAACATTTACTGGGCCTTGTAGGACTGACCAACCAAACTCAGTGGATCACTCCCCACAATAATAAGCTTTGCCTCGCCTCTGCTCAGCAACATAGACACATTTTTTTTGTATGGCAGAAACTGGTACATACACTATTCACTTTTGCTATCAGAGATCTTGTTAAACTTGCCAATGTAGATGATAGTCCCTGAACAACTAAACCCTGAAGCCATTAGTCTCACTTACCACATATTGTCCCGAATTTTGGCAATAAAATTAAAAAAACAAAGTTCACTCGGCCTTGTAGGAATGACCAACCAAACACTTTAGATCGGTCCCCACAATAATAAGTCTCGCCTCACCAATCCACAGCAACCTAGTTGCTGTTTCTTTAAGTAGTATGGCAGAAACTGGTACATACGGTATTCACTTTTACTATCAGAGATCTTGTTAAACTTGCCAACATAGATGATCGTCCCTGAAGCCATTAGTCTCAGTTACCACATATTGCCCAGAATTTTGGCAAGAAAATACCTAAAAAGAACGATTACTGGGGCTTGTAGGACTGACCAATCAAACTCATTAGATCACTCCCCAAAACAGTAAGTGTCGCCACGCCGCTCCTCCTCAGCAACATAACCGCTCTTTCCTTAAGTACTATGGCAGAAACTTGTACATATACTATTCAGCTTTACTATCAGAGATCATGTTACCCTTGCTAACGTAGATGATCTTCCCTGAACAACCAAAACCTGAAGCCATTAGTATCAGGTAACTTATATTGGCACAAATTCTGGCAAGGAAATATAAAAAAACAATGTTTACTGGGGCTTGTAGGACTGGCCAACTAAACTCAGAAGATCACGCCCAACAATAATCAGTGTCTCCTAGCCTCTCCTCAGCAGCATAGCCTGTGTTTCTTAAAGTAGAGTGGCAGAAACTGGTACAAATATTGTCCACTTTCGCTATCAGAGATCTTGTTAAACTTGCCAACTTAGATGACCATCCGTGAACAATCAAAACCTGAAGACATTAGTCTCAGCTACCAAATATTGCCCTGAAATTAGGTATGAAAATACTAAAAATAACAACGTTTACTGGGGCTTATAGGACTGATAAACAAAACTCAGCAGATCACTCCCCACAATAATAAGTGTGCCCTTGCCTCTCCTCCTCAGCAAAATAACTACTGTTTCTTTAAGTACTATGGCAGGTAGTGTCATATTTATTATTAATTTTTGCAGGCCGAGATCCTGTTAGACTTGCCAAAGTAGGGGGCTGTCCCTGAACTGAACAACAAAACCTGAAGCCATTAGACTCAGCTACCACATATTGTCCAGAATGATGCCAGGAAAATAAAAATAAATAGTTTACTGGTCCTTGTAGGACTGACCAACCAAACTCAATAGATCACTCCGCACAATAATAAGTGTGCCCTCGCCTCTCATCCTCAGCAACATAACTCATGTTTCTTTAAGTACTATGGCAGGAAATGGTATATTCACTATTCACTTTTACTATAAAAGATCCTATTAGACTTGTAAACGTAGACGAGCTTCAATGAACAACCAAAACTTGGAGTCTCTAGCCTCAGCTACCAAATATTGCCCAGAATTCAGGCAAGAAAATACACACAAGAAAAGTTACTGGTCTTGTAGGATTGACCAACCAAACCCAGTAGATCACTCCCCACAATAATAAGTGTTTCCTCATCTCTCCTCAGCAACATAGGCGCTGTGTCTTTAAGTAGTATGGCAGTAACTGGTACAAAGACTATTCACTTTTGCTATAAGAGATCTTGTTAAACTTGCCAAACTAGATGGTCGTCCGTGAACTATCAAAGCCCAAAGTAATTACTCTCAGCTAATACATATTGCCCCGAATTTTGGCAAGAAAATACAAACAAACAACTGCTGTTTCTTTAAGTATTTTGCAGAAACTGAATTATATACTATTCACTTTCACTATCAGAGAAATTGTAAAACTTGTCAACGTAGATGATCGTCGCTGAACAACCAAAACCTTAAGACATGAGGCGTAACTACCACATATTGCCCAGAAATTAGGTATGAAAATACAAAAAAACAACACTTACTGGGGCATGTAGGACTGACCAACCAAACTCTGTAGATCACACCCCACAATAATAAGTGTGCCCTCGCCTCTCCTGCTCAGCAACATAAATACTGTTTCTTTAAATACTATGGCAGTAACTGGTATATTTACTATTCACTTTCGCTTTCAGAGATCCTATTAGACTTGCCAACGTAGAAGATCTTCCCTGAACAAACAAAACCTGGAGCCTCTAGCCTCAGCTACCAAATATTGCTAAATTTAGGCAAGGAAATACACACTGAAAAATGTCATTGGGGCTTGTAGGACTGACCAACCAAACTCAGTAGATCACTCTGCACAATAATAAGTGTCCCCTCGCCTCCCATCCTTAGAAACATAAATACTGTTTCTTTAAGCACTTTGGAAGGAACTGGTATATTGGCTATACACTATACAGAGATCCTATTAGACTTGTCAATGTCGACGATCTTCCCTAAACAACTAAAACCTGAAGCCTCTAAATTTAGCTAAAAATATTGCCAAGAATTTAGGCAAGAAAATGCACAAACAAAGCTAGAGGCTTATAGGATTGACCAACCAAGCCCAGTAGATTACATGCCACAAATATAAGTGTAGGCTCACCTCTACTGCTCAGAAACATAACCGTCGTTTCCTTAAGTACTATGGTAGAAACTGGTATATTTACTATTCACTTTTGCTAGCAGAGATCCTGTTAGACTGGCCAATGAAGATGATTGTCCCTGAGCAACCAAAGCCTGAAGACCTTAGTATCAGCTGCCACATATTGTCCAGAATTTTGGCAAGAAAATACAAAAAACAACGTTTACTGGGGCTTGTAGGGCTGACCAACCAAACTCAGTAGATCACTCCCCACAATAAAAAGTTTCACCTCGCCTCTCCTCAGCAACATAGCTGATGTTTCTTAAAGTAGTATGGCAGACACTGGTACATACACTATTCACTTTCACTGTAGAATTGACCAACCAAATCCATTAGGCCACTCCCCACAATAATAAGTGTTGCCTCGCCTCATGTCCTCAGAAACATAACCATTGTTTCTTTAAGTACTATAGCAGGAACTGGTATATTTACTAATCACTTTCGCTAGCAGAGATCCTGTTAGACCTACCAATGCAGATGATTGTCCCTGAACAGCCACATTTTGCCCAGGATTTTGACAAGAAAATACAGAAAAACAACATTTACTGGGGCTTGCAGGACTGATCAACCAAACTCAGTAAATCACTTCCCAAAATAATAAGTCTTGCCTTGCTTCTCCTGCACAGCAATATAACCTCTGTTTCTTTAATTAGTATGGCAGAAACAGATAGAAATTCAATTCATTTTGCTATCACATCCCCCTAGTCTAAGCTACCAAATATTGCCTAGAATTTAGGCAAGAAAATGCTCAAAATTGACATTTACTGGGGCCTGTAGAGCTGACCAAACAAACTCAGTAGATGACTCTTCACAATAATATGTGTCAGCTCACCTCTCCTCAGCAGCATAGACACTATTTCTTTAAGTATTATGGCAGATACTGGTACATACACTATTCACTTTTGCTATGAAAGATCCTATTAGACTTGTCAATGTGAACAACCTTCCCTGAACAACCAAAACCTGCAGTCTCTAGCCTCAGCTACCAAATATTGCCCAGAATTTAGGCAAGAACATACACACCAAAAAGTTACTGGGTCTTGTAGGATTGACCAACCAAACCCAGTAGATCACTTCCCATGATAATACGTTTTGCCTCACCTCTCTTCAACAACATAGGCGCTGTTTCTTTAAGTAGTATGGCAGAAACTGGTACATACACTATTCACTTTTGCTATCAGAGATCTTGTTAAACTTGCCAAACTAGATGGTCATCTGTGAACTACCAAAACCCAACGTCATTAGTCTCAGCTAATACATATTTTCCCGAATTTTCGCAAGAAAATACAAACAACCGCTGTTTCTTTAAATATTTTTCTAGAAACTGAATTATATACTATTCACTTTCACTATCAGAGAAACTTTTAGACTTGCCAACGTAGATGATCTTCCATGAACAACCAAAACCTGAAGCCATTAGTCTCAGATGCCACATATTGTCCAGAATTCTGTCAAGAAAATGCAAAAGAAATTGTTTACTGGGACTAGTATGACTGATCAACCAAACTCAGTAGATCTCTCCAAAAATATTAAGTGTCGTCTCGTCTCCCCTCCTCAGCAGGATAACTGCTGTTTCTTTATGCACTTTGACAGAAACTGGTAGATATAATATTCATTTCACTATAAGAGATCATATTAGACTTGCCAACGTAGACAATCTTCCCATAACAACGAAGGCCTAGAGCCGCTAGCCTCAGCTATCAAATATTGCCCACAATGTTGTCAAGAAAATACAGAAGAACAACGCTTACTGGGGTTTGTAGGACTGACAAACCAAACTCAGTAGATTACTCCCCAAAATAGTAAGTCTTGCCTCGCCTTTCCTGCTTATCAACATAACCGCTGTTTCTTTAAGTACTATGGCAGAAACTGCTGGATATACTATTCATCTCACGATCAGAGATCCTGTTAGACTTGCCAATATAGACAATCATCCCTGAACAACCAAAACCTGGAGCCCATAGTTTCGAATATTAAATATTGCCTGGAATTTCGGCAAGAAAATACACAAAAGCAACGTTTACTGAGGCTTTTAGGGCTGATCATCCACACTTAGTAGATCATTCCCCATAATAATAAGTGTCACCCGACCTCTCCTCAGCAGGATACGTGCTGTTTCTTTAAGTAGTAGGCCAGAAACTGCTACATATGCTATTTAATTTCGCTATCAGGGTTCCTGTTAGACTTGCCAACATAGATGTTCTTCCATGAACACCCAAAACGTGAAGCCATTAGTCTCAGCTAGCGCATATTGCTCAGAATTGTGCCAAGAAAATACACACAAATAACGTTTACTGTGGCTTGTGGGACTGACCAATCGAACTCAGAAAATCACTCTCCACAATAATATGTGTCAGCTCGCCTCTCCTCCACAGCAACATAACCGCTGTCTCTTTGAGTACTATGGCAGAGCCTGGTCAAAATACCAAGTGTCTACTCACCTCTGCTGCTCAGCGAGATAACTGCTGTTTCATAAGCACTATCGCAGAAACTGGTAGATATACTATTCATTCCGCTATCAGAGATCCTATTAGACTTTCCAACCTAGATGATCTTCCCTGAACAACCAAATATTGCCCAGAATTTTGACAAGAAAATACAAATACTGTAAAACAATGTTTACTGGGGCTTGCAGGACTGATCAAACAAACTCAGTAAATCAATTCCCAAAATAATAAGTCTTGCCTTGCTTCTCCTACACAGCAACATAACCTCTTTTTCTTTAATTAGTATGGCAGAAACGGATAGATATGAAATTCATTTTGCTATCAGATCCCCTAGTCTAAGTTACCAAATATTGCCTAGAATTTAGGCAAGAAAATGCTCAAAATCGACATTTACTGGGGCTTGTAGAGCAGACCAAACAAACTCAGTAGATCACTCTACACAATAATAAGTGTCAGCTCGCCTGTCCTCAAGTATTATGGCAGATACTGATACATACACTATTCAGTTTTGCTATGAAAGATCCTATTAGACTCGTCAACGTAGACAACCTTCACTGAACAACCAAATCCTGCAGTCTCTATCTTCAGCTACTAAATATTGCCCAGAATTTAGCCGAGAAAATGCACACGAAAAAAGTTACTGGGTCTTGTAGGATTGACCAACCAAACCCAGTAGATCACTTCCCACAATAATACGTTTTGCCTCACCTCTCTTCAGCAACATAGGCACTGTTTCTTTAAGTAGTATGGCAGAGACTGGTACATGCACTATTCACTTTTGCTATCAGAGATCTTGTTAAACTTGCCAAACTAGATGGTCGTCCGTAAACTACCAAAGCACAAAGTCATTAGTCTCAGCTAATACATATTACCCCGAATTTTGGCAAGAATATACAAACAAACAACTGCTGTTTCTTTAAGTATTTTGCAGAAACTAAATTATATACTATTCACTTTCACTATCAGAGAAACTTTTAGACTTGCCAACGTAGATGATCTTCCATGTACAACCAAAACCTGAAGCCATTAATTTCAACTGCCACATATTGTCCAGAATTCTGGAAACAAAATACAAAAGAAATTGTTTACTGGGACTTTGACTGATGACTGATCAACCAAACTCAGTAGATCTCTCCAAAAATATTAAGTGTTGTGTGGTCTCCCCTCCTCGGCAGGATAACTGCTGTTTCTTTATGCACTATGACAGAAACTGGTAGATATACTATTCATTTCACTATAAGAGATCTTATTAGACTTGCCAACGTAGACCATCTTTCCATAACAACCAAGGCCTGGAGCCGCTAACCTCAGCTACCAAATATTGCCCAGAATGTTGTCAAGAAAACACAGAAAAACAACGCTTACTGGGGTTTGTAGGACTGACAAACCAAACTCAGTAGATTACTCCCCAAAATGGTAAATCTTGACTCGCCTTATCTGCTTATCAACATAACCGCTTTTTCTTTAAGTACTATAGCAGAAACTGCTAGATATACTATTCATCTCGCAATCACACATCCTGTTAGACTTGCCAATATAGCCATTCTTCCCTGAACAACCAAAATCTGGAGCCCATAGTTTCGGCTACCAAATATTGCCTGGAATTTTGGCAAGAAAATACACAAAAGCAATGTTTACTGAGGCTTTTAGGGCTGATCATCCACACTTAGTAGATCATTCCCCATAATAATAAGCGTCACCCAACCTCTCCTCAGCAGCATACGTGATGTTTCTTTAAATAGTATGGCAGAAACTGCTGCATATGCAATTCACTTTCGCTATCAGGGTTCCTGTTAGACTTGCCAACATAGATGTTCTTTCATGAACACCCAAAACCTGACGCCATTAGTCTCAGCTACCACATATTGCTCAGAATTTTGCCAAGAAAATACGTACAAAAAAATTTACTGCGGCTTGTAGGACTGAGCAACCAAACTCAAAAAATCACTCTCCACAACAATAAGTGTCAGCTCGCCTCTCCTCCTCAGCAACATAACCGCTGTCTCTTTCAGGACTATGGCAGAACCTGGTCAAAATACCAAGTGTCTTCTCACCTCTACTGGTCAGCAAGATAACTGCTGTTTCATAAGCACTATGGCAGAAACTGGTAGATATACTATTCGTTTCGCTATCAGAGATCCTATTAGACTTTCCAACCTAGACGATCTTCCCTGAACAACCAAATATTGCCCAGGATTTTGACAAGAAAATAAGGAAAAACAACATTTACTGGGGCTTGCAGGACTGATCAACCAAACTCAATAATTCAATTCCCAAAATCATAAATTTTGCCTGGCTTCTCCTCCACAGCAACATAACCTCTTTTTCTTTAATTAGCATAGCAAAAATGGATAGATATGCAATTCATTTTGCTATCAGATACCCTAGTCTAAGCTATCAAATATCGGACCTCATCACGAGTCTGGCGGTAACCCTTAGATGCAGCGGTCGGGCTTTTACTGCTGCATTTAAAGGTCTGCCAGATCATGACCTTGGCGGATTTCCCCACAGCTCTGAGCTGGGGGGAAATCGGTGGCAAATTTGCCAATTTTTGGTGCTATTACCGCCGGTGGGAAATCCGCCGGCGGTAATAGCGCAAAATTTCCCCATTGGGCCCAATGGGGAATGAGGAATTCCGAATGGGCCTAATGGGGAATGGGCACTAATCGCTCTGCCAAACCTGTGATCCGGCGCTAATAGTGACAGGAGGTTTGGCGGTAGGGCTAATACCACCGGTGGTAATACCGCCGGCGTTACCGCCCAACTCGTGATGAGGCCCATTGTCTAGAATTTAGGCAAGAAAATGCTCAAAATTTAAATTTACTGGGGCTTGTAGAGCTGACCAAACAAACTCAGTAGATGACTCTTCACAATAATATGTGTCAGCTCGCCTCTCCTAAGCAGCATAGACACTATTTCTTTAAGTATTATGGCAGATACTGGTACATACACTATTTACTTTTGCTATGATAGATTCTATTAGACTTGTCAATGTAGACAACCTTCCCTGAACAACCAAAACCTGCAGTCTCTAGCTTCAGCTACCAAATATTGCCCAAAATTTAGGCAAGAAAATACACACGAAAAAAGTTACTGGGTCTTGTAGGATTGACCAAACAAATCCAGTAGATCATTTCCCACAATAATAAGTTTTGCCTCACCTCTCTTTAGCAACATAGGCGCTGTTTCTTTAAGTAGTATGGCAGAAACTGGTACATACACTATTCACTTTTGCTATCAGAGATCTTGTTAAACTTGCCAAATAAGATGGTCGTCCATGAACTACCAAAACCCAAAGACATTAGTCTCAGTTAATACATATTGCCCCGAATTTTGGCAAGAAAATACAATCACTTTCACTATCAGATAAACTTTTAGACTTGCTAACGTAGATGATCTTCCATGAACAACCAAAACCTGAAGCCATTAATCTCAGTTGCCACATATTGTCCAGAATTCTTTCAAGAAAATACAATAGAAATTCTTTACTGGGACTAGTATGACTGATCAACCAAACTCAGTAGATCTCTTCAAAAATATTAAGTGTCATCTCGTCTCCCCTCCTCAGCAGGATAACTGCTGTTTCTTTATGCACTATGACAGAAACTATAAGAGATCATATTACACTTACCAACATGGACAATCTTCCCATAACAACCAAGGCTTAGAGCCGCTAGCCTCAGCTACCAACTATTGCCCAGAATGTTGTCAAGAAAATACAGAAAAACAATGCTTACTGGGGTTTGCAGGACTGACAAACCAAACTCAGTAGATTACTCCCCAAAATAGTAAGTCTTGCCTAGCCTCTTCTCCTCAGCAAGGAAATTGCTGTTTCTTTAGGCACTATGGCAGAAACTGGTAGATATACTATTCGCTTTCGCTAGCAGAAAGCCTGTTAGACTTGCCAATGTATATGATTCTCCCTGAACAATCAAAACCTGAAGCCAGTACTCACAGCTATCATATATTGTCCAGAATTCTGCCAAGAAAATACAATTTTTTTTTTACTGGTGCTTGTAGAACTGACTAACCAAACTCAGTAAATCACTTTCCACAATAATACGATTTGCCTCACCTCTCCTCAGGAACATAGCCGCTGTTTCTTTAAGTAGTGTGGCAGAAACTGAAACATACTATTCACTTTCACTATTCGAGATCCGTTAGACTTGCCAATGTAGATGGTCTTCCCTGAACAACCAAAACATGAAGCCATAAGTCTCAGCTACCACATGTGGCCAGGATTTTGGCAAGAAAATACAAAAGAAATTGTTTACTGGGACTTGTATGACTGATAAACCAAACTCATAGATCTCTCCAAAAATATGAAGTGTTGTCTCCTCTCCCCTCCTCCGCAATATAACTGCTCTTTCTTTATGCACTATGACAGAAACTGGTAGATATACTATTCATCTCCCGATCAGAGATCCTGTTATACTTGCCAATATAGGCAATCTTCCCTGAACAACCAAAACCTGAAGCCGATAGTTTCAGCTACCAAATATGGTCTGGAATGTAGGCAAGAAAATACAGAAAAAAGCAATGTTTACTGAGGCTTTTAGGCTGAGCATCCAAACTCAGTAGGTCATTGCCCACACGTGTCGTCTCACCTCTACTCAGCAGCATAGCCACTGTTTCTTTAAGTAGTATAGTATGGCAGCAACTGATATATATGCTATTCATTTTTGCTATCAGAGTTCCTGTTAGACTTGCCAACATAGATGATCTTCCCTGAAAACCCAAAACCTGAAGCCATTAGTCTCAGCTACCACATATTGGCCAGAATTCCGGCAAAAAAATACAGAAAGACAATGTTTACTGGGGCTTGAAAAACTGAGCAGCCAAACTCAGTAGAACTCTCTGAAAATACTAAGTGTCATCTTGCCTCTCCTCCTTAGCAAGATAACTGCTGTTTCATAAGCACTATTGCAGAAACTAGTAGATATATTATTCATTTCACTATTAGAAATCTTATTAGACTTGCCAACACAGATGATCTTCCTTGAACAACCAAATATTGCCCAGAATTCTGTCAAGAAACTGCAGAGAAACAAGGTTTACTGGGGATTGTAGGACTGCGACCAACCAAACTCAGTAGATCACTCCCAAAAATAGTAAGACTTGCCTCGCCTCTCCTGCTTAGCAGCTGCTGTTTCTTTAGGGACTATAGCAGAAACCTGTAGATATACTATTCATTTTGCTATCAGAGATCCTGTTAGACGTGCCAATGTAGACGATCTTCCCTGAACAACCAAAATCTGGCGCCCCTACTCCCAGCAAATGTTGCCTAGAATTATGGCAAGAGAATACAAAAAAGCAACATTTACTGGGGCTTGTAGGGCTTACCAACCAAACTCAGTAGATCACTCCCCACAATAATAAATGTGGCCTTGCCTCTCAACCAGCAACATAGCCGCTGTTTCTTTAAGTAGTATTGCAGAAACTGGTACATGCACTATTGATTTTCATTATCAGAGATCTTGTTAAACTTGCCAATGTAGATGATCGTCGCTGAACAACCAAAACCTCAAGACATTAGTCTCAGCTACCACATATTGGCCAGAATTTTGGCAAGAAAATAAAGAGAAATATTTTTTCCTGGGGCTTGTAGGAATGACCAAGCAAACCCAGTAGATCGCTCCCCAAAAGAATGGGTGTCACCATGCGGCTCCTCCTCAGCAACATAATCGCTGTTTCTTTAAGCACCATGTAAGAAACTGTTACATATGCTATTCATTTCACTATCAGAGACCCTGTTAGACTTGCTAACATAGATGTTCATCCCTGAATAACCAAAACCTGAAGCCATTAGTCTCAGCTACCACATATTGGCCAGAATTTTGCCAAGAAAATACAAAAAACAATGTTTACTGGAGCTTGCATGAATGACCTACCAAACTCAGTAGATCTCTCCAAAAATACTAATTGTAGCCTCACCTCTCCTCCTGAGCAAGATAACTGCTGCTTCATAAGGACTATGGCAGAAACTGTTAGATATACTATTCATTTATTAAGCTATCAGAGATGATATTAGACTTGCCTCCATAGACCATCTTTCCTGAACAACCACATATTGCCCATAATTTTGCAAGAAAATACACAAAAACAAGATTTACTGGGGGTGCAGGACTGACCAACCATACTCAGTAGATCACTTCCCACAATAAGTGTTGCATCGCCTATACTGAGCAACATAGTCGCTATTTCTTTAAGTAGTATGTCAGAAACTGGTACATACACTATTCACTTTCGCAATCAGAGATCTTGTTAAACTTGCCAACGCAGATGATCTTCCTTGAACAACCGAAACTTGAAGACATTAGTCTCAGGTACTACATATTGTCTAGAATTTTGGAAAGAAAATACAGAAATACAAAGTTTACTGGGGCTTGTATGACTGCTCAAACTTAGTTGATCTCTCCAAAAATGTGAAGTGTTGTCTTGCCTCTCCTCCTCAGAAAGATAACTGCTGTTTCTTAAGCACTATGACAGAAACTGGTAGATATATACGATTCATTTCGCTATCGCAGATCCTATTAGACTTTCCTAAGTAGGCATTTTTCCCTGAACAACCAAAGCCTGGCACCTCTAGTCTTAGCTACCAAATATTACCCAAAATTCTGACAAGAAAATGAAGAGAAACAACATTTACTGGGGCTTGTAGGACTGACCAACCAAAATTAGTAGATCACTCCCCAAAATAGTCATTCTTGCCTTGCCTCTCCTGCTTAGCAACATAACCACTGTTTCTTAAAGTACTATGGCAGAAACTGGTATATATATATGATAGATATGGTATTAATTTCGCAATCCGAGCCCCTAGTCTCAGCTACCAAATATTACCTAGAATGTAGGCAAGAAAATAAACAAAAACAACATTTACTGGGACTTGTTGTCATGATGCCTACCCCCGGAGCACCAGGCCAGGCCCAGCACCCCCGGGAGCAGGCATCACGCCCCCGGGTAAAAGGCCAGCGGCCCTTTATAGGGGCTCTTTGTACTCTGTCCTGGCGCCGTTGGCGCCAGGCTCATGTTGGACATCAGTCCTGTCCCCATAGGCGCCAGGCTCATAAGGGGAAGTGTTTGGTGCATTTACCTGAAGCAGACCATGCTGCACACTCACCTGATGCAGACCATGCTGCATGAAGAACCAAGCCAAATGAGGCTTAGGAGGGACTATTTTTCTGAAGGAACTATTTTGTTACTTGGGTGGGGCTGTGGAAGAATACTCACCTGGAACTTCTTCCAAAGCTATTTAAGCCACGCCCGGACAGCCACACGTGCTTCGCGTTGTTCTGCATCCCAGCAGCTGAACGCTCACCATGTCTGCTCCTGCAGCTGGACTCCAGCCACGCCCGCCTCGAACCTGGAACACCTGTAAGGGAATAAGGGAAGAGAAAGGTAAAACCAAGAACTTATTCAAACTTCTTACCTGCGTCCGGAATCTTCACGCCAGCATTCCTGAAGGAAGACTTCCATTTAAAAGCACCGCGTTGCTCGCTGCAGCGCCGCGCTTCACTCACCTGTTCCCGAGACCTCGCCCGGCTCCATCGCGGCTCTCAGCACCGGTCGCCACATCTCTGCACCTAGGGGAGAGAAGAAGAGACAAAAGGTGAGCAAGGGAACACAAGAGGAAAGCCGAATTTTCAGCCATATTACTTACCGGCTTTTCTTGGTGAACCATTCCACATCTCGGGTCGGCGCCGCATCTTTGGCAGGTACCGCACCCCGGCCCCTATGGGGAAAGGACAACAGACATTACTGGGGAATTATAAAGACATTTAGAGGGGTCGCCCCCATCACTAACTCACCTGATTTACCACCGGCAATTTAACCCCTCAACGCATCGCCTTTGTTCTGCACCTGAAATAAAGGACAGAAAAAACAACATAAAAGGAGGCTCACACTTGAACTTTTGCATCTTCATACTTACGGCGTATCGCTCAGAAAAGTCAAGTGGATGTGCCAGCGCCATTCTGAAAACCAGTGAAGTAACTGGACGAACGCGCGCCCCTGCACCAGAAGCAGGATGGAGAGTTCATCCTTCCAAACCATAAGGTGAGCTTAAACCGGGGGTTTTGGAGGAAGTCAGAGAAGAACGAAGGGGGAAAGGGAGGAGCAAGCACACTATTCAGCAGACAGTTAATCCCCTTTCTCATCTGCAGAAGGATATTCCTACGGGCCAGACAAGCAAGATTTGGGGGTCCTGTTCAAACGGTGGTCCGAATTCTGCGCATCACGCTTGAAGAGGCCACAGCACCCCAGACCAGACCAGAGCCTCCGTGGGAGCCAGGTGAGCGTTACACTTGTAGGACTGACCAACCAACCTCAGCAGATCTCTCCACACAATAGTATGTGTTCCCTTCCCTCTGCGCCTCAGCAACATACTACTGTTTCTTTAAATACTATGGCAGGAACTGGTATATGTACTTTTCACTTTCGCTATCAGATTTTCTATTAGACTTGCCAACGTAGATGATCTTCCCATAACAACCAAAACTGGAGCCGTTCTGCACAAGTCACCCCTGTTTGAGCTGGCCCCTCATGTTGACAGAGGAGCACGATGGGCTGAAGAATTTGGAGACTTAGTAAGAGCCGCCATGGCTATTATTTTCATGAATTTGGTTGTCAGAGAAGTCAAAACTGTCAGGAAAATACTCCCTGACAAACTGTCATATGCACCCCTAATTGCATTTGTCAATGACAATTTTATAGCACAACCCAATATGGACTACGAACAATAGGCTTTCAATCAGTACTGCCAGATAACACAGGAAACTATAGACACATTTGTTTTATGACTTCAAACAAAAGGCATCCACTGTCAATTTCATATATGTTCCAATGACAAAGCTATTTGAATGAGAACAATCTAAGGCTGCATTTCTGAAACATCTCCTCAAAAAACCCTAACCGTCACTGACATACTTGAACTTCCCATATATTTGAATGGTTGGATGTACAGAGGCTACCATGTAATACAAAATAAATCTGACCAAGTTGCTGCCACGTCTATAAGAACTCTCGTCACAAAACTAAAGCAACACTCCACACCTCGGAAACATGACACACATCAGAAGTCTATGTGTTAAACTGTATCTCCTTCTGTTCCCGCGTACCTGTTTTCCAAGGTTGAAGACAAACCATTGGCTTTCCGATGGCATACCCCCTCCATTGGTCGGGCTAACAGGCAGCGGAGTAGGGCATGTCACCTCCCTGGGAGGAGGGGGGAAATTGAATAATGCACACCAGGGAAGTCAATGACTCTACCGACACAATGAGACAGCACCACCCTTGATTAAAATGGTGTGGGACAATGCAAGCACCAAACAGAGCTGATGGTAAGCAATGAGGTAGGAGGCAAGCAAGGCCAGAAACACGAGGGAGCGTTAGCAGAACTGGACTACAGTTAAGACTGAAAGCAGTTAGGAGTAAGACAGAAGAAGGGACAAGAAAAGACCAGAGAAAGATAGTAATTCAATGTTTAATGTCAGTGCACATTGGACTCAAATAAACAACAAAATGTATAAACATATATTAAAAGTATTCATACTTGGATATAGGGGCACGCATAATCATATTGACTTGAACCAAACGATATGTAAAATATTTCAGCACTGCAGAAAAGCTGAAATATGAAGCATACAGCAAAAAGCCACCAACAAAATAACTATATATTCTGCACACAAGTAATTAACATTTTGCCAGTCATACCCAATTTTTAGATGTCTGAAGTGAACCCAGTGATTCATGCATAGGAGAATTTTTAGCAGTAGAATGAATCATGGAAACAGATTTCGAATCAGATGTAGAAGCAGAGAAGCTTTTCGGAAAAATTTGAAAATTATAGCAAGAAATACACAGGGATTTTAAGGGAAACAGGGAAAAATCAATCGCTTTTTAAATTAAAAAATTGTAAAACATTTTTAAAAAGGAGCTATCAAAGTAGTGAAAATAAAAACATTTAGTAATATTCGGAAGTGGAGTGAGTTCTGAGAGGCCTCTGAAAATATGTACATGTCCATCACACGAAGATAAAGACAAACAACCATAAAGCAAAATGAATGGGAACATTCCCTAACTAATCCTACTGAAGGAAATTTTGAAACTGAGATAGAAAAAATGGGTACCCTAAAATAAATCAGACTTCAGAGAACATTTTGAACCAATTCGCAAAAGAACTGAAAATGAATAAAGAAAGATATTTCCTAAAAGAAACTAAAATGATATTCTGAAAGGAAGGGTTTTTACATTCTAAAAAAACACGACCATGTATTTGATAACATGCATCAAATAATAAAAACATTTAAAAAATCAGGTAATACAGATTGATCAACAACAAGTGAATCACAAATCTCTTCAGAAGTGGAATCAACAAATGTATAACACATGGAACCCCCACAAACAAATGAACAAGCCACAACTAGTGGCAGCACAAGAAGAGCTTTTCTTTTTATAGGACCTAAGGAGATATTACAACTGTCTCAAACATAATTATACAAAAAAGAAATGGCCATATTCAAAACATCAAAACAAATGTAACCACTACAGCACTACATTGAAATCATACGGCCTACAAACAACCCACAAGCAAGAACAGAAATAAACCCAGACCACAACAAACCACCAAATTGCACACCGCAGCACACAGAATCCAGCAGCTACAAAAACATCTTCAGAAACACTGAAACAGGAATCAGAGACAAACTAGAATGCCTAACCTTCCACGCCCTGCACATAACCGAAGATTGGAAAAAAGACCACACGTACAAACAAACAGCCCACTACTATGAAGCAGAAAAAAGAAACTATCAACAAACACCAATCTCATCCAAGAGAGTACAGAAATCCTGGCAACCACCACCCAAAACAAAATGCAGGAGAGGACATAAAACAATAATAAAGAAAAATCCCAATCACTATACTGCAGCCTACTCAACGTAAGATTCATGGCCAAACAAAAAATGAAAATGTGTGACCTCAAACGCGAGGGTGGCACCAACACACTCTTCTTCACAGAAACATGGCTAGTGGACAACTACAAAAGAATCACCCATGAAGCCGTACCAAATAACTTCAAACTAATACACTCCAACAGAGAAAACAGACGAGGAGGTGGAATTGCAATAGCACACAAAGACCACATTTGTGCCACTCCACTCACCCAACCGACATAAAAGACTGTGAATCACTTCTTATCAACATCAACATCAATGACCAAGCCAACCTACTGCTCCTCTGGCTCTACAGATCACACCATCCTACAACCTCCACTTAGCAACAAAGCTGACTGATGCCATTACCAACCTCTCTACGAACCACGCTAACACAATTGTTCTGGTGGACTTCAACATATGGTTCAAAAGAGAAAACAAATCCACAACAAACTCCCTTAGTGCTCTACTGGAAATGTTCTACTTCAAACAAATAGTAAACGGACCATCCACTCTGCTGATCACACCCTGGACACAATCTTCTGCAGACATGGACTCTCAACCAGCACCTCACTGGTACCGATTATGCAGAGTGATCACAACTTGATCACATTCACAGTCAAAATCCAGAACCACATTATATCCGGAAACACAATACGACATAATACTACCAAAAGAAATTGGACGAGTCTTGACCTGGATACACTAACAGAACTAATGGAATCAACCAAACCAAACATCCCAGAGCTACACAGAATGATTCCAGACTCAGTGGAAGAAAAACTTGATACATGGATCAAAGAGGCCCAAGACCAATTGGCACCAGAAAAACCCCTCAAAGCGCTGCTAAAATAATAGCAGCAAGATGGTTTACAGAAGAGATGAGGGAATAAAAAAAAGAAAATGAAAACTGGAAAAATAGTGGAGAAACCACTATGATCTATCATACTGAAACAAATACCGACTAAACCTCAAAGCATCAGTCCTAAAAGCAAAAAACAAATACTAGACCACAAGAATACAAGCAGCAACACACCCACAAAAAGAACTATTCAAAATAATCAAGGAAATCAAAAAGCAAACATCCTGCAACAAATGCAGTGTACCATCAGAGCCCTATGTGAGAACATCACACACCACCTAAGAACAAAAATAAAAAAATAAAAACTATTCAACAGACCATCGATCCAAGCTGCACAACAACAAACACAAATCCGGAATCCCAGAGGCCAGTGCACCACCAACCACTGCAACACTTGACCAATTCGAACCTACAAATGAAGAAACCTTCAAAAATGAATGAAAGACAGCAACTTCACCAGATCCCCCAGCGACCCTTGCCCACTAAGTATCTTCAATAAAATCTTCAACCACAGAACACCAGCATTATACTTCCGTATACTGATGAACCTATCCCTATCCACAGGACTAGTTCCTAAAAATTCAAATCAGCATATATCAAGCCATTAATAAAAACATTTTAACAGACAATATGGAAGAATTCTTCCAAATACAGGCCAATATCAAACCTATTGTACCCAGCAAAACTAATGGAAAACCACATCTTTAAAATACTACTAACCCACGTAGAAAGCAATGGAATACTCAACCAATTTAACTTCAGACCCATGAGACAAACAGAATCAGCACTTCTATCCATATGAGACCATCTAAAAATAAACATAGACAACAGCACCCGATTGGCCATTATGCTGCTAGACATATCAGCCGCCTTCAACACAATCAGCCACACAACACTAATCCAGACACTGAAACACAGGAACCACATTCTCACGCTTGATAGCCAAACAATGAAATTCTATACCAAAAAAAAGAAGAATGATAAAAGATCACCTAAGCTTCAGAAAATGCTTGGAAACCTGGCTATTCAATCCAGTAAGACAAACATAAAAAAAAACACCTTGCACAACCCAAACCCCCAAATGAAAAGCAATCATAAGATAGTGCGGACTCCTGCACATCATTAACTACTAACTAACCCTGCTCCTCACTTCTCTCCCTCCTACCGGCCACACACTGTACACGTCCCTTCCGGCTAGCCTTATGACACACAACACAAAAGCCACACACCGAACAAACTGCCATAAACATCGAGCAACCCAGACACTGGAGAACCCAGTGCACACAATTAAAGCACACCCAGAAAGCTAACACACGCAGATGCCAGCTCTGCCTTGTTATGCAAGCTCCAACAGAACAGCATACCCTCTATCCTATCCCTCTTCCCCCACTAACTGACCCCACCCACTTTGTTTCCAGAGCCAGGTGAGTGCCTGGAGACCATGTGAATGGTAACGGTGTGCGGTATAAATCAACGTAACATACATCAATCGTTTCAACAACCTGAGGTAAGAAGGAAGTCAAGAGTAGAATGAATAGGACTTACAACAAGATCATAAGGCAACATGAAGCAAAAAGCCAGAAAATGGTAATATGTAACTTAACTTAACAAAAATTGCTGAAAATCGGCACTAAATAAGGTTCTATCATTTTGTCCTAATAAAAGAACCAACTGTATGGAAATACGAATTGACCACTATACATTTTTGTCACAAGTTAATGCTCAAACAATTCTTCAAAAATGGTCCGGAAAAGAGAACTTGACAAGCAGAGGTCCAAGCAAATGAAACAAACACGTCTGTCAGATTTTCAGAACACACAACAGCTTTGATGAATTTAGAAAAAATTGAAAACATCCACAGCGCTGACAGTTTAGTTAATGAAGTAGATATTCCAACACAAATATAGGTTAAACATTAAATTACAAACAAAATGTATTCCAAGCCTACCACAAGACAATGCGATGCATTAAACAAATTAGTAATGAAAGATCTAAAAAGGGCAAAAAATAAATGAAAGCCATGAAAAATTACATATTTCAATTAGACCAAAGCAGAAAATCGAGCTCTACAGCTTCTCAAGAAAAACAAAAATTAAATCATAAAACTTGCCAACAGCAAGTACAAAGGCAACTATCAGGTGACAAATGCTACATACAAATTCATACAGTAATAGAAATAAAACAATTGATGAATGTGGTATAGCAGGGTTATTAGATGATGGTGAAGTTGTATTCTTGAAAGTAAAAGACTCATTATTAGCAACAATGTACTTAATTCCCCAAATGCATAAGAAATATGATGACTTTCTACTTTGCAAACTGATAAATGATGGAATTGGCTTGATTATAGAATCACAATCAAAGTATATAGATAACTTACTCAACCCTCTTGCCCAAAAACTCTCATCATCTATAAAAGACACCAAAGATGTCTTAAAACAACTAGAAAATGTAGATTGGAATGAAAATAATGCATTTGTTACTTAGATTTATCCTCCATATATACATGTATAGAACATGGCAAAGGCATTGACTCAGCCACCTATTTTTTGAAAACAAGGTCAATATTTTTACACCAACAAAATGAGATGACATCGAATATGCTTGGGTTTACGCTTAACAATAATATTTTCTTTTCCAATGGAGAACTATATAAGCAAAAATAAGGTAAGGTGATGGCAGCCAAGTACTTGCCACATACGCCAACCTGTTCATGGGCAACTATAAAATAGAGCATGCTTGGACGCATCCAGCATGCACCCAGAACCGCAACATAATCTGTTGGGGTTGTTAAACTGATGACATTCTAATAACCTAGAATGGAATTAAATCAGAGATGGATTAATACATCAGATATCTCCATCGCTATATCTATTACATTACATGAACAATGAATTATAGCACAGAAAAACACTTGTTTCTGTATTTAGTATTATATACTGCAAACAACCAAATACAAACTACAATATAAACAAAACCATCATCCGGCAATACTATTCTCCATGCAACAAGAAATCACCCAAGGCACATTATGAACAATACACCATTTGGTGAACTTCTACAAACAAAAGGGATTCTAGTAAGATTAAGACTACCAATTGAAGGCAGAAGAACTTAAGAACAAATACAAATAAAGAGGATACAATGCAAAAATAATTGAAAAAGCCCCAGAAAAGGCAAATACAAAAACAAGATCAGCCTTACTTGGTGCAAATGGAAACAAAATTCAATGAAACATTGCAAATATTGAAATGGCAAGGGAAATTCCAAACATCAGATAAAGTCCTCAAGAAATAAATCAAGGAAAAAATGATGGTAACATATCAAAAAGCAAATACCTTAAAACATGCAATACATCCTGAGTTTTTTTTTTTAAACTGACAAAGAAATTATCCAAATGAAAATTGGTTATAAAGCAAAAGAAAATTGATTACTATAAAAGTGCCTGGTTGCTAAAAAATTAAATAGAAGATTTAATACGCTGTAATACAAAATATCTGTTCTACGTGATACAATGCATTTGTCGGTTGACATATATTGGAGGTACAACAAGAAAACTCAATGCAAAATACCCAATGGCTGCACATCGCCAAGAGAAACATCAATCAATAATGGACCTCAGATGTTTTGGAAATGAACATGTAAAACCACCTTTCAGCAGAGGAAATCATCATGAATTATGTCAGCAGGAGGCAACATAGATTCAAACAATGGACAGTTTGACCTTGATTTAAACAGAATAACAAACTTTGTATATTCTTGTAATCTGAAAGATCTGGGATACGAAAAAAATGTAGTATCCTTTATTGCTTTTGTTTTAAGACTTTGTGAATGGGGGGGCAGTCTTTAAGACCGCAAATAGGACAAAGGGAACAAATGTGGATGAACAATCATGGGTAGAGTATTTCTCCAGTCTGTTTGATGGCACAGATCCTTCCTTGCTGTGTTCGAACTCCAGCTCCCCTCACCGTTTCATGCACAAGAAGGAATCCCTGGCCATTGTTAAGCAGACACGTAATGGTGCCCCAGGCCCAGATGCAATTCCAGCTGACCTTTTTCAAGACCAGGTCGACATCCGGGCACCATTGTTAACCGTGGCCTATGATGCCGTTTTGAAGTCTGGACAATATACACCTTCTTGGAAGTCTGCTATAATTTTCCTTCTTTTTAAAAAAGAAAAAGGGGCCATGGCAGCCCATTGTCATATCAACCCTTCTCCCTGCTTGATACTGATTTCAACATTTTTGGGAGGGTGTTATTGGGGCATATCGACATCTGGCTATCGGAATATTCTATTCTTTCTGACCTACAGCTTGGTTTTAGAGCAGGAGTGGGCACTATGGAACAGGATCTGAATCTATATTTACTGGTGACAAACTCTGTTTTCTTTAGGGGTGAGGCCATATATCTTGCATTCATGGACCCAAGCACAGTCTTTGACAAAGTGAATAGGTAAAAGCTGTGGGCCGTGCTTGGGTCCATGAAGTGCCCAGAAGAGATCTTGACTGTGTTGAAGGAGCTACATACTGGAAATCGAGCAAGAGTGCATAGTGGGCCGAATGGGCAATGTATGGCCAGCTTTGAAGTTGGTTTGGGGGGTCCGTTAGGTCTGTGTTTTCGTTCTGGTCCTTTTCATCTTGTATATCAATGGTCTACACAATGCTTTAGTGGACTCCCAGGCAGATTTCCTGAGGTTTGGTGGTATGGCTTTCCCCACCTTAGCCTACTCTGATGATACGGTTTTGATTGCCAGAACTCCAGTGGCCCTTTTGAAATTGATTAATGCCTACACTTTTCATGAGCAACAATTGAAAATGAATACCGTGAAATCTGCTGTGATGGTGTGTGTTGGGAGGAAGAGGACTGTGAAAATGAACCCTATAGTCTGTAACAGGACTGTCATTCCAAGAGTAAAGGATTTTGACTATTTTGGTGTCCATTTTTCAGCGCCAGTAACGGGTAGAACCCATCTCAATAAGCAACAATTGAATATGGCCCAAAACTTAATTGGGTTTTCCCATTTTATGGCTCCGTTCCAAGGTCAACCTTTAGATCTGATATTGAAAGTTTATAGTACTCAAAATCCACTATTCTTTATGGCACCTCCCCCCTTTGGGGTTGCATTAAAATGTCTGATTTTCAGACATAGGCAAATACATTTCGTAAGTGCCTTTTGGGACTTCTGGGGTCTGCCCCCAATTAAGCTGTGCACAAGGAATTCGGAGCAGGCTTTCTAGAGGACGAGTAGATGTAAGAACCGATCTTCGTCTGGCTACGTCTCTGGTCAAATGAGAAGGCAAGTTTGACACATTTTATTATTCAGTCCTTATTGGCCAGAGACAATTTGCAGGAAAATTCCTTGGCT
Organism: Ambystoma mexicanum; assembly: GCF_040938575.1. Lineage (NCBI taxonomy): Eukaryota > Metazoa > Chordata > Amphibia > Caudata > Ambystomatidae > Ambystoma > Ambystoma mexicanum. Next base: position 402,347,575 of record NC_090940.1, read on the forward strand.
TTCTTTTATAAGTAATTATTTTACTGAAAATAATGCCTCCACACTTTTCACCCCGAGCACGTTGTTGCCACTTGCACATTTACAACATTACTAGCGCATGTTTAGACCTGCAGTTAATGAGAAAAGCAAATGCAAGGAGATATCAATCCCATCTAACAGAGCTATAGCTGCTAGTATTCGGGTGGGTCTTATTCAGCCACATCTTCTCCTGAGTCTGAAGAAGGGGGACAATTGGCAGATTAACCATGCCTGGTTCAACAGCTTGCTGTTGAGGGGAAAACTGTCAACTGGAAGGGCTTTTCAGATTTAGCAAGCTGTGCAGCATGCACAGATGTTGTGGAAGACTTATACCATTTTATTTTGTTTTGTCATGCTTACAAGGACATTAGAAAGGCTACTTTCTTTACCGTTTTTAGACATTTTAAATAGAGGCAATAATGATCTGCATTATTCTCACTTTTATCCGCTGATTGCCATATGTTTCCTGTCCTTTTTAAAAAGAGCCATGTATTTCAGAAAGGGTATTGTGGCTGCTTTGTGAATTGTATTATTTAATTCCCTGCTTATTTGCATTGGAATGTGTTTTCTTGTCATGTGTTTTTGAATGGTATCGCTGTCATATGCCAATGTGAACATTTTAATTGTCATTACATTTTATTTCTGTGTTGTTTGATGGATGTGTTCACCCGAATAAACGTATTAAATGTGCAGGATCTTAATTTAACATTGAAATGCTCTTACTTCAGATGCAGACATATTGCAAATTCAAGGTAGAAAGGTGAAAATGTCTTAAGGAAAATCTGGTTCATTCAGGAATTTGTTGGTCCATAGCTTTTTCAAACCACAAAATCCAAGTAATGAAAACTGGCCTACCAAGCATCAAAATAAGAATGGCTTGATGGGGTGTCACAAATGTAAGACATGTAGATTCGCCAATAACTGTAAGGTTTTTATAGGCAAAGGAAATCCAAAGAAATCAAAAAGAAAACAACATGTTTGCACCTAAATGTTATCTATAACGGGGTGTGTCCATGCAAACTCTTTTCTGTAGGCAGCACAACATGAAGACATTACAGCATATGAGAGCTATTAGAAACTTCAATGATGCTTATCCTGTAGCCAAACATTTCTCAGAGGTGCATGGATTAGATATTACACCTTTTACCTTTTTTGCAATTGATTACATTGTCAGAGGAGACAGCACAGAGCAAAATCTCAAACAATTATACAGCAAAACTATTTTGGACTTAGGTATGAAGCAGCCACAAAGACTTAATATTGATGAGGAACTCTCTACCTTTTTAGCGCATTCAAACCAGGATCTTTGAGAATATTATTCTGCTCTCATCCGAAACTTGGTTGAATTCAGATGTCCTGCGATTTATAATGTAATGGATATGCAATTCCTTTGTGACAGTTTTTGTTTCTTCTCTGTATTTTTGGATTTTTCCTCTTTTCATTGTTTTTTTTTAATTTTTTTATTTTGTATCATTTAGAAATTGTGACATAATGAGTTGTTTTTAATATGTTTACATTTTGTTATGGTGATTGTATAATATGTATAGTTGTTCAAATGTATATCCTTTTCTTTTCATCCATAATGGTTTGATATATACTATCTTGGCCATTGGATGATGTGTTGTAATGGACTGTCCTACTGCCCTCAGTGGTGTGACATAATAGATATGTACATCTAGAATATATACACTGGGATTGTATGTATACATGTATACTTTTGATAAACAGAGCACGACGTAGATGACTCAGTAAGTAGTCAATGTGCACACATTTGTTCACTTATATATTTATTCATCTATCATTGTTCCACTTATTTTAGTTTCATTCAATAGTACATTATCGATTTATTTTAATAGGGAGGGCTTTTGACAATAATATAGAATATTATTTTAATGGGCACTTGCTCTGGATTTATTGTGACTAAAGGAAAAGAGCACAGGTGTACAATTTACATTTCCCTTGGAAGCATTAGCTTTGATGTGCTTTCATGTGTGCACCGTCATTTGGGTTATTTGATATACTGTTTCATTCATGTTTTGAAGATTGCTGCAGTATGATTTCTGCTAGATGTTGGAGCACATAAACCTCTAATCACTCAGGAGAATTTCCTTTAAAGATAGCAGGGCTTGATATATTGAAATGTTCTGTTTGTAATTATCATTTCTTTAACTATGTCATCATGCTGTCAACAAAACATTGCTTCATACTGTCGCTACACTGTAAAGATATTCAGAAGCACTGATCATTCTCAAAAGTTGCATCTTGTTGGCATAATGCAATGATTAAGAGAGTGTACGTCTCTCTAATGTAGGAGACATATGAATCCACAGTGCATTGGCTTTATGTGCCTCTTTCCTAAAATTGTGATCAAGATGGTAATGTCTGAATGTTTGTGTAGGCATTTAACATTTACATTGGTGCATTTGTGCATTCCTTTGGCTAAGCACCCAAGACTCGAGGCCCTGACCACAACCACCACAGCATAACACACCCATGCAAGAAAACATTTTGACTGTGGTATGTGGGTTGCATAGGAAGTATGTTTTCAAAAGTTTGTGTACTGGTTGCAAGTAGTGTAATGGTATTTATAGGACAGTAGACATGGTGTGTGGTAGTTGGTTTGTTGGACTGTGTTCAGAATGTTGGTACCTAAGGCATTTTGGGTTGTAGTTAGTTGTCATGTATCTTACTCTTTGCTTTGTTGAGGCTGTATGCAGTGTTTTGGCCAGGCCATGCACACAAGACTGTAGGCTCTGGCCACAACCACCACAGCATAAAACACCCATGCAAGCAAACATTTTGGGTTGTGGTCAGGTGTTTGCTTGAATGGGTGTGTTATGTTGCGGTATTTGTGACTCCAATCATTGTATACTTACAATTTGCTTTGTTGAGCCTGTATGTAGTTTTTTCATGGTATGGGAAATTGGAGTAGACATTGTTTTTAAATTCTGTGTGATAAAAGAAAAGATCACATGTTTGTGTAGGTAGTTTGTAACGGGTTATTACACTGCATAGTAGACATTTCTGTACTTTGTCGACCCTCATAGTTAGTACTTTACAAGCACTAGGCTTCAAACCTTTTTCCTGTGCAATTTGCTCAGTTCCTGTGTTTGTTCATAAAATCATTTCGTCTGTGGGAAAACAAATCCATGCAGGATTTTAAAAAAAACTTTCTACGCCATGATACAATATTTTTTGGTGGTTGATTTCAGAAGGAGGAATTGAATAGGTGTATGGTTTTTGGTTTGGAAGTGGTGGTAATATAGTTGCAATTAAATATAGTTGGCGTATTCTAATTGTTTATTTCTTGTTGCATTTTAGCAGTATTCATTTATCTGTTTGGTCGTTGCGGAATTTTGGGCCAGTTAGATACCTGTTGGCATATTCTAACTGTTTATTTCTTGTTGCATTCTAGCAGTATTCATTTATCTGTTTGGTTGTTGCAGAATTTTGGGGCAGTTAGATACCTTTTGGCGTATTCTAACTGTTGATAGTTTTGAAGTTGTTGAAGGTATTTTTATACGTAATAAGTGTTGCAGGGTTTCCTTAGAAAAATGTATATTGCAGTTTTCTGGTTGTAGTTAGATACCAGTTGGCGTAGTCTAACTCTTTATAGTTTTTCACTGTTAGATAGCTGTGACCCAAGCTAATCCTCACTGATGAGGCACAACAAGGGCGAAACATGTTTGGGGATGCTTGTGGTCTCGTGCAGAAGGGATGTGGCCTAGCAGTTCGGGCTGGACTGCCCCTTTTGGGGTGGGACCAAGCCTGATGTGCATATGGTTTTTCCCCTTCTGTAATGGCTTGGCAGGTGAAGAAAGAGGTCTGGAAGGTTGCCCAGAGCAACGCCAGTGGTTAAGATTCAGTCTAAACCTTCCAGCCGTCACCTCTTTGTTTTTGCTTTGTATTAACTCAGGAACATGGAGGGAAGAATAGGCCATGCGGTTACTTTTCTTCCGCTCTTGATCCTGTAGCATGCGCTTTCCTAAGATGTTTGCGAGCTGTCGCTGCTGCTGCTGCGTCGTTAAAACCCAATGAGGGAATGGTCCTAGGCCATGATCTAACCCTGATGGTGCCTCACTCTGTAGATGTTCTACTGAACAGAACCCAAATGCAATACCTCACTTCCGCACGGTTGACAAGATATGAATTGATCTTGTTTACTCCTCACATACAAATTAAGAGGTGTTGTGTTCTCATTCTGGCTAAACTCTTACCTTTCCCGCAAGGTACCGCTTGCAATGACGAAGAGTCACATGACTGTCTGTATACTACCGAACAAGAGACAAAGGGTAGAATTGATCTGAAAGACACTCCTTTGAACAATCCACAAGGGGAGCTGTTTTGTGACGGCTCCTGCTTCAAACTTCCGGATGGTACATCTACAGCTGCTTCTGCAATCACTACATTGAGCATGGTCGTGGAAACCAAGAGAATCACGCATAACTCTGCGCAGGCCGCAGAGATTATAGCAGTGACGCGAGCTTGTGAACTTTCCGAAGGGCTTACAGTAAACATATATACTGATAGTCAGTATGCCTTCGGGGTGGTTCACAACTTTGGGAGATTTTGGTCAGAGAGAGGGTTCTTAACTTCACATGGTACCAAGATCCAGCATGGCTCCCTAATAGTACAACTGCTCTCAGCGCTTGCCCTCCCTAGCACATCGAAAGATTATAGATGATATAGGAAAAGGGAATGCGTTCGCTGATCAGATAGCTAAACAGACTGCCACCAATCTCTCTACGGAGATTTATGTTTCAAGGGAGACTGTAAATGCCTATGCAATGGACGAGGGTGTTGGGTCCGTAAGGGATATCCAAGCCGATGCCACGTTAGGAGAATCCACAATGTGGGCTGAGGGCTTGGGGAAACTTGATGATGATGGATGTTGGGTGGATGTGGTTGAAGGAAAATGGCTACTTCCTGACGCATATGTGATGATGATGGTTGTTATGGACCATGGCCCTACACATATATGTGCCCAGAAGGTTACGAAAATGCTAAAAAAATTTGGGCGAATGACAAAATTTCGAAAATAGCTCAGCGCTATGTCCAAGACTGTATGATCTGTTTACAGCACAATGTGGGAAAGGGAACATCAACTCCAAGAGGAAGTTTTGGGCCACCTTCTGTCCCCTTTGAGGACATACACTTTGATTTTATTGAAATGGAACATTGCAATAATTTTAAGTATGTGTTAGTTGTCATCTGTGCATTCAGCAAATGGGTGGAGGCTTTCCCTGTTAAGGACGCTACAGCCATGACTACTGCAAAAACCATGTTGAAAGAATATTTTCCCAGGTTCGGGCTACCAAGAGTCATCTGGTCGGACAATGGTCCACATTTTGTCGCTGCTGTAATTCTGCAGTTATGTGCGGCATTACAAATCGACAAATGGTTCCATTCGGCCAGACACGCTCAAAGTGCCGGACTAGTAGAAAGACACAATGGCATCATCAAGAACAAGCTTGCTAAGACGTGTGCCGGCAGCAAACTAAAATGGCCGGACGCCTTACCGATCGTGTTACCAGCCATGCGTACAACCCCTCAAACTAAGACTGGGCTTTCTCCATTTGAGGTGGTAATGGGGAAACCTGCCAATATCTGGAACCTTCTGAAATGTCGATCTCTAAAAAATTTCGAAAATGTACTTCTTTCAGATTACTGTAGCAAGGATGACTAAAAATCTGTATTTGATTTATCACCAGGTGTGAGAGGCTTTACCTGTGCGATACGAGGGCCCGGGCCACAGTATTCGGCCTGGGGATTGGGTGCTCACCAAGGCATTTGAGCGTTCTTCTTGCCTTGCACCTCATTGGCAGGGCCCATTCCAGGTCATGCTGGTCACACAGACAGCGGTGCGTGTCGCAGGCAGGAAACATTGGATCCACGCGACGCATCTCAAGAAACTTCCTCACCCAGTGCCACACGATACAGAAGAAACAGAACCCCTCGCTACCGCTGCAACCAAAGATCCCAAAGCAGTAAATAGCATTGAGAGTGTACCAGAGAATCTCTCTGAGCCCATGAGGCTTGGGGAACCTGCCATTTTGTCTCCACACTCTCCAAAAGTTTCGCTTCCGGAAACTGTCTTTCCGGATCTTGAACCTTCACTTGCTCTTGAAACGCTGCTTCCAACGGGAAGTGATGACACATTGTTCTCGGATAAATCAGTACCGGGAACAGCAAGGTACAATTTATGTCCAAGGAAATAGACTTACGGCACGGTGCGGCTGTGTATTCGAAGAAGAAAAGAAATTCATCAAGGGCTTGCTTTTTGCTCAAGTAATTGTTTGAGAAAAAGGGATTCTGTTGGCTGGGGTTGAGGAAGGACTAAGAAGTCGCGCGGCCGGGAAGTCACCAGCTAATAACACTGGGGTTTCTCGTTTGAAAACTGCAATGCCTGCAACCGCTACCGCTCGTACTGGACTGATAAATGATCGTTTGTCCGGCTGGGAAAATTGACAAATCTTTTGGGCCCTGAAAACGTATTGCTGTCTTTTTATAATGTCGATTGGTTTTATAATAGTAACTGTGCTAAGTCTCTGGTACCTGGAAGAAGTGGATCCCTTCGAAACCTTGCTACCAACTGAAAATGTACCCACTGTCCCTACTCCTTTTGTGTATTTGCATACTCTGTCTCCTAGAGACTGCCAGCATAGACAACAATATCATAACAATACATTGTTACTTATCATGAATGCCACACATGCCATTTTTAATAGGTCCATCTGCTCGCATTTATCGCAACATGGGGATACGGGGCTAGGCTGGTATATTCATCCTTTACCTTTGACAACTGCTTGTTATGCTTCTCTTAGAGCACTGTTCTTTGGCTGATGGAACAATAGCATCTCGGGGAACTTTGATGGTACTAATGTGAATAGTTTTGAGAAACATGTTCTGACTCCCCTGGGATGCTCGCTTTTCGCAAATAGAAGCAAGCTTAACGTTGCTTCTATTAGGCCCTCTGATAGACTGTCTCATCCCTTTCCATCTTTGATTTCCTTCAAGATGGCTCTGATAGGCAATAAGGATGCCATGCCTCATTCGTACAATGTTAACCATAGCCCCGATTCAGTTTCCTTCTGCATACAGAGGAATGGTACTCAGCCAATGGGAGATTTTAAAGGTTGTGCCAACGTTGCGAATTTGACTGTGGAAGACAGACCTTTGTACGTAGGCGAACCTGTCTACTTTGTTTGCGGTAATGTAGTATTTCCATGGTTACCCAGGGATTGACAGGGAACTTTTTATTTAGGGATCCTGTTACCCGGGTTATTCATAACTAGTACTATCGAGGTTTCAAAGGCTCGTCCTCGGCGGGACGAGAATGGGGACACTCCAGCACAGGTCTTGGGAAATGTAGCAAAATCCTTCATGCCATTTTGGGGGAAGATAGCGAATTCCGAAGACATCAGAAGACTAGCGAGAGTACTGGAGAGAACCGTCAACTGGACCACGGACATACTATATAATATGACATTAGAACAGAAGGCAATAAGATTAGTAGCACTTCAGAACCGGGTGGCATTAGATGTTATTCTGGCTAAACGTGGTGGAGTGTGTAAATTGGTGGGGTCCGCTTGCTGTGCTTTCGTGCCAGATTCCTCCCCAACTATCTTCAAGGCAATACAGAATCTGCACGTCCTTAGTTCAGAAGTGCATATTCCCGAGGGAAACTGGGATCTTAGCGCTTGTTTCTGGGACCACTTGCAGTCTTGGGGTTGAAAGGTGTTGTCGGTCTTACTGATCATTTTGGGAATTCTGTTTTTTCTTTGCTGTTGTATCCCGTGTTTACCTAGTATATGTTCGATGCTAGGGGGATGTTGCGCACAGGCGATAGGTACAATAGGACATAAGGTACATGCCCCAGATAAAAACTCCAAGGAATATGTGTTAAAGGACATTTTAGTGACTGATCTAATGGCAATAGATATTTCTGACAGTGATTCAGGGTGCATGGACGATGATACATAGATTGTTTGCAAGAAGATCAGAAGTAGTTTAGCACTTGGCATAGGCCAAAAGGAGGGTTTGTCAAATAGGAAATTATATTTTGCCTCCTACTGTGATGAATATATGTATATTGGCCTACGCCAAGCTGCTTATAAGCCACTTGCAAAGAAATCCGTGTTGCAAGGTCCCGACCTTAGAATCAATGTAAGCCGCCATTTTAGGTCAATCCGCCATTTTAGGTTCTCGCTGCAAAGTCACCCTGTGAGCTAAAATGGTGGACAGTGTCATTGCAAATGTAACATGGCCGCCTTGATCTCTGTGTTTAAACTAATGTATAACTTGCCTGCAGGCTACATGTTGGGGTCGTAAACTGAGACCTTGTCCTTCGTTGACCTGTGTGTAAAGGATTACTTGTGCCAATGAAGCTAATCCACAAGCATATGTTATGAACAATGTATCCAAATACTGAACTGAGAACACTTGTTTAAACTACATTGTATTAATGTTTGAGAAGGCTCTATGAGAAATCCTAAAATACACTCATACCGTTTAGGCTTGTTGGCGAATGTATTAAAGGCAAACCCTAAACGTACAGATGTGTGAACTCAGCACGAACCCTAGATCTGTAATGTATTAACGAAATATTAACCCACAGTAGGGCTGGACGTCATGTTTCAAAGGTATAAGGTACGACTATTCTAATGTACAGTCCCACTCACTGAGCACACCGAACCACGCTGGAGTTCACTATGTTGTACTGCGGGCCGATAGCTATCTGTTACATTGTCCTTTGAAACTGTTCAGTATAAAATAAAGATCTTTGCATGTTCCTTTGTAACCCGTGTTCGGTGTATTACCTTTTTGGGGTACTCAGCCTCGATATTTTCTCTTTGTTTTCACAGAGGAAGGCCTATTCGGAGAGCCAAATCCTGGTCAATGTAGTTACCCACAGTTCCACAATCAATATATGCCTCCAAGGCATGCATTTTTGATGGTTGCTTGTGATTCACCAAAAGCACTGGAAGGACTAGATGTGAGGTCTGTACAGATTCTTTTTTCATGCTCGACAAGCAGACCACTACACTTGTCGGGCATTGGCGTTTCCCGAGTTCTGTTCTTCTTCTTCATCAGTTTTGTCTGTTGCCCCAACCGTTTTCTTGGGTGGTTTTATCGGGCAGAAACGGAAGAAGTGACCTGCTTGTCCACAATATAAGCAAAGCTGTTGTTGTCTTCTTTTTTCCCCTTTCTGCTTTGGTAAGGGGACTTCGTAATCCACCAATTTGCATTGGCTTCGACTGTTCATGTGGTTTAGTCTGATTCTCATGAGGTCTTACGTAAACTGACTGTCCCTCTGATCTAGCTCAATCATTTTTCTGATTCTGCAACCTATGATCGAATTGCACCGTCAGGTCTATGTAGTCCGCACACCTCTCAGGAGGATTCACCACTTGCGCCAACACATCCTTAAGTTCTCCATATAACCCTTGGTAAAAGAGTGTAGTCCTCTTCTCTTCTGGCCAGTTGGTCTGGGCTATGAGATGATTGAAGGCTGCAATATAGGTTAATAGATCTTGACTCCCTTGTCTGAGTGACAACAACTCGTTGTCCAGAGCTTGTCCTTGAGTATGACAGCAAAAAATGTCTCCATCTTATGTTGGAAATTCCCAAAGTACCTGAGTAAAGCGTCATCTTGATTTACCAAAGGTATAGACCAGTCCGCCGCACTACCTCCTAAATAAGAGAGTACAAACGCCACTTTGGCTTGGTCATTAGGAAAGGCTCCTGGTCTGCACAAGAAATGAAGGCGACATTGGTTTATAAACACACCGAACTTGTTTGGGTCGCTGATGAAGCGTTCGGGAGGGGCTAGAGGCACTGCTCCTGGAAGAACCACCTGAACCGGTGTTGATTGTTGTTGTGTGGAAGAATGAGAAGAATGGGTCACTCCAGGCAGTGGAAGCTGTCCTGCTTGTGCTTGTAGCATTTGTCTTGCCAATTCATCAGTTCTTTCTCGAGTTACACTAAGATCCCTTCGTAATGCATTGGTTTCCTGTCTTGAAGCATGTACTTCTGCCCGTAATTCCCCTAGTAAGAGGGCTAACTGATCTGTTTCAGAAGTTTCCATAACGCCCAGGCAGAGAGTATTAGAGGCTTCACGTTCTGTTACGCTCACCTGATTTCTGCGGAGGCATTGGGACACGGTTGCAGCCCTCCCTGAACTTGAATCACCCCCTTCAGGCCTCTCCCCCAGTTGAAAAGCTGTGAGCGGTGGTATGTGGTGATACTGCTCCAGCGGGAGATAACAGTGTGTGAGTGCGTCAATCTGTGATTGTTGTACCTCTCGAACCCTTCACCCCAAAGTACAGTTTCTGTGAGCATACGCCGGCCCATAAAGCTCACCTGTGAATTATGGAAGATAAGCTCTCTGTCCTGCAACTTCTGGCAGGGGCGCTTCAAATGGGATCTAGTTCCTTCAATGATCCCTGATAAGGATAAGTCAAGTCAAGCTGCACCGATGCTTCTCCTTATGATTGGTAAGTCTTTCTTGAGCTCTTGTGATACTGTTCGTTCTGTATAATGTCTTTATATGTTGCTCCTATTTATGCCTGCAATAATGTCTGTCTTCTGTTTTCGTCCCTTAGATGGAAATGTAGCCTCAATGCAGCTGTGAGTCGCGAGACGTGGCCGGATGGAAGATGGATGCTACCGTAATGTTCGACAGCAGGTAAGTAATGTTTTATGGAAAGCACGAAGTATGGCGAAGTGCAACCTTAAACTGTTTTTTCGATGTCTAACCTTGTCTTCTGTTTTTCCTTGCAAGCGCTGCTGTCGACGATGGAGCGTGTCGGGCTGCGGTGCCAAGATGAAGATTTCAGCGTTCCGGAAAGTGTAACGATGAATACTTGGTTCGCCGAAGAGATGTACAGGTAAGAACAGCTTTACCCAGTTGGTAAGTATGCTGGCAGGAAGGATGATGTCCAGGAAGCAGGATCTTCAAAGGTAAGTCTGACCTCAGGAGACGGTGAGTGTTACGCTGCTTGCAAGTGCAGAGCGAAGCGTCTGTCTTGAGGATCAGGGCAGCTTATATAGCTGAGATCGTGGGCACGCCCATAAGGGCCGGCTTACCAGCCACACTCTGCCACTCCTAGAGAGTGAGCATGTGCGAAGGCAATCCATTAGCAACCACACCCAAGAATGCACTTGGGGCTGCTTAATGGATGGAATGTTCAAGGTTAATGCATCCTGCTTCATGGATGGAATGTTCAAGGATAATGCATCTGAAGTGATATGTCCATAATAAAAGCTTTTTGGTGTTAAATGGATGTTCTTGTTTACTTTTGTTCATGAGCCTGGCGCCAAAGGCACCAGGACAGTGTCCACCCAGGTCTCAAGTGCATATGACCCCTGCATGCCTGTGCCCCTGACTTCATGACCATGACAAAAGCGAGGTACAATTTCAACAAGTGCTTTTTTGAGAGATGTTGGTATGTTCTCCTTTCACAATGAAAATATTATGTTTCGTAGCACACACATCGTACTCATGCTGGGAATCATATTTTTCTGCGTAATTTACAAAATGCATTGTGACCCTTTTTGGAAGTATAGCAAGTATTTTTCCAGCAGGTGTTGACCACTTGAACTTTTTGAAACACAAAAAAACACAAAAAAGGCTCTTTTAAGAGTCACCACTTCCTCCCGGAGAAGAGTGCACTGGTTTTGATAGCACAGTACCCCAAAAATGTTAATGCCCGCTGACTTCTAAAAATGCACAGAGCCCTCCAGCATTTCATTGGTACTTCCATTTTTAAACTGTGAAAGATGGCTCTGAAAAGAGCCTTTTTTTGTTTTTTGTTGTTTTGTGTTTTCTTTGGTGTTTTTTAACAAGACGCACAAGGAAAGGAAGGGAAGGGAGGGTAATGAGGGGGCACCATCCACGGGGATAAGAAATGGCAGGTGGAGAGAGGAAGATGGTGGGTGGGCCTCATTCGGGTTGGTGGCAGATGTTCTCATGCTCCCGGACCGTAGCCTCAAAAGCACTTCAAAGTGTCTCCCCCCTGCAGACCACTGCGTCACAGTACATACACAATACCGTGACCCTTGAAAGGTAAGGGTCTACTGCGTCGCGTATGGCCTGCGAGGCTGGTTCAGGGATGTGCTTCGCCACAGGAGTGTTTCTTGTGGTGGCAGGAGCAGAAACGGAGGATGTTGTAGAGGACCTCAACCTACTACTTCGATCGAAGGGGACAACCCTCCGAATTGCTGCCCTGTGGAATAACCTTACGTGTCACTGCATGGAAGTGGTCCCATAACTGTACAAACCAGGTTTGCCCCAACTAAGCACAGTGTTGCACTCAGTGTGTTAGGGAGAATTCTCTTATAAAGCTAATTTCCCAAACCTAGTGAGTCCCCCAGCAGCTTTGCTGGATTTTCTTTTTTTTTCCTGCTAAGAGTGAGACTCTTTTCCTCCCACTCTTAGGCATGATTTGAGGTATGTCTTTGACTCTTTGTGTGCTTATGGGCTATGGGGTTTTCTTTTTACTCCATAGGGTATCATCTATGTTGTATGTGTGTGTTACACAGCACCCTCAGTGCAGTAACACAGGGGTGTCATTGTGACCCCCAAACATAGAATCCATACCCTGGGACTGACTACTGTCTCCCAGGGCATGTAAAGTCACCATTGACTTTACTAGTCCTAAATTGTGAACAGAACCAGTACAAACCATCATATTGTGGAAGTACTGGACGGGGTTAATTATATTGCCCCTGGGTCTGTTTTCAAGGGGGCACTGTCCAGTCCCCGCTTGTTGAGTTTCTGGCTGGTGGCAGTGGTTACCACGCAAAATATTCCACCGGAATATTCTCTATGGGATTTTCCTATTAATTTTAAACGCGCCACTTTTTGGTACAATGTTAAAGATACCGCTGGTTTATTTATTTAATATTAAATCAACGGTTGGGTCTTTTTGCCAGAACTCTTTTCTAAAATGGCGTTCGTGTCCGTCTCTGTAACTCTGACCAAGGTCGAGCCCTTTGTTCCACTTTTTGGCGGGCTTCACCACAGAAGCCCTCCAAATGGTGCCACTCTGTCTGGGTTCCACAGGATGGGTGGGGAGGGATCTGGCACCCTGGACTACGTTGCCTTAGCAACTCAAGTCACACTCTGTTCTGATTGGGCCAGTGGTGAGCCGCCCGGCTCACCACTTTGCATGTTTGAGTGACAGCTAGGCTGGTGAATGGGGTTTTTTCTGCATAAAAGCAGGGCGTTTGGGACTGGAACTTCAGAAGTCGCCACAGGACCTAAGAATCCGAAGAGGGAAGAAGCTGAGCCATCTGCAACTACTACACCACCGGTGAAGCCCTGCTGCAACAAACTCACCACTTTCCCAACAACAAGAGAAGATCTTCTGCTGGATGAGTCTTTTTCCTCTGAGCTGGTGGGACCAACCAGTTCGCCCCTTTCGCCTTCCAAAGACATCTCTTGGTCGAATCGCCTATGCCAAGCACCCCGGCGGCCGGATAGCCAAGCTTCACCACTTTGACCACGAATAAAAGGAACGCACCTTTTACTGACGAACTCCGTGGCTGGTTTCATCCGTGTGCAGTGCAACGACCCTACATTTCCTCCTCGACGAGATCCTCTCTTCCCCTGGTCGAAACAATGAACTGGAACCACTGCCAGGAACAACTGCCACCGCTGGAGCTTCCTCTCTCTTTAAGATACTGGGCCTCATTAACCGGTGGGCGGTGAGCTGTGGCGCTATTGCTCTCTCTGGTAGCCAAAAACAGAATGAAGAGCAGCTCTGGGGTGTGGCCTTTTATAGGGATGCTGGGGAGCGCTTCATGGACAGCCGCACTGTCCGCAGACTCTTCGAACACAAAGAAGGGCTCAAAAAGTTCCAAAAAAGTATCCAGATCGGTAGGGGCATGGTCTGGGACCTCTACAAACGTGTATTTTCATTGAAAAACATCTTGAATTGCTCTAAAAAGTATTTTTTTCAATGTCGGGGGCGCGGACTTTGTCCTCTGTCGAGGGCTTACGCTTAGCGTGGGTGCGGTCACATGATGATGTCACAGACACGTTCGCGAATGGGAAGGACACCTATTGTGAGGGATCGGTTGTACGCATGCGCACGTGTGTTCTACAGTCAGGGTTTGGGCCCCGAACTAATTAAAAGTGCGACACACATGCGGCGGCCACTTACGGACAGGCACGATGTTCGTATGGCCTGCGAGGCTGGTTCAGGGATGTGCTTCGCCACAGGAGTGTTTCTTGTGGTGGCAGGAGCAGAAACGGAGGATGTTGTAGAGGACCTCAACCTACTACTTCGATCGAAGGGGACAACCCTCCGAATTGCTGCCCTGTGGAATAACCTTACGTGTCACTGCATGGAAGTGGTCCCATAACTGTACAAACCAGGTTTGCCCCAACTAAGCACAGTGTTGCACTCAGTGGGTTAGGGAGAATTCTCTTATAAAGCTAATTTCCCAAACCTAGTGAGTCCCCCAGCAGCTTTGCTGGATTTTCTTTTTTTTTCCTGCTAAGAGTGAGACTCTTTTCCTCCCACTCTTAGGCATGATTTGAGGTATGTCTTTGACTCTTTGTGTGCTTATGGGCTATGGGGTTTTCTTTTTACTCCATAGGGTATCATCTATGTTGTATGTGTGTGTTACACAGCACCCTCAGTGCAGTAACACAGGGGTGTCATTGTGACCCCCAAACATAGAATCCATACCCTGGGACTGACTACTGTCTCCCAGGGCATGTAAAGTCACCATTGACTTTACTAGTCCTAAATTGTGAACAGAACCAGTACAAACCATCATATTGTGGAAGTACTGGACGGGGTTAATTATATTGCCCCTGGGTCTGTTTTCAAGGGGGCACTGTCCAGTCCCCGCTTGTCGAGTTTCTGGCTGGTGGCAGTGGTTACCACGCAAAATATTCCACCGGAATATTCTCTATGGGATTTTCCTATTAATTTTAAACGCGCCACTTTTTGGTACAATGTTAAAGATACCGCTGGTTTATTTATTTAATATTAAATCAACGGTTGGGTCTTTTTGCCAGAACTCTTTTCTAAAATGGCGTTCGTGTCCGTCTCTGTAACTCTGACCAAGGTCGAGCCCTTTGTTCCACTTTTTGGCGGGCTTCACCACAGAAGCCCTCCAAATGGTGCCACTCTGTCTGGGTTCCACAGGATGGGTGGGGAGGGATCTGGCACCCTGGACTACGTTGCCTTAGCAACTCAAGTCACACTCTGTTCTGATTGGGCCAGTGGTGAGCCGCCCGGCACACCACTTTGCATGTTTGAGTGACAGCTAGGCTGGTGAATGGGGTTTTTTCTGCATAAAAGCAGGGCGTTTGGGACTGGAACTTCAGAAGTCGCCACAGGACCTAAGAATCCGAAGAGGGAAGAAGCTGAGCCATCTGCAACTACTACACCACCGGTGAAGCCCTGCTGCAACAAACTCACCACTTTCCCAACAACAAGAGAAGATCTTCTGCTGGATGAGTCTTTTTCCTCTGAGCTGGTGGGACCAACCAGTTCGCCCCTTTCGCCTTCCAAAGACATCTCTTGGTCGAATCGCCTATGCCAAGCACCCCGGCGGCCGGATAGCCAAGCTTCACCACTTTGACCACGAATAAAAGGAACGCACCTTTTACTGACGAACTCCGTGGCTGGTTTCATCCGTGTGCAGTGCAACGACCCTACATTTCCTCCTCGACGAGATCCTCTCTTCCCCTGGTCGAAACAATGAACTGGAACCACTGCCAGGAACAACTGCCACCGCTGGAGCTTCCTCTCTCTTTAAGATACTGGGCCTCATTAACCGGTGGGCGGTGAGCCGTGGCGCTATTGCTCTCTCTGGTAGCCAAAAACAGAATGAAGAGCAGCTCTGGGGTGTGGCCTTTTATAGGGATGCTGGGGAGCGCTTCATGGACAGCCGCACTGTCCGCAGACTCTTCGAACACAAAGAAGGGCTCAAAAAGTTCCAAAAAAGTATCCAGATCGGTAGGGGCATGGTCTGGGACCTCTACAAACGTGTATTTTCATTGAAAAACATCTTGAATTGCTCTAAAAAGTATTTTTTTCAATGTCGGGGGCGCGGACTTTGTCCTCTGTCGAGGGCTTACGCTTAGCGTGGGTGCGGTCACATGATGATGTCACAGACACGTTCGCGAATGGGAAGGACACCTATTGTGAGGGATCGGTTGTACGCATGCGCACGTGTGTTCTACAGTCAGGGTTTGGGCCCCGAACTAATTAAAAGTGCGACACACATGCGGCGGCCACTTACGGACAGGCACGATGTTCGTAGGACCCAGAGGCTGGGATGCGCATGCGCACGATTGTCCGCCGGACAGGGTTTGGGTCCCCAAAATAATTAAAGATGCGTCACAACTTTGCGGACATGCGGAGGGGTTATGTGTTCTACGGACACCTCCATTTTCATTGCAGAAAATACGAACAGGGAAAGAGTCCTTAGGACTCCCCCATTTTGGTTAATTACGGACAGGTTATGGCTCCTACGGACATCCCCATTTTGATTGCGGACAGTACGAACAGGCATAGTGTCCTAAGGACACCCCCATTTTGGTTAATTGTGGACATCCCGGACAGTCGTGCCGTCCGCGGACTCCCAAATGGCTTTTTTTCTTTTAAACACAGACACATATAGGAACAATATACATAATACTTTATTAATATACAACAATATAGAAATTATTAAAGAGAGGGGAAGCAGAAATGGAGACATATACAGGGGAATTAGTGTTTTCTACAGGTAGGATGTTATGGGAGGAAGGAATTGTGGTCTCATCATAGCGTGTTTGGTGATGGGGAAATTTTGGGGATGGTTGTCTGGGACATGGGGAAGGGGTACAGGTGCATGTGGGACAGTGATAATTAATTTTTTTCATGATGTGGTTTTCTACATAGTTCTTCAAAATAATGAAATTGGTCATTAATTGATACATTTTTTGTTCTAAATGCTGTAGATGATTTTCCACAGTGTCTGTTTCTTTTTCCATTACTACATTATGTACTGTTTGAGTATTATTCTTATTTTCTGTATGTACTGTTAAAGGAAATAAAATGTGTTAGGTACATGTGAAATAATGTGTGTTACATGTCTTACTTTGAAAACTGTAGTGTCTACCATTAGTATCACTGTTTTCACTCATTTCATCCCGGGGAATATTTTCTTCAAGCCACTCCAGAATGCTAGCCATTTCTGTGTAAGGAAAAGATAAATTCTTTTTTAGTATATTCTACGGAAGAAAGTTTAAAACTATAGGAATGAATGTAGTGTGCTTACCAGTTTGTTTTTCAGTTTTGCCGTTACTGCTCTTGATATTTGCTGTGCAGTTTCATAATATAAAGCATCAGTAAGGTAATTCTGCTGGAGGCATATGTTATTTTTATTTTGGTATGTTTCATTATGTTTCAGATGCTATATAATTGGACTGTTGATGTCTTACATGTACAGTTTGTACTTCCTATTTATTTTTTTATGTAATGTATTTATATGCTGCTCTTTAAACATGTTCAGTGTGTTTGTTGTATGATACAACAATGTAAGATACCCCCTGAGCTTTTGGACAGTGTTGATGTTGACCGAGTCCGTCTGCGGACATTCGCATGGTCCGCGGACATTGCAGCCACTAGCATGGGACAGGGGGTTCAGTATGTTGTATGGTATATCTATATAAACTAAGGGTATCCTAGTAAAAACCTATCAAATTCATTATATCTATGTCTATATTCAGTTAAAAAAAATGTGTTTAAGGGATGTTATGGTTAGGTTGCGCTACTAAAAACCTATGAAATGCAGTGAAAAAACGTTGTTAAAGGGACCTTATGGTTAAGTTGCGCTACTAAAAACCTATCAAATTCAGTGAAAAAACTTTGTTAAAGGAACGTTATGGTTAAGTTGCGCTACTAAAAACCTATCGAATTCAGTACAAAAACGTTTTGAAAGGGATGTTATGGTTACAAGTAAAACCGGAAAAACCCCTGAAATTCACCAGTTATGTAAGCTAAGCAACCATAACTCGGGCCACCACAGTGCACTGCTAAAAATAACACCCATGACATCAAAGATGACATCACAAATATTAACATTTTTTCACTAAATAAATATATATATATTTAAACCTATATTTAAACTTAGAAAGGCGCACAAGGGCGCAGGGGCAGCACTCCACAGCAAGATATTAAAGGAAGTCCCAGCACATGGAAAAAAGTTAAAAAAGCCATGTAATTTTATTTAAGGCACGAAAATCGTGTAGAGGCTACAGGCAGCAAAAGAAAACTCTAAAGCAATGCATTTTGCAAGACATTTCACACCTCACACGGCACTTGATCACACAATACAAACATGAATACAAACATGAAACTAAAATATCATAAAATATCATAAACTGTTTAAACCAAGGTAAATAAATAAATGTTAACGGTTTGAACAACCATTCTTATCAGCTGCATCAACACACTTGTTCTGATGTATATACATAGCAGCAGGTCAGAAATATTGAACAAACTGACGAATGACAGTGTTGCTAACTTTCATCAGATACCGATAAGTGGGAAGGCATTGTCTAAAGTTCAATTTCTGTAAAAGAGGCAAGAGAAACAAAAAAACTATAAATGTAATAAAAACTAAACTAAAAAAAACTAAAAAAACTATAAATGTAAGAATAGTAATGAATTTTCTCAGCTCTAATTACATCTCATGTGAGAAGTATTTTAAGAGATAGTGATATTAATGAGCTATAGATTAAGTGAAGGAGTTGTAGTTACGGACAGCTCGCTTACATTGCCTTAGTGTGTTACACTGTTTTTTGAAGTGATGTTTATATATTGTTGTGCCTGCGTGAAGAGGTTTCACATATGCAGGGGTACAGTGTTTAAATATTGTGTTGACTAGCGCAATATGTACAGAGTCCTGTTTTTTTTAAAATATATTGTGAACCCATGAAATAAGTTAACTTTAGACTTATTTGTTGTATTTGTTTTTATGCATTTCTTGTAGAATCGGTTATGCTGATCTATCTGTGGGGTACAAAGTCGGTTTTTTGACTTGGTTTGAAGAAATTCTGTCCTGAAGATGGCCTGATAAAAGAAAAGATTGAAAGACACTAGGGATAGTGTCTGAAACGATAAACGGCCGAAACATGTTGACAGCTATCTGAAATACCCATGTGAAACAACAGTGGGATGTTTCGTGCAAACAAAGTGGTTAAATAATATTAAATCTTTGTGTTGCTCTCACCCCTTTTGTTTAAATCAGTGCTTGATGCACGGTGTTCTTTTTAGATTGTAAAAGTTTTTTTATGAATTGGTGAATTGGTAGAAAATGTGTAAACACAATGTATGAGGCATGGTTTGCTTTTTTAATGTGATACAACAAGTGACAATAATAAAATTGAGATTATTTTTGTAAGTACTGTATGTGCATTGGGTTCATGACTCTGGATAGCAACAAATTCAAATGCTATATGTTTAGTTGTAATTGTGGGTCACTTCAGAACATTGGGGCAATGGAAAGAGGGTAATCAGACTTATCTTTAGTTTTTTCTCTCTTTTGAGGTAGTTCCCCTTAAGTCCTGATCCCCCGAGAAAAAAAGTTGGGAGCTTTACCGGGTTTAGGTAACACAAACTGACGAATGACAGTGTTGCTAACTTTCATCAGATACTGATAAGTGGGAAAGCATTGTCTAAAATTCAATTTCTGTAAAAGAGGCAAGAGATCTTTTTTTCTCAGTGCCAAATACCTATTTCAAAAGGAAGGCATTTGCATATTTGTTTCCCTGGAAGAATTATCACAGTTACAAAATGCAATGCAATGTTTAGCCCATTCTGAACTATTGGCTGTCAGAGGTAACTGAGATAATAATGTTGTACTAATAATTCTTATTAAAGGATCCAGGAAGCAACATATTTTCGGCTAAGGAGCCATAACGGACACCTATTACTACATTATTGTTTTCTTTGGAAAATGAAATAAATTCAATATCATTATAATTGTTCTTTTATAAGGTGTGTAATACCAGCAAGTGGTTTCTAAGTGCCGGATCTTGATTCAAAACTGTGTTGCTCTGCATTGTCTTGCTTCTAAGATGAACGCATTGCCCCAAGCTATCCTTCCTCCCCTCCTCATGTTGTGCTCAGGATTCTCTGCTTGGCATGCCAATAGAGGATATGAAAAATATTCAGATAAACCCGACGCGTACACAATCCATTTAAGAGGTAAAATCATCTTCATCATCATTTTGGTGAAAACCATAAAAGTATAATACAAACTCTAAAATTCTATCAATACCAATATCATTCCCGACAAAGTACAAAACCAGAGAGATAATCATGACAGCAGAATCATAAATAAAGATAAGAACCATAAAACAGTCATCATTAAAAACAATAACACATCTTTACCTAAGAATGCTGAGAGTTTTATCCCTTTTCTACCATGCTTTTCTGAGATAGCTCGAGACAGAGAATATAAGATCATTGGTACTTGTTGATTTACATAATTCCTAGGCTACTAGCTAAGATCTTATGCTTCTGTTTACAATGCCTGAATTTGTTTTTTCTTGCGGGTATCAGCGTACAAAGGGCTCTGAAAAAGAAAAGGCTGCACCGTTTCAATTTTCCAGGGGCAGAATAGACAGCAATCAGACATGGATTGTTCCCACTGGGCCCTAACTGAGGCAATTGGTAAAATACCCAGACGAAACTTAATAAATAAGGCTATCTGAGTTGGACTTACAATAAGACAACAGTATTCTTCCTGGATATACCCTTTCTTGAATGACAAAATGTTATGGCCGATTGACAAACAGAGACACCTGCTGATTTTTTTTATAGTAAATTCTCAGTGGGCATTTAGGCCTTCCTGCCTGGTATATTTAGAGATGCCTTCCTAATTCATCCAGTAGTATCCCAGGTTCAATAGGCCTAATAGATTTATAATATGTTTGAACCAAGGAATAGTTAAAATGTTTGCATAGGCTAAAATATCCCTTACGGCTAAACTATACTTCAAATCACTATCCCCGGTACAAAGGCGGACCCAGAAAAGTAATGCTATTAAAAGCCGCCTGATCTTGTATAGGTCTAAGTCTAAGTTACAAATATAAAGGAGCATTGGGCATATTTTTGGGGAGCCCGAGTAGAGTTTTAAAGAAATTGTTCTCTGTTATTGTCATGGATTTAATCATACTATGGCCTCAGATCTTGGCACCCTATATAGTAGATGCAATTGCCTCTTCCCTATACATTTGTAACACTGGAATTAAAATATTATTTCCATACGTTTTTGAAAATGTCAATAATGCCTTGTGTTTTCTTCCCCAGGAAACATTTGCTTTATCCAGATATCTAACCCATTTCCTGCCTTCCAAAATCCTAATCCTCAGATAGTCAAAATATGCAACCTCCTCAATGTTTGTTCCTCCAATTGTAAGGCTGACACATGTTTGTGGTCCCTGCGACTTAGCACATCTCATCCCTTAGTTGTATCTTTATTAATTTCAAGACTACGCTGTTCGCAAAATTGCACAAACCTCTCTGTTAGCTTCACTAGACCTAACAGGGTTCTCAAAATAAGGACCATGTCATCAGCAAACATTGGGATGCCTATCTTCTCTCCCCCAAAATAGGGGCATCTGACGTATTTGCCTGTAACCCTGGTATCACTCCATCAAAAACCAGATTAAAAAGGGTTGGAGCCAGGATGCAACCCTGCCTTACACCTTTCTCAAGTGGGCAGGGTTTAGAGTGCTCCCCAGTTACGCCCCCTTTCACCTTAGCTGTTGAGTTGTTATAAAGGTCCATAATAGCCCTGAGTAGGGAATAAGGGACCTTCTTTTCAATCAGAGCATACCAGTGTTCACCCTTGGAATAATATTGAAGGCTGCCTTTAGGTCTATAAAGACCATGCATAGTTGACCTTCTTTGGGAGGGGGTCACATATTTATGTACAATTAATTCTAATCTTAACATCAGGTCAATAGCACTCACCTCTTTACGGCAACCCGCCTGCAGAAAGCTCATTGCGCATGTATCTATTGCTCATTTTTCCAATTTGATCTGTAGCATTTTTCCAAATATCTTGCTGCTGCCATCCAACAATGAGATCGGACAATAATTTGCTGGAATGCCAGAATCCCCCTTTTACAAACTGGGACTATTTCTGTGCTGTGCCATGTTATTGGCTTGATTCCTGTTTTAAGGATAGCATTAAATAGAAGTAATAAGTAGGGGCCCATTTCATTGGTTCATTAATATAGTGGTCCACCGGGATGTAATCTGTGCCTGGAGCTTCACCCCTCGCTTGCATACTAATAGCTGACTGAATTTCTGCTAACGTAAATTGCAAGGGTGTTAGATCAGAGCCACAGCCATAAGTACTAAGACTACCCTCAGGGGACGACATAAAGCAGGCTCTATGCTCCTTAGAGAGAGAAGAGAAGTGGGTGAAGCATACATTTTCAGGAATGGTCGTATTGGCATCACTCCCGGTAACTTGCATACCATAAGTGACTATTTTGCCAAACCCTCTGGTTCTATGTCATTGGTAGCCTTCCTTTACCAAGGTGTTCCAGTTCTTAAGCAATCTTAGCCTTTTCTTTTCATCTATCAGTGCCTTATATTCCTTTCTAATTCATTTCACCACATCCTCCCCACCAATATTTCTAGTCTTTACAGCACTCACTCCTTTTTCTTTCATCTTCCTGCACCCGCCATCTAACCAGCCCTCATTTACTGCCTGCTGAATTGCAGCTTATTTCCCCAGTTTAGTAAAAAATGGTGTCAGAGCAGACAGAATAGCTGTGTATTCATTTAAAACTAAGTATGAGATGGCTGTTGAGGTGGAGGAGCATTGTGCACGTATACTAGGGAAGTGTGTGTTACTTTTCAGCATATTAATGCTTGCAGAAGCAGAGAGTTCCCAGCAGTAGCAGCTGTAGGAGTCAGCAGAAACCTAACACAAGTGAGGAGGTCCACAGGCAAGGAGCTGTGTGGCCCCAAATGCCTCACCTCAGCATGGCAAGAAGACATTAATTTCGCATATGAACTCTGCTGCCCCAAGAAAAGTCAGTGCAGCCCACTGCCCACTGACTCTCCTCCCCCTAATCTGGATTGTGGTCGCAGCCCACCAGGAGATGTGGACATCCCCCTACAAATCAGGAGATTTCAGTGCAAGTAGGTAAGTCTAAGAGAAAACAGTGTGAATAGAGGATGCCCTCTACAAACTGTACTGCCAAACTACTGACCGCCACTGTAAATTCTTATGGTTTGGTTGGGCTTATTGATTTTATACGTGACTACTGGGATCCACAGTAATGCAGTCTGTACTGGCTTCAATGAGATACTATGCAAGAGTAAGAAAATGTTGTTATGAACTGTGATTTACGGATATCTAGAATTCCTATGCAGGCTTCTGCATGCTGCCTTTCCAGGTATGGCATGCAGTAATTATAACAAACAAAAAACGAATACCAAAATAACTAATTTTGAAAAAAACTAAAAACGGGATTGTGAGATGGAATAGTGGTTTTGTGGTGGGGAAATGTATTATAAAAAAAGCAGGGGATTGGAGGGGAACCCCCCAAAAATATACCAAAGAAAAAAGAATGAGTCATCTTGGAATTAGTTATTTTGTATTTGTTATTTTTTCATTAGTTATTTCATTAGTTATAACTGCATGTTACCTCGGGTACAGCCATGGTCTTTTAAATCTCCATTTTATAAAATGTGAGTACTTTCCCTCCAAAGATAGGTCCTTGTCCACACACAGGTTCATTCAGTGTACTCAAAAGCTTTTGTGTATGTTCTCTTCAAAACCTGGGCAGAAGACTGGATTGTTAACATGTATTTAACAGAAGCAAGAGTATTCCATTAGGTGAATATTTCTTTCAGCTGGTGTGCATCATGGCAAATAGTAGGAAATTGCCTAGGTCACAGTTTCATAAATATAGAACAAAAAGTATGTTTTCAAGGTGATCCACAGCAATATCAAATGAAGATCGTTCAAAGAATCCACCTGTCACAAGTTGAGACGGCAGATATAGTTACTGCCTCACAAGGCGAAGAAGAATTGGAAGTGCAAAGTCTCAATGTTGGAAATGAACCGAATGAACAGTTGCAGGTTTAATATTTGAGAAGATATGAACGTGCTATTGCCTCCATCAGCCTGAGCGATAGTAATCCTGCTACCTGGGACAATTCTCCCTCCAAAAGCGGTGATCATGTCTGCCAAATTCTGGTAGAACATGGGCCAGAACAAGTTATGCAGTGTCTTTTCCCTAAAGATAGCAACAAAAGAAACTTTTCTACAACCCATTACAAAAGGATCCTTCCCAACGGAGATGTGCACCGTCAGTGGCTACAGTATTCCACCTCAAAGGACGTGCCTCATTACAAGTTGGGTTGTTGTCGGTTTAATATGGCATATTATCGTATACCACTGCATTACCACTTAGGCGAACTATGACGGGGGCAGAAACTTGGTGGATTCACCTCCAGCAGTGAGCTGGAGGTAAATCTGCCAACCTTCCACACAATTTTGGCAGAATTACTGTGACAGTAATTCTGTCGAAATCCGCCATTCAGTCCAATGGACTCAAATAAATGGGAACTGACACTGCATTCTGCCTCTTAATCCGGCGGCAATACCACCAGACCAAGTGGCAATAATGGTAATACAGTTTGGTGGTATCTGGGTGGATTTACTGCCCAGATACCACCAAACCCGTAATGAGGCGAATCGTGTAAGCTGATTAGGAGTAATCCAACCAATGCATCATCTCTTACTGATAACATTTCAAAATGACTGCAAAATATGTCTGCAATTCTAGCAGTGCATGAAAGAAGCAGGGATCAGTTGGAAAATATTCAAAGTGGAAGTTACTGGCACCGAGAATGAAAAAGAAAACAAATGTGTGCCTCATTAAGCAAGCAGAGACGTATTGGCAACAAATCTTAGGACAACTGATTGCTTTACTAAGAGTTCTCGATATGCAAAATCTGGTGTTTTGTGGAACACATGAAAAACTGCATACATTTGGTAATGGAAACTTCATGAAATTAGTTTAGTATCTAGCTTTATTTGACCCACTCCTGGATGAGCATCTCCGTAAAATAACAGACTAAAATACACATATTCACTAGCTTGAGAAAGATATACAATATGAACTGATTCAGTTGTTAGCCACAACCATTACAGAGGAAATCCTAACCTCAGTTTGGGCTGCCAAGTACTTTTCAATCATTCTAGATTGCACACCAGATGTCAGCCATGTTGAACAAATGACAATGGGCCTCATTACAAGTACTCCGGTCCGGAATTAACACTGCCGGTAAAACCACACCGGCACCGTTTCCATGTCCGCGCAATCATGACCCGCGGCCCCGGTAACAGCACCACCCTAAACCGCCACCGCGGAAATAGGGTTCCCCTTAATTCCGCCTGCACGGAAACCCCTCCGTTACCGGCAACACGAAACACCGTGAGCATCACAACTAGCGCGGACACGGAAATACCGGGAAAAAATTGGCGGAAATACCGTGGTCACGGTGGCGGAACCGCCGCCACCGCGAACATGGCGTTATACACTGCCTGCTGACCTGAATCAGGGCACAGGTGCACCAAATCAGCCCAGCTGGACCTAGCAGGCCACTGGGAGCCTACAAAAGGGCCACACCCAGCCCAACACAACACAGAACCATGCAGGCAGCAGGGCTAGTAGCACTGGGACTGGGCCTACTCAACCAACAGGCAGCACTGCACATGGTGGCAGTAATGGCGCAGAGGAGGAGGCGTAGGCGGAGGAGGCGCAGGCGGCAACCAGCCAACCCTGCAGCTATGGCAAACCCCATTGCCCAGCCAGCCCGACCCCGCCGGCAGCCACCTATACCACGCATCAGGGCCTCACCCTGGAACCTCACCCCAGGACAGATCCACACCCTATACCGGCTGGACCGTGCAACTATCCTGCACATCACCGCCATGATTGAGGACAACATCAGCAGCCTAATTGACACCCCCACCGCCATCCCCCCCCTCTTGAAGGTTGTCTCAGTCCTGCATTTCCTTGGCACTGGCACCTATCAACACACGGTTGGTGAGCTGCACGGCATATCACAACCGTGTTTCTCAAAAATCCTGGTACAGGTACTGGATGCCCTGTTGCGCCATGTGTCGGAACACATAGCCCTACCCCGCACCCTCCCCGAGGTCATTGCCACCAAGTTGGCCTTCCATGCCATAGCAGGCATGCCAAATTGCATAGG
This sequence comes from Ambystoma mexicanum, assembly GCF_040938575.1. Classification (NCBI taxonomy): domain Eukaryota; kingdom Metazoa; phylum Chordata; class Amphibia; order Caudata; family Ambystomatidae; genus Ambystoma; species Ambystoma mexicanum. The sequence goes on from NC_090940.1 coordinate 402,373,860, forward strand.
CGCAGTTGACTGCACCCACGTCGAGCTGACAGTACCACATGCAATTGAGGCGGTGTTCCGCAATAGGAAACAGTATCACTCTTTGAATGTCCAGATGGTTTGTGATGCCATGCAACTGATTACACACTGCTGTGCACGTTTCCCAGGCTCATCACATGACTCAATGGTACTGCGGAATTCCACGTTGCCACGGTACATGGAACGCTATGCCGGACAAAGCACATGGCTATTGGGTGAGTACAGCTGACGTTGCTACAACCCTGTCGGAGTGGTGTGTGTGTGTCCAGGCCAATGAGCATTGTGAGTGTGCCACTGTGACCGCACATGCATCACCCCCCTTCCATCTACCAAATACACAGCGGATGCCAAACATCATGAGGGAACACATGACAGGGCACCACAATGTGCCCGTGCACACGCTGCCACAGCCAATCCCGTCACTGTCCCATTAACCCTGTGCCACTGCAGACACCCACCCTCAATTGAAACACTGCCCCGAAAAGCACCGAAGGCGTGTAAATGATATGACGTGTATTTACTACTTCCGTACAGTGGAGTCACTCTGCCATGTGTGGACAGCACTGCACCATGACATGCACACAATCAAATGTCACCCGCAGGGCACAGCAAACATGCAAGTTTATGTGTAGGCCCATATGCAGTCAGCGACATTCCCCGTGATGGCCAAAACATACCTCCAGACACAGCATGGTACATATGCATGAATGAATGATGATACAAGAATGCACAGCAGCAGATGAGGACATGATGCCACAAACACTGACATGTTCCCCCATCTACATCCCATGTAGGTGACGCGGGATATGCACTCACGCCATGGATGATGACACCTGTACGGAGACCAAGGAACAGGCATGAAGAGGCATACAATAGGGCACATATCCGCACACGTGGAATCATTGAGAGGACATTTGGACTGCTGAAGGCCCGTTTCCGCTGTCTGAGCAGATCTGGCGGATCACTGCTGTACAGCCCAGTGAAGACGGGCAAAATCACGCTGGCATGTGCCATGCTGCACAATATATGCCTGCGCAGGAACATCCCAATGCCACCAGACGCAGATGAGGAAGATGGAGATGGGGATGGGGATGGAGATGGGGATGGGGATGGGGATGGAGATGGGGATGGGGATGGTGATGGGGATGGGATGGCACCGCCTCCCCCTGGGGGTGCACATGATGGCCAGAGAGCACGGGATGCCCTGATTCGCATTTACTTTTGAGTCACAGCACAATCACAGTAATGCACAAACATGGCAACGACAATGAATTAATTGTTGCACTGCAAAATAAATGATCAATGTCCACACATGTATGTCTTGATTTGAAATGGTGATGTATTGATGTAATAACAACAGGGAAGAAGGTGCATTGGTTAGGGAAGCTGTACACCCGGGGCCACCCACCACCCAAACGTGCCCACCCCCACCCAGAGCCCATTGTCCAAACCCCCAAAACTACCTACCCCACCACCCAAACGTGCCCACCCCCACCCAGAGCCCATTGTCCAAACCCCCAAAACTACCTACCCCACCACCCAAACGTGCCCACCCCCACCCAGAGCCCATTGTCCAAACCCCCAAAACTACCTACCCCACCACCCAAACGTGCCCACCCCCACCCAGAGCCCATTGTCCAAACCCCCAAAACTACCTACCCCACCACCCAAACGTGCCCACCCCTCTCACACCCTTGTAGTCCACATGTGTCCTGCACTGCCCCACACACATGCCATCACTTCCGTGTGCGCTTCTGTGCAACCTTGCCCAAGGGACCCGTTAGCCTACTCGAGCGCCTCCTCGGACTGGCAGTAGTGGAGCTGGATGGGGTGGTAGTGTTTGATTGGCCAGAATCAGGGATTGAGGGCATCCGTGCCAGATTTGCCTGTTGGCCAACCAACATGGCCTCCACAAGCCTGGAGGTGTTGTCATTGCCCTCCCGCACATGGCGTGCAAGGGTCACTATGGTGCTCGCAAAGCGTCCAATGGACCTCGACATGCGACGCACTGAGGCGCTGTAGCTCTCCCTCTGCAGCCTGGATTCCTCTAGCTGCCTCTCCACCAGCTGCGTGAGGGTAGCCTGCTGGTCCTCCATCCGCTGCATGCGGGCATTCAGTTCGGCCATGGATGGGGTGGGCGACCTCATGGGACTCCCCAGTGAAGTGGGGCTGAAGCCCAGCTCATGGAAGGAGCCCAGGTCTTCCAATGCGGGCATCTCCCCCTGTGGCCCCGTTTCCGAGTGCTCTTGCGGGGCACTGTTATCACTGCAGGCCGCCCCCTCTGCAGTGCTGCTGCCGTCGGTGTTGTGTTGGGTGGCCATGATAGGTTCCCGTGGCACCTGTCTGGACTCAGCCAGTGTGGAGACGGTGGGGATGTTGGTGGTGGTGGTGGTGTGCCGCACATCTGTACTGGCTGGTAGTGTGGCCAGAGGTGCAGTACTGCCGGCAGCATCCTCCTGTGTGGTGGCGGTGGCTAGTGTACTTGCCGATGCTGAATGGCTGGCCTGTTGTGCAGTGTCACTGTCACTTGAAACGGCTGTGGGGACACAAAGGGCATGCAATTAGTGTTGTTGTGGTGGCAGATGGGTGCATCACATGGGTCATTAAAATTGTACATTGAATGGTGTTAGTCACATGCATCTGATTGCTGGTGACTGCGTTCAGTGATGTTGGTTGCCATACGGCTCATAATGGGTCCTTTGGCCCACACATGCACTGCCTGGGGGGGGGGATTGTTAATGGGTCCTTTGGCCCACACATGCACTGCCTGGGGGGGGGGGGGATTGTTAATGGGTCCTTTGGCCCACACATGCACTGCCTGGGGGGGGGGGGGGATTGTTAATGGGTTCTTTGGCCCAGTACTCACAACTGCATATTCACATGTGGCATTCATGTTTGGGCACTTACCGGCATCTGCAGGTGGGCTCACTCCTGCCTCAGCCTGCCCAATCCCGTGGATTCCCTCTAGGTGGAGGACGCTGCTGCAACGCTCCTCCCATGCTTGCAGCCTCAGTGGGGAAGGGGGTCCTCCGCCTGTCCCACTGCTGCGTTGGCGGTGCGTGGAAATGAGGTTGCGTACCCTCAGCCTCAGGTCGTCCCAACGCTTGTGGCAGTCCTTCACGCTCCTCACTGCCACGCCCACGGCGGTGCACTTGCGTGCAGCTTCGGCCCACACCTCCTTCCTCCGCTGCTGTGTGGCACGCCGTTGGTCGGCGCTGAACAGCATCTCTGCATTGTCCACGATGTGCTCCACCAAGACGGTTAGCTCCGCCTCGCTGAAGCGCTGTTTGCGCTGCCTCTGAGCAGGAATCCTGGCAGACATGCTGGTGGTCCCTTTTGGCTTCTCAGAGTCAGGATTGTGCTTGTGCTGGCTCTGGATGGCAATGGATTGTGCTTTTATATGATGGCCGCCTCTCTGTTTCCTGTTTTGGCGATCATGGTATTTCCGGTTCCGTGTCCGTGGCGGCGGAGGCGGAAACGGGTTTTGCGCCACTTGCGGCTTCGTTATTTCCATTTCCGTGGGGTATTCCGTGACGGCGGTAACAACGTTTCCGAGTCCGTGTGGTGCGCGCGACCGACAGCGTGTAATCGGACGGTTTTTCCGCACCCTTGCGGACACGGAAACGTTTTTACCGCCATCACGGATTTTGCACGGCCCCGGACTGGCAGGTTGTAATGAGGCCCAATGATCCTTCACTATGTGACCATCATGTCACTATTAGACTCTGATCCTTGTGAGCCTGTGTGCATAAGGAACAAGTTACTTTCCTGTAACTCTTATTCTCCAGCATGGGTCTTGCATGGATTCACATACTATGAATATTCCCAGTCATCAGGGTGGGAATCCTCTGTAATATAAAGCAGTATAGCTTTAAGCTAGAAAACCGCTTGTCACTTGCATAGCCTATTCCTGCCACTGTGGCTCATACTGCCACATCCACTGACACTGGCCCTGCTTAACTCCACCCCTGTTGGCCATCTTCAGATTTGGTCAGGCACATAAAGTGGCAGTAGAAACCAAGAAGAGCCAGAGAGGGGAAGGAGGGATGGTCTGAATGTGAATCCATGCAAAACCCATGATGGAGAACAAGATTTACAGGTAAGTAACTTGTTCCTTCTCCAGCATGGGGTCTTACATGGATTCACAGGATATGAATACGATTACACAGTAGAACACTCAACACAACCAAAGGAGGTAGCAAGGCTTGAGAGAAGCAATACATTTACCCTTGGAACAGACAGACCTCATGCAAACAGGTTGCAAAGCATGGCTTGGCTGACAAGAGACTCCTCCTTAGAATCCCTGTCACAGTAAAATCTCATGAAGGTGTGGGTAGACCTCCACGTAGCAGCCCTGCAGATATCCAGCAGGGTAACCCCAGAGAGGAACGCTGTATTCAAAGGGATAGCTCTGGTTTAATGGGTTCTTGACCAGCCTGGCAATTGCCTGTTGGCCAATTGATAACAATGCCTGATACAGACGAAGAGACACCTGGAAATGGAAGCCTTTGATAGGGCCTTGTCATGCCCCACCAGTCCAAAATTGATGAAAAGCTGAGAAGTTTTCTGAAAATCTTTAGTGCATGCCACAAAAAATTTCAAGGCACGCAACATGCCCAGTGAATGCAATGATCTTTCAGCAGGCGCTGAAGGATTTGCAAAGAAAACTGGTAACACCAAAGGTCTGTTTAAAAGAAAGTCTGACGGGGCCTTTGGCATAAATGACAGATGAGTTTGTAGAACCACCTGGGATTGGTGGAAAGATGAATATGGAGGCTTACCGGATAGAGCCTGGATTTCTCCAATACGCCAGGCCAAGGTGATTGCCACCAGGAAGGCGGTCTTCCACAAGAGGAACTTCAAAGATGTCTGATGCAGAGGCTCAAATGGAGCACCCATCAGTTTGGACAGGACCTCATTAAACTCCCACACCGGGTCAGGAGCTTCACCAGAGGGAATTTTCTGATAAGGCCCTTGAGGAACTCCTTCACCAGCCTGTGAGACCACCGGGAGAGCTTGCCAGGGGTCCGGGTATACCAGGATATTGCGGCCAAGTTCACCTAGATGGACGCATCGGCAATGCCAGCCTTAGCCTGCGCGAGCAGGTAAGGCAGAATTCGCCGTGCTGTGACGCGCTGTGGCGATATCTTTTGTGATTGGCACCATACTGCAAAGTGTTTGTAGCATGCAAGTGTAGACACAGCCCTGGCCTGGTTAGAATCTTCTTGCACTCCAACGGCAGCTAGAAATGCCAAAATTCGAAGGCTGCAGGAGCCAGGCCTTCAGATTCAGGGATGCTGGATCGTGGTGTAAGATTGCCTCTCCTTCCCTGGACAGCAGGTCCAGAAGAGGAGGCCGCTTAATTGCTGGAAACACCGCCAGGTGAAGAAAGTCTTGGTACAAGATCTGTCTTGACCACTCTGGTGCAATGAGGATCATCTTCCAGCGGGATAGTTTGAGTGTGTTGATCACATGTAGGAGCAGTGGAATTGATGGGAATGTGTAAAGGAACAGGTCTTCCTGCAGGAACGAGAAGGCGTCCCCCAAACTCCTTGCCTGAGGATACCTCCTGGCAAACCAATGACACTTGGTGTTGGCTGCTGTTCCAGGTCGGTCTGAGGTTGGCCCCATTTTCTGAAGATCTGACAGGCTAGAGCATGCTGCTGGATCTCCCACTTGCGGCAGGACCACAGCTCCCTGCAATGGTGTTTCGAAAGCCTGCCAGGTGGAACGGTAATAGAAACATCCGGTCAGCAATGGCCCACCGCCATAGGGTCTGTGCCTCCAGAGAGAGGATGGCGACCTTGTTCTGCCCTGTTTCCTGATGCAGTACTGGTGGTCGTTTTGTCCATCAAAACTCTTTCCCAAGAGATGAGAATTGAAGGACTTGAGAGCCCAGAAAACTGCCTGCAGTGCAAGGACGTTGGCATGCAATGCCTTCTCCTCTGGGAGACATAGGCCTTTGGCATATAGGCAGCATGTGTTAGTGCCCCAATCCTCCATTGAGGCATCAGTCGTGCCCGTCTCCTGGTGCGCAGGGGTCCTGAAGGGAGCACCCTTCGGAATGTGTGTCCGAATAGACCACTATTGCAAGGTTTGGTGGAAAGCTTGATTAAGGATTACTCTCACATTCCATGAGGCAGAGATCTGCTTCCACCTGGAGTCTAGGAACACTTGAAGTGGCCTCATCTGCAACCTGCAATGAGGGATCAGGTGGGTGCACAAGAACATCATCTCCAGCAGGGATTTGATGGATCGGACTCTAGAAACGCTGGTCTAGGATTGCTTTTTGACATTTCCCAAGATGGTATTTATGGGGTAGGAACGCAGGAGACTGCTGTGTGAGCCCTCCAGGAACAGAGCAGCTTGGGGTGGCACCATACAGGATTTTTAACAGTAAATGGACAATCCCAGAGAGGTCAGAGTCTGGACAGTCTCTGCTGTCTGTTCAGCAACCAGGGTGTCAGACCGGGACTGGATCAGCCAATCATCCAGGTAGGTGTAGACATACATCCCCTTTCAATGAAGGTACATCGCCACCAGGTTTGGGGCTAATTTGAGGCGGAAGGGCAGTGCCTTGACTAGGTAGTGTCTTCCTTGGAGAAGAAACCTTACTAACTTCCGATGCTTTGGGGTAAAGGGGATGTAGTTGTGGAATTTCAAGACAAATGCACTCCATTCCTCAGTATTGAGACAGGAGGAGCATGGAGCCCAGCTCATCAATGAAGTTCAGGCCATGCTGAGCAAAGGGGGCAATAAAACCTGTCCCTCTGCACCTCTGGGGCTCCAGAGAATACTCCAGATACTTTCTGGTTCACAAGAAGTCATGCAGGTGGAAACCCATCCTGGATTTGTGTCGTCTCAAGAAATTCCTGAAGTCCCAGAAATTCAGGATGGTCACGTTACAGCATGTGCTCAGCCAACTGGAGCAGGATGATATCTGGCGTGTCTCTGCTTGATGATGGTGTGCACCCATTTGTCAGTGGAGGTGTTGCACCACTTGTCAACAAACTGAGATAGCCAGCCTCCCACCGGGGTGCTTAAGGGGGGGCTCTGGGACTGGGCCTGATCAGGCGTCTGAGTCCTGGAGGCTTGAGGACTACAATGCTGATCACCCCACCTATAGCCCTGGTCCTGTCCTCTACACGCCTCCTGTGCAGTTGAGCGATAGGGCTGGCGGTCAGAAGGACTGAATACCTTGGAAATTTAGGAGACCTTGTCTTTCTGGAAGCAAAAGTTCTACTTCCTCTGTTGCATTGTGCCCAGAGAGCATGCTGTTTACGTGTCCATTTTGATGGTGAGCAAGGAATCGTCCACTGCAATGCCGTAAAGGTTATCCCCATCGAGGGCATGTTGACCACCTTGGTTTAGACGTCCTGCCTGATATTCATGGCCCTGAGCCAACATTGATGGCGTACGGCTATTCCGTTGCCCATCTGGCAGAAACCAGATTCAGCATCATCCAAGGTGACCGTGATGGCATGGTTAGAGGCTACTTCCCCCTCTCGAAAGATAACCATGGCCTCTGCCTTCTTGTCCTCTGGCAGGAAATCGAAGATTGATCCAAATTTGAACCTGGGTTATCTGTTGTAGCGAGGCAGGAGTGTCAGGGCGTTGGCAGCCTTGACTGTAGACATTGCAGTGGTAGTTATGAGCTTGCTAGCTGCATCCAAATTCCTTCCCACCTGTTTAGGTGGGACTGAGCAAGAGGATGATGGGTTAGAAGACCTCTTCCTCGCAGTAGCCTAGACTACTGAGTATGGCGTTGGGTAGCCTCTGAGACATTTAGAAACCATCTGTGGGACACTGTATTTCTTGTCCAGCGTCTCCTTTCTTGCCAGCGCAGAAAAGGGTTCTGCATCACCACTCGCCTGTCCTTCCAGTTGTCATCCAGCAGCGGGACTGAGACCACAGTCTTCCTGGAGGAGTTCAGCGCTAGAAGAAGAATCCCTCGTTCTTTTCCTCTGGGACCATGTTGAAAGGCTTGGCTGTCTGGGAAATGTTCGACTGGAAGGATCCGACCTCATCTGGGGGAGGGTTCCTAGATGGAAGGTCTTCATCTAGTGGCTCACCACCTGCATGGACATAGTTATCAAACTCATCCATACCCTGGCCATCTCCATATCTGGGTTTGTCTCTGCAGTAGTACCTGTTCCTGTCAGGTCCAACTCACCTGCAACATGCGGCCATGGAACAGGAGGCGGCAGCAGCAGCATCGCAGGCACTAAAGGAGGTGGAGCTAGGCGGGGCCGCAATGGCCTCGATGGACTAGACACCTGAGCTGAGCCAGAACCACAGGAGCACTTGGTGGTAGTTGCTGCAGAATTTCCATGACCAAGGTATGTAGTGTTGACAATATGTCCATCTAAATATCTCTTGAAAGTGGATCTCTGATAGTCTGAGGTGCCAAGATTGATGCCTGAGGCCATTGGCTCGTAGGGCGAGCAGGCTGAAGCAGTAGCACACGCCTGAATTCGACTGTGGAAGTAGCCCGACGTATTCAGAAACCTACTCTTCTTCCTCCTCCGACAGAATGGAAAAAGCAGTGACTGGGGCCAAAGACACCACCCCAGGAGGGCCTACAGGGGGCTTGGCAGGCAGCTGAGAGATCCTTGTGGGCCTTGGCAGATAATTGACATCTGGTGGTACCTCCCCTTACTGCTGGTACCTCCCAGGAAGATGCTGAACAAAAGCGCACCTATGGGAGGTGTCGTTGACGAAACAGACCCAGCCGGGGCTGACGGAGGCCTCTGAGGCAATGCTACCCTCGAGTGTCCCATAGTGAATGTAGAGCCAATAATTGGGACGAACACTGGCACCTCCGGCTAGGCAGATGATGTCGTTGACGGAGTGTTTGACGTCGGTGATGATGATTTAGACACCGGTTTTTGGGTGGTCGACGAGGACATTGCCATAGTCGTCGACGATGATGCTGCCGATGATAAATGATGCTTCATTGACGGAGAAGGAATAGACAATGTCCAGCCCTCCGTAGATGAGGCTCCTTTTGCTGCCGTCACCGATCCCAATGACTGAGACACCATGGCACTCGTCAAAGAGGAGGTTTGAGCGTGCAACAACTTATCCCTCTTAGGGACCTTCACCACGGAAGCGTCCTCAGAGAATCTCAACCTCTTCTAAGAGGGAGTATGCTCTTTGGGCCTGGTAGCCCTGGTAGAGGCCTGACTGCACACAAATGCCTAGTCAGAGTCCCTATCCTCCTACAGCCACAATACTTTCTTGACTTGGTGGAGAATGTCTGGCAGCTGGGGCACCCTTCCACATCGTGGTCCAGGTGCAGGTAGTAAGTACACTTCTGATGGCGGTATCTGATGAAAAGGTTGTTGTGACTGCATCTTGAACAGGCCTTGAAGAGGTTATTCTCGGCCTCCGACATGGCGCATGAACTAGGTCCAACTCCCTTTGTGGTCTTCATGCAGCGTTCGATCCTACGGAAGTTGGGATCGGGACCGGCAAAGCAACCCCACTGCTGGCAAGTCAAAACGTTGATGTATTGAAGAAAAAATGTGAAGAAAAATATTAAGAATAGGCAACAATTTTCGGGGAAATCAAGGCGTGAAATCAGAGGACTCTATACTTGGAAAGGGACAAGAATCATGCAACAAAAACTTGTACAAATCTGACAATGGCCTCCACGGGAGGCATTTAGGAGGACCAATATTCTTGGCTGCGGCAATATGACCCAAAGTGACAGCAATAGGCTATACAAGCGACATGCAGTAGCTTAAAACTTATACTGAGGATTCCCAGCCTGATGACATGGAATATTCATAGCATTTGTATCCATTTATGACCCCATGCTGGAGAAAGGAACATTTCTTCGGATGTGTGCCACTAAAAGAGTCAACTGGAGCTTGTATGACAGATACTGCCCTCCATCAATTCCAAGAAATGTCATTGCCCATTGAAAATGTACATGGCCAAGGATATGATAATGGAAGCAATGTGAATAGGAAAGAAAAAGGTGTACAACAAAAAAAAGATTTGGTTGTAAATCCACATGCTTTGTTCCTTGTAGTGTGCATTCTTTCCATCTGGTTGTTAATGATGCAGCTAAGCATTGCTTGGAGGCAACTGCTTTGACATAGTATGTGTTTATGTGTATTTCTCTGATTCGACACACCATTGTGAACTTGTAATGTTTCATGTTAAAAGTCATGCATTGAAACCACTGAGTGTCACAAGATGTGAAGGTCAACTTAATGCCTTGAATCCTCTCTGCTATGAGCTGATGATGTGTATGATGCATTCTTTGAGATATCAAATGACACTAAGCAAACAGGATCATCTGGTAATACCACTTGCATAGATACCCAAGGTCTTGCAAGGGGTATTTCTAACTTCAGGTTTTATAGTTTCCCTTGTTGTGTGGCATAACTTTCTCTTTGAGGTAAATTTGACAATCAAACAACTTCAGGCAAAACCATTTGATGTGTGTGAACTGGAAGAAACAAAGAAGTGGAGTGGTGAAGGGCTTGAGAACATAAACTTGCAGAAGAGTTGGAAATTCTTGTATGCTTTGAACCTGATTATTCTGTCCCTGTACGAAGGAGGAGGAAATGGTCTGCCTATGAGGCAGATGATAAGCCCATTGAAAGTCCCAAGAAAAAAATAAAAGTTAACCTTTTTGTTGCGATTGTTGACACAGCCCTTCAATTTGTGGAAAAGAGATTGAGTCAAATGCATCTAATGAGTTCTGCATGTGGCTTCCTCTATAATTTACACAGGTCGAATAGTAAAGGCTGCACATCACATTTTTTACCACTGCTTGAGGCTAGCTAAAGCGATACTAAATAGGGCCTCTAATGACATTGAGTGCTCAGATGTGTGCAATGAATTGCAAGAGTGCCAGATTGTTCATCACCACAGGATGTACTAAAGTTTGTATACAATAATAATTTGGCAGAGTATCCCCAACACATGTATTGCTCCTCAAGTAAGTTCTCTTGACCCTGCCTGTTTCAGTGCTAAGGTGCAAAAGAAGCTTTTCAAAGCTAAAGTTGATCAAATGTTATATTCGATCTTCAATGATGCAAGAACGACTTGTGCGAGCAAACTTGTCAACAGAGCATGACATTGCTCAAAACATGGCTATCAAGAACCTTGTGTCTTTAATCCTGCGAAAATGAAAGCATGGAAAGTTAATTTGTAATGTGCATTTCCACTTATTTATACATACATCTGGTACGGAGTAACACACAGGCCTAGATATGTTTTATATGTCTCGGCCACCAAAGCCATCATGTATGTTCCATCATTTATGTCAACAGGTGGCACACCACATCTGCTATAGTGTTTCTTGGGTTTTTGCGTGGTTTTAGGGAGTCACTCACTGCTTTTCCTGTGACCGTTAACCCAATTTCGTTTAGGTGTTTTAAGAATATTAATGAGAGACATATTGCAAATTATTGTTAAATGTACACATATCAAACTTAGCTTGTATTGTGACCGGTTCAGTATTTTATACCTGGTAGTGATGCTTATGTGCTTAAAGGTGTCTAGTATTTATTACCATAACAGCTTTCCTACTGAATGTATTGCATGTCTGTATATAACTTGTTGTTGCTATAGTATCATTGACTGGTTTAATAAATCTGTACTTAAGAAACATAGGCTTTAATATGACTTCCGAAACCTAACACTGCAATTGGGCGTGAGGGTGGGGCATGTGCAATTTCATCCATCAACAACAGAAGACATGAGCAATGTGTTAATTGTAGGCGATGGGTGTGAGGAGCGTGCAACGCGATCCATCCACTGGAGAAGACATGAGCAATGTGTTAGGTGTAGGTAATGGGTTCCAGCAGTCAGCAACAAAATGGGAATGGGTTGGGTGAGAACGATTAAGGCCCGTAACAGCGGGCACCAATCTGACAGTTTGCATAGGGTGGCAAAATTCCTTGCACCGGCCTTGGGCACATGAGGTTTCCTTTTCAGGTCATCGTGGAACGAAGAGCACCAAGTAGAGGTTATCCATGTATTTCTACTGGCCGAAGATGGGGTGCCACATAGAAAATCACTGCCAGAGTTGCACAAACTCTCAGATAACTGGAAAAAGTGGAGGAAAATTCTGAGGTGGTTTGATACCACTACAAGTAGAGGGTATACCATTTGAGGGGGTAGAGGTAGACATTTGTGTTCCCTAAGAACCCCCTACATCCTCTGGCAGTAGGTCTAGCTTTGTGGTAATTGAACATGCCACTAGATATCCAGAAGTCATCCCACTCAAAACAGTGACTGCCAAGGCAGTTGCTAGAGGCCTGCTGGCTATTGTAACCGGAGTTGGTTTCCCTGATTAACTAGTGCCAGACAGAGGTACTAAATTCATGTCCAACTACACGCAGATAAAGTGGAAGAAATGTGGGGGTTCTTACAATGTTTTCTAAGTATATAATCCCCAAATTAATGGACAGTTCGCAAGATTCAACAGGGCATTAAAAGGCAGGATTGGAACTCTTGAAGAGTCCCATGGAATAAATTGGGAACTTTAACTACCATGTTCCTCATTATGAGTCCGGCGGTAACCGTGCCGGAAATTCCAGCAGGTTACCGCCAAAATCGTATTACTGTTCCGCCTCTGTGATTGCCGGAATCACCGGGGCATTACAACCCCGGTTACCCGGTAATTCCGGAGGCGGAATTCTGTTAATCCCCATTCCCATGGAGTCCCATAGGACTCCAGGGGAATTGTTAGCAACAATGGGGAAACACGTGTTGAGAGAGTTGTAATGAGGGAGATGCAGTAAAATATCTGCAAAACTAAGGATTAATAAAAATCAAAAATGTATTATTAAGAATTACCAAGAGAGAGATACAGTCAGGTATCTGCAACATTTAAGGATCAACATTAAGTATTCCTTTGAAGAGTTATCAATCAACGGGTGTGGAGGAAACACCCCATACTAAGCTGTATAACAGATTAAGAAATTTTCGTGGAAATCAAACATTTATTTGCATTAAGGATCTGAGAGCGAGTTACAGAAACATTATAAGGTGTGAAGAAAACACTGAATTTGAAGTACTTTTTGTTTGTATATCTTTTAATAAATTGTGAAAAATTATAAGAAATGACTGACTCACCTTGAATAATTTTTGAAAGGTTGGCGCATTTGAGCAACTTCTATAAACCTTCTCTTTCTTTGTTTCATCTGTGTAACAGCCACACAGTTTTGGAGAAACCCTCATGCTGACAACCTAGCACAATTATCTTGAATTGTGCATTTGGCTACTTTTGTTATGCACTAAAAATAGCGGTCGCCAAGGGAATATTTCTTTATTTAAGGCTGGTAAGGTTTTTTTTAATTCTCATTATAAGTATGGTGGTAAGGTAACAATGGTGCCGGTAGGGCTACCGGCACTGTTGCTACCATACCGCCATACTACGAGCTGTGCTCACGGGTGCCTGTCAGCCCGCCAGGTCAGACCTGGCAGGCAGAGCGGCACCAGCCAGCACAGCAAGTTGGATGCACCGGCACCTTTGGAAACGGTGTCGGTGCATCCGGCATCCCCATTCCCAATAAGCCCTATGAGGCTCAAATGGAAATGGGGATCTACCGGGTCTGGCGACCACGAAAGGGTAATTACCGGTAATTGCCCATTCGCGGGTGCCAGACCCGGATGCAAGTTTGGAGGCAGCCTTGCCGGTTTTACCGGCAAGGCTACCTCCAAACTTGTAATGAGGCCCAGTGTGCCTACCAGTCTAGAAGATACAGGAAGTAAGACAAAGGGCCTCATTACGACCTTGGGGGTAGCCATGCCGCTATTGGCGGCATGGCTGCCGCCGAAATCGCGTCCGGGTTCCCATAATGAGGAATTACCGGGCCATTCCGAGTTCGGAGGGCCCGGTAATTCCTCCCTCCAGGAACCCGGGCCCAGACCTTCCCATTCCCATTTCAGCTCCCATAGGGCTGAATGGGAATGTGAGAGGGAGCAAACAACGGGCCGATTACGAGTGGCCCGTTGTTTGCTCCCTGTTCCCCTTGCGGGACCCGGTAATGACGCCTGGTTTTACCAGGCGTCCTTACCGGGTCCCACAAGGGGACTTCGTAATGTGGCAGAACGGGTTTAACGGATCCGCCCCCTTTTGCGTAGCCCGTTAACCCGTTCCGCCAGGGTCGTAATGAGGCCCAAAGTCAGATCCAACATCAAGTCTGAGGTGAGCACCTCTTTCGTAGTCATTGGTCCAGATGGGTATTCTTGGTACTAAAATATTTGAGATACTGTGTGAGTTCTTAATGCTGTCACCAAGACAGATCCTGATAAGTTGGTGAACAAAATAGATGCTGTCAAGTACCTTCGCACTTTTGACCTTACTTCAGGCTATTTGCAAAGAGCTCTGACAGAAAATGCAAAGGAGAAGACTGCATTTTCCACACCTAATGGTCTTCAGCAGTTCAGGTTAATGCCCTTTGGTTTCCAGAATGCACCAGCCACTTTTCAGAGGTTTGCCAACCATGCCCTTAATGGACACGGCATGGCATATCTTGATATTGCCGTTTTCAGTCCCACCTGTGAAGAACATGAGAGAAACCTCCAAATTGTATGGTTGGCCCTTCAGGAGGCCCATTGGCTAAACAAGTCAACCAAATGCCAGATTGGGCAAGGATCAGTGACATTGCTTGGGCATGGAGTTGAAGTGGGAAGATTCAGCATCTCAGCCTCTTCTAAGCAAAGTGGAAGTTGTAGAGGACCGGGAGTCCCCCAAAACCAAGCCCATGTGAGGGATTTTCTATGCCTCACTGGGTACTACAGGAACTTTATGGCAGATTATGGAACATTAGCTGCCCCATTACTCCAAAGGAACCTAAAAAGTTATTGTGGACTGAGTAATGTAAGAAGGACTTGAAGACATTGTTGTGCCAGGCCCCAGTTCCCAGGGCCACCTAACTATCTGAGAACCTCTTAACAGTACAAACTGATTACTCTGATACTAGAAAAGCAGCAGTCCTCTCACAGCTAGCTGACAAAGGCCGAGAACACCCTATTTGTTTCATCAGTCCCCAGCCTAAGGAAAGAGAATTCAGGTGGGCCACTGTGACAAACGAATATTTTGCCATCATGTTGGCCCTTAGGAAGCTTAGGCCCTACCTCATTGGGACTCACTTCACCATACAAACTGATAATCATTAAGGGTGAAATCCCTAAACTGCTCAGGTGGTCCATAAGCCTTCAAGGCTATGACTTTACCTTTGAGCATAGACCAGGTACACATCATAACACTGCTGATAGTCTGTTCAGGATATATAACAGACCGGATCAAGAAACCTCTCCAGGAGCAGATTAGATCCGCCCGTCCATAGTCTGTAGAGGAGGGAGATACAGGGGGCTGAGTGTCAGGAAATATTCTTCTTTTTTCAGCTTTCCCTCCATAGACATCAAGGGCACACCCTTTGTTTTGCTATTGTTTTGAACCTTGCCTGATTTTAAAGATACTGAAGACATTTTGCTCCACTTACCTTGCTAATCTCATCTGTTTTTTAGGCACAGATCAGCCCCTACTATCAGTGCAGGGCAACTCCATAGCAAAGGTATTGGTTTTGTTTTTCCTGTACACATCATCGTAAGAGAAGTACCATAGGGACACCTTGTGTCACTTCGCTTTAGCAACTTTATAGTTACTTGCATGATGTTTCCAGTATGGGCTAGTGTCAGCGGTTACTTTAACCATGTTTTATTTTTATATTCTCATACACTTTTGTATTTGATCTCTTAATGCCATATACTCTAAAATAGATGTGCCACAGGATTTTCGTCTATCCTTTGACCATCTTATACTTGAACTTCTTCCAGCTAAGAGTGTCAATATTTTCCATTCAAGGTAAGCCCTTTCCTGGGCAAATTCCAGGAAGACACATTATTTGTTATTCCTATTCTTTCTTATTTAGGGTCAATGGTCAAAGTGTTACACTTGTGGAACGCCCTCTTTTTAAGGGGCCTAAACAAGAAAACCAGCCACTCCAGAAACAAAGAGCCACATGGCGCTGCCACAGCTCGGGAGCTTCCATTTTTTTTTTTAAATTCAATTTTTATTGATTATTTGAAAACAACAGCATAGGTACTCAAATCTCAAGATTTGGGCAATCGCCCTCAACAAATCAAACTATAGGCCATTATTCCCTGCGTTTATTCCCCCCCTCCCACCCACCCCACCCAGTATCTCAAGCAATACAGTCTGCTTATAGAAGTGATGCGGCATAGGGCAGCGTCGATCCAGGTTTTCTCCGCCAGTGGTTAACCGGCTTTCCAAGTTCCAGGTCCATTCGTTCCATGTCAGGGCTTGTTTTTGGGCCGGGCCAAGGGCGCCTGAGGATCTCAGGACGTGACCTCTATTTTGCCAAACACCTCTTGAAATTGCAGCCAGTCTGTCTCTATTTGGGTGCTTGAACCATGTAGGGCCGCTGTAAGTCTTTCCATAAGGAATATGTCTTTGGCTATCATCACCCATTCTCTCTTTGTGGGGAGGGCGGGTCTCTTCCATGTTCTAGCATGGGCCGCTCTGGCTGCCAACAGTAGGGAGTGTGAGAGGTCCAGTAATTTTTCCCAGTGGTCATCCTTATGCTGCAGGCCAAACAATATCAAAATCGGGTCCAGTGGGAGTACACCTTCCCCCGCCTCTTTCAGCCAGCTGAGAACTTTGGTCCAGTAAGTTTGGACCTTCCCGCATGTCCACCACATCTGCCAATATTTGCCTTTTCCCCACACCCGTGCCAGCAAAGAGGAATTACACCTGGGAACATCCTAGAGAGTGTGATCGGGTCATACTGCCATCTGTGCAAGAGTTTAACAGCATGGGTTTTG
Source organism: Ambystoma mexicanum (assembly GCF_040938575.1). Lineage (NCBI taxonomy): Eukaryota > Metazoa > Chordata > Amphibia > Caudata > Ambystomatidae > Ambystoma > Ambystoma mexicanum. Next base: position 402,390,696 of record NC_090940.1, read on the forward strand.
TATTGGCAGGAGATCGAAGTCTTAAATGATCTACTAGAGAGTCGCCCCCAGAGACCGTCTCCGATCCTACAACCCAAGTCTCTTTCCCATTTCCCTCTGAGGCTTTTGGTGGTTCCCTCCCGGGGGGTTAAAAGGGCAGAGTAAAGGAGTGAGATGAGGCCCTTCATTACTACGTGGGTGTCTACGATTTTCTCAACTGGGGTGAGTTTTCTTTGTAATTTGGGCTTCAGTTTTGGTTTCATTAGGATTCCCTTAAGTCTCAGGTAGAGGAGTGGGGAGAGCCTACCTATTCCCAGGGACTCTTCAAGCTCCTGGATACTTATAAAGGACTCCTCCCTGACAAACTGACCAACTCTGCATAGGCCTGCATCAAACCAGGGCTGATAGTGTTCGTGGCCTGGGATTTCCTCTAAAACTGGTGTGGACCAGATGTGACTCATGGGGGAGGGCCAAGTGGTCACCTTCTCTCCGTGTCCCTTACCCTCCAGGGCCTTCCACATTGTTACTAGTATTGGGTGTTCCCTAATTCTCCTTGGGAGCTTTTTCATCGGGACCCGTAACCACTCACCCACTGTGACAGGGCTCAGGAGGGAGTTTTCAAGAAAGACCCATTGTTTGTTGGGATCATCTGTGAGGTGGGGGGCCAGGGATCTGAGCTGGGCTGCTCTGTGGTAGGTTCGTAAGTCTGGGAGGCCGACCCCCCCTCTATCCTTGGGGAGGGTGAGTATTTCGTAACTTATTCTGGGTCTCTGGCCTTGCCATAAGAATTTCGTTATGCGTTTTTTGGCTTCTTTAAGGAGTGCTTCTGGGGCTTATAAAGGGAGCATCTGGAAAACATACAGGACCCTGGGGAGGAGGTTCATCTTTATGGCGTTTATTCTTCCCATCCATGAGATTTGCCCCCTACCCCATGTCTCCATCTCTTTGAATAAATTATCGAACAGCGGGGGGTAGTTTGCCTGGCTTAAATCTTCGTGGGGCCGGACAATATTGATCCCCAGGTATTTGATCATTTCGGTACAAATTTGAAAACCCAGGGGGGACAGTTCCGTCAGGTCCCTATCTGTATCTGGGGCAAAGGGAAGATCATTGACTTCCCTATGTTTATCCTGAAGCCTGAGAATTGGCCAAACAGTTTGATAACCCGAACGGCAGCCGGGACAGAACTAGTAGCTTCCCTCAAGTGGAGCAGTATGTCATCTGCATAGAGGCCGAGCTTGAAGGTCCGACCTCCAACGTCAATACCGCGGACCATCGGGGCACATCTGATGTACTCCGCGAGTATTTCCATGGTCGTGGCGAACAGGATTGGAGAGAGAGAGCAGCCCTGCCTCGTCCCCCTTTTCAGGCTGAATGTTCGTGACAGGCGACCATTTACCATGACTCTAACAGAGGGGTCTGTGTATAAGGCCCTAATGGCTCGTCTGATTCCCTCACCGAAGCCCAGTTTGACAAGGACTCCATGTAGAAACTCCCAGTCCACCCTGTCGAACGCTTTTTCGGCGTCGATGGCCACCAAGACAGGGTTGTATCCCTTCGGGGCCGCTTCCCTCATAAGGTGTAGGGTTTTACGGAGGGTGCCCGCCCCCTGTCTCCCCTGTATGATGCCCACCTGGTCGGAATGGATGAGCACCGGCATATGGCTGTCTAGTCTCGTGGCTATGATCCTGGTGAACAGTTTAGCGTCCACATTCAGGAGGGAAATTGGTCTATATGACCGGCAGTCTGCTGGATTTTTGCCCTCCTTCGGGATCACTGTTATCAGTGCTTTGCCAAAAGACGGGGTGCCCTCCCAGTCCTCATGATATTTGTGAATAGGCCCACCAAGAACCCGCTAGCAGGCCTCCAAAGGCCTTATAGAAGCCTGCGGTGAATCCATCCTCCCTGGGAGCCCTGCCCAGCTTAAGTCCTGATATTGCCTTGAGTACCCCCTCGCTCGCTATTGGGGTGTCTAAGGCTGATGCCTCTAAGGGGTCCATCACAGGTAACGTTACTCCTCCGAGGTATGCTCCCAGTGCCTCCGCCTCCACTTCTCCTTCCCTCCCGTAGAGAGTCTCGTAAAACCCCGCAAATTCCTCCACTATACCCTCGGGATCCGTTTTTGCCCCCTCCTCCCTGCTTGAGATCCTTGTCGCCCATCTATCTTTCCATTGGCCCTTGAGTTTGGCTGCCTTATCTCCTTTTTCATAATACATTTGACGCAGGTGTTGGAGGCCCACTACAATTTTCCCCATCTCCAATGCTCTCAGCTCTTGCCTTTTCTCCCTTGTATCCCCCAAGTCCCTTTCCCTCTCTTCGTCACCCTTCCCTTCAGATCCCTCCAATGCTATTATCTCCGCCCGTAGCCTATGAGCCAGGAGGGTCCTGGTCCTTTTTTTGGAAGCCCCTCTCTAATCAGAACACCCCTCCAGGTCGCCTTTGCTGCCTCCCATACTGTCTCTATGTTGATTTCGCCAGTGTTGTTCAGTTCGAAATATTCGTTGATCGCCTTCTCCATCTCTTCCTTAAAAACCACATCCCTAAGTAGGAGGTCATTGCATTTCCACAGGGATTCTCTGGGCTTCAGACCCGATACACCAATATCTGCCCAGACCATATCATTGTCCGACCAGCTAACCGGGCGGATGGTGCAGGACTCCACTCGGCTCATGTTCTGGTGCCCCATGAAAAGGTAATCTATTCTCGTTCTGGTGCCATGGACCGCTGAGAAAAAGGTGTATCCCTTTCTCTCCGGATGCAATTCCCTCCATGCGTCCACAAGCCCATAGTCCCACATCAGCTCCCAGAATTTCCCCTGGGGTCTACCGCCTCTGCTGCCTAGCGGGATGGCCCCTCCACTATGGTCTAGTTCCCGATTTGCCCACATGTTAAAGTCTCCACCCAGTATAAGGAGTCCCTCTGCCTTGGCCATTATCTCTCCCATTGCCTCTTTGAGAAATTCAGCCTGGCCCACATTAGGACAATAGATAGCTGCTAGGGAGACCCTGGAGTTGTGCAAGTTACCCGATATAATCATGGCTCTACCGTCTTCCCTCCCCCACCTGGTTACCTCTGTAAGTCTCTGGTTTCTCTGCAGGATGATCCCGACTTCGCTTCATTTCGTGGGAGCGGATGCCCAGAAGGTATGGCCCACGTGCGCTCCCGGGATGGCCCTCTCCTCTCCCGTGACCGTTCTAGTTTCCTGGACGAAAAGGACATCTATTTTAGCATTCTTCATTTCCCTCCCCAAGAGGGAGCGCTTTGCTGGGGAGTTCAGACCCTTTACATTGAGTGAACCAATTCTCAGTGACTCATCCCGGCCCCTATTCTCATTGTCTGCCATTGGATCCTTGCCTTGTGTATACCGTCTTCTCGGATCTATGCATACTGCCGCCTTCCCATGTGGTTTTGAGACTGTGTGGGTCCCCAAAATCCCCAACCCCAACTTCCTCCCTTCCCTCTTCCCCCCTCCTCCTCTTTATCGGGACGCCTGCCAACGGGCAAGCCACCAGGGTGAATGCAAGTCCATCCACCGCAGTCCCCTTGTTAAGCTCAGCGTCCCCGGCCGGGGCTGTTTGATTCAATCACTCGATTTCTCTAATGGCGAGCCTCTGACCACTTAGTCCGCTTCCGCTTCCGTTGTGGGGGTGTTTAATTTCTTGAATTTCCTTCGGCCCTTTATCTTCTTCTTTGTGGACCCGGGGCCCTCTGGCTCCCTCCTGGCACTCCGAGGATCCTGCCCCTCCATCTCGTATCCATCCTCTGGGGTATCCCATTTGAGTACCTGCAGCACTTGGGATGCCTCCTTGCCGCTGGTCACTCTATAGTCCACTCCTGCGCGCTCGAAAGACAAGACGAATGGGAAGGACCACCTATATCTTATGTCCTGACTGGTGAGCCACTGGGTGAGTGGCCGGCACTCTCTTCTGCGGGTAAGCGTGAAAGCTGAGAGGTCCTGGAAAATCCTAACTGCGTCTCCTTCGAACAAGAAGCTCTCCAGCCTTCTCGCTTTCTCGAGGACCTCCATTTTCTCTCTGTAGCAGAGAAAGCGCACAACTATGGACCTTGGGCCGCCCCTCGCTCCACCTCCCCCTCGGTGGGCTCTTTCCAGCCGGACTTCCTTGCCCCCCTCGAGTGTGAAGAGTTGGTTAATGAGGCCCCGAACCTTTCTCCCCACGTCTGCGGCAGTCTCGCCTCTCTGTTGAGTCACACCCATAATGCGCAGGTTGTTTCGGCGTTCTCTGTTCTCTAGGTCGTCCATTTTCAGGGCTATGTCCCCCTCTCTGATTTCTAGGTCTGTTAGCTTCGCTTCGTATTTCATGTCTAACAGGTCCGTTTGGAGGTGGTTGTTTTCCATTCCCTCCATTTTTTCCTCAAGCGTCTCCACTCTCCCCCTGAGATCAACTATAGAGGCTTATATGTCAGTTCAGATCGCCTTTATCTCCTGGAGGATGTCCTTGAGGTCGTCCTTCGTTAGCACTGTGGGGGGGGGTCGGCACTCGAAGGCATGGTGACTCTGTGTGGTTCTCCGAGGGGTGCGTTGGACCGGCGGAAGCGTTGGAGGGAGTGGATTGCACGCGTGGGCTGGGTCGGTTCCAGGGTTCCGATCTGTGGGTGCACTTTGGAGTATGGGCGGTGCGGGGGCGCCCCTCACCCCACCTCAATGTCTTTAAGTTCCCTCTGGTCGTCTTGGGCCCTCCCCGCTTCCGTGGTGGCAAGTTCGCATGTGGGGGGGGGGCCCCGGAGATGGCTCAGGTCCTCACGAGCGGGCCTGAGATTGTAATCGGGGCCTGCTTCCCCAGATGCGTCACGGCTGAAATGTTCCAGGGGGGCCCCTGTCCTCCAGGGGGGAAGGCCAGGCCAGCTTTTGTGGAGTGGATTGTACTGTCTCAAGTATCAGTTCTCCCCCCTGCGCTCCTCACATTCTTCAGGCCGCCGGGGTCCGCCACACGTCTGTTGTGGGCTCGGACTCCTTCACTGGAGACCCCCTTTTCGAGAAGGCCTCCGTGCGTGGGGGATGGGTCGGGAAGCTCCTGGAGTCCTGATTTGCTGCTGGTGGTGATTTCCCGGGGAGGCCTCGCACTGGAGCGGTTCTTGGTGGTGGGGGGCTCCCACCAGGACGCCCCACTTGCCCCCGGCCCCGCGCGATGTCCACTCGCCACCGGGGCAGAGCTCCAGGGCCCGCACGGTGTTCGCGCACAGTGGGGGGCGTGCTCCGGCGTCCTCCTCTCGGTGTTATGGGCAGTGGGGGGGAGCCCCCAAAACTCCAGTCTCGGACCGCGGCTGCGGAGGTCGGCGACCGGCGGCTCCGGGCTCCGCGGCGGCTCCGGCTGAGGCCTAGGGCACTATGAGATGTGACTCCTCCAGTGGCTCTGCTGCACGGCATCCGAAAAGGTGTCCTCTCTGTTGCTCAGCGAGCGGGGCCTCAAATCGGGGCCAGGCTGTATCCACTTTCGGAGGAGCGCTAGATTCGTTGGCCCGCGCCCGCGGGGGCGCACGTTCCCGTCGGGTTTACTCCAAACTTCCGGCCGGGGATTGGCTCAGAGTGCTAGGCCCTGCGGTGGTGGAGGAGCGCTGGTCTCACACGTCCAGCATGCTCCGCGCCCCCTGGCGGTCTCCTGGAGCTTCCATTTTTAAGAAGAAAATAAGATTTGTTTTAAAGTTTTTTAAGGGGTGTAACCCCTGGAGACCCCCAAATAATATCCCTGGCAGGCAGTAACCAATCAGGCTCCAGGCATTCAGGCCACTCAACTAAAACAAGACACCCAAAACACAGGATGTGGATTACAGGCAACTCCTAGCTTTTCCGAGCACTATATTGTATACATTCCAGTTTCAGTCAGGCAGGCTCAGTCATTGTGTCACACAACCAAAACCAGACACCCACAACACAGAATGTGAGTTGACTCCTCACTCCATTCATATAGGCTCCACCCATGGTTGGACCTTCAGCACAAAGTCCCTGCGAAGGCTCCAGCCAGTCTGGCATGGGTTCCCTCCAGGACCATATATGGTCCTTTGACCCAACATCCAATCAGGGGAAAGGAACAGAGTCAGGGCTTCTCCGGACTTTGAGAAAACAAGAGGTCAATGCAATAGAAACCAAGAGTCTACAGTACACATCTTGCCTTTGTTCAGGAATCCATTGATTCCTATGGCAAGGCATTGGTGTCCCAAAATGGAGGACACCCAGAGCCAGTGTTAGGTCAGCATGTGGCTGCGACCAACCCATACCCTGCGGGCAACACGCAGGTGCCCCAAAAGACACACTAGGGGTACAAGTGTCTACCCCTGTCCGGGTGCTATAAGGCTAGCCTGTGGGTATTGTTCACCAAATGGTTAAATGAAGAGCTGCACTGTTAGGGATTCAGGACGGACCCTCCTGGCAGAAAACATACAGAAAAAGCACACACAGACGTGGTAGGACAAGGACTAGGAGGCCCTGTCTCTCCAATAGGCATTTCCAGCATCGTAATCTTTAAGTTACAGACACATCAAAAGTGACGGCTTAAGCTGATGCTGGAAGAGAAACATTAAACATTATTACAATTGGAAACACCTGTCTTAAGGATTGTATGTAGCTTAATTGGCAATGTGAAGTTCCTACACCCTGATATGATATGATATGATATGATATGATATGATATGGGATTTGTAACGCGCCTATACACAAGTGTTTCAAGGCGCGACGAGGCAGGGGGGGGAACAAGGGGAGACAGACAACGATCCTACTAGGCCAGGTGTCATTCAGATCGCGCAAGTGGAAAGGGTAGAGGGAAAGGGAAAAGTGCAAGGGGGAAAGGGAGAGGTGAAAGTGCAGTACAGGGTTAATAGCATACAGCAAACAGGATAAATAACAAGGGCCAGCTGGTGGCAAGTGCGAAGTAAGTGCAGACAAGTGCTGGGAAGGGGGCTGTAGGGATACAGACACAGTCCCGTAGTAGAGGGGTTGCCATGGAGGCAGTGCAGGGGAGAGTGGCTGGGCCAAGGACCGAGAACGGTGAGTGGTCCAGTTGCAGATTCAGTGCAGTTTCAGTAGTATTAGCAGGGGAGAGGGGGAGAGAAAGCGGAGGCAAAGGGGAAGGTTTTGAGGTGCTTCCGGAAGCGGAGATGGTTCTCCTCAAGTTTCAGGGAGGCAGGAAGGCTGTTGCAGAGGGAGGCCCCTGCAGCGGAGAGAGATCTGCCCCCAACTCGTTGTTTGGAGAAGCGGCTGACCCTGAGGGAGTTGGAGGCGGATGAGCGAAGAGCTCGAGAAGGAAGATATTTAGGACGAGAGAGTTGAAGGTATTTTGGCCCAAGTCCCCAGACGGCCTTGTGGACAATGCAGAGGGTTTTGAACTTGATCCTCGCAGTCACTGGGAGCCAGTGCAGTGATTTCAGTCCTGGAGAGATATGGTCCCTGGGCTTGAGCCCAAGGACAAGTCTCGCAGTCCTGTTCTGGATGAGTTGCAAAGGGCGGAGAGTAGAGGCGGGCAGATTTAGATAGAGGCTGTTACAGTAGTCCAGCTTCGAGGGAACAAGGGCTCTAGAGACAGTGAGCTTCTGGGGGAAGGAGAGGAAAGGAAGGATACCTCTGAGGAGGTGTAGCTGGTAGTGTGACTTCTTAGAGACGTCGGATATGTGGGGAGAGAAGGAGAGTGTGGAGTCGAAGATGACCCCAAGGTTTTTTGCCTTGCAGGTAGGAGCAGGAAGAGGGCCAAGAGAGGCCGGCCAGAGAGCTGCAGGGAAGGAGGGAGTGGGTGTGCCGATGAGTACAATCTCAGCCTTACTGGCATTAAGGCAGAGGTCGTTGGCGGCACACCATTCCTGGATAGCAGAAATACAGTCAGAGATGAGGGAAGGACAAGAGGAGGTCGAGGGTAGCCTGAAAATGAACTGGGTATCATCCGCATAGCACTGAAAGTTGGGGCAGAGAGCAGTGATGAGGTGGGCGAGAAGTGCCAGATACTGGTTGAACAGCCAGGGAGAGAGGTTAGATCCCTGGGGGACACCACAGGTAGAGAAAAAGATGTCAGAGAGGAAAGACCCCAGTTGGACCTGGGAGGGTCGATTGGAGAGGAAAGAGGTCAGCCACGCCTGAGCCTGACCACTGATACCCAGGTTATCACGGAGACGGTTGAGCACGATGGTATGGTTGACAGTATCAAAGGCAGAAGAGAGATCAAGCAAAATGAGAACACATGGAATGTCAGAGTCAAGGTTCGAGAGCAGGTGCCTCACGGATGTTCAGGAGAACAGTTTCCGTGCTTCTGGCAGCTCTGAAGCCAGACTGATGGTCATGAAGACTACCAACAGATTCAGCCTGGAGTTTGAGCTGGGAGATGGCCACTTTCTCCAGGAGCTTGCCCAGGAAGGGGGTGATAGAGATTGGCCGATAGTTAGCCAGGCAGGAAGGGTCAGAAGAGGGTTTCTTAAGAAGAGGGTGCACAAGGGAGTGCTTGAGAGGGGATGGGAAGACTCCAGAGGCAAAGGAGTGATAGCAGAAGTCAGCAAGGGCAGGAGCCAGGGAGTCTATGTGGTCCTAGATAGTCTTGGAGGAACAGGGGTGGACCTGTTTTGACGAGACTTTCATAGATCGGACTTATCTTGAAACCTTGTCAGCAGAAAAAAGAGGAAAGGCAGAGAAGGAGAGAGGAGGGGTGGCTGCAGAAGGGCCAGAGGAAGGGCAGAGAATAGAGGGGGTAAGGTGATAGGAGGAGAGTGAGGACAGGATGTCCTGAGTTTTTTAAATGAAGTGAGAGGCCAGTGCCGTGCAGAGGGCCTGGGAGGGGACAGGAGAGGTAGAGACTGCAGCAGGGTTGGCCAGCTCCTTGCAGATTTTAAAGAGTTCGGCCGAATTGTTAGATGCCGCAGAGATGCGGGTTTGGATAAGGGCTCTCTTCTTGGTGAGAACGGAGAGCCGGTATTGCCTTTGGAGCAAGCGACAGGCCAGTTTGTCAGAGGATGAACATGAAGCACGCCATTTCCTCTCTGCCACCCTGGCACTTGCGTTTGAGGGTGACGAGATCTGAGTCATACCAGGAGTTACATTTGGCTTTGGGCTTCAGGCGGATACTCATGACAGGGGCAAGGATATCAAGAGTCACAGATATAGCAGAGTGGAGAGGGCTGTGTCAGGGTGGGAGTCAGCCGAAGGGGGAGGACGGGGCGAGAAGGTGGCAGAGAAAGCCTCAACTGACACGCGCTTCATGGGTCGGATGACCGAGAAGGAAGGTGGCAGTGATGGGGGTGGCTTTGCCTGTGGGGTAGGGAGGGTGAGGTGGGAGGAGAGGAGAAAGGGATCACTCCAGGAGAGAGGAGTGGAGAGAGGGACAGAGAGGGGAAGGTCAGAGGAGATCAGGGCATCAAGAGTGTGCCCTGCAGAATGAGTCGGCCCAGACGGGAGAATAGAGAGTCAGAGCGAGTTGCAGAGGTATCGAAAGAGTCCAGAGGGGTGACAGGAGGTATCCAGGTGGATGTTGAAGTCACTAAGAAAGAGGAGTTGAGTGGTTGAGGACAGGAGTGAGGAGGAGAGGTCCGTCCACTCGGAGAGGAAGGAGGAAATTGTAAGGGATGAATTGGGACCTCAAATTGTGCCGGGGGAATGCACAGTTTTAGTTATGGAACTACCTACTGTGCAAGATTGAGGAGAATCATCATAAACACATTCAATCTGGTACAGTTCTTTTGCATTCAGATTACCATCACATGATAGATAGTTATGTATCGCTGTTGTATTAAGTATCTGAAAGGACCTCTTATGTCACACTGAATATAATCGCTAGGTGCTATTTTCACTGAGATTTGATAGATGTGTTCCAGGGTCTCTAATTATAATGTTAGGCTCCATGATTGATGTTAATGTTGCTGAGGACTTTTCGGACAACTGAGTGGGAGCCAAAAACGAATTAGCTGTACACTTAAAGATTCTTGTGTGAAGAAAACTGTCCACTGAAAAGAATAATTGCTAATTATTAGTGACAAAAATAAACCCAAAACAGAAAAATACAAGACATACATACACAGGCTAGTTTTACATTGAGCTATATCAGTTACAAAATGCAACAATATTTACATGCCAGTTAACAATAGATAAAGATAACTGAATTATATAAATCTTACATTAAACCCAGACACAATTCCAAGTGCCTACATGAAATAAACACATATGCCTATATAAAAAATAGGCTTGAAATAGAATTAGATATTCCTCTTATAGCACCCTAATTCAAGAGCTAGAAACGCCCCCAGGGCATCATCAACTGCTTTCTTAGTCCCCTATGCCACACTTTTGTAGCCAAACACAGCAACTAATAGGTTGCACTTCAACATTAACTATTGATCCTTTAACATGTATAAACACAACCCACATAAGAGACCACTCTCACTTTATATATAGACAGGGTCTGTGCAGGAGTTCACTCTTCTATCAAGGGAGTTCAAAGGCGCAAAGATAGCAATATAGTAGGACACACACTTTATGTATGGACAAGGTCCATCTAAGAGTTCACTCTCACCAGCACTTCAGAGACTCATTGGCCCGCAGTTACTCAGATGTCAAGGTGTTATGTAGCAGGGTGAGAAGTTTCATACATTATGATCGTGGGTTTAGGTGTTAGCTGTTAAACATGTATTCTAATTAGACAAAATCTGTTTAAGGGACCACTGTGACAAAATGACTACCAAACGGCTGAAATTACCAGGGGTCAAGTCAGGGGTACATGTGCGAGCATGGAGCCCCCCACTTTTTTCAGAGGGCACCTTGATATGCTAATTTCCGTTGACACCACATTCAATTGGTATGTTATTGAGTCCCCCCTCTTTTTTTAAGGACTTGACCCTTGGGGATTAGTAGCAGCTAAACCACCTACTCAGCCCCACAGATAGTTTTGTAGTAGTGTGGGGCTGAGTAGGCGTCAGCATAGCCAAACAAGTATACCTCCATAGCCTGTGTTTGTAGCACAGGCAAAGGGAAAATGATACAGGCTAGGCTGTGAAATGATACAGTTGCGACACAAACAACAATACTATGCTTGTACCAAAATAAAAAAGAATTTCCAATGATGGTTCTATAAAATAAGGAATTTGATAAAAACAATCAATACTCTCAACAAATCAAAACAAGCTAGCCCGCATTGCCTGAAGAAATCCTGACAGGCCGCATTTTCCAAACCAGGAATTGCATTTGCCTGAAATCTTGCATGCCTCCCGTGAGAAACCTGAAGGTGTCTCACTTACTAGTCCCCAGGGATCTGTCATCCAGGTGGCCAGAACACGGCCATCGCTATTGGATCTAGTTCCTGGGGGTAGACCAGTGTGGGAGAATCACCTGGAGGAGGGGTCCTCAGGGAGTGGAAGTGGGACACCAACGGGTGAGAAGTGGCATCCCCTTTCTTATAACACCTTTCCCCCATCCTACCATGTAGGATGCTCGGAAACTCTACCCCCCCATCTCCCTTTTCCGACACAAACACTTTCTTATATCACGAAAGACAACGGATTAACACCAGATCTGCTTACCTGACATGTCCCAACAAAAGGGTCAGGCAGTGTCAGGCAATTAATATTAACCACACACACCTGAGGGCCCTCCCCCTTCCCCACAGAGATAAAAGGTGGCGCACGAGAGAACAGACGAGCAAGGCAGACCACACGATGAGACAGCTATTCCAGGACAACAGTTCAAGAGGAGGAGAAAAGCGACGAGAATGGAAGGGGCGACAAGGAGCGAAGATGCCTTCCACTTTTTGACCCAGACCTGCAAAGACTCCATAGAAGGAATCATAAGACTGCAAACAATAGCCAACGTGTGCTGTAGCAGATGTCAACGGTGCACAGAGCTCTCCTCCGCTGATAACCAAGGCAGGGAGAGACACTTGCTACCGTGGTACTGTCCTTGACTCCAGAGACAAGAAAAGCCAAGCAGTTCATCACAGCCGGTGAGTCAAAGGGAGAACCGATAAGAAATCGAACTGTGTTGAGCGAAATTTGCAAATGGCAAATTAAGGGAAATGAAAGAACTGTTAACACCACAGGAGAAATCAGCTGCAGTGGGGTCCAGTGCCATGTGGGTTTTCACTCGAAAGACTCTGGCTGATCCCCCTTATTGTTGAAACTACTGATAACAGAAGGCCTTAGGAGAGCCTCAAGGAAAAGGCCAAAGTGGTCATACAAGTGTCGAATATAAACCCCTGTACAGTCAAAAGTCTTTGATCGGCAAGTAATTGGAAAGCTAAAGGAAAAATCCCATATCATGATAAACGAGAAGGAACTGTGTGCCTGGCAAACATGAACCCGGCTGAGGGATGCCTCCAGAACGGGGTGAAGCATGATGACCCAATGAACATTGTGTTAACAAGAGTGAACCTGACAGAGGGATGTCCACAGTAGATTGTTTAAAAGGACATTGAGACTTGTGAATACAACAGGTGAAATCTTCTGAATACAAGCCGTAGTGAACCCGACGGAGGGAGGCTAATGTTCGAGAAATGTCTGAGCCCACAAGTGAGGGACAAAGGGGTGAAAGCCATCACCCAACAGCACAAAATAGATTAAATCTTTTGAATAAAAGCCGTAGTGAACCCAATGGAGGGAGGCTGCCAATCGAGAGGGGTCTGAGCCCAGGAGAGGGGCACCCAGTGGTGAAAGCCACCACGCAATGTACATACATTTTGTTTTGTTTTGTTTTGTTATTTTGAACACAACAGGTCGTCGGAGGCAAGATACTTTTTTGTAGAAAAGAGACTTACCCACCGAAGATCCTGATACCTGAGAACGGAACTGTAGCCTCATGCTGGGAAAGCCAGAGAGTGTGCTGTGCTCAGGAGTTCTGCCTTGTCCTGTGTTCAAAACGTGGGGAAGGGAGACCCCAGGCTATAACACTTATCATTTGTGAACACTTATTTCTTGTCAACCGTATCCCACACTCTTCTTGTATTTTAGTTGTAAGGGTTGGCCTTAATTTTCTTTCTTTGTACAGGCCCCTTTTTTGACAAGACGCCACTAGTACTGCCTTATTATTATTTGATAGCCATAGCTTCCAACCTGCCTATACAGTTTAATAAACACCCTTGAACTGTGATCACTTGTGCCTGTCTTTACTGTTACCACCATGAGTTCCTTACACTCTGCAGACCTGGATGGAAAGGTTACAGATGGAACAGAAAAGGCGCGAATGGGGGAGATCTGAATAGGGGTAAACATGGCAGGGGAGGTGGTGGAGAGCCAAAAGCAATTGGGCAGGGCTCTGGGGCAGATAGCGGTATCCTTTGCATGAGGGAATGGATTGGGTGGGAGGAAGTGGAGCAGGTTGCCTCGGTCGTTTTCGGGGGTGTTCTCGCATGAGAGAGGGGAGAAGGCCAGCAGGCCCATTCCCAGACATCATTTGTGCCAAACGGTTTGCGTGGAGTGCAGTTGCATGCAAACTGGCCTGCAAGCATATCACATGGATCCATCAAGAACATAAAAAACACACCCCTTTAGTAGAAACACTTAGAATGAACAATGTTAATAAAAAGGCTCCTCTGGGTTATTAGGTACCAGTGTTCAGGCAAAAGGATTTCAGCAGCAATCTTAATGTTCAAGTATGTGTATTTAAAAGAGCAAAGAAGGGGGCCAGAAAGTCACTGTGATCCTTAAAAGTGGGCCAGGGGGACAGGGCATGTTCAGATACCTTTCTTTCATTGTCTTGGAGCTAGGCTTGTGGGCTCTTTACTACAATCAAGCCACTGTTGAGATGCTGAATTTTCATTGATACAGTGGTGAATTGGCATTGAGTCGGCTTAAGATGTTGCTTCAGGCGCTTTGCTTTCACAGCGGCGAGGTGGTGGTTGAGTTACAGCAGTGATGCTCTTCACTGGGTTGAATAGATATCAAGACAGCTCAAAGAAGCAGGTAACCAGTTTGAAGTCTTTAAAGTGTCAAAATCAGCCCTCTGGGCCCTGTAGCAGTTCAAAGTGAGGCAAGCACAGTTGGGCTGGCTCAGTGAAGTCTCCAAGTGGTAAACAGGATTCCAAGAAGCTTATGTACTTCCAGGATTGCTGGGAGGCCCAGTCCAGGGTCTCCAGGGTAAAGGCAAGTCCTTAGTTACACACATCCAGTCCAGGACGCTGTCTTAAACGGGCTTCTTCACCTCTAGTGAGACGGATCCTGGTTCCAGTGCACAGACGGCAGAGATGCCTTGGTTCACAGCAGTGACACCCCCACTGTACCCTGGAGAGGGTTAGGGAAGATAACTTGCCTTTGCCCTGGAGGCCTTCTGTCTTCACCTCTATTGCAGAGGACTTTGAAATAAGCTGTATTCCCAACAGAGCTACAGTGAATCTTTCTTTTTTTGTGAGAGACACAATATGAATAAACCTAGGAGATGATTCCCTCTCCTTATAAAGGCAACATGTCCCAGGTGATTGGTACAAAGCAAGCCACTGCAAAGGGTTCAATCCAGACTCTTGCTAGAAGTATCACTTGCCTTCTGACATGATATGCAGAGTGCCTTGCTGAAGCAGAGAATAGGGTGGACAGGAAGCAGAAACTAAGATGGTCGAATTCCTCACTCAGTATACATCTCGCCTCAGGCTGCTCTAACTCCTCCCCTTCCCATTACTGCTGACTTCAAAAGGATTCCAGTGGTCAAGACACTGATGTCAGAATGTCTTTGTTAAGTCTATGTTTCCTTTGTAGCAGCTATTTCCAGAGAAACACCGGGAGAGGGTTCCTGTGCCCTGGCAGGTGTTGCCCTTTTGCTATGATGGACAAAAGGGCGCATCCTGGCCATTGTACCACATGGCTACTGTATGCCAGGTAGCTAATGCAAATCCTATTCATATCTAAACAATGCTCACCATGCTGACACTAGTATAATAAAATGTTGTGGCTGTATAATTGTGTGACCCTAGAGCCACCATGCCACACCCAGGCATGGCTACTATGTTTTTAAAAAAAGATGTAAAAAATAACTGTCAGAACATTTTCTCCAGCACCTGTCAAGAATGCACGTGTGGCTTTTGAACCTGTCCTGTTGCTACTGCAGAGGAGTTGCTGTAATTGTTAGTAGACTGGCACCTCAAATACACATGAGTGCACTCACTTGGCATGGAGCTTGCAGAAAGGGCGTTCTGATTAGCAAACCTCCTTTTCAGATACAGAATTTTCCACATCAATTTATTTAAGAAAAATAGAAATAGCGTAACTTATTTTCCCTTACAGGATGACATTCTGTTACACACTCACACAGTGAAATTGACTCAAAGGTTTAGAGAACCGCAGTCACCCAAATGGCAAGGCGTTATGTAACAGAGTGAGCACGCTCATACATTGTGCACCTGTGCTTAAACATTGTCTATTAGTCTTTTAATATTTGCTGACACACTTCATGTAGGATTTATCACGTGTTAACAGATGGGAACAAAGGTTCAACGACCTGCAGTCACCCAGATGCCAGTACCAGGTGCCCCTGTGTTATATAGCAGAATAAATAAGGTAGTTGATGGGTATTCCACAATTAATCACTGTCCCTCAATAGTTTGCTAGGTCCAGCCACTTTGGTCCCATCGCAAATGATCAAATTCTGTTTTACTGTATCTTTTTAACTGTTTTTGCCTCAAATATATAGATGGTGGGTTTGGGTTAGGTAAATATAAAGGGGGGGTGGTAAGGTGAGGGGGATAGGTGTGGTCTCCACCCACAGCTGACAGTTAGAAACGTGGCAAAAAGAATGCAGTGAAACAGAATTCGATCAGTTGGGAAACAACCAAATCTCACAGTTCTGTTTATGTGTAGACAAAATCTTTGCAAATCTCCACAAGTGTGCTCACAATTATAGAGAGCCACAGTCCCCATATGCCAAAATATTATGTAACAGAATGAGTAGACTCATAAACTTGAGTATTTATGCCAAATAGTGGATATTTGTTTAAGGAGCAAAGAGTGAAAGTTGTAAAAGACAGATTCACAATGAGGAATAAAAAAGGAAACATGCTGACCAGGAATTGGTGTTAACAATAAAGGTGGTTCCAATTGGCTCTTGCTTACTGTTTGAATCCTCTTTGTCAGTCCCATACAGTAGTATACAGCACAATCCAGTACAGCAGTTGGTTGATAATGAGGGAATTGCACCACATTTAAAACCGAATAGTCCCCCAGGTGGCCTTAGCCAGGATGCCCTCACTACTCCGCCTGCCACTTCGCTTAACTGGGTGTTTAATGAGGGGCCAAAACATCAGTCTCTGCCCAAGGTGTGGTTATGCTCAGTGACACATGAGACCTCAACAAGAAGGAAAGGCGTCCTTGCCTGACCACTGGAAAAAGGGTCAGGCGGGTACTAGTCTCAAGAGCAGGTCACATCAAGTGTAATGGAAACAGCCGGTAACGGTGGGGGTTGAGTCACTTGGGCCAAGCAGCATTGTATGGGTCTTGCATGGTGCTGTTAAACTATACTCCCCAAATCCGAAGATGTTCTGTTAGGAAGCTCTTTATTAATGTAACCGACTAAATACATCTTATCAAATTTTGTGTATGAACTTCATTGCAAAAAAACGGACAACAACCCTGCGGATTGGGTGCTCATAGGCCATCATTTTGGAAAGGAGATATTCGGTCTGCCTCCCTGTCCATTGCTGGCAGCTTTATGGAAATAAAGCCTGTCTCTCCCTTTACTGGGCTGCTCATTGGATTTTGTGCAGGTTTCTGCAGTTGGTGCATTCGTGCCTTGCATTCATCACTCCCAGCTGAGATGGTAAAGTCAGTCGTGGGTGGCCCACCCAGGAACCCCTGTGTGCACATGGATAAGTAAGGGGCCTAATTAAAATCTCTATACAATGTCTGAAAGGAGGAATGTCCTTGAAGGTTGGTGTTTCTTTTTGGGCTGCAAGAAACCCTATATAATTTCATTTCAAGGGGCAGCTTGATTAGACTGAGTGGGAAAGTTGGGATGAATTAGGTTTTGGGAATGTTTTACTTTGTAGTTATGGAAAACGGGATACACAGCACGTGGAAATTACATGGAAATTAAGTTGAAATAATAAACAGGTAGGAAGGGACCAATTTAGAGGGTAGTTGAGGGCAGAGCCATATGGAGAAAGGAAGCTTAAGGCAGGAGTCAGAACTGATATACTGTTTTAAAAAAACATGTTAGCCTCTCTGAGAGGAGAAATAAAATGGCATTCTGTAAATAGAAAAACAATGTTCACGAGATGAGCGAATTCTACAAGCTAGAATGATATTCAGCAGGGGAAAGAATATACCTTCAGGAGAATATGGAAAAGACAAGTGTACCGGCTAGGGTCTGTCAAAATAAGCTAGCACCCCAGATAAGGACACGCCCTGTATTACATGTACATGTACGCCTGATGACTGAGATTCTAGGGCGCCAGGATGGAGTTGTGCAAGACTGGGTAATAGAGGACTGTATTGGCAGCTGGTGGAGGCCAAACTTTGAGCTCCTCAGGTAAGCCTTGCTACTTTGGAGTCTGAAATTGAAGTACATGTTTCCATTGTGGCTGGTTCAGCGTTCCAGACGACACTTTTTATGTTGGTAGTGTCTTACACTGAGATGCTGCTGATTGGATGTATCCTATGGAGTTTCTCTGTACTTACCAAGTGGTATTGAGTCTGCCCGTTCGTAATTTGGGGCCGTCGGTAGGGGGAGTTCATAACTTGTAAGCCACTGTACGTGTCACTGAATTTGAGTAGCCGACTTCGTTACACTTCATATTTTGGAGGATTTTCTGTTTTGCTCACAGTTGTTGAGGTGCATGTCCTAAGCAGTTTTGTATGTTCTTGTAGTGGTGCTCTTTTTCTACGGTACAAACAGAACTGTGTCCAGTAAATGAACATGGTGTTTAGATCATAGTTCTAGTTGAAATGTATTGTACGATAACAGACATTTGTAATGCGCTTGTTAGGCTCCTTTCAACGACTGTGAGCTGAGCAAAGTGGTGTAAAGGGGTGCTATTGTGTCAGCTATATTATCTAAATTACTCTGCATTGTATTGACAGTGGTTCATGTATGGAGCTGATGAAACAAGAAGCTAACATGACTTCTAAGGTTACTCTGATAAGGCACTGAACTACCCAGTACCAGAAATATTACACCTATAACTTCAGAGTTATAGAATTCTACATTTTCAAACAGTGGTGTGTTATGCAGTTGCCTTAAAAGCTTGCTTTTTCATGTTTGCTCAGCAGTATTTCCACCAAATTTAAGGAGAAAGTTTAATGGACACCTTTTGGAGTTGGATAACTATTTACAGCCTACTGGTATTAAGTCTTTGGAGTCACGACTTGACTTACAGTAGTCTCCATTAATTAGTTTTACTGGCTCAGGTCTCGAAATTAAGATTGGATACTCAGTCCTGTTTTGGATGAGTTGAAGAGGGCGGAGAGTAGGGGTAGGCAGATTTAGAAAGGGGCTGTTGCAGTAGTCCAGCCTAAAGAGAAGCAGAGCTCTGGAGACAGTGAGCTTCTGGGAGAGGAAAGGAAGAATACCTCTGGGGAGGTGCAGCTGGTAGGGTGACTTCTTAGAGATGTCAGAGATGTGAGGAGAGAAGGAAAGTGTGGAGTAGAAGATGACCACAAGGTTTTTAGCCTCACAAGTGGGAGCAGGAAGAGGGCCAAGAGAGGCTGGCCAGAGAGTGATAGGAAAGGATGGAGCAGGTGTGCCGATGAGGAGAATCTCAGTCTTATTAGCATTAAGGCAGAGATCATTGGCAGCATGCTACTCCTGGATAGCAGACAGACAGAGCTGAGAGAAGGAGAAGTGGCGGAAGGGAGCCAGAAAATGAGTTGCGTGTCATCCGCATAGCACTGAAAGTTGTGGCAGAGAGCGGCAATGCGGTGGGTAAGAAGTGCCAGGTATTGGTTGAACAGCCAGGGAGAAAGGTTAGACCCCTTGGGGAAAACCACAGATAGAGATAGAGATCGAGAGGAAGGACCCAAGTTAGACCTGAGAGGGTCAATCAGAGAGGAAAGAAGTCAGCCAAGCCAGGGCCTGATCGTTGATGCCCAAGTTATCATGGAGACGGTTGAGCAGGGTGGCATGGTTGACCGTGCCAAATGCATAGTGCACGGTACAAATGTCCTTTAATATTAACATTAACATTAACAAAAGGGAGATCAAGTAAGATGAGGACACAGTGGGTGTTGGAATCAAGGAAGGAAAGCAGGTCTTCACGAATGTTGGAGCAGTTTCGATGCTTCTGGCAGCTCTGAAGCCAGACTGATGGTCTTGGAGACAACCAACAGATTCAGTATGAAGATTGAACTGAGATATGGCCAACTTTTCCAGGAGTTTGCCTAGGAAAGGAGTGATGGAGATTGGGCGGTAGTTAGCCGGGCAGGAAGGGTCAGCAGAGGGTGCACACGGGAGTGCTTCGGGGGGATGGAAAGAATCCAGTGGCAAAGGAGTGGTTGCAGAAGTCAGCCAGAGCAGGAGCCAGGGTGTCAATGTGGTCCTTGATGGTTTTGGAGGAACAGGGGTGAGACTTTCATAGATCAGACTTGTCTAGAAACCTTGTCTGGAGAGACCAGGAGAAAGGCATAGAAGGACGGCGGAGAGGTGGCCGAAGAAGGGCTGGGGGAAGGACAGAGAGTAGAGGGAGAAGGGGGAGATGGAGAGAGGAGAGGCTGTCCAGAATTTTAGAGATGAAATGAGAAGCCAGGGCATGGGAGGGGACAGGAGGGGTAGAGACTGCAGCAGGATTGGCCATCTCCTTGCAGATTTTAAGGAGTTCGGATAGGTTGTTAGATGCCACAAAGATGGGGGCTTGTATGTGGGCTCTCTTCTTGGTGCAGACAGAGAGCCGGTATTGCCTTTGGAGCATTTGGCAGGCCAGTTTGCCAGAGGATGTACCTGAAGCATTCAATTTCCTCTCAGCCACCCTGCACTTAGGTTTAAGGGTGACAAGGTCTGAGTCGTACCAAGAGTTGCACTTGGATTTGGGCTTCAAGCGGATCCTCGTGACAGGGGCAAGAACATCGAGAGTATCAGATATAGCCGAGTGGAGCATGGAAAGGGCTGTGTCAGGGTGTGAATTAGCCAAGGGGGCAGGGTGTGGTGAGAAAGTGGTGGCGAAAGCCTCAACGGACGCACACTTCCTGGGTCGGATAACGAGAAGGTAGTTGGCAGTACTGGAGTTGGCTTGGCCTGAGGGGTAGAGAGGGTGAGCTGGGAGGAAAGGAGGGATGCTTTCAGGAGCCTTTACCTTGTCACCTCAAGAGTGCACTGGCCTGTTCCTTCAGAAGGACATCTTGGCTGAGGCCTGCAAAGTCTGGACTAAACCCCACACTGGGCTACACATCAACAAGAGAATTGAAGCTCGATACAAGCTTCACACCTCTGAGGAGATAGCCTTATCGGCTTGTCCGCTCCTGTCCTCAATGGGGGTGGCAGCAGCCACTCTCCAGTCCAAGCCGGGCCTCTACATCTTCAACGGCAGCGGCCCAAATCCAATCCAAGGAGGATATACTTCTGTATTCCTTGACCAAGAAAGTCTTTGCCAATTCGGTGCTCCAACTTTGTCAAGCAAACACTGAGCTCATCCTGGCAGCAGCCAATCTGAGGCTGTGGAAAGAGTTAGCTGACTTCCAGGAGTGCATTCCTGTGGATAGGCTAAATGATTTTAAAGCCGGTTTGTCAGATGCCATTGTTGGTACAGGATCTACTGGAAGCTGCGGTACACCACATAGATACCTCAACTCGAGGCCTTATGGTAGGGGTTGATACCTCCTGCCAGGTGTGGCTGCACGCAACAAAGTGTTCAAAGGTGGCTCCACGCAAAGGAGTTTTCAAAGGAAGTGCAAGACAAAGTGCTCGACCTTCCTTTTGATGGCAAGGAATTGTTTCATTCTTCTACTGACGAGTAGCTCACAAAGACCAAAGTGAGTACCCAAACTGCGAAATCTTTATCAGTCTTGGCGAAAGCTCCAGCTAAGGCCCCTTACACACAGAGGTCAGGGTCCCAGACTCGATCCTTCTCTAGGTTCAGGGGGTTTCAGGATCGTCGTGCGCGCCGAACTGAAGCTCCGGTTGGACGGACCGGCCAAAAGCAGCAACGGCAAGGTGTTGGTTTTTCTCTCGGCCATCAGCCTCTTCTCCTGGGCAGGTAGTCTCCCTGCCAACAAATCAGCAAAATAATATTTTTTGTCGGTCGCACGAGACTCCGGTGGGAGAACAAATCTTATCTCATCTGGAGGCGTGGCAGACCATCACCGAAGACTGGTGGGTTTTGTCCATCGCTCAGGTGGGCTTTCGCTTGCCCCTCCCCCTTACTCCACCCTTCAACCCTCCCTTCCGTCAGACCGGGACAACCTCCTTCAGAGCAGAGGTACAGAAACTTTTTTTTTTTATAGTTACAAAGTAACTTTTACAAAACAACAAGAACATTCTTTTTTTCTCTTATTTTTTTTTGAACATACAAAGAAACATAGGAATATAGACGAGCGCAAACAATACTAAAAAAGAAGTCTCAAGATTTCCATATAATTTCATATAACAATTACGTACACAATTTCATAAAATCCCTAAAAACTCAGATCTTAAAATTCTAAAAGGCCATATGGCTAATAATAATATTAAGATTCGGTTTGCAGTACGATCCAATAAAATACATATAAAAACACTCATCCAAACACAGCAATTTTCTTACCAACAATACATACGAGTAACGGTTATCATTTCCATAACACACCCCAGTATGTTACTTTTAGGAATTGATATGATTCAAATGCGTTGCCAGACATTATATGGAACTATTTCATATTGCTTTGACAGGGTTTTATAAACTCAGCACATTAATTAATATGGTGCCAGTGCGTTGCAAGTACATTATATGGCATTATTTCATCTGGTTTTTAAAAGAATTTCATGGATTGCAACACATTTTTAGAAATCTTATTATTGCAATCTGTAACTTTACTCTTTTCCCGTGCAACATATCTTGCCACAGAAGCTCCAAATCCACAAACTCAGTATTGGGTACATGGCAACTGAAATAGCTGATACGTTCCTTTCTTAATCCGTCACATTGGGTCAACAAGTGCACTAGTGTCTCGCAGTAATCCTTCTATTTACAAAACTTACAAAGCGAATAACCCCTGACTTCACAATTTCTTAAATCATGTATTTCTCACGTTCCCAAAACATTAAATCGAAATCTCATAAAGTATTGTCTCCATTCTCGATCCGGAAATTTAATTAGATATGAGGCAGTTTCCCCCATCGTTTTGCTGTCATTTACAATATGATTGTATAGGCAGGTTTTTCTGACCTCATGTACTGTAAGATTCCAGTCCGCATGTGACAGTACTTTCATTGGGTTCCAAATTAACATATCTCTAGGAACACCCAATAGATCCAATACAGCATTAGCTTCCTCCACCATATCTCTCAGATATTTAGAAGTAGGAGCACGACTCCAGATGCCCTTCCCCATAATATCATACAATGTAGATTCATTGCTGGTGATCATTTTCCTATAAAGGGACAATCTTCGCCATTCTAAAACGCTCCTCAATGAGCGCAGGCCAAGTTCATACCGAATTGCTGCCAAGGGCACACATTTAGGCAGACACCTCACCATTGACCTTACAATTTTGGCTTCGTATAGTGCCACCTCTGACCTGCACCATAATGGAGCTAATTCTAGGCCATAACTAAGTTGGGCTACAATTCGACTTTTATACAGGCGAATACATGGCATTAACGAGAATTTTCCATATTTCAAATCCATTTTTCTCACTTGTGCAGTCATTGTTGCGACCATGGGCGTAATTTTAGGGGGGGGGGTGTTTGTCCCCCCCAACTTTCATGGCACACCATTTTGTCCCCATTCATTTGGCTGGGGGACCTTTTTTCAGATGTCATGTCCCCCCCAACATTTTCATCAAAGTTACTCCACTGGTGGCGACATTCACATTCAGAAGGTTACGAAAATTCTCCTTTTTTTTCCCCGAATACGGGATACCCAAGGTATTTGATTGCTGTACTGGTGGGAAGTTTCTCGTTGTTTAGAAACCATGAGAAGCCAATTTGTTTTTTCTTATGGGAAAAACAGACTATGACTGTTTTTGAGTGGTTTATTTTTAGCATGTTTACAAACATGTAATCTTTCAGAGCTGATAAGAGACGATGGAGTCCAATGGGAGTATGGTCGTACAGGGTCACGTCGTCTGCATAAGCAGTCCATACAAACTTGGTACCCTCAATCTTTGGTGAGTTAACTAAAAGATGTTTAAAACTCTGCCCCCTATCCGAGAAATACAGATTAAAAATGGTCGGTGCGTAAATACATCCTTGCCTTAGGCCATTTTTGACCCTAATCTCTTCAGATAGGACTCCCTCCACGTTAAGTCTCACCTTAAGTCTAGAATCTTCATGCATATTATACAATATAGATAACAGAGGTGTTGGCATACCTAAATTTTCAAGTTTGGACCACAAAATTGTTCTATCCACTAGATCAAAAGCAGCAGTGAGATCAATTGAAGCTATATAGATAGGTGGATTTCCTGGGGTCCACGCTGCATTTTGTAAGATGTTAATTAGAAGACCACCTATGTCTGTACCTACATTTTTTTCTAAACTCAAACTGATTGGGGGACAGAATCCCAAACTTGTCCATCCAACTCCGAATATGAACCAATATGGGACTTGCAAACATTTTGGAGTCAACATCTAACAGAGCAATGGGTCTGTAGCTTGATGGAAGTGACCTATCCCCTTTTTTATAAATGGGTACAATATATGACATTCTCCAACTTAAAGGGATAGTCTTTCTGAACAGACTGTCTTTAAATAAGAGGAATAACATTTTTGCCCATGTATTTACGTTTCCCTTCATGACACTATTACAGAGCAGATTTGGGCCAGGGGCCCTCGAAGAGGAGCTTTTAGTGATGATACATCCGATATCTTTCACATCAAATAGAATATCCCAAATGACATTTACCATTTGCAGTGAGGGATTCCAAGCCGCCCCTGGTGCGGAATATAAAGTACCAAAATGTCCTTCCCATTTTTCGGAATTTACACAAGCGGATTGAGCTTTCATTTGCGTTGTCCCTCCCTTATTTACTAATGCCCAAAATCTACGTGTGTTAGCATCACGAAGAGATACCAACATGTCTTTGGCGTCTCCCTGATATAATTTTGCACGTAGGCACCTCGCTTTCCTCTTCCATCTGTTTTTTAACTGGGAGAATTCACTCCTATTCAACACTTTTAGTGAGTTTTTATGACAAGTTAGGAATCTACGTATTTCTCGATTACGTTTGTTCTTTAGTGTTTTCTTTTCCTCAGAGATTACGTGCCTGTGAGGTTCTTTCCTATTTGTATATATTTTTTTTTTGTTTAATCCTGCTTTGCCAATAACAATGGATTCTATATAGCCCACAAAGGAATTTTGGGCATATAACGATTTTTTTGAGTGTACGTGCTATTGTCAAAATCTTCTTGAAAAACATATTAACTCTATTGATGTTTGTTTTGTGCCATACATTTCGATTCTGTTGGGCATTTAGAGACAGTGGAATATCATAGCTAAATACATCCACCCTGTCCAACTCGGTTACTAATACCATTCTCAACATTTTGTGGTCACTCTCAGATACGCCCATTAATTTAAACTCATGTATGTTTTCAAATGTCTTCGTACACACAAAAATATAGTCAATAGTAGAACTCCATTTGCCATTTGACCAGGTAGATTTATCCGTTGAATTTTCCAGCAGATTATTTGCACATTGAAGCCACCTATAAATTGTGCCCATTGCTGCCCCTGAAGGTGCTTACGTGAGCCTCCCCCGCTCCATTCTTGTACGACCAACCCTTCCTACATATTGTTCTTCTTCCACACAAATTTCAGAGTTAAAATCCCCACACATAACAATGTACAAATCCTCATCTAAGTCCTGACATTCCTGAATTAATGAATTAATAGACTCAATACACTGCTTTAAATCACACTCTGGTTGCCAATATATGTTTATGATTAGCAAATAAATGTGTGCACTCTTCCAACCCACATTTATAAGTGAGGCTATACACCCTTTATTTATACTAAAATTCTTTATTGTTTTAAAGTTAGTATTATTCTTGATACCAATAATCAGTCCCTCCGCCGGTCTCCCCTTAGTTTTTTTCGTAGCGGGCTCCTGAAAAATTGTAAAGCCATCTAGAAATATAGCGGTTGTTGACCAGGTTTCTTGAATGCACAGAAGGGAATATTTCACGAGCTCTGAACAGGTGTTTACGGAGTAAGTTAAAGGACGAGACCCCCTAGAGTTCCATGATAGGAAATTGAGCTTCGCAATACGAAGTGGAGGTGGAGTCTTTCAAACCTTTAATCTTGGCTATGGATTCTCTCAGGGATTGTGCCAATGTTCTAAGCTCATTCATGTCTTTGAGCTGTTTCTCAATGTTTATGTTAAAACCTCCATTTGTTTGGTTATTCCCTTCAGACTTGCTGGAATAACCTATCCAGTCCCCACCCTGTTGTGTTTCCGAACCTTGACTAAAATGTACAATATCGTAACCAAATCTTTGCAAAGCCACTTCTTCTGTGAGTACAAGTTTGTAAGTTGCTCTCGAATAGAACACAATCCTGACACAATCATATCTCATCGGATGGATGTAGTCTATGAGCTTAATATCCCCAGAGGAGATCAATGAGAGGCGAGCAATTTCGTTAAACAATGAGAGGATTCTGACTCAGTTTAGGGAGGTGGGACCTCCTATTGTTAATACAAAATTCAATATGACACTAGGGTCATCCACATATTTCGGTTTCCCTCCATTCTCTCCAGTTCTCTTGCCTGGCATCTTTATACCTAGGATCTTGTTCCTCAAGCTTAGTTTGCTTATCTGATTCCCACTCCTTATCACCACGCTTCTGAAACTTTACATCCCGCCCTGGATTGATGTCCCTTCCTTTTTCATGGGCCTTCTCTAAATTCCATAGTTCAAATTTTTCTCTGATACGTTCGTCAAATTCCTTGTCCACCTGTTGTATACGATTAATCGGTGGTCCTTCCCCTCTACCTTCCATGCTCATCTCAGTGTTGCTGACCGAGTCCTTAGTGGAAAGATATTCATGTTTTAAATTTGGCATATCAGTATTAGACCCATCTTCATGCGATCGATCATTTGGTCCCTGTAGACTATTGTCTTCTTTACTTTGTGTGACAATTTCAGGAGGGTTCCTCCTTAATGCTCCCCGCAAGGATTTGTGCTCTAAATGGACTATTGGAGCAGGGAGGGTTAGAGCAAGCTTGGATGACTGTTGAAGAAGTTTGAGAAGTACTTCCGGTACCAGTATTTTTATATCTTCACTGGGAATAACAATTGAATCATTATCACTGGCTTCCTTAATTTCCTTAATTTCAATCCCCTCTGCTCGGTTTGATTAGTGAGGGGGTCTGAACCCTTAGGGGCATCCTTATGTGTTGTCGTATCCATTCCTATCTCCTGCACTTTTCTATAACAGTTTTTCTTTTGTTTTTGTGCTCAAAAACTGTTGGGTACTTCTTACCACTTTACACCCTTCTGCTCCAGTATCATACAACTTTTTGAGATCTTCTTTGTTTTTTTCTAATTGTTTCTATTTTTTTATTTTTTTGTTTAGTAGTAGCAATTTCCCCCTTATGGTTCATGGCTTCTCCGTATTCAGCATCATGGACCTTACACACAGTTTCTACTGTCTGTGTGGGAGTGCCCACTTTTCCCAGATCCTGTCTACCTGAGTCTTCCTTTACATCCAATGCCAACTTACTTTCTTCATTAAGTTGGGTAAAATCTAATGTACCACCCTCACCTGATAAACTACAAATATCTTTAATGTTCATGTTCGTATTTTTTATTTTTAAGGAGGGTTGGTTTTGTGATTTCTTTGATGATCCTGAGTTGGCAATCCTTTCACTCTTAGCTCTTCTTTTAATAGCTCTTGCCGTCATTTTCTTTTCTCTATGTGAAATGACACATACAAAGGGTTGATCTTCTCCCTGGTTGGGATCTAAGCCTTGTGTTTGTTTCAATGTCTGCTTCTCCGTCGCCTCCTCTTCTAAGACCCTCAATAGAATAGATGGACTGTCGGATTTACTTCCAATACTTAATTCTGAGGCATTAGTTTCTTTACTGTCTCTAATTTCATACTCCATTTCTCTCTGGTTTCCCACATTTTTTATTTTCTCTTGAGTTGATCATAATCAACTTCTTCAATTCCTTTAATTCTTCAGTGGAGCTCTCTTGCACATTTTTGTGGTAGGATATCTTTTTTGTATATATTCAGAGCATGCACAAACCCTTCCACCCTACTTACTTTTTCCAAGCATCCTACCATCATGATTTGTAGTTCCTGAATTTCTCTGTGTGTCCTTTCGTGCCCCTTATCCAGGAGATTGAGGATCCTGGTTAGGACCGGAAATGATTCTAACGGATGGACAATGTCTTCGGCATTGGACTCTTCAGATGCAAGCATATGGGCTGTTTCCTCAAAGTTATGATTTAGAGGAGCACTAGGGATTGTTGGACTGGAGCATTTATGAAGATCGGGCCTAGAATCCCCCCGGTTTCCGCTTCCAAACATACACCTCACTTCTCTTGTGTCCTCTGCGAGGGGTTGAGATATGGACGCTAAGGGGTGCTCCTCCATTCTGCCCAAACTGGATTTGTGGAGGTGCACATTATCGAGCCCCCCGCCCCATGCCCTTACGGGTGTTGACGGCCCTGTAGATAGTCTAACCCTTAGATTCAACTCTGCAGATACTACCGAGGCTAACAAGGACGTATCCAGCTGCGGAGTGGAGGGCAAGGTGTCATCCAAATTTAGAGTTGAGGGCCTTATTAGTGTGTCTTGTACATTTAGAAAGCTTTTTTGCTTGCGCTCCTCGGGCAAGTCAGCCTGCTTTAGTGACTCACAGAGATCCTTTACTGTGTCTTCCAATGCAATTGGGAGTGGGGGAAAATCAATACCCCTCAATTCCCATTTTTCTGAGGCCCCTACCTGCTTAAGATCCTTGGAGTCTTTTACATCCATCCTCAGGGAATAATGGTTTACCCCTAATACACTATTAATATTAGGGAAAACAAAAGTTCCACTCGCAATTAGAATGTTTTTTTTTTCCAATTTTTTTTAGCGGCCTCACATGGGGTATGTAACTTGCCACTTCGGGTTCCTACCATGTTCATGCACACACAAAAAATACCCTGAGTTTAACGGTGAAGAGCGCCAACCGATTCAATGCATTTACAAAGCCTTCCTAAAACGCACTTCTCGTTAGGAAAGGCAACGTGAACTCACATATTTGTCTGCATTCACGTGCTACACATGCACACACAAAAAATACCCGAGTTTAAAAGTGGAGAGCACCAACCAATTCAATGAGTTTACAAAGGCCTTCCTAAAACGCTCTTCTCATTAGGAAAGGCAACGTAAGCTCATATATTTGTCTGCATTCACGTGCTACATATGCACACACAAAAAATGCCCAGAGTTTGACAGTGAAAAGCACCAATCGATTCAATGCATTTACAAAAAGCCTTCTTAAAACGCTCTTCTCATTAGGAAAGGCAACGTGAACTCAACCTTGAACCAAATAATATTATGACAGCCTTTTACTCACACAAGCACATGATTTAGATATACATCTTGGTAGTACGGACCTCCGAAACGGCTTGCTTTCTAAACACGCTATGGCCCGATATGAAAGAGGA
This sequence comes from Ambystoma mexicanum, assembly GCF_040938575.1. Taxonomy (NCBI): domain Eukaryota; kingdom Metazoa; phylum Chordata; class Amphibia; order Caudata; family Ambystomatidae; genus Ambystoma; species Ambystoma mexicanum. Next base: position 402,419,356 of record NC_090940.1, read on the forward strand.
TGCGTTTGGTGTGAGCTGCTGTGTTGCGAGCAGCAGACAGCAGACAGCCCACTTCCAGACCACTTCCTCGGAGCGTGCGTGCGGGTCAATTTAAGAGTTTTTCAGAAAAGGGGCGTGGCCTAAATAAAAAACATATAAAAAGAATATATTTAGAGCCTATAATGCGTACTTCGGCTTGTAAATTATATTGCAAGAGTTGTAAGGTCCACACTCATAGTCCATGCAGAGGTAAGGCAGTGTGAAGGTTCCAAGTAGGTGAACAGCGTTTCACAGCACAGCAGACAGCCCACTTCCAGACCACTTCCTCGGAGCATGCGCAGGGCGGTGCAACCTGTTCCCCTTGGGGAGCAAGGGGAGGGATTCTACTCTCGTCTGTTCACAGTGCCCAAACCCAACAAGGCTGGCCTGCGCACTATACTCTTTCCCAGTTCAATCTTGCTCTTCCCCAAGAGAAATTCAAGATGATCACGCCTTGCCAAATAAAGTCCTCTCGTCAGAAGGGCGACTGGCTCAGTGTAGCAGTGTAGTGGACCTCCAGGACACCTACATGCACATCCTGATATGACGGCCGCATCGGAAATATCTGCGGTTCTCTCTGGGAGGGGACCATTTTCAGTTCTGTGTGCTCCCTTTTGGTCTCAACTCGGTGCGGCGTGTCTTTGCGAAAATGTTGTCGGTGATCGCAGCTTTCCTCCGGCTACAGGGCATTTATGTATATCTGTATCTGGACGACTGGCCTAGGAACACAGTCCTTGTCCACAGATGCCATTGAACAATCTCCAGTCTCTCCTCCAGCTCCTCTCCACCTCGGGCTGTCAGTGAGCTGGCTTTCAGGACGGTCTCGCAAGACCTGAATTTCCTGGGTGTTCCTAACGGCAGACAGGATTGCGGATCTATCCACCACGTGTCAGCTCTTCCTCCTGTCTTCGCACATGATGGCTTGGTGGTTTCAGAGACTTCTTGAGTGCTAGACCTTGCTCTTGCACGTCTGAAGATGAGGCATACTCAGCTGGCTCTTCGGAGCTCTTGGTCTTAGGCTTCGGACTCGGATTCCAAGATGATCCCAGTTCCACCCTGCATGACGTATGGTGGTCCTCGACCAACAAACTTTCTGCGGGGGCCTCAGTTCAGGAGTCCGGCCCAAAAGTGCTTTTGTGCGCTATAACAATATAAATAAATAAAGGAATGGTTACCACAGACTCCTCCCTTTTGGGGTGAGGCGCGACTCTGGACCATCTCCAGGTATTCGATCTGTGGACACTTCAGGACAGGCAGTTTCATATAAACTGTCTGGAACTCCTAGCTATTTTTCTGGCGCTCAAAGCTTTTCAACTGTCCATCACGAACAAGGTGGTCCATATTCGCACAGCCAATTCTGTGGCCATGTTTTACATCAACAAGCAAGGTGGCACCATGTCACCTCTCTTTGTGGACTTAGCCATACAAATTTGGGAATGGGCTATCCAGCACAACATTTGGCTGCTGGCTGTGCACATTCCGGGTCACATCAATGTAACTGCAGACTCACCACCCGTCAGTCAGCAGCCAGTTACGAGTGGGAAATGAACACGGATGTTCTCTCCACCATTTATTTGCCAATGGGGCAGAAGTGGACCTTTTTGCGACTTCTACAAATAGCAAACATCCTTTTTATGCATCCAGGAACGGTCTTGGGGTCTCCTCCCTAGGGGACGCTCTCAAGTTCCCGTGGCACAACATGAAGGCCTATGCTTTCCCACCACTGCCTCTGATTCATCGGTCACTCTGCAAGCTCAGGAATACATCGAACTGCACTCTCCTGTTCGTAGCTCCTTGGTGGCCAGCCGGATTCTGGTTCTCGGAACTTCAGCATCTGTCGATTCTTCCTCTGATCAGATTGCCGTTGATTACTGACCTGCTTCACTGCTGTGATCACTGGATGTGGCACCCCCCCCCACAATCGTTCATCTTGAGGGTCTGGTGCCTGAAATAAGATTGTTGGTGCAGTGTAACTTGTCAGAGGACAATATGCGTATTGCCGAAGCGGCCAGAAAACCTTCTACAAGGTCTCAAAATGGGAGCAAGTGGCTCAGTTTTTGCCACTGGTGTTTAGCTAAACAGCTCGACCCCAGGCATGCTACGATTGACACCGTTATTTTGTTCATATCTCACCTCACAGGTTCAGGCATTCATGTCTTGTATTGCAGGACTTACTTGTCTGCTATTGCGGCCCATTTGTCTGCTGACAGATGTTCCTTTTCTTTGACTAACCCAGTCATTAAAAGGCATTTTGCGGGTCTATTACATCTTTTCCCACCGGTACGCAATCCTCCTCCCAAATGAGATTTGAATGTGGTCCTCACCGCCTTACGCCATAAACCATTTGCTCTCAAATACCTTTCTTGGAACGTCACCATTTTGATTGCACTGACATCGGCAAGGCGAGTAAGCAAGCTCCATGCATTGTCTGTAGAACACCCGTTGCTTACCTTCCATAAGGATAAGGTTGTGCTCCGCACTCATCCTTCTTTCCTGCCTAAAGTGGTTACCGATTTTCATTTGAATCAATCGAGCTCATTATCTGTTTTTTTTCCGAATCCGGCCTCCGATGCCGAGAGAGCCTTCCACAACTTGGTTATCAGGCGAGCCCTGAAGTTTTACCTACAGAACAAGTGAACTCAGGGGTTCCTCAAAACTCTTTGTCACATTCGGAGACCCGAAAGGGAAACCAGCTTCAAAGGCAACTTCCTCCCGAAGGATTGCCTCCTGCATTTCTGGAGCCTATACCATTGAGGGCCTTCATCCTCCGAGGGGCATCCATGCCCATCTTGTACGTGGCGAAGCGGCTGCTGTTGCATTTCAATAGTATGGTCCTTGGGAAACCATCCCCAAGGCAGCTACGTGGGCTTTCCGATCAGCTTTTTGTAAGCATTACTGCTTGGACCTGAGCTCCAGGGCTGATACTCAGTTTGGTCAGGCTGTCCTTAAGAATGTATTCAAGTAAAAGGGTTTTTCCATCCACTCGAACTAACTGTGGTGCGTGCTTCGGAATCTCCCGCAAGTATGCAGGAAAGGGGATTGGACATAGGAGTACAACAAAGTTACTCACCGTAGTGACTACCTTACTCCTAGTCCATAGTCCCCTTTCCTCCGTACGCATGCCTGCCCACCGTCCCCTCTAAAAAGTATTCTCTATTATTGTTTAAATGATCTCAGACCTGGCGGTAGAAAAGGACTAAAGGGCAATGCACGGAGCTCAGGAGGATGGGGTTACGGCCATGTGCGGTACCCCGCGTAAAAATAAAAGGCCAAAAATTCAAAATGTTTGATGCTTTTTACAAAAGTGCTCCGGTCCCGTCCCGAAGGACAGAATGTCCCACAAGTATAACAAAGTCACACTTTATTTTACTAAGATCCTAGCAAACCGCATTGAACATCTGATTACGGTACTAATCCACCCTGACTAATAAGAATTTATTAAAAACAGTCCAACACATGCCAATTTTTGGAGTATCTGCCCTTTATTGGAAAAAGTAAGCAAAAAAGGAGATACGGCTGTACTGGTGTCATTGAACGCAGAGAAAGCGTTTGACAGGGTGGAATGGGCCTTCTTTTTCAATACCCTACAAACAATGGGATTCAGGCCCAAAGACATTGCGTGGGTGCAGGCCAACTACGCTAATATCAAAGCTAGACTGCTGATAAATGGCCAGCTGTTTTATTTGGTCCCCCTCCAGAGGGGTACGCGGCAGGGCTGCCCCCTATCCCCCCTCTTATATGCTCTTCACCTAGAACCCCTTTTGACACGGATCCACATTTCAGAAGCGATTAGAGGTATTCGCTTTGGCACAGATGAGCACACATTGATGGCATATGCGGACGATATGGTCATGGCCATTATAGACCCGGCAACCTCACTCCCTGCAGCACTGGCAGAGTTAGAAGGATTTGGCCAGGTTGCCGGATTAAAAATGGATGTCCTGAAGTCGGAAATACAAAATGTATCAGTAGATGGAGATGACTTGCCCAAAGCCAAAGAGGCAACATATTTGAAGTGGGTCCCCAAGAACATCAGAATCCTAGGGATTTCTGTCACGCACACGCGGGGGGAGTTATACGAGGCAAACTTTCAACCCCTTCTCACCTAAATCCAGACTCCACTTCAGACATGGAATCCACTCACGATTATGTGGTTGCGTTGAGTCAACTCTATGAAACCTCAGTTCCTCTATCTATTTCATGCCCTTCCAATTAAGATCCTGTCAAGTTTCTTGCGCACGATAAACAAAATTATCTCTGCATTCATCTGGAAGAACAAGCCTCTGCGGATTGCGCTGGAGACGCTGATGCTCCCCCAAATAGAAAGGGCTTGGGTCCCCCAAACGTGTGTTATTTGGCATTTATATAGCGCTCTATATCATTGGTATGACCTCAAAGCGCTGTAGGTTGAGGTGCAGCTGATGCGATTACTTGATGCTAGCTGCATCCTATCACTGGGTGTTGTGGTATTTGATATCGGTTGAATGTGTACAGTCTGTAGGGAGATCACCAAGACTGGATTTTGGCTATGTTAGGCCTGTGTAGAACGATTATGTGTGCTGCCAGGCCCGAATTCGGTGTGTATAGCTGCATTATAGTAGAATGTTGAGGTGTACATGGAGTATTGTTCGTATGTGAGCAGCTAGGTCGAATTGATCGAGGGGTGTAGCTGTGCTCTAATTGTGTGTTGGTGTAGAGCAGAGTGAGCATAGTAATAGGTGAGTGTCTGGGTGGAGTTCTGATCTAACTAGCTCAGTATTCTGGAATTCAAGTGCACGTATGCGATTGCTGCGTTCAGGGTAAACTTATTGGTGACTTAATGGGCGCTTTCGGTGGGGTCATTGCTCCTGATGTCATTGAGCTTTTGTCATCGGGTTGCAGGACTCAATCGCCTTAGATGGTCTTAGTTGGTTTTATGGAAGCAGCCAGGTTTTTAGTGCACTGTGGAAGGTCATGTAGTCATGGATGTGTCGAATTAGGGGGGACCGAGTTCCACAGAGTTGGGGCAAACGTTGAGAAGCCAGATCCTCTGATCCTTACAGAAGTAGAGGTTGTAATCACTAGAAAGAGGGCAGTGCTTGATCTTAAGGTGCGGGATGGGAGGTAGGGTTTTAGCATCTCTTGTATGTATGATGGGCCATTCTTGTGCAATGCTCGGTGGGTAATGCAAAGGGTCTTAAAGGCGCACTTCGTCCGACTGGGAGCCAGTGCAGGGTTCGGAGAGCAGGTGAGACGTGGTCTCTATGTCCCACGGCGAGGAGGAGTTTGGCGGCAGAATCTTGGGCTCTTTGGAGTTTTACCGGTGTTCTCAGGTAAAGGGAGTTGGCATAATCCAGTTTCGACATAACAATAGACATAATAGCGGCGAGTCTGTTCGGGTAGGAGAGGTAAGGAAAGATGCTGTTAGGCAGAAACCTGTGCAGTTCCCTTAGGGACCACTGCAAAAAGTTTAAGACCACAGGTGTTAGCAGTAAACCCAATTGGTAGCAGTCTGCACCACCCAGATTTACCTGGTAGCTGTGGCTGAGCAGTCAGACTTCTCTCAAGAAGAGTTAGGCAGTATACAGAGCATACACAATAGGGCAGGTAAACACAGTAAAACAAGCAAACACTGACCAGAGCTTTGGTGTAAAAGATATATAATTATTTATTTAAAAACACATCTGTAATAACACACTCGCACTAATATCAAGCAATTTCAAAAACACAGTTACTAAAATATATACACTCCCTTAAAAGAGTATTAGACAAGTCTTAAGTAAAGCACCACTTATTTCCAGACAGCGGTGAGCGCTTAACGCAGATGGCACTCTAATAATTCGTTTAAAAGGGAGAGAAAGGCAGAGCATAAATTGAAACAGATCCCAACACTTTCAAAAGAACACAGCAAGAGAGGAAGGCAGAATAAAATCGTCAAGTTAGAGTTCAGAAAGCCGGATCCACTTTAAGAGAATCAGAATGAAATGTGTCCAAGGTCAGACGGTTGAAAAGTGCACAAAAGCCTCGAAAAGGTTCAGAAAGAAGTTGGACCAAAAGAAAGGGACCAGTTAGATGGTGAAGAGGCCAGCCCAGTCTAGAAGGTTAAGGATTTACTGTCACCTTGTAGTAATCTATAGAAAGGGAGGCCAGGTGGACACAGTACCTTAAAATGGTGAGAACACACCAGCGGGAGCAGTTGTTCCTGGCAGCGGTTGCGAGTCGGTGCTTCGTCCGGCAGCAGAGAAGATCTCGTCGGGGAGGAAAGCAGAAGGTCGTTGTACTGCCAGGGAAGAAACCAGCCACAGAGTTTCTCGAGTCAAAGGAGCGGTCCTTTTATTCGCGGTTCAGTGGTAATTGGCTATCTGGTTGCCGGGGTGCTTGGCAGGGGCAATTCGACCACTAGACGTCCTGGTAGGCGAAAAGGAAAGTGAACTGGTTGTCCCCATCAGCTCAATGGAAAGAGACTCTCCTGCAAGAAGATCTCCTCTGTCGTCGGGAAGTGGTGAGACGATTCAGCAGGGCTCCACCGGTGGTGTCGTCTTTGCAGGTCGGCTCAGCTTCTCCCTCTTCGGATTTTCAGGTCCTGTGGCGACTTCTGAAGTTCCAGTCCCAAAAGCCCTGCTTTTATGCAAGAAACCCCCATTCATTCAGCCTAGCTGTCAATCAAACATGCTAAGTGGTGAGCCGGCCGGCTCACCACTTGGGCCAATCACACAAGAGTGCGACTTGAGTTGCCAAGGCAACTCAGTCCAGGGTGCCTAAACCCCCTCCCACACCCCCTGTGGTACCCAGACAGAGTGGCACCACTTTTGGAGGCTTCTGTGGAGAAGCCCACCAAAAACTGGAACAAAGGGCTCGACTTGGGTTGGAGTCACAGAAGAGAACACAAATGCCATTTTAGAATCGAGTTCTGGCAAAAAATACCAACCGGTGAATTAATATTAAATAAATAACCTGGCGGTATGGTCGAGGCTATAGGAATTAAATAATTAAAGTAGGTAGCCTCGAACAATGGGAAAATCCCATAGAGATATATTCACGGTCGAATATAAAAAGTAGTATCCACTGCCACCAGACAAAACTCGATCAGGGGGGACGGAGATGTGCCCCCTCGAATAACAGACCCACGGGGCAATCGAATTGCCCAGACCATTACGTCCACAATATGATGGTTTGTACTGGTTTCTGTTCATAATTTGGGACTAGTAAAGCCAATGGTGACTTTACATGCCCTGGGAGACAGTAGTCAGTCCGGGGTATGGAGTCTATGGTGGGGTGTCTCTAATAATTCGTTTAAAAGGGAGAGAAAGGCAGAGCATAAATTGAAACAGATCCCTACACTTTCAAAAGAACACTGCAAGAGAGGAAGGCAGAATAAAACCGTGAAGTTAGAGTTCAGAAAGCCGGATCCACTTTAAGAGGATCAGAACAAAATGTGTCCAAGGTCACACGGTTGAAAAGTGCACAAAAGTCTCGAAAAGGTTCAGAAAGAAGTTGGACCAAAAGAAAGGGACCAGTTTGATGGTGAAGCGGCCAGCCCAGTCTAGAAGGTTAAGGATTTACTGTCACCTTGTAGCAATCTATAGAAAGGGAGGCCAGGCGGACACAGTACCTTGAAATGGTGAGAACACTCCAGCGGGAGCAGTTGTTCCTGGCAGCGGTTGCGAGTCGGTGCTTCGTCCGGCAGCAGAGAAGATCTCGTCGGGGAAGAAAGCAGAAGGTCGTTGTATTGCCAGGGAAGAAACCAGCCGTGGAGTTTCTCGAGTCAAAGGAGCGGTCCTTTTACTCACGGTTCAGTGGTAAGTGGCTATCCGGTTGCCGGGGTGCTTGGCACGGGCAATTCGACCACTAGACGTCCTGGTAGGCGAAAAGGAAAGCGAACTGGTTGTCCCCACCAGCTCAAGGGGAAGAGACTCTCCTGCAAAAAGATCTCCTCTGTCATCGGGAAGTGGTGAGACGGTTCAGCAGGGCTCCACCGGTGGTGTCGTCGTTGCAGGCCGCCTCAGCTTCTCCCTCTTCGGATTTTCAGGTCCTGTGGCGACTTCTGAAGTTCCAGTCCCAAAAGCCCTGCTTTTATGCAAGAAACCCCCATTCATTCAGCCTAGCTGTCAATCAAACATGCTAAGTGGTGAGCTGGCCGGCTCACCACTTGGGCCAATCACACAAGAGTGTGACTTGAGTTGCCAAGGCAACTCAGTCCAGGGTGCCTAAAGCCCCCCCACACCCTCTGTGGTACCCAGACAGAGTGGCACCACTTTTGGAGGCTTCTGTGGAGAAGCCCGCCAAAAAGTGGAACAAAGGGCTCGACTTGGGTTGGAGTCACAGAAGAGAACACAAACACCATTTTATAAACGAGTTCTGGCAAAAAATACCAACCGGTGAATTAATATTAAATAAATAACCCAGCGGTATGGTCGAGGCCATAGGAATTAAATAATTAAAGTAGGTAGCCTCGAACAATGGGAAAATCCCATAGAGATATATTCGCGGTCGAATATAAAAAGTAGTATCCACTGCCACCACCCAAAACTCGATCAGGAGGGACGGAGACGTGCCCCCTCGAATAACAGACCCCGGGCCAATCGAATTGCCCCGACCAGTACGTCCACAATATGATGATTTGTACTGGTTTCTGTTCATAATTTGGGACTAGTAAAGCCAATGGTAACTTTACATGCCCTGGGAGACAGTAGTCAGTCCCAGGGTATGGAGTCAATGGTGGAGTGTCACTATAACACCCCTGTGTCACTGCACTGAGTGTGCTGTGTAACACACATAGTAAAAACACATGAGACCCTATGGGGTAAAAGACCCCATAGCCCATAAAACACACTAACATTCAAAGGAACCCCTCAAATCATGTCTAAGAGTGTGAGGAAAAGAGTCTCACTCTTGGCAGGAGAAAAAAACAAACTCCAGAAATCCAGCAAAGCTTCTGGGGGACTCACTAGGTTAGGAAATTCAGCCTAAACAGAGAATTCTCCCTAACAGATGCGTCTAAGGCAGAGGTGCACAACTTGCGGGCCCGCCATGCTATTTTGTCCGACCTGCCTGCGACAAAGATTTTCCTAATGGAGTGCGGCAAGCAGCATCGGCCGCCTCCCATTAGGAAAAGACTTTGTTATTCTTCTGGGCCGGACCAAACACTGACCCTCATTGGCTCAGTGCACATGCACCACGTCGCTCCTACGAGCCACTTGGTGCGTATGTGCTGCACCAATGGAGTGCCAGCACTATGGCTGGCACGGTCAGTAAGGCTTGATGCCGGAAAGCATTTCAGCCTCGCCACACCAGCCTTAGTACCAGAAACATTGCCAGCGTTCCAGCTAGCCTGCCTTCCAGCACATCTAGTAAGTACATATGGGGTGGGGGCAGAGGGTGTGTGTGTGTGTGTGTGTGTCTCCTGACTGTTTCTGTGTATGTTGAGATGCGGCGGTGTCGGGGGGTTAGGGGGGTGTCTGGTCTGTCTGTATTTGTATTTGTGTGGATGGGCAGTGTATGCTGAGATGCAGGGGTGGGAGGGGGTTCTGGTCTGTATGGGTGTTTGTATTTATGTGGATGGCCAGTGTATGTTCAACAAAATCAGAAGAAGACCATAACAAGAAAAGCCAAACCAAACTACACCTTCAAACTCCACTGCAATCTAATAAATGCAAGATCCATGTCAAAACACTCTACAGAGATCTTCAACCTGCTCGATGACAATGGCATTGACATGCTATTCATCACAGAAACATGGCTGGACGACAATTACAAAATCACACTGCCTTCCAACCAACTTCAAATGCCTTTAAATAAACAGGGAAAACAAAAAAGGAGGAGGCATCACAATAGCATTCAAAGAACACCTGAAAATAGAAACAGACGAACCACTCAACATCCTCAACTGCGAAACCATGGTAATACACCTAACAGCGAGCCCAAAAACCAAAATCACATTCATCTTGGTGTACAGACCTCTGACATATGATGCAGCCTTTGTCGAAAACTTCTTAGAAGCCATCACCAACATAGCCATTAACCATGAACGCCTAATCATCCTGGGGGACTTGAACATCTTGTTCGAAGAAAGTCACGCCAACTCCCAAAACTCACTGATTGAACAACTTACTACCATGAAACTACGACAACTAGTAAAAGGGGCAACACACTCGGCAGGACACATCTTGGATGCAATTTTTGCCAAGGAAAAACCACTGCCGATACAATTACTGTGGAGTGGTCATCTCATCATCCCATTCCTGATCACTCTGCCTACTCAAGTCTGCATCCAACCTGCCAAACTCACAACTACTGCAAAAAGAAACTGGAAAGACGTCAAAGAAAGCAACCTATTCGCACAACTAGAGTTAACCGAACCCTCAACTACAGAACTAGAGCTAGCTGACCTAGATGGGAAAGCGGGGCTATTACACAAATGGATTGCAGATACAATTGACAAGATCGCCCCAAAAAAACCATTCACCCCATCAACAAAAAAAAAGCAACAGCAAAATGGTTCACCCCACTATTAAGCACCATGAAAAAGGAAAACAAAAAGATGGAACTGAAATGGAGGAAAGCATACAACCCAGACAAAGCAACACTGTTCCAGAAACAAATCCACGCATACAAGAAGGATATTCAAAAGGCAAAGAGAAGGCATTATGATGACAGAATCACCAATGCCACCAACACACAAAAAGAAATGGTTAACATCATAAAAGAAATGAGAAACCCACCAGGCTGTGATAACACACCAACCCCCTCAGAGAAACTATGCAGCGACCTGGCAGACCACTTCAAAAATAAATCAATGACATCCGACAAACCATTCAACAGAGACCAACCAAAACATACAACCAAGCGAACCTAGCTCAGAACCACAGCACAGACTCAAAAACGTTCCTGAAATATCAGCAGGGGCATTTGCAATGCTGGTAAAACACAGCAAGAAAGCTGGTTCACCCATGGATCCCTGTCCCCCGGACATCTACAAATCAATCCTCGCACAAGGAACGCCAGCAGAATATTACAGAAACCTTGTAAATTTATCACTAGCAACAGGAACTGTACAGAGGACCTTCAAATCAGCATATATCAAACCACATCTAAAAAACACAAGTGCCGACACAGAAGATCTCTCCAACTACAGACCAATCTCAAACATCCCCTACCCGACAAAACTACTGGAAACCTACGTTCACAAACTAACACAAGAACACATAGAAAAACACCACCTGCTAGACCAGGCTCAAGTCGGTTTCAGACCCGCAAGAGGAACGAAAACAGTGCTTCTATCCATCTGGGACGACCTAAAAACTAACACAGTTTCAAACACAACCTCAGCCCTGATTCTGCTCATCCTCTCCGCAGCCTTCGACACAGTTAACCATGACACCCTAACCAAAAGACTTGAAGACATAGGCATAGCAGACACAGCACTACGTTGGACTAAATCATTCCTACCAGACAGAACAGAAACCGTATGGATTAAACCCTTCAAATCCACCCACGAGTTAACGACTGTGAAGTACCACAAGGATCCTCACTATCACCACTGTACTTCAACATCTACCAGACCCCAGCTATCAGAATTTTCAAAAAATACAAAATTACATGCTACAACTACGCAGATGATACTCAAATCATCTACGAAATCAAAGACACCCAACCGGATCCTTCAACCCTAATCGACTGCCTAAAAGAAGTCTTCAACTGGATGAATGCCAACGACCTGAAAATCAACCCAGGAAAAACAGAAATCATATTCATATCCAATGACCAAGAGAAGGAAACCTCCATCCCATGGACTACGGAAATGGGAACGGCACCATCACCATCTATGGTAGTAAAAAATCTGGGCGTCCTGATGGACAACACCCTAACCTTAGAACCACAAATAAATGCAACAGTCAAGAAATATTTCTTCCTCCTCCACACAGCAAGAAGAATCCTACCTTTCCTCTCCTTCACGCACAAAACACTCACTATCATTGCCCTCATCATGTCAAGAATCGACCATGCAAACAGCCTCTACCTCGGAATACCAGAATACCTCCTGAAGAAACTACAACGCATCAAAAAAGCAGGAGCCAAACTACTCCTGAAGCTATCCAGAAGGGACCACATCACTCCTGCCCTAAAAACATTACATTAGATCCCAGTAAAACATTGCATCACCTTCAAAACAATGTGCATAACGCACAGGGCAATCTCTCGACAAGGAGCAGAATTCCTACAAAAGAGAATAACAATCTACAAGCCACGGGACTCCTCAGGTCAAGCAACGAAATCCGCCTGGAACTAAAACCGTACCTTAAAAAAAACTGGGCGGCACCTCCTTCTACCACTTAGCCGCAAAAACCTGGAACAACATCCCAAAAGAAATAAGAAACACCAAAGATCACCTAAAATTCAGAAAATTGCTAAAAACCTGACTTTTCAACACCACCGACTAAAACTGAAAACAGAAACAGAAAGAAAAAAGAATGACTAAACCAGAAAGGACACTGACAAGCCCCCCCAGAACAGACTGAGAAGCTCCCATGGCACCTGGACATCGGGCAGAATGAAACACATGCGACACCCATAGAGACAGAGTTAACAACCCCAGTCAATCCCATCCAACATCTTCACTCACCACTGCTACTAGGTACCACAATGTTGTGGAATTACCGGGATATTGCCAATCACCAGACTAACTGAGTTGTGGATACTGGCAGGTGCACTGGCCATTTGAGTGGGTAGGGAGGACAGGTGGGGTTATGAGGAAGCTGGTGGAGGTGGTAGTGAGATGTGAAAGGGACACTGAATGCTGGACGGGCCCAGATCAGGACAAAGGCGCAGGGTGCCCCTGTCCCATCTGGAGAGACTACGCTAGCCCAACAGGCCAATTCAGGATAGAGATGCCAACTAACCAATTCCACTAACAATTTCCCTCTCTGCATATAACTCTCAAACTCCTAACCAAACACAACCAAAAACCTATAGCACAACAAACCGCACAAACTTCACTACACTTCAACAACAAAACAAAGACACACATAGACTAGCACAACAGTACATGATGACTACCGGCCGCAAAAACCACAGATCCAGCCAACGGACCCACCTGGCTGAGGCCGCCAACAGCACATCACTGCTCTCTTGCACTTTTCCGGCTTCCTCCCACTAACTCACCCTCCCTTCCTCTTTCAGAGCCGCCAGAGCACCAGGGTACCACTCCGGTGTTGACAGTGTGCCGTACAAATGTCCTTTAACATTAACATTAACATCAATAATCAGCCTCGTATTTGTAAATATTGAGCATTTAGCACAATTGCTTTACCCTCTAGCGTCTTCTCCTTCATTGTATACTTGCCCCAGGTTATCAGATCCCAGACATTATCCAATGCTGGTTAACCATTATCAGAGTACTACCTAACCTAGTCGCACTTACGCCAAAGACTATGGAAAACCTTGCTTATAGCAACATTGCGCCAGGGATACCTAACCATCCACATTGTCACATCCGTCACTCTGATACCAAGCAGAGTCACCCATTGTGCATGGCCTTAAATCTACCAGGCTCAGAGACGATTAGGCCTACAACCTTCTTACCAAATTTTAACCACCAGGTTAACAAAAGCTTATTAGTGATCTCACAGAAACCAACAAAAGATCAAGCACTAAGGCCAGATCAATGGATAACACACTGCACCCTCAAACCCACACTTAACATACCTTGCCCCACGGCAATCAGAAACTTGAGACTTGGCCATAGGCTCCCTAAAAGAAGCCTCCTAGAGTCTATCAGTCCATCATGTCCTACTCCCTTACCACTAACTGCTAGAGAAAAGCCTAACACTGCGAGCAACCTAGCCCTACAAATGAACACGCCCTAGAACAATTCCAAGAATACTAAACTGCCCTTGGAAAACAACATCGCTATCAAAGGAGGTCTCATCAATGCTAGGTCACTCACAGACCTTATTCTGACCAACGACGCTGATGGCCCCATACTATGACTAGCTATCCCAGATCAGTATACTATCATCAGGCAAGAAAGAACATCAGCTAAAGGTGGTGGCATTGCTTTCATCACAAAAACATCACTAGGCCACAGGCATCAAACTCTCCCATCGGGAGAACTCCTCTCAATCAAAATTCTTTTATCGCCTTCTCAAACCATAACAGCTCACCTGATCTATAGACCTCCGGCCCTCATCTCCTCATTTGAGGAAGGCATATCGTTACTCCTTACTACCAACTCTAAATCAAGCTCACAAATACTACTCCTAGGAGATTTCAATTTAGGACTATATGACACTAAAGATGCTAATGCCTTAGCCATCAGTAATTGTATCACTGAACAAGGCCTTACCCAACGGATTTCCCAATCTACCCACAACAAAGATAGACAGTTAGACTGGATCGCAGATTCCAACTGTAATATTAACATCCTATCTAACCAGCCTTGCGTCTGGACAGATCATCATGCAATTCCCTTCTCTATACCAAAGAGCAGCAACCCTGAAAAATCACTGGCCCCTCCTAGAATAGCCAGACACATGAGGAATATAACAGCTCATAAACTACTCCCACTTCTTAGACCTCTTATAATCCCATCCTCTGCTAATGAGGGTAAAGTCGACCCTACTTACCTTGTTGACCTCTACAATGAAACTATTCTTGACGCTATCAACACAATCACTCCTCAAAAACTGTGCAAATCTAAACCTCGCACCCACATCAATACATGGATCACTCATTACTTAAAAACCCTAGAAAAAAATAAAAGATCTGTTGAAACCACTTGGAGAATTTGCCCCTCAACCTCCAACAAAGTAAATTTCACTACAACTTCTGCCACCTACAAGTCTGCAATCGTCCTAGCAAAATGCGACTCATACAATGACCGAATCCAAAAGGCTAAGTCAAACACGAAAGAACTATTTAGTATTCTTAGAGAGTTGTAAACACCCACAACCCCACCTACCTCCAAAACGCACTCTCGGGTAAGATTGAACTCCTACAAAAGAAAACTGAAACTAAAAAAAATTGTCTAGTCACTAATGCCCTGCAGTTGCCTACCCAAATGCCTCTACCCGATCAAACTGGCCTCTTCAAATTCTCCCTCCTCAGCATCAAGGAAGTTGACGAGATAATCCTTAGCCTAAAACCTTCCAGATGCATTGGTGATGTTTGCCCAGCCTCAATCATAAAAGAAACGGCACACGAGCTTGCACCATTCTTTGCTTCATTAATAAATGCCTCATTCTCCTCAAACACAGCACCAACAAACCTCAAGGACGCTTGGGTCATGACCCTCCTTAAGAAACCGTCCCTTGACCCAAACACACAGACAAACTACAGCCCAGTTACTACAGTGCCCTTTTTACTTAAAATCAATGACAGAGCAGCCTACCTGCAGATCCAGCATCACCTGGAGAGCAAAAATCTACTGGTGCTTCGCCAATCAGGTTTCTGCCCGAGGCATGGCAATGAAACAGCTCTGACAGATCTAGTAACCCAAATAGAAACCGTAAAAGATGAAGGCAAACTCACCCTCCTTCTTTTACTAAATCTATCAGCTGCCTTTGACCTCGTGGACCATAAAACTCTCTGCAGCCAACTCCTATCAGCAGCCCACTTCTCCATTGATGCCACCACATGGATCCAGTCATTCCTCAACTATAGAACTACCAGAGTTTTTGTGCCAAAAGCATCTGCGGCACTTGCTGCGGTCACCTGGGGGGGGGGTCCCGCAAGGCTCCTCTGTATCCCCCGCACTTTACAATATATTTACAAAGCCTCTATTCGACAAGCTAGACCTTAAGGGTATTGTGTATACAAACCACGACGACAACACCCAAATTCTTATCCCCATCTCAGGCAACCATACGACAGGCTCAAAAAGACTTAATGACATCTACAGTATCATCCAAGCATGGATAGCACAACACAGACTTTGCCTAAATGACGACAAGACGGAATTACTCCTGGTATGAACTCCGGCCAAACTGAACAGAATCGACAGTCACTTTAACACATTCATCATTGATGGCAACATCATTAAGGTTTCAAAGGACGTCAAAACCTAAGGCATGTATATTGACTTGACACTCTCCCTAGATAGACAAATTAACGCTACTGTGTCTACCACTGCATATACCTCTAAGCTCATCAATGCCTGCAGACCCTTTCTGACGCCTGACAACTGCATTACCTTAGTTAGGGCCCTCGTACTAAATAAGCAGGATTACTGTAATGCCTAATATCTAGGTACCAACAAACATAATCTAAGAAGACTGCACATTCATCAAAATAATGCGCTCAGAGCATCTACCAACTTCCCGAGAAAACTCCACATCTCAGAGCTGAGACAAAGTGTGCGATGGTCTCAATCAACCAAATAATTAAATTCAAGACTCTCTCTCTTACCTTCAAATGTCTACATAACCAAGCACCTAGGTACGTATGTGAGAAATTAAAACAGTGCACCCCAGTCCGCCTGACCAGATCCAACTGCCTCATCATACCGAGTTTCGGGCACCAAAAAGCAGGGGGTAGGAGCTTCCCAGTAGTTGCAGCTAAAACTTGGAATGCCTTACCTCCTAGTATCAGACTAGAACCCTCCTACCACAAATTCTGAAAGTCCATCAAATCCTGGCTCTGCGCCAATGAAGACTGACCTCCAAGGGCCCTTAGTTGGTTATATACCTCTCACTATGCCTCTCCTGTAAACTCACACCTGTGCAACCGCTGCTATCACGTGAATGTATATATATATATATATATATATATATATGCAAATGTAATTAATATTTTTTGTAAATTGTCTATGTACACTATGCACATATATATATGCAAATGTAATTCATATTTTTTGTAATTATCTAACTATGTACAAATGTTCCCTATTTAACCTGTAACTTGCAATTGTTAGACATGTATAATATGTAACTGTAAGAAAAGTGCCCAGATGCCTTAGGGCTAGGAGCGCTATATAAATAAAATACAATACAATACAAATGAGAAAAAAGGCAAGTAGATACATGCATACAATTGCCTGTGAAGCGTAGCTTTAGATTAGGAAAAACGCCTGTATTTGTGATGTACAATAGAGGAGAGGAAGGGAAAAGTAACACAATAATAATGGATTGGTTTGGGGAAGGTGCAATGAGAAAACAAACAAAAGAGATGGAGACAGAAACAATAAAAAAGAGGACAGAAAGGGATGGCAGGCTCAAGCTCACCCACCAGAGCCTGATTACTTGGCTCTATGCAAATATCAGGGAATAGGGTTGAAGAAGAGGATAAAGAGGAGGGCAGGGAGAATAGTAGTGTGGTGTTAGATGTAATAATTTGATTTTATTTTAATTTTTCTTTGCCTATGACATTTTGTTTGCCTGGTGTTTGCACGGTTGATGGGTTTCAGTTTGTGGTAGTGGTGGGATGGGATTTTAAGGTGGATGGCTTTGTATGCGAAAATCTAGAAAGCAATTCTCTGGGGCATGGGGAGCTAGTTGAGCTTGGGTGATGTGTGTGTTTTGGGTAGGTGCAGGATGAGCCTTACTGTTGTGTTCTGAATCGTTTGCAAGGGGGCAAGAATGCTGTTGGGGGTCCAGTGAGGACAGTATTGCCGTAGTCAAGCTTGGATAGAGCTTGTGCTTGAACTGTGGTGCAGACAGTCAATGGGGAGGATATGTCTTATGTTGCAAAGTTGCC
This sequence comes from Ambystoma mexicanum, assembly GCF_040938575.1. Taxonomy (NCBI): domain Eukaryota; kingdom Metazoa; phylum Chordata; class Amphibia; order Caudata; family Ambystomatidae; genus Ambystoma; species Ambystoma mexicanum. Next base: position 402,437,044 of record NC_090940.1, read on the forward strand.
GTAGGTTTCACACTTTGGTGATGGCAGCTATGTGGTGTGTGAAGAATAGGTGGGGGCTGATTGTGATGCCTAGGGATTTGACAGGTGTGCTGAGGATTACATGTGTGTTGTCTGTGGTGAGTTCTTTAATCTAGGTGTGAAGTCAGGTTTTTGCCTAGGAGGCCAGATGAAGATGTATTTCTTTTTTTGGATGGCTTGAGTTAGAGGAAATGGGTAGCCACCCAGGTGGTGATGGTCGAGGGAGAGCTTTTGAGGATGTGGTGTTGTGAGGGGAAGTGGATTTAAAATATTTGCATGTCTTCTTTGTATTGGTGAAAATGGACCTTGTGGATTTTCAGAGTGATTCAATATATAGGCCAAAGAGGAAGGGGCATAGGAAGGATTCTTGTGGAACCCCATACTTGAATAGAAAGGGTCAGATCAGTAGGGGGGTAAAGCGTGGCTTATCAGTGAGGAAAAAGTTGAACAAGTCGAGAACAGTGTCTGAACGTGTCTTCCAGTGGGATAGGATGTTTAGGAGAATGGTGCAGTGGATAGTGTTGAAGACTGTTGGTTCATGAGTACAATGAGGGTTACGTGTTTCTGTCAGTAATATTTTGGTGGTCACCCAGGATGAGAAACGTTCTCATCTTGGTGCTGTGGTCGGGTCAAAAGCATGATTGGAAGTGATTCAGGAGGTTGTTTGTAGTGACATGTTGCCGGAGTTGGTTTGTGACTAAACATTCATTGATACTGTTGTGGAACAGCAGGATAGTGATGGTAGTTTTCAGGGAGCAGAGGGATAGTTCCTGGATGAGGGGGAGATTTGTCCTGTTTTGAGTGTGGGTGGATTGTATCATGTGAGAGACAGGACTTGATGATGTTGAGCCAGTGCCGAGACATAGTGATGATATGGTTTGACGCGGCATGAGGTGGGCATGCAGTGGCGGCTCGTTAATGAGGGCGTATGAGGCAGAGTCCCTCCTTTCCTTTCCTTCCCTGCTCTCTCCCCCTTATAATATGCCATTTCTAATAAGTCAAGAAGCTCTGACACTGCCAGCCTAGACAGCAAGGCAGATTGGCAGAGCCTCAATTGACTGAATGTCTGTGCATGTGGGGTTGGAGGGCACTTTTCTGAACAGCCCTTCAGCCCCACATGCACGTATCAGATGGCTGGGTGGCAAACATGGGAACTCACACCTTAGTGGGGCGACTCAAGGCCTCGCCCCATGCTGATAGAGGAGTAATTGACCCAGCTCCTTGCCTATCATTAGTTGGGGTGCTTAGCTGTTGATACCACCCTGCATGTGAGGGGCCAAGACAGTGGGTGATGCCAAAATAATTCCATAGACACGCCTTCAGTGCGTGGACTCAACGAGGCAGCATCATTCTCATCTCTACTGGGTGCTGAAGGAGGCCTCAGGCAGGCCTAGCTGCTGCCACTGTGATTGCTCCGGCTCACACTACTTGCCAGTTACAGCCAGCCTCTGGCTGCTGGCCTGCTAGTGCTGATGCTCCAGACTCCAGGTGAATCCTAAATTGAACTACTGTTCTTATGTGCTGACGCTTAATGAAATCAGGTTGAGCTCATTAGTATTCTCATAACTGCATGATTTTCGTTTTAAGTTTCCTTTTAACTTCAGTGTCCTGTTCTGTCCGGCCATGGCTCTGACAGTCTAGCAGCGGGCGCTAGAGCCTGATCTGTTCACACTTGCCACACTTGCAATAGTGATAAAGAAGATGTGCTTCTTCAGATCTGGCTGTCTCTAGATTTATGGAGTGGGTTTTGCTGCTGCGGCGGTGATCAGAAATTACATTCCATTGATGTTAGTTGTTTAATTACCTGATTATCTAAAGATGATTTTAAAGCACTGGTAGAGTTTGCACAACACACGTGCTATTTAATTAATAATAATGTTTCATTGTAGTTGTGAGTTTTTCAGACCAGCAGAAAAAATCCACATATTTATAAAAGACAGTGGGCCTCATTCCGAGTAGGGTGCAAAGGGATACCGGGCACTGTTAAGGACATCGGTGCCGGTAATCCCTTTGCGCCCTATTCCGAGGTCCCTTAGCGGGTCCCACTATGGGCACCTGGTTTTACCAGGCACCCATAGCAGGAGCCGCTGAGGTACCAGAGAGCTAATAACGGTACCGCAAATTGTGGTACCGTTATTAGCTACTTCCCCATTCCCATAGAGCCCTATGGGGGCTCAATGGGAATGGGGAATGGATTTTTCAATGGGGACTTTCCGGTCCCGCAAAGGTCGGACTAGACCGGTAAGTCCCCATTGAACCAGGGTGGAGTCGGTACCGGTATGGGAGGTAGCCATGGCGCAAATAGCGCCATGACTACCTCCATACTCGGAATGAGGCCCATTATCACCCAGAAGCTAGCGTGTGTTGCAGCATCCATATGAAGGAAATAGCATGTAACACACACAGCAATTCCTTTGATTTGCATAAAACATATGAACATGGATTAAATACATGCCTTAGACATCTTTTGACTGCAACATATTTTGTCACATTTTGCAAACCTGGTTAGACTCTCTAAGCACATTTTTACAAATAAATGTGCAGAAATCCCTAAACACTTCTGTTTTGATCATTTGTTCCAATGTCCATAATGTCCTTAGTTGTGGTTTTTATTTTGTAATTTCGATCCATGTGATTGTGGAGAAATGACTGTGATGTCACTTCCCATGACATCACCTCATGTGATGTCACTTCATGTGTGAATTAAGAAGGGGTCCTGTTTGATTCCCAGAGCAAATGACTTAGCAATACTAGCCCTTACGCTTCTCTTTCGTTCCTCCCTTTTTCTCAAGCCAGTTGGCTGGAGAAAGAGAGCAAATAAAAAAAGAAGGTTGCCAGGGTCAGCATGCACACATTGATGCAAACCTGTGCATTGTTAAGCAGAGGCACAACTTTTGGTGTTCATGCGGCACATGGAGTGGAGGTGGATAATCATTCATGATCCTACTCGTAACCCCACCCCCACACTTTTAAAACTGTCTTTCAGCTTCACAATATTTGGAGCCAGCTCTGCCCCTGTCTACAATACATGCCTGCTCTCCCACATGTATCACCACCCATTTCAGGTTAGTTACCTCTTTGCACCTTAAAACCTGAACATCCTACCAAACATCATAAGAATCTGCTCCTGGTTACTGCATCGTCAAAAAGAAACTCATTAGCAGAGTTTTAAGTGGACTGGGTCTAGCCGGAATTCAGTCCCACCAGTCCTCACAAATTGCCCTCGATCTGGGTCTAAACTCTACTCGTACGTGCCTCCTCACTTGCAAACTATTTTTATTTGAAGAAGGTGTGGTTTTGCAATCTAACATAAGCTTTGTATAGAATTTGACAAGCAGGATTAGGTCGGTAGCAAAGGAGTGATGATCTTCTTCAATGGGTTTGGGGTTATGTTATGAAATGCAGAGAACCGAGGTCTGATCCGTTGAAGTGCTTTGTGGAAACCTTGGTTATGTAAAGCATTTAATTGTTAGCACCTGTATTCAGATCAATACATTTTTAGGCAATTGAAATTGTGATGTGGGGTTAGTTGCATGTCAAGGAAGTGATTGGAAGGGTACAGGGTCAGGAGAAAGCTCACTCTCAAAGCAGTCCTTAAGTGCGTGCTGTCAGACTTAAAGGAGAGAGTTAACCGCTTGTAACATTGAAGATGCACTAGAATAGTCTTATTCAAATGTTTAAAGACGTTTGATGCCCCAACACAAGTAATCCCCCCCCCCACAGTCTCTGAAGGTAGTGCCTCTCCTAACATTTCAAGGGTGAGCTTCCACCTATATTTTAGCCTAGGCACGTCCCTGGAGGTCGCACTTGCATGTTCTTAAGCCAAGAGGTGAGGGAAGCCTTTCCCAAAACTGGCGGTGTTAAAGTTTTACTGTGTTTGTGCTAAAAAATGTACTTGAACAAAATTATTATATTTTTTTTTATTAATATCAGTTGTTTTAGTCATGAAAAAATTCATGACCTTTCAACAATTTAGCAAAAAGAGAATCAACAATAAATGACATCATATTTCTTTTGACAATTTAAAACAGAAAAAAAACAAAGAATAAAAAGCACATCACTAATTTCAACTCTCATATGAAAACAACAACATACATATAAAAAACATGTTTCTATTCACGTTACCTAAAAAGACATTACACCTTTACTCTTTATCAGGTGTCCGTTTCCAATTCAGTTTTACTTTCATCATTATTTACAGTTAACCACGTTTTCACAAGCACTACCATCAGATTTTTCGGGAGATTTTAATCAATTACTCATGCTATTTTACTTTATGTGCTAAGATTAAACTTGTCTAATTTACAATTTATTCGCTTTTTTCTCTTTGCTTCAGGCCCAATTGGATTAGCAAATTGAGTGTGGCATATCTCATCCCTTTTCTGGTAGTATGAAATAACAACGACCATGGATCTTCACTAGTCAGTGTACATTGATCTTCGAACAGATGTTTTCGATGTAAGGATCTTTGCTCACTTGTCATAAGACATTCTGTACATAGATGTTTCAATGTTTTGCGAGCAGTGTGACAGAATCGGCATTGGGCATCTTCCGGTTGAATCAATTTTCTTGTGCTTGCTACCTCCCGAGTGGCCCATAAATTGAGTCTGAAGCGCAGATAGTCATCGCGGAGAAGAGCATTTGGAAATCTTTCTAAATAGCTTTCGACAAAGCCATGTCGTTTCAGATTAAATGGATTATCAGAGAAATTGTTATAGCCATAACAAGAAGTTCTAGTTTTAATTCAATCATAATCCCACAATTTCACTTTGGCTTTGTTGGGGTTTTCTATCAGCGTTTTTAGCAAAATATCAGCCCCCGTGAGGACCTTCTGCGCTTGCAAACGCCAACCTTTGGGAAATGTGTCCAAAGAGGACTCAAGATATCCAGAAGCAATCCTCAATAGGCCATATGTAGCTTGATTCATGATACATTTACGATGTAGCGAACAAAGTTTCCATTTTATCATGGCATATAATGATAAGAGCCCCAATTCATTTCTTATAACAGCTATAGGCACGGACATAGGTAGCCCTAAAACCTGTTTCCAAAAGGCTCCTTTCTGGGTCCAATAATTATACATTTGACATTGTTTTGCTTTAGAGCCATATGTTAATAAAGGGACAACTTTTTGTTTATAATAAGTTATTAGAGGAAGGATAGTAAATTTATAGAATTTAGCCTTTATAAATCTGATTATGATGACTTTCATCACTCCATTGATTTGAAATGGAGACGCCCAGATAGATATAAGAAGACACCGACGATAGATGTTCTTTTTGCAGAGGCCAAGAAAGGGTAGCCTTACGCTGATGTAAGGACCCAAATTGTATCACTTTCGACTTGGCAATCTTGATTGTTATGCAGTTGTTCTGTACATATTGGTCGAGTGCCTGTAGTAGCACTCGAAGACCCATCTGTGTTTTGGAGATCAACACCATGTCATCGGCGTATAATAGCCATTGAATTGAAATTCCCATGAGCTTTGGAGAGTCAGTAGTTAGACACTCAAATGAATCACCCACATCAGAAATAAAGAAGTTGAACAATGCTGAGGCTAGTAAGCAGCCTTGTTTTAGGCCTTGCTCTGTTTTAATTACATCAGTTAATAGCCCAGCAGTGTCCAACCTTATCTGAATGGAAGTATTGGAATGTAATTCGATCACCCATTTGAGAATGACCCACGGACATTGTGCCATGGCTAGTTTTTTGTATAATAATTCTCTAGGCACTGCATCAAAGGCCATTTTGAAATCTATGTATGCTACATATAGAGGTTGTTTGTGTTGTCGCGCACGTTGTACAAGACTAGTCAGCCTGATGATGTTTATCGGTGTCCCCAGGCCAGGCAGGAATCCTGTTTGAAAGGGAGCCCTTACATTTTTCTTATCAAGCCATTGATTTAGCAATTTTAACAGTAACCTGGTGAACATCTTGCCCGGGGTGTCTAACAGCGCTATGTGTCTGTAGGATTTTGGATCAGAGCGAACACCCTTTTTGTATATCGGGACTATTACTGATTTTTTTCCAAGTGGCTGGAATAGTACCCGTTGTGAAGACTTGTTTGAAAATTTGATGCAAAATCTCAGCCCACTCTTGTGGATGTTTCTTGAACATACCTTTATGAAGGCCATCTGGTCCTCTGCCTCGAGAGTGGCTTAATTTCCCCATACAGTACAGAATATCTTCAAGTTGCGCTGGAAATTCATGTGCCTCACTTATTTGATTCAATTGGACTTTCAAGGCCAGAAAGGGTGTTGTATAAAGACTCTGAAAATAACATTTCCAGTCCTTATTTGTTATAATGTTACTTTGTATCACTACTTGTGGACCATTATTAAGTTGATTCAACAGAGACCAAATGCCAGCCGTTGATTTACTTGTGACAAATTTTAGCATCTGTTCAGCATCTCGTGTGTTACTGATGATACGTCTCTCTTTTACCCATCTTTTGTAACTTAATTTCAGTTGTTTTATTTTATTTCTTTTATCACAATCTTCCGACCTGTTGACATTTCGAGTTTCTCTCCTTAGCTGTGCCTTTTGCTTCTGTAAGAGGTCATCATAGCTATATCGATGTTTTTGCAGTTTACTACCTCTAGTATAAGTATGTGTGAACATTTGCAAAACATGGTCATAGTCCCGCTCAGGCTTTGGAGATGGTCTGATAAATAAATCACATAAATGTGACTTCAAAAGACCCAAATTTGACCTAGTCCATTTCAGCCGATTGCCCCGATTATTTGCAGTAAGATTGATGACTTTATTATTCAACTACATTTGGTTCACTGGTAAGGGTAATGACAATTCTAACGATAGATTATTATGGTCACTTAGGTCCGAAAATACCACTTTTAGAGATTTTACAATATTCATGAAACAACAGTTGATGTAAATATAATCTAACGTGCCAGCCTGTAACTGCCTATGCCAGGTTCGCATTGGGGGTATATCACCTGGCACAGATCCATTAAGCATTGTGAAATTTCGCTTACTCATCACAGATGCCCATGTTTGTTCATTTCCTCTTAATTCCTTACCGAAACCTGGGTACAAATGAAGATTTAAATCCCCCATGATTATAGTATAGTTTATTTGTGGATCTGCTATTAATTCATCAAGAATTGCAACAAATTGCTAAAAAAAGTCCTCGGATTTTATTGTTTGTGGATTCCAGTAAATGTTCACTATGGCGATAACTACTTGGTCTCTAGTCAGTTTAGCAACTTGGAAGCTGGCTGATAGGACCTTGTAAGTCTGCACATGGAATCCTTTATTTTTCCTTACCGCTAGTAATAGTCCTCCTTTTCGGGCATCCAAGGAAACTTTGTGTGGCAGGGACGACAGTGATCTCATGAGAATCCCAGATTGGTGGTAAGACCAACCAGGTCTCTTGAAAGGCGATTATATCATGCTCCGTCCACAACCCGTTACTGTGTTGAGAAAATGATTAGGAACTCGAGTGTAACATGAAATGAGTTTTATATCTTCCTTCTCCAAAACTAGTTATGCTTGAGCACAGTTTCTTTCTGTAGAAAGGGCCGAGCTATTGTTAAATTGGAGACCTTTGGTGTGTGCTGTGAAAATCTGCGATGTATAGCGATAGCGTTTTGTTGGTGGTTCCTGCATGATCATTTCTTACGTCAAAATAAAACCTAGATCAAACAATGCTCTTTTCGACCCACAAAAGGCATCAGCAACTAAGGCTGATTTGATGTGCATACGGGCTTCATGTAGCACATTCTGATCAGGAAATTCTACCCAGTCAATATCACCTGATGTTATTTTTGACAATTCGGGAATCATAGCGCATATATTAAGTATGCTCATTCTATTTAAATCATATGAGTTGTGTGTATAAGCTCTGCATTTTATTAGTAACTTGTCAGATTTCTTCTGATTGTGGTCCTGTTCTGCTAGACCCACCCCAGAACGCTGTGCCTCAATTCTTTTCAGGGTGGTTCGTGAGCCTTCATTTAGTAGGGTTCTGCCCATTGCTCCTTGCTTCAAGTGCTAATTTGTTTCAAGTGCTAATTTGATTTTGTCCCGCATGTTCAACATATGGGACTGGGATGACCCTCTCGGCTCACTTTGATTAGTTGAAACTGTTGGAACAACTAGACCCAAATTTTGACTGTGCACCAACCTTCCCGTTGTTAAAACTTCTAGAGACTGGTTTATCCCTGCAGCCGGCCTAGCCCTGGTATCACAGAGCTGGCTTTGCACCTCCAGTGCTATGGAAGTTTGTGTGTTAGCCATGCTAAGCCCATTTGCAGTTTGCTCCACAGCAAGTTTAGGATGCCTTGGTAGTAACTGGGTCATGTAATCTTCTAAGGATGCCTTAATTTCTTTTTGTATATCTTGTGATAGAGAAGAAGTATGCTGTACTAGGCTCGATGGTATAATTATAGGCATCGCAAGTGACATAGTTAACCGTTCTTTCGGATCTCTGGGCTACTCTGGTATTATAGATTTAACCACTTGCGGCTCGTTAAACATAGACATTGGTTGTCCTGCCGTTACACCATTTGATAGCGCTACCAGATCATCCAGAGGTTTATATGTCAATTGTGAATTGCGAGTTGGGTTCATATCTACATTAACTGATGTCTGGCGGATCTGCTTAATCACATTTCGCTGCAACCTAACTATTCTCCTGGTTTTCCTCACTTTGGTTCTTTTCAACCGTGGTAGTTGTTTAATTAGTGGCACT